>NW_027223754.1:2081107-2691107 GCF_028538775.1 Myotis yumanensis | reverse complement strand
ATTATGTATCAGACTCTTGACTAGTTAACGAATGGTCTATCCGGACTAGGGAAATTCCCTGGACAAAATTCCTACCCTCCTAAGCCATAGAGTTTTCTTCTAAAGTATTCCCTGCAGCACTAACCGGTTTGGCTCAGCGGATAGAGCGTCAGCCTGCAGACCCAGGGGTCCCAGGTTCGATTCTGGTCAAGGGCATGTACCTTGGTTTCGGGCACTTCCCCAGTAGGAAGTGTGCAGGAGGCAGCTGATTGATGTTTCTAACTCTCTATCCCTCTCCCTTCCTCTCTGTAAAAATCAATAAAATATATTTTTTAAAAAAGTATTCCCTGCAGACTGTTCCCTCCCACGGCACTTAGTTTATTCTGCAAATTAAAATTTACTTAAAAGTTGCCTTTCTACATAGACGATAAACTTGCTAAAAGCTACAGTCAGCTCTTACAACCGTTCCCTGCATCGAAAGTGCTATTTGAACTCAAAGAAACAGATTTCACCTGCTGGGAAAGGAAACAGGATTTACTAGGCAGCAGGAACAGCATGGCCAAAAGCACAAAGTGGGGAAGTGCATGGTAGATCTACCTGATTTTAACTGGTTTGCTTTCTCTGGAGGAAGTGAGGGTGGGGACCTGAAGATGTGAGGGGGAGAGAAAAATTTAAAAAGAGAAAAACAGATGGAGAAGGGCATTGGACTCCCTATTCAGGTTACGCTCTGACCTCTAAAACCAGGGCACAATTGATCAGGAGAAAAATGAAGTAGATTGTGGAAAAGATACTGATGGCCTGAACTCAGACAATGAAAGGAGGAATGATGAAGAGGGAAGATCCCAAGAAACATTTCTGGGGAAATAGACTATCACTTCCTTTTATGACTGATACTTGTTAGGTACAGTGCTAAATAGTTGGTAATATACATGAAGAGAAAACAGTGGTCAAAGACTAGCGTGGTCCATCGGTTGGATAGAAAAGTCTTTTATCTCTAATTGGTTCATAGTTGCTCCAGCTCTTCAGTTAAGAATCATAAATCAAGCAGAACATTAGAAATTATCTGTTTATACCTTCACAGTTTAAAGATGAAGGTATGGAGGCCTGGAGCCTTATAAATCTGTCAAGTCATGCAGAGTTGATATAATCATCCCAGACGCCCAATTCAGTGCCCTTCTTCCTTTACTATGATTGCGTTCATTGGTTTTGAAAGGGTGAGTTAAACAATAGCAGACGTAGTTAGGTTTAGAACCCAGAGAGAAACACTATAACCTAATTTCTGAGGAAAAGGTCTCTAATTTTCATTCTTTTATTCAAGGAACATTGAGTGTGTACTTTCATCTTACAATGAGAAGAAATGGCCAGTCACTCAGGCTAAGAGTTTCAGGGCAATCATTCGTTCTTCACACAGAGCACAGCGAGTTCTTCATGATGAGCTTGAGAAGCAGAGCGGTTAGGGGGATGGAATGACTAGCCGAGTCGTCTTCCAGGCCAGGCGTGTTCTTTAAGAGCAGTGGCTTGGAAAAGGTGTTCAGTGCTATTCATGTGGTGAGAGCCTTTTCAGGGAAGATTCTAAAAAAAAGAAGAACTTCTTACATTTTAGAAAAATTTAGCCAAAAGGGTTTTAGATTCACCTAAATGAAAAGCCCTCTCACACTGTTTTTTTGTTCTTGTAACTCCTCACCTGAGGATATTTTTCCATTGTTTAGGCCAGGGGTCCTCAAACTTTTTAAACAGGGGGCCAGTTCACTGTCCCTCAGACCGTTGGAGGGCCGGACGATAGTTTAAAAAAAAACTATGAACAAATTCCTATGCACACTGCACATATCTTATTTTGAAGTAAAAAAGCAAAACGGGAACAAATACAATATTTGTATTTGCATGCGACCCACGGGCCGTAGTTTGAGGGCCCCTGGTTTAGGCCAATGGTCGGCAAACTCATTAGTCAACAGAGCCAAATATCAGCAGTATAACGATTGAAATTTCTTTTGAGAGCCAAATTTTTTAAACTTAAGCTATATAGGTATGTACATTGTTATTAACTTAATTAGGGTACTGCTAAGGCTTAGGAAGAGCCACACTCAAGGGGCCAAAGAGCCGCATGTGGCTCACGAGCCGCAGTTTGCCAACCACTGGTTAGGTGGACGCTCTATCCTCTGAGCCAGAGTAACTAGGGCCCTCTCTCACTATTTTTAACGTAAAAGTGGAAAGAGAACAAAACAAGCATGTCAAAAAGAACTCCCCCAAAACCTGATTGAACTGATGCACAGTAAATACATAGAGAACTAAATATTGTAAAACTTTCTGTATGTGAAAGTACTTTTAAAACTTGAAATAGTTTTTAAAAAAATAATCTACTTCCACAATATTGTCTATTAAGATATATATATATATCACATACATTGAAAAATTAATGTCAACATTTCAGTTGTTATGAAATGTATTACTTAGCTAACATTACTCTTTGGACTTCATGATGTACCAAAGGGGCTTAAAATTAATTAACCAATAATTGCATAAAATTTGAGATTTTATCACTAGAATGATATTGATTGAATTTTCTAAAACATTTTAAGTTATAAAATATTTAAACAGGAAAATACAAAGAATAGCACAATAAACATTTATGTTTAATACATTTTTACCTTCTGCCATATTTGTCTTTGAAAAAAAATAACACGTTGTAGATAAAGTAGAATAGTCCTTTTTTCCCCCCTCTTGTCATAACCTCTCATTTCACTCAGATGTAACTGACCTAATAGATAAACCTATATTCTAAATTTGCTCATTCTCTGTCATTATTTTAAACATTTCGTACATATTGGTGTGCGCAGGCATATTTGCTTTGACTGATATGAGTCTCGCTGTAGAAACAAACGTATGAGCACAATTTGTTCATTTACCTGTGGTGAGTGCTTAAGTTGTGCCAACTTTTGCCTCGTGTGAAATGCACTTGTCTGTGGGTTTCTCAGACCGCAAGGTGGGGTTGCTGGGTCATGATCGTGTACATGCGTGTTCAGGTATAACAGAGATTACCCAGTTCCTCTCTGTTTGCTCTCTAGCCATCAGCATAGAAGTGTCTCCCTGCCCCTTATCCTCACCAACATCATATTTTTACACTTTTTCCAACCGATGAGTGACATGGCATCTCCTTATCATTTAAAGATGTATTTCCTGCTTTTGTTGAAATGGAACCTTTTCTATTTGTAAATGGACAGTTCATTTCCGTTGCTTATTTTCCTTCATTTGTTTCGCTTTTCCTTATAGATTTATAGCTCCTCAAACACTCAGCATGTTCATCTTTGTTAGCTACACCCATTGCAAGCACCTCTTCGAAGCCCCAGTTTTGAAAAATTCTCAATCATTGTTTGAATGTTTGTTCTGTTTTTGTCTTCCAAAGGGCCAAGGGGCCCTGGGTTAGAGCGGGAAATCCGCCTCCCGTGTCTTCATCGCTTTCCTCTCCAGGTTCCAACCTCCTTGTCCCTCTGTCTGAACTCCGATGAGACACTCAGCGCTGGGTTTCAGTCTATGAATTCTTTCCTTCCAGTAGCTTCCAGGAGGTGGGCCTGGCTCCTGCCCAGACTCCCAGGGCGCAGGGAGGGCTGACGCTGGAGCCACCTCTCCTCTGCTCGGACCTCTGTCAGCCCTGAAACGCAGCAGGCTGTGCGGTCAGTCCCAACGCATCGTATGGAACCCTCAAACGTGCTTATCCAAACATCGAGGGAGGCTGACCACTTCCCTATTCAAATTCCCAAAGCCATGCTCACCCACCCCCTGAGGTGGACTTACTGGTATTTTGGGGAAAGTGTTTTTGGCGTGTTCACATGGAATTGACATATGAATTCGAGGGCTCTCCTCCTCAAACTGCATCAAGGACCCGCCGGCCCTGTGGTGACAAGCCCCACCTCCCTTCTGTGTGTCTGTGACAGTTCTCTCTGACCCCGCGATTGAGCTTCAGACTGATGCACCCTTTCATGTTCTCTTTCGCTCACCTAGTCCCTTAAGGTCCCTTTTCAGTTCAATTTATTTTCCACGTAGTAATAACATGGTGTGATCGCTCAGTAGACTACCGAGGCCAGCTTGTGCTGGCTTGAAAGAGATGACATATTTTTCAGGATTTTTGCAGCCTGAAAACACAGCTATTATGAAATGATATGAGCTTATAATGAAATAAATTTAATTAAAAACGGAGTAATAAATGCTCAAAACTCAACACTTACTAATTATTTCTTAGGATTTTAACTTTGTCTGTGCTGTTTGGGTTATTTATGTTTCTGATGTCTACTTACATCTGTGTCTGTATGGTGGAAATACTACATACTAGCGTGTATTTCTTCCTAACTTGTCTTTAAGTGGTATCATATTGGTGGCTTGAAATTGTCCACAGTGGGTATACTTACACCCTAGAAATCAGCAGATGCTACAAATCGGGGCATGATTCATGGTTTTGTTAACTGTGTAGACCTACATTGTCTAATACAGTAGCTACTAGCAAAATGTGGCAATTTACCTTTTAATTCACTGAAGTTGAATAGAGTTACATTCCAGCTCCTCGGTCACAGTACTGCATGCCCGTAGGCCCATGTGGGTCAGTGGCTACCACATGAAGCAGAGCCAGGGAGAACATTCTCAATCTCGCAGAAGGTTCTGTTGGGAGTGCTGGCTTATTTCAGGAGTCAGGGCTGTTCCTGTAAAGCAAGCACGTCAAACTCAAAGGCTAACACAGGCCAGATAAACAAGATTTGCGTTTATGTGGGCTGCAAAAAAACAAAAGCTTCAATTTTCATAGAAACGTGGGTTTATTTCCATAGAGACATGTTGAATATAAAGGGTTGAAATAAATGAGTCATCATTAACATAAAATAATAGCATGTTTTAATAAAATTTAATAGTTTTTCTTGAACATCAACTTACCAGACACTGAATGACTGCACAAATTAATAAGCTTAACGCAAGTAAACCTATTTTTCTTGTTCTCTGAAAGCGAAGTATTTCCTGTTGCGCACACCAAACAAGTCAGTCCAAGACTAATGATGTGACAATCGGCTGCTAAAATATTCGCTGCCGGTATTAGTGGAAAGAAATGGTGCGCCTGCGCGTAAGGTGCGTAAGGGAAATGAATGCAACACAATTATAGTCATCAGGCATTAGCGAACCTTGTAGTTCGTTATTAATAATTATGTATAATAGGATATTGTAAAAATTAAGTTACGAAATGTTTATTAAAACGTTTCTTACATACCATTACATTGGCTGGGCCGCAAAAATATTCGTTGTGGGCCGCATGTGGCCCGTGGGCCACGAGTTTGACATGCTTGTCCTACAGTCTCTGTCTCAGCCACTCAGTCCTGCTGCTGTAGCTTGAAAGCAGTCAGACAACACATAAATAAATGGGGGAGGCTGTGTCCCCCCACATTTTATTTACAAAAACAAGAGGAATGCTGGATTTCACTTACAGGCCAAAAATATATTAAATACAATATATAAGCTGAAAATACATTATTATTTAAGAGGAACTTGGTTAAAATTAAGGGTATGAGCCAATGCTGGGTATAAACTTGAAGTGATGGAGAAAACAGTAATAATGCAATTCAACTGTAAAGTGGGAGTGTCTATAGCTGTCACCCGGTAAACAGCATGGAGGAATGTTGCTTCCAATATTGAATAACTAGTACCCATGGCTACAAAGAAGTTGCTGCAGTTAATGATGAACAAGCTTTCATTTTTTTGCTTTTGACTTACCCATTAACATAAATGAAATTATCAAGGTTGATCATTTCATTCATGTTAATGAAATTAAAGTCAGAACTATATCCATTTGTTAGTTGCAACCATAATATTATCAATTCCAACTGGCTATGAATACAAGTGTTTGGCAAAAATGAATGGAAGAATTCTGTGACAATTAACTCCATGGAATCTACATATATAAAAGCCTAAGCGACCGTCTGACCGTTCAACTGTCCAACTGGTAGCTATGATGTGCAATGACCACCAGTGGCAGACGCTGAATGCAGGAGCTGCCGAACTGTGGTGACTTGCTGCCTGGCTGCCGGCCGCCATCTTGGTTTGCAGTTAATTTGCATATTGCCCTGATTAGCCAATGGGAAGCTTGTTGGAGGTACGGTTAATTACCATGTTTGGCTATGTATTTCAATACAGTTTATCAAAGCCACCCAAAAGCATTGAAGAAGTATATATAACAGACTGACACAATACAGCAGACTGAGCCCGGGCAGAATAAGGCAGAGTCAGACTTCTGGCCTTAGACTGCTTTGCTGTGGAAAAAACAAACAACGGACGCTGTTGCCACGAACGGGAGTCCCACATGGAGCAATTTGTTGAAAATATTTCAGGAGACTTAGGCCCCCGAGGCAAAGCTTTTTGGTTGGCTGATTGCCAACACTTACTTTTAACCCACAATTCTAATATTTTAGTGGTACCAGGTTGAAGGGCCCTTGATAATTTCTTTCTTGTTTTGAAAATGCTTATGATAATAAACAAGTAATAAGCAAAAACTTGGCATTCCTCAGATCGTGCTCAGTGCATAACCAAGTCCCCTTTGGCGATGTTTTTGAGAGCAGCTGTAAAATTAAACCTCAGAGGATTTCTTCTGTGTTGTTTGTATTTCCAAACATACCCATCTTGGAAAAAGAAAAGCTCTAAATATATATTTTATGAAATATAAAACCAATATATGTTACACTGGATTTTTCTGGATGGCAAATTAATAAATTGATGGATTTTATGGCCTAGAAATTTTTTCAAAGAGCACAGTAGGTTAAATTAATGACACTATGGCCTATTTTTTTTGCTATTGTTTTTCCACACTACCATATCCCTGTGCCACCTGACCTCACCGTTATGTTACGTTTTGTTTTGTTTAGGGATGGAAGAGATATAAGAAACCGATTGATCCAATATTTCTTCTGGGGAAGGTAATATCGAATTTATTTTTCTCTCAAAAGGAGTGTGTAGTTAAAATAAGCCAGTAAATAAGCAAGTCAATCAGTAAATGTCTAATATGTACCACAAAAATAAGTGGCTTTATTTAAGTGAATGTTAAGAAGCCTAACTTTACATTTGATAAATTGATACTTAAGGAGATAATTATATCTAGCTTTTCAAAACTTTGCCTTGAATCATGCCTGAATTTTAGGTTGAAACTTACAGAGTGATCATGAGACAAGATCCTTAGGGATGCATTGATTTCCACTGACTTTTCAAGGTGGTATTTGGGGAGCTCCTTTGGCCACAGAGTACACGCATCGAGGTGACAGCGATGTGGGCCTTAGATTTGATTGCTCTGATGGATTCCAACCGTACGTCAGCTGCAGGCTCACTGAGGGAACAGAGCTGATCTCAGGGGGTAGGCGGACTGAAATATACCTAAGGCTTAGCTTAAAATAGCGTCTGTTATCTAACAGCTATCAAGGCCCTGGAGGAGGATATCCGTCTATTTATTCACCACCTCTCTTTTAAAATCTTTACTGTCAAGTGTACAGTGGCTCAGAGCTGAGAGATTTTGGTGTGGGAACCGGTGGAGTGTATTATAATGAAATATAATCAGAAAAGCATTAATCTCTTCATGTTAAAAACTCCTGGTGATTTCTTGCTTAGTTAAGGTATGGAGTGTATTTATTTTTTTCCTTTTCATTGAATTTATTGGGATGGCACTGGTTAACAAAAATTATACAGGTTTCAGGCGCACAGTTCCACAGCACATGGTCCATGCACTGGACTGTGTGATCACCACCCCAAGTGAAGTCTCCTCCCATCACCCTGCGTCCGCCTTACACCCTCCCCCCACACCCGCTGCTGCACCCCAGCCATCACCACACTATCGTCTGTGTCCATGAGTTGTTCTCTTGTTTTGATCAATCCCTAAGGTTTCTGACATTCCTGAAAGAGTGCACACATTGCGTCGTCAGGACAGTTTTACTTTTTCTAGTGATTTTTAAGTGACACTTTGAGTTGCCACTAGATGACACTGTCGCATCCTCAGTAAATGCCACCGCTGATGTCTCTTCTGTTGGTTCTGAAGGAAACACAGTCCCATCAGGGCAGGCTGGACCCCACACCCCTTCACCAGAGCTTGTCTGCTTGCCCAGAAAGGTCCACTCACACCAGCCGTCAGCCCCAGGTGGTGCTTGTCCAACCCTGAGAGGGGGCAGTGACTGCAGTTCCTGTGATCCCACCTTGCTATTTGGAGCCAAACCACTGAGACCCACGCCTTGGTCTCCCCTCTTCCAGGTCACCTTGCTTTGCGAATATTCACAGAGCAGGGGGTGGTCCCTGGGTCCCCGCTAAGCGCCTAGCTGGCAGTTGGCCTCCATGGCTTGCCATGCGCTATGGTCACTGGCTGCAGACACAGGCGTGGTCCTGATGGGAAAGACTCTTTCTCTGATGGCCACAGTGGGAGGTGCCTAAGGAGCCCCCACAGTTCCTTTGACCTTTCCACCCCTTCACACTCGATGGCCACATCACCCAGCGCTGCGGAAGGTGGGCGGGGGGGGGGCGGGGGGTAGACCAGATTTCCTGAGGGGCGGGTGTGACAGAGGGGCTGCAGCGTAGGAGGAAGCACCTGAAGACTACACCATAGAAGTTATCTGTGCCTCTTCTCACCATCTGGGGGAAACCACCCAGGAATGAAGTTACAGCATCTACAGAGTTAGGGTTTGGCTTGTTGGGTTCACTGAAGTTTCTAACCTTCATTTTCCTTTCTCAGAAATGGCTACTTTAAAAAAAAATATTTATTGTTGAGATTATTACAGATGTCCCTCTTCTTACCCCCATTGTCCCCCTCCACTGGTTCCCACCCCGTCCCAGGCCTTTGCCACCCTATTTTCTATGTCCATAGGTTATGCATATCCTATATAATAATAGCCCAGCAACCATAATGGCAGAACGACCAGAACAACCGCTCGACCAGTCACTATGAGGTGCACTGACCACCTCTTGGTTCCTTTCCCTGGCCAGCAGGCTCTGATGGCCGATGGCAAACTGGGAACCGGGGTGGGTGGCAGTGGGGGGCAGGACTGGTGAGCAGACAGAATGGCCGACCTCTTGGTCCCTCACCGATGGCGAACGGGGAACCGGGTGGGTGGCGGGGGATGTGGGCGACACCAGGCCAAGGCTCCCACCCCACTGGTCACCCCACACACAGAGGGCAACCCATGGCAGGAGTGGGGCCTGCTAGCAGATGGGAATGGCTGACCTCTTGGTCCTTCCCCCCAGTTGGCAGGCTCCCATTGCCCTATGGCAAACAGGGAACTGGGGGAGGGAGGGAGGTGGCAGGGGGCGGGGCTGGCTGCTGGCAGTTGGGGAAGATGGCCCTGATTGCAGGTTAGGCCTAGGGACAGTATCTGTGCACAATTTTGTGTGCTAGGCCTCAAGTATGGATATAAGATCTTTGTTTAATCTCTTCCCACCCCCACCTCCTTTCCCTCTAAAAATCGTCGGTCTGTTCCATTTCATGCCTCTGATTCTATTTTATTCACCAGTTTATTCTGTTTATTAGATTTCTTATTTGTTTATTTTGATTTTTAGATTCAATTGTTGATAGATATGTATTTATTGCCATTTTGTTGTTCATATTTTTTATCTTCTTCTTTCTCTTCATAAAGAATAACCTTCAACATTTCATATAATACTGGTTTGGTGGTGATGAACTCCTTTAGCTTTTTCTTGTCTGTGAAGCTCTTTATCTGACCTTTGATTCTGAATGATAGCTTTGCTGGATAGAGTAATCTTAGTTGTAGGTCCTTGCTTTTCATCACTTTGAATATTTCTAGCCACTTCCTTCTGGCCTGCATAGTTTCTGTTGAGAAATCAGCTGACAGTCGTATGGGCGTTCCTTTGTAGGTAACTAACTTCTTTTCTCTTGCTGCTTTGAAGATTCTCTGTTTGTCTTTAGCCCTTGGCATTTTACTTATGATGTGTCTTGGTGTGGGCCTCTTTAGGTTCCTCTTTATTGGGATGCTCTATGCTTCCTGGACTTGTAAATCTATTTCACCAGGTAGGGGAAGTTTTTTGTCATCATTTTTTCAAATAGGTTTTCAATATCTTGCCTCTCTCTTCTTCTGGCACCCCCATAATGCAAATGTTGGTATGCTTGAAGTTGTCCCAGAGGTTCCTTGCACTATCTTCATATTTTTTTATTCTTTTTTCTTTTTGCTCTTTTGGTTGGGTGTTTTTTGCTTCCTCATATTTCAAATTGTTGATTTGATTCTCAGAATCCTCTACTCTCCTGTTGAATCTCTGTGTATTATTCTTTATTTTAGTCAGTGTATGCTTAATTTCTGATTGGTCCTTTTCCATTTTTTGGAGTTTTCTAGAAGATTCTTGAGTGACCCTATAACCATGGTTTTGAACTCTATATTCAGTAGTTTGCTTTCTTCCATTTCTTTCATTTGTGACATGTTTCTTTGTCTCCACATTTTGGCTGCTTCCCTGTGTTTGTTTCTATGTATTGGGTAGAGCTGCTATGTCTCCTTGAGTTGGTAGAGTGGCCTTGTGTAGTAGGTGTCCTATAGGGCCCAGTGGCTCAGCCTCCCAGTCACCTGAGCTGGTAGCTCTAGGTGCACCCCTTTGTGGGCTGTGAAAACAGTCTTGTTGTAATTGAGACTTGATTGCTGTTGGTGTCACTGGGAGGAATTGACCTCCAGGCCAATTGGCTGTGAGGACCAGCTGCGACTACAGTAGGAGAGCTGCTGTGCAGGAGACACCCCTATGGAGCAGGACTTGCTTCAGTGGGGCCTTGGTGCTCACTGAGTCTACTCCTTAAGTGTGTCACTTATGGATGTGTAGAGTTTTAATCTGGTATGGTCTGACATTGACCACTGTGTAAACTGGCTCTTGGGTCTCCAGGGAGGTGCAAAGTCAGCCACTGCCTGGGGCCACCTAGCAGGAGCTACAGAGAAATCTGCAGATTCTTCCTCTTTGTATCAGGTTTGGAAGTGCCCAGACAAGGCCCAACTATGAAGCAAGGCAGGCAGGTGCTGGTGCTGGGTCTTGGGCCTTTTATTTATAGGTTTGGGGCTCCCTGACCCAGCTGCAGCTTGTTTGAGAGATTTTACCCTGAGCAAGGAAAGGCTATTCATATGCAAAAGGTGCTACATGCAGCTTGGGCGGGGTTGTAAATTGGATGAGGTGGGGTCTTAGGGCATCACCAGGGCAGGGCAAACAGAAATGGCTTCCAGTCAGCCCTGACTGGGATGGTCCCAGCACAGGAACAATGATCCCTGTGAGCACCTCCATCTGGGAGAAAGCCAACCTCAAGTTCCTGCCCTGATGCCAGACATTCCAGTTCCTCCTTGGCTGTCTGTGTCCCTCCAAAACCTCACCCTGGTGCTGGAGCTCAGAGGAAGTGGGACCTTGTAAGTTCAGTTCGTGGTGCCGGCCTTTTAAGAGGAACAGCTGGGTCTCCAGCAACCTGTGTGTCACAAGGCCCCAACCTGCACTGGTTTTTACAGCCCGTAGTTCTTACTGCCTGTAAGGACTTCTTTTCTCAGCTCTGGGAGCCTAGGCTGGGGGGTTTATTGTGGCCCTGGGACCCCTTGCTCCTCCACAGAGACGATCTCCCTCCCGATTAAAAAGGAGGCCCATGTGGGTGCCAGACACACCTGTTGCACCCCTCCGCACCTCTGCACCTCCTACCCATCTTAGTGTGCTTTCTTCTTTACTTCTCTAGTTGTAGGACTTCCTTTCAGCCAGCTTTCCAGCGGTTCTGGAAGATGGGTTGTTCTGTATTTTAGTTGTCATTTTGATGTGGTTGTGGGATGCAGCAAGTACAGACATTTACCTATGTTGCCATCTTCAAATCTCAGAACTCACTACTTATTAAGCTTACCTCCTCCTCCTAAATTCTGCCAGTAGACACTCCACCCACAATTCAGGGAAGCCACTCCTGTCCATAGAGGTTATTTTATCTCAGGATCCTTCCTGCTCTTGCTAGTGCATTCTCTAAGTTGGCCATAGCCCTTAGCCAGTGACCACCTCTGCTCAGTCTCCAGGACCATCCTAGTTCCAGTACTGAATGTGCCATGTCCAGTATTCTGAGAATTCCCTTGGTCCCGGGCCAACCAGGAAGGTTAGCCACCCTACCAGTAGAATAGACTTTATCACCCAGATTTAGCCATAACAACCCAAACAATGCAGTGTTTGCAAAGTCCTAGCATTTCAACTAAGCTTTTGAAAAACAAGAAAGAGATTTAAGTCCCCGTTCCCTACAATGGTATTTTTGTAAAGAATCAAGACCAGTTTGCTTTGAGGATGGACAGTCCATTCCTGTGGTTACACTGCCCTCTGGTGGGTTTGATTGCAACTACAGTCGCTGGAGATCAGATAGTCCAAGTGAACTGGATTTTTCTCTTCAGGTTTTTTATTTCCTTCTCTGTCAGGAATGGAATGTGCTTCATCTCTAGTTCCTCCTTTGGTGTTCAGTCTATGGAGGCAGCTCTGTGGTTCTGCTGCAAATGGACTTTGTCACCCGTGGGGCTGTGTAACCACAGAGTGGGAAAACGGGGGTCACTGGTGCTGTTAGTACCCACATTCCCTTAGTTATTAGTGGGGAGCCTCTGCTTTACTGTGAAATCGATGACAAGGTAGTTCATTTATAATTGAGTTGCTGAGTACTGGTCTTCACATCCGGTGGGCCCTCGGCCTTCACATACATTCTCCCCGATGTCCCTGTGTGTTTCTCCTTTGCTTCCTCCAGATCTCTGATTAATTGTTACCCAACTGTAGAGTCCTTCCTGACTAGTCCTTCCCGACTAATCCTCCCTGTATTATATAAATAGTAATTCTCTCCCTGACACTTTCATTGTCCGTAGCCTGCTCTAGTCCTCTTTAGCCAGGCCATCTCTCTCTCTCTCTCTCTCTCTCTCTCTCTCTCTCTTTCTCTTAGTATCTATCTATCTATCTATCTATCTATCTATCATCTATCTACCTATCTATTCATCACTATTCCCACTAGAAAAGGCAGGGGTTTTGCTATATTGTTTACTGCTATATCTACAGCATCTAGGATGTGATGCCTAGTAAGTACCAGTAGGTGCACAATATACATTTATTGAATGAATGAATGGTCACTTTTTAATTAGCATAATACCAGCTCTCTGAAAGACAGCCAGGGGCCAAATGCACTGCACGAGTCTCATGAAGGGAGGTTTTAGTGAAATGAAACCACACTGCAGGTTGCCCTTCAACAGGCAATCAACCTGGTTACCCGATTTCACAAAGGGAAACAGGCAGCAGCACGTGTCACTCCCAGGCCCTGCAAACCAGGCGCCTGCCAGCGTGAAGCTGGTAGAGGGGCCCTGGCAGGTGTGGCTCAGTCGGTGGGGGCGCTTGCCCATGCCCCGAAAGGTTGCGGGTCAATTCCAGGTCAGGGCACATGCCTGGGCTGCGAGTTCAGCCCCTGGTTGGAGTGAGTACCAGAGAAAACCAATCGATGTTTCTCTCACCTCTCTCTCACCTCTCTCTCTCTCTCTCTCTCTCTGTCTCTCTCTCTTCCTCTTTCTCTAAAATCAGTAAACGTGTCCTCAGGTGCGAGAGGGATAAAAAGATGGTAGAGAGCCCCAGGTGCCCGGGGGTCGGAGCAGCTCTCCGGAGTAGCCCCAGCTGCCTGTAATCTCAGTTGGGCGAGGCACCAGAGATCAGGGTGGAAAAGCTGCAGTGAGCGTCAGGGTGGCTGGATGCATCAAACTAACAGGCAAGAAGGGTGGAATGGGGGCGGCAGGAGCATTAGAATGTGCTCAGCAGGAGGCCAAGCTCCGAGTTGGTGGGCACGGATTGGAGAAGCGTTTCTATGTAAATGAGGGCAGTCAAGTCTCCCTTCGTTTTTCTCTCCGTGAAGTCAGGGTAAGTGAGATAATCCGTACAAGTGTCATGGTAATTACTTGGTGAGGGCTAGCCATGTCGGTGGTGCACACAGACACGCACCGAGCACTACGGGGTAAGTCATGCCATTGAACTTTCCATGCTAATCGGTCCCGTGGGCACCTTGCTGCACCTTCTCTGTGAAACCTCCCTTCCAGCTGCAGCTTGGTTATTCCCTTTCTCCTCTGGCATCTGTGTATCCCACCAACTTATGTTCAGTGTTCAGTGGCTTACAGTTGACCACAGACTAGCGTGTCAGTCACTCCACCAGTCGGGGCCACTGTAAGACTCTTAGGTTCTCCTTTCATTTATTAGTTATAGGAGCAGAGATACTTTGAAATACAGTGGGGCCTTGACTTACGAGTTTAATTCGTTCCGAGACCGAGCTCGTTAAGGAGCTTGTTAACTCAAATTACTCTGTCAACTCAATGCAAAAAATCGGCTTGAGACAGCTGGTATCTCAAAAAACTCGTTAGTCGGGACACTTGTAAGTCAAGGCTCCACTGTATAGGGATGTTCTAATTTTACTATCACTTACTGAACTTCGTTAGAGGTAGGAGGAAATCCATGTGTACTTTCTCTTTTTATTCTTATTCTCTTTATTAAAAATCAAAACACTGTAATAAAATTAACTAGATGTTTTTTCTACCTTATGATTCATAGGAGTCTTTATTGCCTTCTGTAGTCCGCACCACCAGTTGTGTTGATTCATTGGTAGCTTACCTCACCAAGAAAACTGCTTGTCATTCCTCCAACATTTCATAGCTTCTTTATTCTGCGCTAGTCACAGTAACATAGAATTTATCCAGAGCTAAGACTTTAGCCGAGAATAAGAAAATAAGTTTAGCCTTAACCGGTTTGGCTCAGTGGATAGAGCGTCAGCCTGCAGACTCAAGGGTCCCAGGTTCGATTCCAGTCAAGGGCATGTACCTTGGTTGCGGGTACATACCCAGTGGGGAGTGTGCAGGAGGCAGCTGATGGGTGTTTCTCTCTCATCGATGTTTCTAACTCTCTATCCCTCTCCCTTCCTCTCTGGAAAAAATCAATAAAATATATTTTTACAAAAGAAAATAAGTTTATAAATTCACTGTGTTACATAAAATAATAAGCCCTAAAGCTGGCATTTTATTTTGAATCAGAAGAGGAAAGACCAGCATTGTCCGCCACTCTAACAGCTGTTTGAACTCTCACACTCCAGGTCACACGAAGCACTCAGGAATGGGGACAGCTGGGAGAATCAGAGGACTGGACATCATAAGGTAGGAAAAACCCCAGAGCAGAAACCTACTACAGAGAACAAGGGACAGTCATGCTTGGCCCTCAGTCTTTTACTAAATCAAACGGTGCCTCTTGGAGACACTTTAAGCAAAACTTGTTAAGACTTATTTTGATGGACCAGTTGTCAATTACCTAGACTGTTAGCTTAAACAGATCATTTCCATTTCCAAAACAGATGTGTAAGTGAGGAAGTAGAGATGTTCATTTATTTTTATTAAATTTATTGGAGTGATGTTGGCCAATAAGATTACATAAGTTTCATGTGTGCCTTTCTATGATCCATCCTCTGTGTATTGCATCCCCACCCACCATCTAGTCTCCTTCCATCACCATATGCTCAACATACTGTTCTTTAGTTACTCCTATACCGACGTGTACTTGTTATTACATTTCCTGTGTACCTTTACCTCAGGCAGTTGAAAATTCCTTTAAGAGCAATGCTGAGACTCTTACACTTTTTGTACTGTGACCAGGTCCCTAAGTGAAGCTTTGTTCAGAAAACAGGGATTTTGTAGTTGCTGCTGCTATTTTTCCTTTGAAGTCAACTTGCACCATAATTTTAGGAGAGTTAATGATTCTCTTCTCTTTATCCATTGACATTAAGTCAATATTAGTGCTTTCTCACAGCCTAAACTATTATCAGGCATACCTGTTTTCCCTTTGAAATGTGTTTACCTCATTTGGATTCGTAACGTCCTGACTCTGTTCTGGCTAAGTTGTCCCTGCGCACGTGCAGTCCTACCTGCAGCTTATACAGGACATGCGAACAGAACGTAGGGAGACCCATGCTGCCCGTTGTCAGTGCTGGTCAGAGAGGATGAGCTAGTTTTCTTGTCAATTCTCTTTGGTTAAATAGGATTTACTTATACACTTTCGGACTTTCAACTGAAAACACATCTAAGAAGATCATCACAGCTGACAGTGCTTGAGAAAAAATGATAAGAAGTTGTGCTTTAACCTTTTTCTCCCCCAACAAGTTTACTTGGATATAATTTCAGACCTTGCAAGAATATTAAAAAGTGGCAAGAGTATTAAGAAGAATTTCCATATTCCTTTTATTCATTTTCCCCGAATGTTAACATCTGCACCTGTGTTTGGCTTTATTGCTTTCTCTCTCATCTATATCACACAAACGCACACAGTGTAATTTTCTCTGTATATATATATATTTTTCTTTATTTTGTGAAAACAAGTGGCAGATGCCTCTGTACTCGGAAATGTTTCAGTGTGTTTCCAAAATACAAAGACATTCTCTCCCTCACCGAAGTAGAGCTATCAAACAAAACAATTAACATTGATGTGAGCTACAGATGTTGTTTAAAGTGTCCCAGTGGTCCCAATGGTGTCCTTTCCAGCGAGGGAAAATCCGGGCCACAGCCTGCTCCTGCTGCTCAGCCTTTCGGTCTGCCTTAGGCTGGAACACCTCGGTTTTCCTGTCCCCCTCACCTTGGCCGTTGTGAAGCGTATGGCCGGTTGCGTTGGAGAATGCCCTGACACTTGCTTTTCTGGCAAAGGAGATTCATGGTGTGCATTTTGCCAGGAAGACATAGGCGTGTGCCCTGAGCCACAGGCATCGGTTGGTCCTGTTCCTGGTAATAGTTACTTTGACCCCTTCATTAGCGTGGTGTCTGCCTGTTCCCCGTGTGAAGTAATACTCTTCCGTTGTAATGAATAAGCATGTTACGGGAGATCATTTGCGAGGGAGGGATGTAAATTTCCTATTGCTCGTCAGACTTACTTTTAGCCACTAGTGTTAGCATCTGCTGATAGTACTTTCGGCACTAATGATTACTGCAGTGGTTGCCAAATGGTGATTGGTAATCTATGTTATTAATAGGACTGCTCCAATCAGAAATGAAATATAGTCTATAATTGCATTTATCTTTTTTATAGTTTAATTATTTCCTTAATGGATTTTTATGTTCTTATTTTTCCCCCCCATGAGTAGATTTATCTAAGAGATTCATGAAAATTCCCTAGGTCATTTGGTAAAAACTACTGATTTTATAGTTCATTTCCTTCTTATAATAAGTAATTGCATTAGGCATATTATTTTATTAATTTTAAAAGTAATGACACTGACTGTTTAAAGAGCGCAACTTTTTTTATATTTAAAGGGGTGTCCTTATGACTGTGGGTGACCTTAACCCCGGTCAGGAGTGAACACTCGGGTCAGTTTCTTGACAGTACCCTGATGTGGGCAGCACGGAGCAAGGGGCTGTGGGAAGATGTTCATCACAAATGAAGATCCTCCTTTTTCTTAACTATATGTCACCATGTGGTTAACATCACATTATACAGCCAGGAGTTTTATACAATTTCTATATTATGATTATTTAAAAAAAAATTTTATCGTTGAAAGTATTACAGAGATCCTCCTTTTCCCCCATTAACCTCTTCCAGCCCATTCCCGTCCTCCCCCCCGGCCCCAGACCCTCACCACCCTATTGTCTGTGTCCGTGGGGAATGCATGTATGCACATATGTTCATTGGTTGATCTCTTCTTCCCAACCACCCTCCCCTGCCTTCCCTCTGAGGTTCAACAGTCTGTTCATGCTTTATGATTCTTAAGGAAAATGCCATTTTAGTAACAACACTGGGCAAAAAAAAGTTTTTAAAATTGTGTATTATTGAATACTCTTTGCAATGGCATTTTAAAAATTTACCCGCCTGAATACACATACTCTGCTTGTGTTACAAGGATTTTTCTCTCTCTACACATGTAATGGAGATGGGCAGGGTGGGTCCCATGCTTACCACTCCATGAATGTTACCCTCGATCAGGCACACCTGATCTCTGGGTAGTAAAATGCCATAGCTGCTCAATTTTAGTGACCCCAGTAAGAGTAATGGAGAAGGGCTTCATCTTTTAAGAATGAAATAAATTGGTGATAGCACAAAGAAAATATAAAAATTATTTTGTGATAAAGTGGGAAATAAAATGGGGGAGCTCTGGGGTGGCATTCACTACTGGTTTGCTGATATTCAGGTCTAACTTCCATTTTGTTACTGGCGCCATCATTACATCTGTCCACATGAAAGCCTGATGGACTTCCAACCTGTGCTCTTGGATGTATAACTTGTTTCCACAAACGTGTCCTTTATATTTGCTCATTGGGACAATGGTTTAAATTGTTGGTACCTTCAGATATTTATTCCACGGATTTTGATCATTCAGATTGAACTCATTTTTGTTGTTGTTTCTTCTTGCTTTGCCGGGGTGAGTGATGAGGAAGTACGTTTATGGAAAGGATGTTAGCATTTATTTTTCTCCAAAATGAGACTGGATGACATTGCAAGGAAGTAATAAAAGCTGTAGCCAGAAAGACAAAGGTAACACAATGCTGTGAGGGTAGAAATCATGTACACTGTTCTGTCTTCCTTTATAACTTCATAGTAACCTTATAGTTACCCCTGCCCATCACCCTCACCCCTCACCCACATCTGCTCCACCCCCACCCCTTTCTCAGCTCCTAACCATGCTCAACCTGCTTTCTTGCAGCTTACCTGGGCCTAGTTTTATGTCCAGGGATGGGTGTCTGCAGAATGTAATTTTCACAGATTAGGTGTATTTGTGGAGGGTTTTAATCCTGGAAAGTATATAACCAGATCATAAATTTGGTGGCAGAATGGAGGATAAAAAGGTAGAGGAGCGGGGACACCATCAAGAACCTGTTGTATCTTGTAAATTGGATGGTTCCCAACAACCCACTTCTTTTTTCATTGAATTTATTGTGTGACTTTGGTTAATAAAATTATATGGGTTTCAGTGTACAATTCTAGAACACATAATCTGTATACTGTATTGTGTGTCCGTCACCCCAAGTCAAGTCTCCATCCATCACCATGTATCACCCTCATACCCTCCTCCACCTCCCCCACCCCCTTCCCTCTGGCAATCACCATACTGTTGTCTGTGTCCCTAAGTCTTCCTTCCTTCCTTCCTTCCTTCCTTCCTTCCTTCCTTCCTTCCTTCCTTCCTTTCTTTCTTTCTTTCTTTCTTTCTTCCTTTCTCTCTCTCTCTCTCTCTCTCTCTCTCTCTCTCTCTCTTTCTCTCTCTCTTTCCTTCTGCTTTGAAACACTGTTGTCACCTTCAGGCTGTCACTTCCTACTCTGGTCCAGATGTGCCCCTTCAGAATAGAAAACTCTAGACCTACCTCTTTGGTGGTCTCAGAGCAGCTCATTTCCTCCACGGCTCAGCTCTGTGTTTGGATCTTGTCCTCGGCGCTCTGCAGGGAAGGCCACTGACTGGCCTCACACAGACCTGGGAGGCGCTTCAGGGTCCGAGCCTTCCTCTGTTCTCTGATGGCTCCTCCGCATCTGCCTCCACACCCACAGCGCGGCTGTATAACTATGAATTACTAGTCATACACACTAAATTCAGGATCGCTGGGAGGACTGCGTGTGGTATGTTTATGCAAAGAACCCAGCACATAGGAAGCATTGCAACAAAATACATGATAATTATTTACAGTGGATCTGTTGGTTCCTTCCTCATAAGACTTGAGTGTTCTCATGTGAATGTAACTTCTTCCCCCCAATTTCCTAGACTAAATAGATGAGATGGAATCAAAATAACTTTCAACCACGCGTAGGTCTGTCAGCACAAAAGACAGCATCATGACTCAAATGTCGCAGTACAAACACTAGACCAGGCATCCTGAGAGAAGCAAATGGATAGAGACACTGGCAAGTGCTCATCTTCGTTAGAGAGATCTATGAGGTGTGACCGAAGTGATGGGGCTGAGACCGGGCTCTGAAGGCTGGCTCCACAGCCGCACACACAGCCATCCTCCTCGTTGTCTAGTTCTCAGTGGAGACATTAGAGTCAGAGCAGATAAGGGGTGTCTGGTTCTTCTACATTAAACGTAGATTGCATTTGAATTGCATTTTAACGATTGTGTTTCTGATGTCCTGAAATAATTTATTTATACTATAAGAACGCTTTGAATTTATGAAAGTCATCAAATATTTTTTTCTGGGATTATCAAATCATCTTTATCCTTACAATATCTAAAGTAAAGTGAACAGCATTTAAAACTGATTTAATGGTGGAAAAAATGACATCTCATTTACTTCGGGTAATTGGACCACATTTCACAGTAGATAGAAAGTGAAGTTTCTTAACTTTCCCCATGCCCTTAGGGACACACAGAATGGCATATTGTTGAGTGAGCTTATTTTATATGCAAAATCTACAGTGCATCTCACACAAATCATCCTAAAGTAATCTCACAAATATAGATAGGTTTCTTTCTAAGTTTATGTTTAATTTTTGTGGGGACCTCAATGCTACTTGATATTTCTTTTATATACAATGGTCAGCTCCCTGTCGTAACATCATAGCACCTTTACAAACTTCATCTCCCCCTTTAAGTGGAATGTAGTCTGAATTTACTCATTCCCAGCTCATTTTCTTCCTAGTGCCAAAGAATATTAAGATGGTCAAGCCAATGGTCCACCTCTGTCCCCA
Source organism: Myotis yumanensis (assembly GCF_028538775.1). Lineage (NCBI taxonomy): Eukaryota > Metazoa > Chordata > Mammalia > Chiroptera > Vespertilionidae > Myotis > Myotis yumanensis. The sequence continues at coordinate 2,670,496 of NW_027223754.1, read as the reverse complement.
AACTCCATAGTTAAATGAAATCTTGAATGACCTCTATCTCTTTCCCAACCTCCTTCCCTACCTCGGAGGACTGGGATTTTTCCTCTTCGCCCTCGCTGGTTCCTCCTCCAATGTTCCAGATCGTATCTCTTCCTTCTCCAGTATTCTGGGACGTACTAAGATCATTATCTCTCTATTCACTGGTCTATTAAACATGGTTTCGCTTCTTTTATAGTTCACAAAGTAAACTTCCCTTGACCCTAACACCTAGCTACCTCCCTATCTACTTTCCTTGATGAGCTAGGAGTAGATTGTCTACATTGTGTTCCTATCACCGCCCACTTCCTCATTGCTCCTTCCTTTGAATTTCTCTGCTCCTCACCGTTGACAATACTCTTCACTGATTGTTGGAGGAGGTCATGCCGAGGACGTGACTGCCAGTTGACCTGTGAGCTGGACCTGGACAACCAGAGGCTCCTCATCCCCTCCCCTGTCCGGGGAATGTACCTCTAGCCCACTGTGCTAGGAACCACTTCAAGGACACAGCCTCAAGAGAGCAATGTGTTGTCATATGTGGTGGGTAGCGGTGGAAGTCTACTTGTTGCAGCACCCAAGACAAACATCATAGGTAAATATCCTTGCTTATTATAACCACCACTTCCCTGTCATGGTTGGCCTATTTCTTAGGTCTTCCCCTGCCCTTGGTAGGTCCAGTGGCTAGTTTCAGGCTCACCTGGAGAGCATTCAATTCCCTAGGTTTCAAAGCAACACTCATAGTTCACCAGTGATCTCATAACTGCCAAATCCAAAGAATCTTTTCAGTCCTCATCATATTGGCTCTGTCTGTGGTATCTAATCTAGCTGAACTAATCCATGCCTCCTTCTTGAAATGTCCTTACAGAACTTTCTTTGGGATCTTTCTTAGCCTAAGAACATTATCTTGTGCTCCTATTTGTAGACCCTCTTTACCTATAGTTATTAAATGCTTTTGTCACCCATTTTCCAACTGTTGGTTTTCTTTTCATTCTACATTCTCCCTCAATGAGTCAAACCATTGGTGATGTTGGAATGACATCTGACTAAGACAGAGAATACTCAACCAATGACCTATGGTCACTCTACCTAGATCAAATCTTTTTAGTTTGCAATAGAATCTGTAATGAAACTTTCCCACTGACCTCAGAATTTAGTGAAAGCCTCAATTTTGAGTTCCAAGGCTGGTAAGAACCTCCATAGTCTAAAAAAGGAATTGTTAGTCATTTCCCCAAGGGACTTGTGCAGAGTGGGTCACAAGATGGGGAAGGCAATGAGGGATGGGTGGGGGGATGGTTTGAAGGCAGAATCTTAGGACTTGATCGGCAATGAAGTGACAGGATGAGAAAGCAGAAATACAAGAGCACTAGCATTATGAATATATATTAATTGAGACTATGAATTAATTGCCATGTTTATTAAATCCCATATAAAATGATATGATTTATTAAATCTCAGATGAGATAACGGCTTCTCTATACCGCAGATCCAAGCTATTGATGGCCATTTATATGGTCACTGTGAGATAGATTACTTAAACATCAGAACTGTGATATATTCCCTTATAAGCAGCCACAAGAGGGATGGCATCATGGTTTTGATTATTAGATGGCAGTATATCATCAGTTATGTCTTTAGTGTATTCCAAAATTCTTACAAGTTACTGGGGGTGTCTTAAATATTTATGAATTATAGTCAATGCTGACAATACCGCCTCTTCCCCAAGTACGTGAGAACACACAGATCATGCACTCGGGAGCACTCTGCCTGAGCGGCAGTCTCACCTTCCTGTTTATCACCTACGCGATTCGGGCGAGTGCATTATTTCTTAGTGGCTCAGTTTCCACAGTTATAAAGTTTCTCCCTTATAAGTTTATTGTGAGAATTATAATATAATGCCCTTAAAACAATAGCTGACAGTAAGTTGCACTGACTTTGCTATTATCATTATCTCATATTGCAGAATCATGTAATTTTTAGAATTACACATCTTGAAATAGATCCTTAGGAAATATGTGGTGAGTTGTCTGTGGTGACCTGAAAGCTGTGCTCATACATGCATCTCCAAACATTCGTCATCTGTCTCTATGAACCCGCGTGTCAGTGTGATGCTTTGCTGCAGCCTCAGTTTATGCTCATCAATTTCCAGAATGGGGATGCATGTCTGAATGGGGCACTCCTCCCGTTCCCCCCAAAAGAATAACTTCCTATTCCCACTGAAGTGAGATGCATTCAAACGTCCCTTCCAGGAGCGCACCTCTTCCATTACAGGAGAAAGAGCCTCGTAAATGCTTTTGTGTCCCTTTAATTATATGCACTACATTTAGTCATCACTTTCTGTCCAACATTGTCTTTCTATTTTTTAATCCTCACCCAAGGTTATTTTTCCATTGACTTTTAGAAAGAGTGGAAGAGGGAGGGAAAGACAGAGAAACATCGATGTGAGAGAAACACATTGATTGGTTGCCTCCTGCACTAGCCCTGACCAGGGCTCAGGCTGGGGAGGAGCCTGAAACTGAGGTACCTGCCCTTGACCAGGATCGAACCTGGGACCCTTCTGTCCACAGGCTGACACTCTCTACCCACTGAGTCAAACCAGCCAGGGCTGCCCAACATATTCTTAATTATCTTTCACATCATGTCTTCTCCATTACATGGCCATGTTCCTCTAGGTTAGCAATCACGTCCACTTAGTTCCACCACTTGCTCCTGGCACAGATTGGTGTACTGTTTAGGGTGCGCTGTGCATGAAAAAGAAGCGGAAGATACTTTGGGGACCAACTTACTGAAATAACTTCTCCAGTGTGAATCTGGAAAGAACTAGGCCAGTAACCTGAAGAATTATATAATTATTTTTAGCTTGGAGGGACCTTCGAGATTACTTTTTCTAGATCCTTCACTTTACAGATTAGGAAACTGAGTCCCAGTGGGTCACAAGCCATTACTCCCACTGAGGAGCCCAGTGTTCCATGGGGCCACCAATGACTCTTGCCTTGAGTCACCTGTTCTCCAAGTGGCTGCTGCATATTATGGCGTGTGTGTGTGTGTGTGTGTGTGTGTGTGTTTGTGTGTGTGTCTTTTAGGACTTCACAGCCTGGCCAGGCTACAGAGAAATAGATTTCACATAGAAGAACGGAGAGAGGCATCGTGTAAATTAACGGGAGAATTTTCTCTTCCTCTTGTCTTTATTAATATTCTTATCATCGTTATTACGGAGAAAATGGTGCACTTAAGATTACAGGGAATGTGAAATCTACATAGCAGACCAGTCTGTCCTGGAATAACCTTCCTCTGGTCTCCACCTAAGGATTGTTTTCTGGACACCAGGTCCTTCTTAGCTGAGACTGTGAGTGTGTGTGAGTGTGTGTGTGTGTGTGTGTGTGTGTGTAGTGTTTTTAAGGTCTTTAGTTTTTAAGGGGGAGGCCTTTGCACGAGGCTCCCCTGGGAGTGAAAGGGGCGCGGTGGGGCCCTGGATGAGGAGGGCAGGGAAGGAGAAGGGGGACCCGCAGTGGAGGAGGCAGGTGGGAGAGGGGGGTGCAGGAACCCGGACCGCGCTGCTGGGAGGGGCCAGGCTGTCACTCCCACTGGCTATGCCCGGAGCCAGAGAGCCACTTGGAGAACTTGCCGGCGGCAGGGGGCTTGCGCTCCGGGCAGGACGCTCCGGGCAGGACGCTCCGGGCAGGACGGTGGGAATCGCCATGGGTGAGTGCTGGGGCGCAGGCACCCAGGCGGCTCCGAGGGGCGGGAGGGAAGGAGAGCGCACGGAGTTAGGAGGCGCTGGCATCCCTCCTGCCCGCCCGTTCTGTGGCTGAACTTGTCCTGGGAGCAGGCGGAGAGGACGCAGGGGCGCCCGGTGGTCAGGCCCGTGGAGGGTAGAGAGCGGATCGCGCATCGGCCCCTGCGTGTGTGTGCGGGGGCGGGAGCCAGCTGAGCCGGGACGGGAGCGGGAGCTCCCCACCACGGCCAGGGTCAGGGTTCCCTTCAGAGGGCGCCTGGGGCGGGGAGAGGGGACGCTGCCAGCCCCGTCCGCAGGGGCTGCGTGTGCACAGAGGCTCGGAGCGTCCAAAGGCGATCGCGCTCTCCCGGACCCGACCTGCTCCGGTCCCGCAGGTCGCAGGGCGCGCTGCTGAGTTTCTGGAGAGCCCGCTGCTCCCGGGACTTCGTGCGGCGCCGGGAGCAACCGGGGTGTGGGGAGAGGGGGGAGGAGGGGAGCTGGCCGGGGAGGGGGTCCCCGGGAGGGAGGGGAGGCGGTGGGTTGGGACATCCAGTCGCTTTCCGTGTGAGCGGAGCCTTCCCCAGGCCGGCGCCTGCCTTGTACTCTGCGCGGCTGACCCGTTTCTTCCCCCGCCCGCCCCTCCCTGTCCTTTGTGGAGACGGTTCCTCCCTGAGGACGGAGGCCCGGGACCCCGATGAGCCGGGGAGGGACCCCTGAGTCCCCGCAGGCGGGAGTCAGAGGGTGCGCGGACCGCCAGCCCCCGTGGTTCCAGACGTGGGCCAGCTTGGAAGGAGGGAGAGAAGCTGCGGGCGTGTGGCCTGTGCGCTCACTGTGGCCACCACAGTCGCAGCCTCCTCTGGCCTGACCTGGGAGACTCTTAGGAAGACTCATGTTTAGGGCCTTTGAAGAACACAGTGTTGGGAATGGTCTCCAGAACCGCCTGTCTTTAAAAGTTTCTGAAACTGGAGTGTTTTCAAGTTAAAGATATATGATAGCACACTTCCCCAAGTGTGGGAATGTACTTCAGCCTGCCTTCCTTCCTTCCTTCCTTCCTTCCTCCCTCCCTCCCTCCCTCCCTCTCTCCCCTCCTCTTTCCTCTCTTCCCTCCTTCCTTCCTTCCTCCCTCCCTCCTTCCCTCCCTCCCTCTCTCCCCTCCTCTTTCTTCTCTTCCCTCCTTCCTTCCTTTCTTCCTTCTTCCCTCCCTTCCTTCCTTCCTTCCTTTCTTCCTTCCTTCCTTCCTTCCTTCCTTCCTTCCTTCCTTCCTTCCTTCCTCCCTTTCCTTGTATATGGGCTTATAAGCTCTGGGTAGTATACCACTCTAGGAAAACGCTCTCCAAATGGGAAGCCAAAGTGATAGATAGAGTGTAATCTATTTATTTACTCTATTAAGTGCATTAAGATGATATTTGGATCCAACATAAAATGTTTGGAAAGAATGGCATTTTTCTTACCTTGTAGCCTCAAGCTTGTGTGGATTCTCTGCCCAAAGTGAAGGCACTCAGTTTTGGAGTTAATTATTTCTCTAGCTTGCATTCCCAAACTATAATAAAACAGTGGGTCTGGATTTTACTTCAATGGCCTTGGATAAGTTTCCCGTGATCCCGCGTTCCTGGAAGGTGTTACTGTGGGAGGAGGTGGAGTGAACGCCTGAGCTCTTGTGATAATCCTGGGCTTGGTTTTGAACTGTTAAGTTTTCTTTCCTATCTGTAATCTGACCGATGCCTACATAGCACCAGTTCCTTCTCCTGCCAGGAGGGGAGGCCATGCTGTCCATTATAGTTAAGGTCACTAAAAACTCCTGCTGGTGTCAGCTGGCTGGGAGGTGAGAGTGGGTCAGGGAAGCAAGTGAGAACCTGGAGGTGAGGGAGGTGGGGAAAGAACAGGAATGCACGGGAGAGGGAGAGCCTGAAACTGGGGCTCAGACAGTGGCCCAGGCGCACAGCCCAGCAGCAGGAAGAGCCGGCAGGCAGATGGGCCGATGGCGGAAGGAAGGAAGGAAGGAAGGAAGGGAGGAAGGAAGGAAGGAAGGAAGGAAGGAAGGAAGGAAGGAAATGTGTTCAGAAACTAGAGAAAACAGTGGGTCAACTAACATTATCTTTGTCCTCCTTGTTAAATTTACTTGTGAAAAACACAGAACTTCATTACTTTAGAACTTCTTGCATTTGGTGGTAGTAGAGGATGAGGGCTCAGCATCAGAGGACAAATCGCTAAAATAAGGGGGCGGGGACAGGGTAGGCAAATGGCCAACTGTGCCAGCAGGCGACTCCATCTTTTCTGGTGTCCCGGCAACTGAAATCCATCATTTGAAGACGGGAAGGTGGTGCTCTGGGGTGAATCCAGCATCAGTTCCTGTTTGACTCAGAAAAAGAAATCCCCACTCTAGCCTTTCGGAAGAGTGAGAGGAGTTGATTCATCAGGTATTCTGAATAATTGATACTATCATATCCATAATGCACAAGGCTAATTCTCAAAAGGAAAGTTATTTGCAAAGTAGGCAAGTTGAGATGTTGGCATCTCATGCTTCTCCGTTTTCCTTTTGTTTCTTTCCTCCACTTATCTAAGAATGCAACAGGGTTCCCTCCGCCCCAAAACTGTGCTCTCCAGAGAGGGTATTTGCAATATTCTACACTCAATATGCAGGACTGGTTCTTTGCTAGGAGTGCTTACATTTAGCTGCAGAATTCAATTTCACCTGCCGGCTCTCTGATTGTGGAATCTCAGGCCCTAGTGCAATAGGTCTAGGAATCATTATTAAAAATAATGATTCCCAGCCAGCATGGCTCAGGGGTTGAGCATCGACCTATGAACCAGGAGGTCACAGTTCAATTCCAAGTCTGGTTATAAGCCTGGGTTGCGGGCTTCATCTCCAATGGGGGACGTGTAGGAGGCAGCCAGTCAATGATTCCCTCTCATCATTGATGTTTCTATCTCTCTCTCCCTCTTCTTTCCTCTCTGAAATCAATAAAAAATATTTTTTAAAAATAATGTTGACCATTATTTAGCTCCACAGATATTATTAGGAAAAGTTTCATGAAGGGAACAGTATTGAACCCGGTTTGGAGGGATGTGAAGGACTTGGGAAGAGAAGAGGTGGTCTGGATAGAATTGCGGGCCCCTCCTCAAAGCAGGAAGGAAGTGAATTTGAGGAGCAGTTGGCCATGGAACTGGGTTGACTGGGTGGGACTTGATTCTGAAGAGCTTTTAAAACCAAGCAGCTAGGATTTACAAGGTTGAGAATAGGGAGTCATGGGAGGTTCAGGAGTAGGGAATAATTGTAATGGAATGAGTGTTTAAGGAAGATAAGCTGAGCAGTGTCTTGAAGACAAAGGATAAACTGGAGAGGGGAGAGCCAGTTGTGGTAGTCATCTGGATAATATGATCTATGGCAAGCCCAGTCATAGTGGAATGGTGGTAATCATGGAAATAGAGAGAACAAGATGGAGGAAAGATAGTTCTTATAAAAGAACTCTAAAATTAGGCAATCGACAGAGGAGCATGAACAAGAGAGTCTCTGGCAATTTAAAACTTTGAAATTTGGGAAATAGTTAGTCCCTTGGTAGAATATTTAAAGGAAAAAACAGATGGTTTGTTTTCTGGATGCTTTGGGCTGAAAATCCATTTTATTTTTAAAATGTTAATTAAGAGGAGATGGCTAGATATCTAAACACAAATGTTTAGTGGGTTAGAAATACATAATGAGAATTTAATCAGAGCATAAGAGCAAGAAGGAAAATAAGATTTGAGAGTTATCAACCTTAAGTGGGAGGAGGGAGGTTAATCCATATAATGAACTGTCTGTTTGAAAGCATGAGTGGGGGGTGCTGGTTGAGGGGTAGGGAGAGAAAAGATAAACACTGTAAGAAGAGGAGAATCAACCACATAATATGACTAAATGTGACATCTTTAACATTCTAGGAGTCCATAAACTTGACAAGAGAAGAAAATCAGGCAGACATATTTTGCTGTCATTCAACTTCAGTAAAAATTAATTTGGTTAAGGATCTGTAAAATTGTTTGCTAATTTAGGGAAATAATAATGAGACATGGTATTATCTTGAACTCGTACATTTTCCAGGAAAATTTGACCCCCAAGTGAAAGATGTGAACATAGTACAAAGAGCCAAGATTTGAAGCAGGAGTAGATGATCATCCCTTATGTCTTTGGGCGGGTCCTGTTAATCTTAGGGATCCTGTTTCCTTTTCTGTTTGATGAGGGGGTTGGGCAAGATTCTGTAAATTTATATAGCTCAGATCTTGATTCAGTAACAATTAGAGGAAAAAGCATGTAAAGCAGATAAGGCTGAGCTATTTCCATGAAGCAAATCAAGAACATTTTAATGATGTTAGACTAGTAGGTAAAATTTTTAAGGGTCATTTCTAGGGTCATTCACTAAAAAATTATAAAAGTCTGATAATCTGAACTTGAACAAAGAAAGATAAAACTAATGTTCTGGTTACCTTTACTGTGTAACAACTAGCCCCCAAACTAGTGAATTAGAACATCCGTTTCTATTATCTTTCATGGTTCTGTAGGCTGACTGTTGATCAGTTCTCATTTGAGGTGTGTTGTGCCTTTGCCGTCCAGTGTCTACTGGTTACTCTGCCACCTGAAGACTTGTTCGCGCTGGTTGTTGAAGATAACTCCCACATCTCGCCTGCAGTTGATGCTGGCTATTGGCTGGAAGTCCAGTTGGAGCCATCTCTAAGGGGCCTAGGCCTTTCACAGGGTGGTGGCTGAGAACATTCTTAGAACAAGTGTTGCAAGAGACCCAAGCAGAAGCTGCAAGGATTCTCCTGCTCTAGACATCTTAAGTCCCAGGATATCACTTCTACTTTGATGATTAATGGTCATAAAAATCATTCCAAGCAGTCAGACTAAAAACAAGGGCCTGAGACCCCTCTCTTGAAGTGGGGAGTTGCATATTTATTCAGAGAGAAAGAATTGAGGTAGCCAACAAATGGATCTTATTCCTACAACCAGCATGTCAAACTCAAAGGCTAACACGGGCCAAATAAACAAGGTTTAAGATTATGTGAGGTGCAAAAAAACAAAAGCGTCAATTTTCATAGAAACATAGGTTTATTTAGATAGAGACATGCTGAATACAAAGGGCTGAAATAAATGAGTAATCATTAACATAAAATAATAGAACATTTTAAGAAAAATTAATATGTTTTCTTGAACATTAACTTACCAGACACGGAATAACTGTACAAATTAATAAGTGTAACACAAATAAACCTATTTTTCTTGTTCTCCAAAAGTGCAACATTTCCTGTTGCTCACACCAAACAAGTCAGTCCAAGACTAATGACATGGCAATCGGCTGCTAAAATATTCGCTACTAGTATTAGTGGAGAGAAATGGTGCGCGAACATTGTAGTTTGGTATTAATAATTATGTATAATAAGATATCGTAACAATTAAGTTACAAATTTTTATTAAAACGTTTCTTACATACCATTATATTAGCTGGGCCGCAAAAATATTCATTGTGGGCCACATGTGGCCCGTGGGCCGTGAGTTTGACATGCTTGTCCTACAAGAAATGTCTGGTATGCCTGCTTCACAAATAGACATCATCAGGTTTACAACTGAAAACTTGATATAAATTTTCTGAAACATATGATAAAGGACTGAACCTTTCATTAGAAATCCGGAGAAACCTAGATAGTCACATTAAAATGTCACGCAAAACATTGGCGTGTGTACATTGATGCCTGGGTGGAAATGTGTTAGTAGAATGCTGGGGAAACACTACTCAAAAATATGTCAAATACCATCAGCTAATCTTTCTTACTTTAATTTAAATTGATGTTTTTAAGGCTATTTCAAATTACTGATTATTTTACTTACTAGAATAATTGAGTTTGTATCATAAATTATAAGATAGGTCAATTGGTATAAATCCTTTATTCACTATCCCGTTGTCACAAAAAACCTAAATGCTTTGTAGTGAACTGTTTAGAAGCTGGCTTTATTTTTCAATTGTGTGCTACTTGCACAAAATACATAATTTGAATTGGTATTGTATCAACTGAAAGTAAGTCTAGACTTAACTGTGCTTGTTTTGCAAGGTATGTTACTAAATTAAATATGTAAGATTTCAACCTAACAAACCTTTAAATGTAAACCTCATTTTATTATTTTTAACTGGAAAGGGTCAGAGCTGTCACTTACGATTACAAAAATATAGGTCTTTCTCCTAGACAACTGAAAACCAGAGAACAATTGGGATAAATGAGATGGGTTTAAACGCAAGGGCAGAATTAGTTTCAACCTAGAAACTTAGAGGCCTTAAAAAGAATTAGATCCTGACAATTTCAACTTCATTGGTTTGAGGTCATTCTATTTTCAACTGTTTGACAAGAGATGAAGAAATTAGGGTAACGTGAAGCTGTATGCTGCATGCACACTACTCTGATTCAGCAAACAAAGCCATGTCTCCACAAGAAATAAGGGCTGACACATAACCAACATCACTGAATAATGCCCGAGGAGTCTGAAGGTCACTTGACATGCAGTTAAAACAGCTTCTTCATTTTGTTAAGATAACTCATCAAGCCCAGTCGGCATGGCTCAGTGGTTGACCATCGACCTATGAACCAGGAGGTCAGGGTTCAATTCCCTGTCAGGGCAGATGCCCAGGTTGTGGGCTTGATCCCCAGTGTGGGGCGTGCAGGGGGCAGCCAATCAGTGATTCTCTCTCATCATTGATGTTTCTCTCTCTCTCTCTCTCTCTCTCTCTCTCTCTCTCTCTTCTCTCCCTCCCCCCTCTCTCTCCCTTCCTTTCTGAAATCAATAATAATATATTTTTAAAAGCAAAGATAACTTGTCAAAATAGTCACTACCTACTCCACAATGTATAAGACAAAGAGTATATAATAGCAAAATAAACATCTCTTGTTATTTCTATAAACCTTCGTGTTCTAGAAACCCTCATTTTAATGTCTAATTGCAATAACTTAGAAGATATGTTAACTACAACGTCCTGGACCTCAGGCTCAGAGGTTGGGGTTGGCGAGGGGGAGCTGGTCATGTGAACATGCAGTCAGTCCACTGGCATCAGGCAGGACGCCTGGGGCTGCTCTCAGAAGCAGCTGTCCCAGAATGCCTCTCTGCACCAGCCAGCTGAGGACCCCTGATGACTGTTAGCCCTTTCCTGTATCCCTACTTTGTTGCCTTCCATTTCTAATCCAGCTCCCAGCTGTACGGAATGTTGCCCAGAGCTGCGTCCTGGGAGTGCTGTTACCTTCCCTGCCGCACTTCCTAAGGCTCCGTAGTTGCCTTCTCCTTCCTCACCTGTCAGTCGCATCCATGGGTGTTCCCCAGAATTTCCTGAAACTCTCCCCCCTGAAAACTACTAATGACCACAGCCTGGTGGTTTCAGGGATTATGTATGTGTCCACAATTCCCAAATTCGTATCGCTATACTCAGCTGTCTCCACCTGGCTACCTCTCTCATCCTCAACTTCTGTGTGTTCAAAAGTGAATTCTTCCCTCCCAGACCTAACTGGCTCTCTCTCCCCCCTTCACTGCCCTCCCCTCCTCTTTGTTTTTCTTGATGACTTCGGTCTCCCTGGCCTGCTGACCTCATGCCATAACATCACTTCTCCTCTGCGTCTGCATGGTTTGATCCTACTGGTGCAGCTGCTTTTGCTGGGCCCCTCCCCGCTCCCACCTGGGCCTCAGTGGTGGCTCCTCCCACACCGCCCCCATGGGTGATCAGAACCCACCTGTGGTCATGCCATTTGCCTTCTCCAACTTTATCTCCTGCTGGCCTCTCATGCTTGTTAGACCCAAACCAAACACCGGACAGACACACCCACAAGCAATTTCATTGGCTCACTTTTTCTTACCTCCAACCATTTGCTCATGCTTGTCATTACCCCTTGGCCCGCCTTTTCTTACCTGCGATCCATGGAAATGCAGACCTCCATTTGAGCCTTCATGAGCTCAGTTTATTTCCTGCAGGAAAAATCCCGGTGATCTGACCAGCTCAGTGTTCTCCAAAGCGTGGGGTAAGCACCAGGGAACCGCCAGGTACTTGTCCTTTGTATATTTCACAGGTACTTTTGTGGTCCTTACTCTGTGCCGGGCACCGTTTTAAGTGCTTTATGAGCACTTAGTAAATCTACTAAGTGCAAGCAATGGACGTTGACGACTAAGGGAGGTTTCTGCATTCCCGTTTCAGGTTTTCTTATTAAACAGTACAAAAAGGACAAACATTCACGACAAGGATGTACTGGAGAGAGGAGACAGTGGGTCAGGTTATCCATTATTGTCACTGTTTTCACATTCTTCTCCTTCTGAGGAGAGATTTACAAAGAAGAATGCAGGTTGGCTTGCCAGTCCCTGTGAGTATGAGAAAGTGCATCCACAGTGCCAAGTCCCCAGGGAGGAAAAAGCCAGAGCAGCTATTCATGTAAGTGCACCATTTGTAAGTAATTGGGTTCTTGGTAGAGATGAAGTGGAGACCACTAGAAAAATGAGTGTGATTAATTACTTTCATTCATCTCACAGCAATGATCTTAATGGACTTCCTTTTACATAACAGGATAAATGCATCCTGGTTTAAATAAACAGAAATGCAAACTGATACTCATCTCACAAGAGGTAAAACGATTTTTAAAAAGACGGATGAAAACACATGTATTTCATTGCATCAGATTACAATCATCATTGTATCCGCGGTGCCCCACACTCTCATGGTAAATGAGCTCTCTGTGATGTATGGTTGCTATTTTTAAAATAGCAGATATTTTTTTAAATTGATTTTAATATGATCATTGGTCAACATGATCATATAGGTTTCAGATGTGGGTTTCTAGGTTACAAGATGGCAGCGTGTGCCCACCACCCAAAGCCAAAACTTCTCCTGTCACCACACATTAGGACCCCCTCTCCTCCCACCCCCTTCCCTCTGGCAGTCACCTCACTGCTGTTTGTGTTATGAGTTTCAGGGTTATATCCCACATATGAGTGACACCATATGGTCTGAGCTTTCTCTGACTGGCTTATTCCACTTAGCATAATGCCCTCAGGATCCATCCATGTTGTTGCAAATGGCGCTATTTCCTCCTTCCTTATGGCTGAGTAGTATTCCATTGTGCATATGGACCACATCTTCTGTATCCGGTCCTTTATCACAGGACACTTTGGTTGTGTCCATGTCTCAGCCACCATGAATAATGCCGCAGGGAACATAGGGGTGCGTATATCTTTGCGAGTACGTGATTTCGAGTTACTTGGGTACATACCCAGGAGAGGGATGGTTGGGTGTTAAGGTAGCTCTAATTTTAGAGGAATCATAGACTGCTTTCCATAGTGGTTGGGCCAGTCTACGTTCCCACCAGCAGTGAATGAGGGTTCCCTTTTCTCCACAACCTCTCCAACACTTGTTATTGCCTGTCTTGTTGATAATGGCCACTCTAACAGGTGTGAGGTGGCATCTCTTTATAGTTTTGATTTGCATTTCCCTAATTGACAGTGATTTTCATATATCTATTGGCTGTTGGTATATCTTCTTGGGAGAGGTGTATTTTTAGGTCCTCTGCCCACTGTTTGATTGGATTGTTTGTTTGGTATTGAGTTTTATGAATTCTTTATGTATTTTAGAAATTAAATCTTTGTTAAAACTACTGTTTGAAAATATCTCTCATCTGGTTGGGTACCTCTTTGTTTTGTTGTTTAGGAGTGTAGATCTTAAGCATTCTCATCATAAAAAAATAAAAAGGTAACTATTTGAGATGATGGATGTGTTAATTAACTTAATTGTATCATTTCATAGTATATATATATATACATATATATATATCCTATCTAATAATAGACAAAGACTGAAATTGACCATACCTTCGCTACGCTTCCCATTGGCTAATCAACAAGATATGCAAATTAACCGCCAACAAAGATGGCAGCTAATTTGCATACTGCAGGCAGATCCCGCTTCGCCACCCCAGTGTGAGATCCTGGCCTGCCGTGTGCAGGGAGGGGTAGATGGGGTGGGCGGGGCGGGCAGCAGCGTGATCCGAGCTGCCGCCCACCCCAGCATGGGATCTGGGCCTGCCGTGTCTTGGGCGGGCTGGGTGGGGCAGGCGGGGCGAGCAGCAGCACAATCTGAGTGGCGGCTCGCCCCAGCCCGGGATCTGGGCCTGCCATCCGCCACCAGGGGAGATGGGGCAGACACTGAGGGATTGGGCATGCCATCTGCCACCCGGGGAGTGGCCCTAAGCCAGCAGGTGGTTATCTCCCGAGGGGGTCTCAGACTGTGAGAGGGCACAGGTTGGGCTGAGGGACCTCCCTCCCCTGCCAGTGCACAAATTTTTGTGCACGGCCTTCTAGTATATATATGAAAGGCTAATATGCAGTGTCCCCTCAGGAGAATGGGAGTTCAATCGCTTGCTATGAAATGCACTGACCACCAGGGGTCGGTGCAGAATGAAGAAAGGCCCTGGCCAGCAGCTGGAAGGTCCGTATCCGCCCTGATTGCCAGCCAGGCCTAGGGACCCTACCCATGCATGAATTTTGTGCACCTGGCCTCTAGTATACATGTATAATCATGTCACATACTTTAAATTTTATTTGTCATTTACACCTCAATAAAGTTGAAAATATTTAAGAAATTAAAAACCTATATTAAAAACTGATTTTAATATCAATTTAACTGAACAAGTATTTCTTAAGGGTGTATAACATGTCCACCCTGCTTCTAATTTCTGCTGCAAAAGGGTATTAATTGGAGATATAAAATTCACATACAGAAAACTATTTGAGAATTTTATGAGATTTGATAATGGAGTTCTAGATGAAGTGAAATGATTGCTAAAACCATTGGTCCGGAATGGAAGAGATCAGTGGAGGCCACAGTCATCAAGGGAGGTTTTCTGAATGAGAGCCTTGAAGGCAGGTGGGATCATGTGTGACTGTCAGGCAGTGGGTGGTTGTAGTGTGGGCGTAGCCCCAGAAGAATCGGACCAGTCACGGAGGTGGTATGCACACACTCAGGGACCATCTGCAGTGCTTCTCCTCACACAGTTCTTATGTGAAGGCTACTGAGTTTTCCACTTTGATGACTTTCGGAATGGGCATCGGTCCCATCCTAATCTAAATGTGCCTGTTTGGTGTTCAGCCTCCTGTGGATTCAGCTTTCTAACTGGCCTCTGCAATGGACTCACTTCCTGCTCACTCTCTTTTGTCTGTAGAACACCTTGTCAACTCTCTTGTTCTCTTATGTATCCCCAAGATACTGCAAACATTATCAGCCCATGTGGGCAACCCTTTCAGCAGTAGTTATTTCCGCCTCCATTCCTCTACCTCACCTGGGCTTTGGTAACTCACTCCTAGATTTTTGTCATTAAGTGAGATGTTCTGAATATGTCATTATTTTGGTACTTTTTAATTCCCTTCCCCTTTTCCACTGAAGGTGTGAATTAAAACCACTCATACACACACCACCAATAACATGGCAGAACCCCAGAGGGCATGATTCACATTGTATTACATGTGCACCAAGGAGTTCCAGTCAGTAGAACAAAATGTGGATAGTGCCCTGGTGGTGAGCAAGTTGGGTTCTGCTAGTCACAGCATCCTATCCTTCAGTTCCTTCACTCTGTTACCAACTCTAAACCTCTCGTTGTCCTCACAGCCCGGAGAACCTTGTCCCACTTGCTTGCTTTCTACTCCAACCCTATCCTTACTTCTTTCCTATTCAGTCATGGCCTGTAGCAACAACCACTCTTTGCAAATATCCTTGACTCCCTTGGCCTTTTGTCCCAAAGAGTCTGGATTATTGCAGCATAGATGGGAGAGAGGCTTGATACAAGGATTGAGAAAATGGTTGTATTGCAAGATCGTACAGTTGTAGCACTTCAGATAGAGAGCGATAGGGAAGTCAGCAGATTTCAACGACAGATGTGGTTGAAAGGCAGGAAGTGGGAGAGATAACGAGAACAAAAAACTATCTTCTTCTCTTTTAGCAAACCAGCCAGTCCAAGTGGGTATTCCGATGAAGGAGAGGAAGGAGCCACCCAGTACAAGCACACTGAAACCATTCACCATTCAGGCCAG
The DNA here is from genome assembly GCF_028538775.1 of Myotis yumanensis. Classification (NCBI taxonomy): domain Eukaryota; kingdom Metazoa; phylum Chordata; class Mammalia; order Chiroptera; family Vespertilionidae; genus Myotis; species Myotis yumanensis. Next base: position 2,654,699 of record NW_027223754.1, on the reverse strand, counting down.
GCCGCTGTGTGCTCTCCCCAAGCTGCGGCCTTCTGTATTCTTTGCCACTGGCTTTCTTCTTCCATCCCAGAGGCTGTGGCTCCTTGTTTATTTATTGGCTGTTTAGTATGAAAAGCATCTAGTCCTTGATTGTTGAGGGACAACAAATGGGAGCACGAAGCCTGCCCGTCATGGTCCACTGGCTGCATCTTTGGCTGTTATAGGCTCTTGGCTTTGCTAGGCTGGCTTTGCTGCTCTTTACTGTCCTGAAAGTTCAAGGACTCGGGCTGCTCTGTTGGTTGCTGTTGTCCTCTTCTCATTAACGCTTGCCAAAGCTTTTTCATGCGTCTTTACAACCATGACAGCTTTGAGGTCAGATTTCCGTTCTGATCATAGCATCCTCAGAAGTAAAGCTCAGGACTGCAGGCGCCACTGCCTCCTCAGTGACTGCAGTGGATGCTGCCTGGCTGCAGGCCGCTGCCCGAGGCTGAGCTGCCCGTCCTGCTCGCTGTCGTCTATGCACCTCAGTCGAGTCTCTCTATTCTGTGAATATATAACCACATGAGGGTTTGATCTCCTAGGGAAAACGAATACGTTCTTTCATTGAAGAGCAGCTTCATGGAGTTAAGCATCATTTCTAATGTTCATTTCTGAACTAAGCTAGAAATTATTTGCACTCCTTTTTTTTCTTCCAGTTTTTTATAATTAGGCTTTCAATGGACTTAATCTTTTAATTTAAAAATGATTATTTGCCAACTTGTTGGGTGCCGTTGCTTAGGTTACAAAGCTAACAAGTTACCAGGTAACAAGGAGAGGTGCCGTGAAGTTGCTATAAACACAACGTGACAAATACTTAAGTTCTGTTTTTTTTGTTTTTGTTTTTTAATATATTTTATTGATTTTTTACAGAGAGGAAGGGAGAGAGATAGATAGTTAGAAACATCGATGGGAGAGAAACATCGATCAGCTGCCTCCTGCACATCTCCCACGGGGGATGTGCCCGCAACCCAGGTACATGCCCTTGACCGGAATCGAACCCAGGATCCTTCAGTCTGCAGGCCGATGCTCTATCCACTGAGCCAAACCGGTTTTGGCTTAAGTTCTGTTTTGAACAAAGACCCAGGGCATTTTGTAGTCAATGATATTGTCTTGAGAGGAGCTATAGTTATTTTATTTTTCTAGAGAAAGGAAGATTTGGGAAGGCAGTCTATTTTTTTTTGTATTAAATTCTACTGCTATATAAAGTATTTTTTTTTCTTTTTGTTACAAGTCACAAGTTTTCTCCCTACATAAAGAATCGTTTGGAGACGGAGTTGTGAAGTTTAGACTTCTCCCAGACAGGTTAATGGTGAAAAAATGGTTACAGTATTTTACTTTATATATTAACTTGGCCAGCATTTTATGTTCTCTAGTTCATTAATTTGTAAGCAACCTGAACAAATCAGCTTTCCCTGGCAAACTCATGGCACTTTTATTGCATTTTTTAATTTAAAAACTCTGTTTTCAATTCTTAGATTCACTGCTTTGAAAAAGTGACCTAATCTCCCTGTTATTTTATTTGTTATTTGTAGGCAAGATAATAATATGTACTACCTACTTTTGTTGACATGAATAAATAAGGGGGTGCATTTTAGATAGTTTAACGAAGTGTGGGACCAAGAGATAGTATTCAAAACATGAACACACATGCATATATATACACACATGTGCACACACACAAATTAATTATGAAAGTAAGTTTGTCTTAACTGAGCCTTAGTCTTAATTTCTTTTTTAGTTTATCACACAAGAAACTCTAGGTTTGTGAGTGTAAGACAAACTTCTCTCAAATTAGTGCTTTATCCCCAAAGCCAATGCACAGGATACCATGTGTTTTCTTAGGAATAAACGGACTAACTATGACTTTTATGGATAGGAAATAGTATTAGGGATAAAGTGGAATTAAGAGCAAGACACCACTCAATGGGCGTTTAGGGATGGACTTACACATCAGACTTGTAAAGCCTCTCTGCAGAGTCCACTCCTCAGGCAAATGTCAAACTTGTGATTTGCTAATCAGTGTGCTTAGCGCAGGGTCTTGCCAATCCAAAGATGGATCAGGTATGGTTTTGACTTGGTGATAAACAGTAGGAGTTACATGGTGTAGCGGATGCTGCAGTGGAAGTTTGTGTGGTATCTATGGGCTGAAGTTAGTAGTTAAAATTCCTCCTAAAATGTCAGGAAAGGATTCCTAGAGGCAGTCTAGGGCTGAGCCAGAAAGCTTGAACATGGTTCGAGTGACTCATGGATCAGAGTAAAGGCCTTCCAAGTCGTATGAATAAAGGATCAAAGTGAAGAGTCGTGAGGTGTTTAAGGAATGGTAAGGGGTTCAGTTGACTGGGGTGCAGAGACTGGGGAGCTAAGCATCGATGAAGAGACCTGAACAGGTAAGCAAGAGGCAGTCAGGGGTCTTGGTTGACATACTAAACAGTTGGCCTTTGGTGTAGTTAAGCATGGGGAGCACTGTTGGCAATTCAGAAGGGACATAAGATTCTTATTTTATTAAGATCATTTTAGCCAGCTGGTGTGGCTCAGTGGTTGAGCATCAACCCATGAACCAGGACATCACAGTTCGATTCCTGGTCAGGACACATGTTCTGGTTGCAGGCTCAATCCCTAGTAGGGGACATGCAGGAAGAGCAGATCAATGATTCTCTCTCATCACTGATGTTTCTATCTCTCTCTCTCCCTCTCCCTTCCTCTCTGAAATCAATAAAAATATATTTTAAAAAAAGATCATTCTAGCAGCATTGAAGATGAAAAATATGGTAAGGAGGAGATTAGAAACAATAAGAAAGTTTAATAAAGTACATTTTAAATAATTTAGGTAGAAGCAAAGACTAAAGGAGCTCATCTAAAAGTGTTTTAAAAGTAATTATGTACAAACTAGAGGCCCAATACATGAAATTCATGCATGAGTAGGCCATCCTTATCCAGGCTGCCGGCACCAGCTTCCCTCTGGCACCCGGGACCCGGGCTTCCCTCGCAGCCCTGGCTTCGTCAGGAAGGACTTCTGGTCTAATTGGCATATTGCGCTTTTATTATTATAGATGGCATTAATTGGAATGGAAGGATGATTAAGGATCTGACATTTTATTTTTAAGGTTTAAAGGAGAAAGATCATATGATCCTTTCAGAAGAGAATATTAATTTTTAATATTAATTTATGGTAAATGTTACACGCAAATTAGAAATAGAATATAAACTGATCTGGGATATTGGACAGAAACCTACATGTGGTATTATATTTAGCAGTGAAACACTAAAAGCATTCCCAATAAAGTAGCAACAGGACAAGGTTGCTTACTCTCAGTGTTAACACTCAGCACCATCTTACTAGCAGATGTCCTAACCAGTGTAATTAGAAAAGAAAAAGAATTATAAGTGCAAAGAGTGAAAAGAAAGCAATAAATTTGTCATCGCAGTCAATGTAATAATTGTTGCTTATCCCGCAGCATCTAGGAAAGTTGTATTTAAATAACCTCTTAGGCAGTCTTGTGATTAAATATTCAGCAGTATAGATCGGCGACTGTTGAAAACCCAACCATTAGTTCATGGAATCGAAATAGCATTGAGGTAGCTATGTTTGTAAACTTACACCATGAAACTAATGTTCATTTTTACATGATTGTGGCAGTTGTTCCTTGGTGAAAACTAAGTTTTTTTTTCAAACACTGGGTTCTGGCCAAATGAATATTTATTTTAACTCAGGGAAGGCTAACCTTTGCCTGAAATTGAAGGATGAATTCACTGGAAGCCATTGCAAAATACTTTGGGGGATTTTTTTTGCTACAAGGGTTCCACATTTTCAATGTGTATTTTGCCTTCAATTGATAGTTTTAGGTTTCACATGGACCATGATGAAATAGAAAAAAATACTGGATTAAGACACCACCTTTACCATGATTGAATGACAATTTAGCTCCACGATTGGCAGTGGTTCTCAACCTTAGTGTGGCTCAGAATTCCTTAAATAGCTTTTAAAAATAGTGATTATTGGCCCACCTACTGGCATTTTTAAAGAGCTCGGTACTTGAGTCCAATATGCAGTGAAGACTGAGAGCAGCTGAATGCGACATTAGGGTCTTTGATTGAAAGTTGTTCACTTACTCAGGATAGACTAATTGCTGTAACAATCAGTACCCACCTCTCAGTGGCTCACACAATAGGATTAATTTCTCCCGTAGGTGATAATCAGTGTGAGTGTGGCCAGGGTGTGCCCAGGCTAGTGGGGAGGGACCTGCCCCTTTTATCCAGCAGTGCCATTGTCCCCTGAAGGCCTCTGAACTTCCCACATGGTAAGTGAGGGAAGGAAGAACAGGAGGATCAACGGGAGACGTTTCTGCTCAGCCCTGAGTTGGCAAATATACTTACATCCATATTACCGTGGCCACATTCAGTCTTGAGGTCTCCACTTAAGTTCAAGGAAGTCTGAAATTCTTGTCTCAATTTCTGCTCTGGAGGAAATGAAGCAGGTGTGTACACACATGGCAACCTCCACCCCAGTCTCTCTTTTTTACTGTTGACACTGTTACAGATGTCCCTCCTTTTCGCCCCTTTGCCCCTTCTCCCAGGCCCCCTCCAGTCGTCACCCCCCTATTATCTTGTGTCCATGGGTTATGCCTGTATGAATATATGTTCTTTAGTTAATCTCTTTCAGTCCTCCCTGCTCCCCCTTTTCTATGACATCTGTCAGTCTGTCCCATGCATCCATGCCTCTGGTCCTATTTTGTTCATCAGCTTATTTAGTTCATTAGATTCCACATATCAGTGACATCATGTGGTATTTGTCTTTCTCTGACTGGCTTATTTCACGTAGCATAATAATCTTATTTTTATGTGGTCATAGAATTTGGATTAAAGACTTCTGAAGCTGGGGCAGCAGCGAGGGGAGAGGCCTAGAGTCGGGAGAGGGAGGTTAGGTAGTGTGCTCGGGAAGGTGGAGGGTTGAACTGGTGTGTGCAGGAACTCAGAAACGCTGTAGAGAAGTTCAGGCTCACATTTCCCCACCCTTCCATGATCAAAAATCACCTCTTAAGGAGAACCCCAAATTCCTACTTTTATTTTGGTATTAATGTCAGTACATCACACAGATGTTCAATTTGGTAAAAATACTTTACTTGCCAGCCTGTTACTGATCATCTCACTGTAAGGCTGCTGATATCGGGAAGAGAGAATTGTGGTCTCTAACTTTCTGTATGGATATTGTTTTGTATAAATATAAGTTTTGAATCGCAAGGCTTTTCCTGTGGGGGCTGCTATTTAAAATAGGGTTAATTTATCGCTATTTTCAGATATTGGGAAGAATATAGTATATTTTCATTCACCAGAAATGTCTAGGTTCTTCTTATAGGTGTGAAGAGTTAAGGGTAAATTTTGGCCAGCATTCTAAGATATTATTAAAGAGCAAAGATACTTTCATTCTCAACTCAAGACATTGAAATAAATTGCTCATTTAAATAATATACAACAGTGTGCTGGAGAGTGCTAAATAAAATACTGCAAAAATTTGGTTTTACATGAATATTTTTAACCAGTGTAAGAATACTAAAGATACAGAAATTGATGTTAAATTTATGACAAGAATTTTCATCATTAGCACATCAGAAATCAATCTATTTTTTAGTCAGGTCATATCCTAAAGTTTAATTTTGATGAATTCTTCTGTCTCCGATGTGATTTCTTCTGGACAAGCATATTCAAGTTCCCTAGCAAACTGAAGGGTGTCCAGTTCGATTTCTGGTCAAGGGCATGTACCTGGGTTGCAAGTTCAAAGAAATATTTTTTATTGATTTCATGAAGAAAGGGAGAGGGAGAGAGAGGTAGAAACATCAGGGATGAGAATCATGGCTTGGCTGCCTCCTGCATGCCTCCTACTGGGGATGGAGCCTGCAACCCGGACAGGTGCCCTCCTGGTCATCAAACATGACCTCCTGGTTCATGGGTCAACATTCAATCACTGAGCCACTCCTTCCAGGCTGAATTGCAGGTTTGACCCCGGCCCAGTCAGGGTGAGTGCGGGAGACAACCAATCACTCTCTCTCTCCCCCTCCTTCCCTCTACTCTCTAAAGATCAGTAGAAAAAAATATCCTTGGGTGAGGATAAAAACAAAAGAAGAGTTATTTGAACCATTTTAAAATTTATTTCTTCGACTCACCTATTTAGTATTTATTCAAAGAGTGAAATGTTAGTATTTTAACCTGATTTCAATGATTATATTAACATATTAGTCTATTATTTTGCAGAATATTTAGATGATTTTAAAAGACCAGAGAGTTTCCAGTTGCTTCATTATGTAAATGCATGAACACTTCTAATATCCAACCATATTAAGGAACGTAGGGTTTTATATTTGCTTCATTTTTCTCTATATGTTCAATTCTGTATTTTTTGTTGTTTGAATATAAGGACTTCTACGTGTTGGTTATGCAATTTCTGTGATTTATTTGAATTCTCTGAGTGTCAGCTTCTCTGTGGGCAGCTCTGCTTTGTAGGGTCACAGTGACGCTCAGAAGCCGTGGGCGCGACCCGACGGCCTCAGTGCCTGGCACAGGGCAGGGCCTGGTTCAGGAGCTCCCTGTTGGCTTCCCTGTGGCCTGTGTGCCCACTGCACAGAGGGCAGCCCCTGGTTCTTGGCCTTCTTTGGTGTGAACTTGCACTGAGTGAGCACACCTGGTACCTAGCTTTGGTTCGGAGTCACAAGGGCACAGTGTGATGTTTATTTAGTAATTGCCTACAGTGAGCAATTGAGATACAGCACATTTCAACTACAAACAGTGAGTAAAAACCCGTGAAGTCATTTAAAAACGGACAAAGAATGTCAATGTAAAGCATCATGAGATGATTTCTTAGAACTGGATAAGACAAATCTGAATTAGAAGTCTAAATTACTGAATTTTCAAAGGCGAGCCCTAGCCGGTTTGGCTCGGTGGACCGAGTGTTGGCATGCAGACTGAAGGATCTCAGGTTCAATTCCAGTCAAGGGCACATGCCTGGGTTGCGGGCTCGGTCCAATGTGTAGGAGGCAGCCTATCAATGATTCCTTCTCATCATTGATGTTTCTATCTCTCTCTTCCTCTCCCTTCCTCTCTGAAATCAATAAAAATATATTTAAAAAAAGGCAAGTCACATGATTTTAATTCCTAGCATAGATAAAGGGGTCAAAGCAATGGTTACCATGGTTTTGGGAAGAAAAATCTTCTATTTCTACTTTAATGAGTGGATAAGAATCACTTATATAGGAATTGATTTAGTGCTTTTAATATTGTTTGTTTTACATAAAAATAATTAATAAGTACTTATCAAACCTAAGACTCTTATTCTAATTACATTATTTTATCTCTGACTAATAAAAAACACACCTAAAAATGGAACTCCCAATGATCCCACTTTTAGGAATATATTCCAAGAAACTAGAAACACCAATTAGAAAGGATATATACACCCCTATGTTCATAGCAGCACAATTTACCATAGCTAAGATTTGGAAATAGCCTAAGTGCGTATCAGCAGATGAGTGAATTAAAAAACTTGGTACATCTACACAATGGAATACTATGCTGTGGTAAAAAGGAAGGCATTCTTACCATTGCAACAGCATGGATGGAACTGGAGAGCATTATGCTAAGTGAAATAAGCCAGTCAGAGAAAGATAAATATCACATGATCTCACTCATTTGTGGAACATAATGAACACCATAAACTGTTGAACAAAAACATATTCAGAGACAGAGAAGCATCAATCAGACCATCAAACCTCAGAGGGAAGGCAGGGGAGAGTGGGGATAAGGGGGAGAGATCAACCAAAGGGCTTGTATGCGTGCATATAAGCCTAACCAATGGACACAGACACCAGGGGGGTGAGGGCATGAGTGGGGAGTGTGGGGGGGCAATGGGGGGATAAGGACACATATGTAATATCTTAATCAATAAAGAAAAAAATAAAATTATATATATATATATATATATATATATATATATATATATATATATATAAAAGCAAGTGTTGCCCTAACCAGTTTGGCTCAGTGGATACAGTGTCGGCCTAGGGACTGAAAGGTCCCAGGTTCGATTCCTGTCAAGTTCATGTACCTTGGTTTCGGACACATCCCCAGTAGGGGGTGTGCAGGAGACAGCTGATTAATGTTTCTCTCTCATCAATGTTTTTAGCTCTCTATCCCTCTCCCTTCCTCTGTAAAAAATCAATAAAATATATTTAAAAAAGCAAATGTTAACCTATGATAGAGTAAGTGCAAATACTAAATTAAGAGATTAAGAAATATCAATGCTTTAATATACGTTTTAAGTGTTTATTTCTAAAGAATTAGCGGGAAGCAGGAAGAATGGAAATTCTAGAAGCATTAATGCAGTTCTGAGAAAGCTGGATTTTTATTGTTCTGGTTGTTTGTTCATTTTCTCACTAAAAAAATACTGATTGAGTGCCCGCTGTGTACCTACTATGTGCCAGGCACTGGAAGTATCTCCATGATGATGACAAACGTGTTTAGTGATGTCAGATATGCATAAACTATGGGGGAGAAGAACAGGTGGAAAACTACAGCTCAGGCCAGGGTATTCAACAGATCCAGTAAAGCCGAAACCGGTTTGGCTCAGTGGATAGAGCGTTGGCCTGCGGACTGAAAGGTCCCAGGTTCGATTCCGGTCAAGGGCATGTACCTGGGTTGCGGGCACATCCCCAGTGGGAGATGTGCAGGAGGCAGCTGATCGGTGTTTCTCTCTCATCGATGTTTCTAGCTCTCTATCTCTCTCCCTTCCTCTCTGTAAAAAATCAATAAAATATATATATTAAAAAAAAAAACAGATCCAGTAAATAAATAGCCCTTATTACTCAGTCAGGTTGGATTGAAGACAAATGTTCTGGCAGATGGAACTCAAAATGTGGGCTCTTTTATGAGAGAGAGAGAGAGAGGAGAGAGATCTTGGAGAACTGGATTTTAGCTTGTTATTACTTCAGCTCTGAGTTGGACAGACTCACACAACACGAGTGGCCTGGACCAGCAGTTGCCTCGCAGAGCCCACCCTCTAGTCCTGTGAGGCACAAGGGGCAGGGGATGCAGCGGGAACTGGGGTGCCCTGAAGTGACCCAGAGCTGGGAGTGGGGGTGGAGAGATGGTGGGCCTCAGGGAGCACGGAGGTTCAGAGTGGAACTAAAGAAGGGTGTCAGCAGAGATGTCTGGGGGAGACATGGTGCAGGGCCTGCGGTTCCCGTTGAGAAGTTTCAGTTTCTTCCTAAGAACAGCATGGAGGCCACTGGGTGATTTTAAACAGTTGACCTTGTCATGTTTCTTCTTAAATGTCACCTAGAGAGCGTTGGGCAGGTGGATCTGAAAGGGGCTAAACAGAATAAAGGTCTGCTCAGCAGGCTGTTTCCAAAACAGACAGCAGAGGTGATGTTCACTGAACAGGAGGACGGATAGTCTGAGTGGACGGCTTCTGGGACGCTCCCTCCTTCAACTTCCCAGCCCCCAGTCATTTGGCTGCTCATTAGCACCTCCCCCAGGGGCGGAGGAGGAGCTGAAGGGATCTCTTTCAGGTTCTTCCAGAGCCTCTGTCCTGGAGGATGCTTAGCAATTCTTCTCAGGGCAGTGAACAGTCACAGTGTGGTGTGGGATTCACGGAGCATTTTAGTTATTTACCTGGTCCCAGGATCTCATTAGCAGGTATGATCGAGTTGGAAGCAATTTTAATTATTTAGTTCACCCTCTTAATTACCTCCTGTTGCCTGTGACAGTCTGCACACTTTCTGCACATTTTTAATTTGTTCACATCAAAGGAGTCTCAGCTTCAGTAAGATGGGCCCCACTGAAAACCCACCGTCAGCAAAGCCACGTGGTCCAGGTCCGTGGCGCTCATCTTGGGATGGGATGAAAGCAGCCTCGCGTCTTGTGTCATACTGTGCCTCTGAGAACAAGCTTCTCCTCGCTGTGTGGGCTTCCTGGAGGGTGCGGTGGGATGGCCTGGAGTAGACACAGGGCTGAAGGGCCCAGTGGTCATCATGCTGTCTCAGCCGTGGGCCGACCAGGGAAGCTGCTGCGTCTGCAAAGCTAAGTCATTGATTAACCATCTGGCTCCACACATTCCCGCCTTTTTGAGATGGGAAGGAACTGCCATGCACACATTTTGTTCTCATGGGCACAGCCTTGTGGTAGTGCTGTCTGTGGTCAGAGATGACAGCCATGTGATCGTCCACTCCTTCGAGGGACAGCTCATCATGCCCACACGCTGTGCCCAGCACGGCTCCTGCCCAGATATGATCTAACGACTCTAGATGAGCTGTGCGTGATAAGGGCTCACAGAGAGCTGCCTTCCCAGCACAGAGAGCAGAGAGGCTCGGTCTCCCTACCACAGTGGGAAGCTTTGGGTGAGGCTCTGAAGAACGGGAAAGGGTGCATCAAACCACACAAAGTAAGACTAAGCCATGGGGAGGCATCAGCATGCGCAAGAAAAAGGGAAAAAAAGCCCAGAACAAAGAGAACTGACCGGTCCTAGACTTCTATTTTCTCCCATGTTACCAAGGAGCATTCTCTCCAGATGTTAGATTATAGACTGTGCATGTGGACCTGAGAGCTGATCTTCGGAGATCCTAGTCGCAAACCACTGATTTCACAGTGTGGGTCTGAGGCCCTGAAGCCGGGCCTGGCCCGAGGGGCAGCGGTGGAGGTGAAGAAGCATGGACTCTCTTTCCGGGGAGCAGCGGGACAGCAGAGGCTCTCCTCTCCCCGAGAGGGCTATGTGCTCACAGCTACCAGGTCAGCCATTGCAGGCACAGCCATTACATTGAGCAGATCATTGCCACGCTCCGTAGACTATATCAACATATACCCACTCCACTATCTTAAATTATAGAAGGTTTTAGGGAGAAAATTTCCCATTTGCTTTTATCTGACCAAGCAGTTTATATTACAGATTCATCTTCAACAAATCCCATGCCATTTAAAAAAATATGTAAACTAGACTGGTCAGCATGGCTCAGTGGTTGAGTGACAACCTACTAACCAGGAGGTCAGGGTTCGGTTCCCAGTCAGGGCACATGCCCGGGTTCCATACCAGCGTGGGGCGTGCAGGAGGCAGCTGATCAATGATTCTCTCTCATCATTGATGTTTCTATCTCTCGCTCCTTCTCCCTTCCTCTCTGAAATCAATAAAAATGTAACAAAAAATATGTAAGCTAGCAGTTTTCAAAATAAAGATTTCAAATAAAATTTTACAGGTCACCGGTAAGGTCTTTCAGTTTGCAAGTGACAGTGTGTTTAAGATCAGCTTTACAATTCCACGGTTGAGATTATTGTTGCTGTTACTACCTATGAGTCTTGTTAGAAATAGTCCCTGGGGTGAATTTAGCAATTACCAGAGCTTTTGCATTGTAATGCAAATAAAATCACCTTTGAGCAGGCTGTCTGTACATTTTATGGCTTTTATTAAGGTACACTGGAGTGTTGTATTGTTTTTAAGTATATTTCCAGCACAAGAAAATTGAAAGCAAAAGTCCTACTGCCATTAGCAGCTACATCTGATACAAGTCCAAAAACATTTGGCTTTTCGTAAGTTTTAGAGCGAAGCTGGAGTTCTTTCAAGGAGCCGACGAGGAACAAAGTGTGTGCAGAGAATCCTAATGTGAGGGGCAGGGCAGGATGAATAGCAGCCGTGGGAGAATTGAGGTCAGTTACACGGCGCGTGACGCTCCGGTGGAGAGCAAGGCTCGCGAGGCCTGGGCAGTGAGGCCCAAGGAGTCGCTGTCCCTGTCCCCACTGCCTCAAGCCCCGGGCGCCACTTTCACCAGATGTCACCGTTATCTCCGCTTGTTTCCTTTGCAAGTGAGGAAAACCACACCTGTTTCCTACTGCTGATCTCAACACCCTCACCAGCCTACCTCCACTTTCTGGAAAACTACAAGAAATACTTTATTTCAAAAACTTTACTTTCAAATAAAAGAATCGACCAGAGACTTCAAGGCCGACATTTTTCCTGGGCCCTCTCTGGTGTCAGCCTGCCCACCTTCTTCCCTTTTCGACGCGGTTCTCTTGTTGGCTCCATCTGCTCTGTTTCCACTTGGAAAGGGTCAGTGGGGGAGCCGGGGAGAGGAAGGCAGGAAGGGGACAGATCGGAGAGAGGGCTTATGGATGCCATTTCTTAGGAAAGTGTTTGGTCCCGGTCTTATATGGAAGAGATGAAATTTTATTTATTTATTTTTGCATGATTATTATTTAAAAATTTATCTTTATCTTTGAAAGTATTACAGGTGTCCCCCCTTTTAAAAAACATATGTTCCCACACTAACCAGGGGTATCAAGCCCTTACTTGAGTTCCTTATTTGATTCCGGCTCTGACAATCCATCGGGCTCAGGGGGTGTCGCTTGGTGGTGGTGAGAGCTAACCTAAAGGCAGGTGCCGCACCCTTCCAGAACAGAGCTGTTCCCTGCTGCCTCTGAGAACGGCTCCCCGGCCTGGGCAGCGGGTGGGCTGTGCAGGCCACAGGCTGGCCCCGTGGCTGAGATGCTAGGGCTGTAGACGCGCTGGGCGCGCTCTGTACTGGGAGGTCGGGCTGCTGAGAACGCCCGCAGGAGATGCTGCAGACGGGCGGCTCGCTCTAGCCAGCAGGCTTCCTGCCCTGCCCCTCACTTTCCTGACTGAGGCTGCATTGCATCTGCCACTTTCCCCGCGGTCCCGGGAGTGCTCCGAGCTGGCCACGGGCAGGATGTGACCAAGGTGTGGCCCCCTCCCTGCGCTGCATCCCGAGCACCTCGGTGGCACAAAGGCGGGCTCTGAGCATCCGCTGATGCTGGGTGAGTCCATGGCCTGACATGCAGAGTGTGGATCTCCCACAGCTTCCAGGTCTGAATAGAAGGGGCCACAAGGACGCAAAATCTTGTTCTTCCTTGAGGCGCTATTCCTGCCTCATAACCGGCCCCCTTTCAGTGCAAGGACGTGGCTTTGAAGATAGGTCTGTGGGATCCTTTCTCCTCCCCGTGTCACTGGGAACGGCATTGAGCTCCACAGCCCTGGCCCTGCATGCTGCCCTGCGAGTCTCATTTGAATAAGGAATAAGCTTCCAATGAATGTGATTTTTCTTTCAAAGAGGGAGAGGACCAGGCCCAACTCCCTTGCTTTATGTCCCTTACAGCTCCCTATTTTATTCATAGTCGTCAGTGGATACATGTGTGAAAGCGCGCACACACACACACACACACACACACACAAGAGCTGCCTTGCAGTCTATTGCTCTTGTTCACTAGTACTTCTTCTTCCTTTTCCCTGATTTCTTTTTGCATATTTTCCCCATTGCGGTTCTTCATACTTAGTGTCGGACACTGCAGGGTGTTGGACAGCCACTCAGCGCACGTGTTCACGCAGCGAGGATGTGACCTTCGACCCGCGGTTTCCTTCCCTCTTCTAAAGCCCAGGTCAGCTGTGCTTGTGCAGAAGCCAAAGCAGCAGGTTTCCGGTGAAAACCAGCTTGTTTATTGAGAAGTGGCAAAGTGCGCGGGCAAACTAGTCTGTTTTCCAGAGAATCTGCCAAATACTCTTTGGTAGGAAAAGTTTTCTTTGATGTGAAAGAAAAAAAAAGGGGAAGGGAAAGACACAGTGGAATATTTCAGAGGCATTGTGTTTTAAAGAACAATAAGGATCTCTCAAAGCTATTGCTGAATTGGCCTTGAAAGTAAAACTAATTTAATAGCTTTATTTTGCAGGCTTAATGATTACTCATCTTCAACAACATCATTGTGTGCTGTTCTGTGGTAGTTATTTAAAAATTAATGGACTTTTTTTTTCTAGAGCAGTTTGAGATTTACAGAAATATTGAGCAGAAAGTACACAGAGTCCCCATGTGTCCCCTCATGTCAACACAGTTTCTGGTATTCCCAACATTTTGCATTGATATAGTTCATTTTGTTGTAATTGGTGAATCGCTATTGGTACATTATCATTAACTAAAGCCCATAGTTTTCATTAGAGTTCGTTCTTTGTGTTGTACATTTTATGGGTCCTGTTAAAGGTATGACAAGGACCTGCTTTTCTAATATGCAGGATAGTCTCACAGGATGACCATCCTGTGGCCCAGCTGCTCACCCCTCCCCCACCCACCCAGGTCCCTGGCAAGTGCTGATCTTCTCACACTCACTCACTTGCATACATGCTTACCAGGCCTACATGATGTACTTTAAACACTCTGCATGTGTCAAATCACATTATTGCTTTTATTCCTAATTATGGAACAGCAGCTACATCATGCAATTAACTATCATTTCCCCAAATTCAAACAACTTTGTAGTTAAACATAATGGATTTTGTACATTGTGATGTAGCCATGTTTTGGGATTATAGATGGGATTTTAGAATTTGAAGGAAACCTTAAAGTCATTTAGTTTCATTTCTTTTGGTACAGATCGAACCTAAAAACATGGAGTGTCTTATATGCATATGTGCATAACCCATGGACACAGACAGTAGAGTGGTGAAGGCCTGTGGGGGGGGGGGGGTGGTAAGGGATGAAGGAGGGTCACTGGGGGGAAAGCGGGGACATCTGGAATACTTTCAACAATAAATATACATTTAAAAAAGAAAAAGAAAAAAGGGGGACATGAGATTTCTAGACCCGTTTTAAAAAATGAAGCGTCTTGTCTAGGTTTAAAACACGGGTGCTGTACGTGGCCTGGCTAATACTACGTTCTCTTTAAATGTGACTCCCCGTCTTGGTCCTAAAACAGGTTCAGATCATCCCGCTCTTATTTGCTAGGTGAGGTGAGGGGATTGTGGTAGAATAGGGTTTAGAGTGAGGCTCCTGAGACCTGGAAGATTTCAAAGCCACATCTGACTTATCACAAAATGGCTACAATCTATGCATAGAATTCTATTCTAGTTTTAAAACATTTCTATTCAAATCATGGAAAAACTTACCTCAAGTTTGGCAACTCTGTTAGAAGAAGAAAAGTTTAGTTAGAACGGCCTGGTGCCAACCTGTGAGACTTAATTGGAGCTGCTTAAGAGAATCGGCTGGGGTGGCTTTGAACTATTTGGCATTGAAATATTTGGCAGCGATTCTCTGGGGTCTAGAAGAGATGCTACGTGGTGGCTGTAACAGTGGTCAGACTACTGAGTCTCTCATGCCTCAGTTTCCTCCTCTGTGAAATGGGATGTGGGTAATGGTTTCTGTCTCATAGTGTTATATAGGGATTAAACAGAGGAAATGTGTGCCTTGCTTAGCACAGTGTCTGACAGTAGTTTCCCGATTAATGTTAGTTGTGTTGGTCAAAGAGTACAGAGAATCCACTCTCGAGATTTGCATTTTGGGCCCTCTTCCACTTAAACCCTTTCTGAAACCACCCTGGATGGGTGATGGGCCATCCTATGTTACCTCTGAAATAGTTCCTTTCTACTAACTTTGTGTGGATACGTGTGTGTGTGTGGGGGGGGGGGGGGGGGGGGAGTAGGGGATGAAACAGGGATGTGTCCCAGGAGTGTGGATAATTGAATCTGCTGTCACACAAGGCAGCAAAGACTAGTCTTAGAGTTCCTTGCACATAATCATCTGTCAGTAGCGACTGACCCAGCACAGTCCAAACTTCCCCTAACTTAAAAAAAATTTTAAAATTGATTTTAGAGAAAGAGAGGAAGGAAGAGGGAGAGAGAGAGAGAAAGAGAAAGAAACATCAACCTGCTGCTTCCTGCATGCCTCCTACTGGGAACTGAACTGGTGACCTTTCTGTGTACGGGACGGCGCTCAACCAACTGAGCCATAGCAGGCAGGCTGTCCCCTCACTTTTTGATGTTGTGTTCATCTCATCTGTTACCTAATTTTAAGTAAACCTGTGTAATGGCAGCAGCCACTGATTGTGTGTGTGTGTGTGTGTGTGTGTGTGTGTCCCTGTGTGTTGAGGACTATTTCTAGGTGCATGAGCAGTTATTAAATGGCAGGCATGCATCGGGAACCTTCAGTCCCTCAGATGATGAAGGCGGTGCTGGCTACGTAGCATGAGCTCTCACCAGGAGAGAACACTGAACTGTGTTATTAGGAAGGTGGAGACATAACTGATTATAAAATGTGAACATAGACTCCTGATGACTCCCAGGCCCCGTCCACCCAGACATTTGGAAATTAGTTCATTTTATACTTATTTTGTGATTCATTTCTACAGCCCACAGAGCATTGCTGTTTTCAGTCAGTTTTCTTGACGTGTGTTTGCAGAATGATTGGGTTTCTTCCTTCCCCATTCCCATCTGCCGCTGCCGCTGCCCCCAGCTGTGGGCAGTGCACTGAGTGGGAGCGTGTTGCTCAGCTGGGATCCCAGGCCCTTTCCTGCGTGTCCCTGCTCCAGGGGCCTCCTCATGCTCTTGCTGCGTTTGCAGGCCTGTGACACCGGCCCTGATCCGGAGGGAGAAATCCTGGTCCTTGGTGTGGGGAGGGATTCGGGTCCCTCAGCTTCTGTCCAGAGGGAAGACCTCAATCAGGCGGCAGTGAGAGGGCAGCTGGGACTTGGTCAGCGAAACCAAAAGGGCTCCTCAGTGTAACCTGCCTCCTGGAACCCTGGCGCTCCAGCCGGCAGATAACACAGGTGTGGGCAGGTACCCCCACAGTGCATTTCTAGATACCATCTACGGTCAGGCTTAATGGGCTGCTAATAGATGCTCAGCCTGACTGGACGGGGAAGTTGCCACAGAGAGACCCGAGATCTGTGGAAACTCCTCTTTCTGGCCAGGGGTCTGGGCGGGGAAATATGACCGGCATCTTTGTTTAGGGCACCGTCTGGGCTATTCTGCATGTTGCCTGTCACTTAGCAGCGGGTTTAGAAACAGGATTTGAAAGCGGCTCTGCCGTTCTCAATGGCAGTGGCTTTGAAAAGACATTTCAAATACAATTGCCCTTCACACACCTGAAACCCGATGCCACACGGCGGAACAGCGGACTCCCTCCAGGGCACAATGGCTTCCCAAACCTTGTGGCTCTGGTTTCCCTAAGTGGCCACCGTTGGAAAGGTGCTTTGAAGATGAATGACGCCTTTGAAGGGCTTTATTTGGCCCAAGGAACCTTTTACAGGAAAAGTACGCAGTGCTCAGAAGACGTTCGCAGCCAGTGCTTGGGCATTCACAGTCAGGGCCGCGAGTGACAAGATCATAAGCTCACGAGTGTCGCCCAGGAGGCGCGAACGAAAATTAGGTTGTTTTAATAGTTCGTTTCTTTTTTGTTGTTGTTAATCCTCACCGGAGGATGTTTTTTAAGTTTTTAGAGAGAGTGGAAGGGAGGGAATGAGGGGAAGAGAGAAAGAGGGAGAGACAGAGAGAGAAACATCGATGTGAGAGAGACATCCATTGGTTGTCTCTTGCATGCCCAGGAACTGAACCACAACTCAGGGACATGCCATCCTCCAGAAATGGAACTCCCTACAGTGCGTGGGCTGACACTCCAACCACTGAGCAACACTGGCCAGGACAGGGACTCATTTCTTTTGAGTGCAGGTCAACACAGGCCAAATGAGTGGCTTTGCTTTGCAGGGTGGTAATGAGTAGATATAACCCGTTGCACTGAATTTCTTACTTTTTTTAAATTGTTTTTTGTGTTGTTGTTTTTTGTTTTTTAACAAAAGCACTGTTGTTCAATGGTGCTTGTACTTGCTCAGTACTAATAATTCAATCTTCTTTCACTCATGGTGTTTTAAAAGCATATCGTGTGAACTCACAGAGCTACAAGTGCTTTTCCTGTTCGATTCCATGCATTGTCATCCAAAAAACTTACAGCCGATAATCAGGTAATTTTTAAAGGAGCTGTTTGCAACACCACCTATTCCAGGAATGTACTGAATGTGCGGAATGAGCAGATATCGTAAAGCCTGTTGGTTCAGCTTTATCTCCTTTAAGCTTTTAAAGCAAACTGCTGAAAGACTGAAGGTTTGGTCCTGAGAAGGCACCCTTGTCCCTTAGCTGGTCCCAAGGAATCTCTGCGAAAGCCAGCTCTTGATGGGAAGAAACGGTGGCAGGCAAGGCCCATCATCGCACTTGATCATTTAGCATCTTCGATTTAAAAAACACACCCAACTTAACTTCTTTTACACAGAATGTATGCCACACATAGCTAAAGTAATTTTAAGATCTGATATGAAATTTATATTTAACGTTTTAAAAATTTCCCTTTTATTAAAAAAGTAATTTATTTTTCAAATTAGAGAGTATAGTAAGCATGAAAAGGAATGCCAGTATCACTTATAATAACCTCAGCCATTGATTAGCACTTTCAATACTTCTGTTTTGTTTTGTTTTTTGTTGTTGTTGTTGATTTCAGAGAGGAACAGAGAGGGAGAGAGAGATAGAAACATCAATGGTGAGAGAGAATCATGGATCAGCTGCCTCCTGCATGCCCCACACTGGGGATGGAGCCCACACTCTGGGCATGTGCCTGATGGGGAATCGAACCGTGATCTCCTGGTTCACAGGTGGACACAACCACTGAGCCATGCGGGCTGGCCACTCTGTTTATTTCTTTTGAAAATATGAACGGCATGTTGGGGTTATACGAAACGTTGGGTTAGCTGTTCACTTTAGGAGCTGAGTCTTGACTCCTAAGTTGCATGGAAGAGAGAAGAGTGCCTTCCTCTCCCTGCCCCCACCCCGCCACACCACCAAATGCAACCTTCTTGCTGGAACAGGAAAAGGGTCTGGTCTTTTCCAGGAAAGTATCGCTTTTTTCAAGAAAATGTACTTGATTTCAACAATCGCCCTTGACTCAGTAACAGTTGAGTGGTGGTAATTATGGTTATTAGTACTAGTAGCATCAATATTTTTATGTTCCTGGAAGCAGCATAGGCTCAGAGCACAGCTTTGTGACAAATCCTTCAACCTTCTTGCAAAAACCAAGGGTGGAATCACAGTTACAATTCCCTGTTCTAGTTCATTGTTCCTGGTTTCCTCTGTGGTTGTGTTAACCCATGGGATTTATTTCTATATTAGAGTTGTAATAATGCTTTATGTAAGATTTAGTGGAATAATCAGAACTTCCTAGTTTACATTTTCTAAAGTAAACAGTGTAGAGAAGGTAGGGCAAGATGAGGTGTATTACTTCAGCTGCCAAAGCAAAATACCACAGATTGTGTGGCTGAAAGAACAGGTATTTATTTCTCACATTTTGGGGGTCTGGAAGTCTGAGATCAGGGTGCCAGACTGTCAGGTTCATGGTGAGGGTCCCTCTCCTTTATCCACAGATGGCTGTCTTCTGGTTGTAACCTCACATGGCAAAGAGAAAAATCACCTCTCTAGTCTCTCTCCTTAAAAGGGCACTAATCCCATTGATGAGGGAGGGCCCCATCCTTATGACCTAATCATCCCAAGGCCCCACCCCTCAATACCACGTTGGGGGTTAAGATTTCAACCTATGAATTTGGGGCACCTTAATCCCATAGCATGAGGATTCTGATAATGGAGAAAGGATTGCAAAGGCCTGTCATTCTTCAAAGAGTTTATTAAGCTGCAAGTAAAACCCTCAGGTGTGCTGAAATAGGATGTGGTGGGAAGGTCAACAGGGATCCTATTGCTAGGTCCTGTTGCCAAGAAAAGGAGTGGAATTCCTTCACTCTCTCATTTTTATTCATATGTCAATTCATCCATACACTCAGTAATTCAGTGTCCGCTATGTTCCAGGCATCTTGCTAAAATTCTAGAATATGATGAGAAAATTGAGACTATAAGGTTTTCAGTTTTCCTTTAAAAAAAGTTGAAATACAAAAAAAATGAGACAATATAATGTACATAAAAAAAAAACCCTCAGATCTCAGTTCTAGTATTTGTTGTGTAATTAAAATCTCGGTGTCTTTTGTTAAATCATTTGTGTTTTTAAATTTCAGCCCAGTGGTCCTAATGCCTGCTCCACTAGCCATTGGTGCAGAGAAGCAGTGAGGTAGTGAAGGCAAAGGCGTTTGCCGAGTACAGGTTATAGCAGGGATGCCCTTTCTCGTCAGGGCTCGTTGGAATGCACGTGGAATTTATGAGATGCCTTTATAACAGTTCACACATACACATCATTATGTCTGAGTTCTCCACATTTAGGAAACAAGGGAAGCCATTTTTACATTTCCTTCAGTAGAAGTCTCCCCTCTAGTGGTTGCTGTGGAAATAACAAGAAGAGTTTCCCATGGTAGATATCCAAAGGGAAAACACCCAAAGTAAAACAATTTTTTAGAAATTTACTTCGAATCATGGAGAAGATGTCAGTTGGCTTTTGTCAGACCATCCAGTTGGAGTTTTAAAAGTTATACGACACTCCTTTTCAAACGAGGAGGAAAAGTCTTTGCTCCTTTTACAGTATCTCACGGATCTGAGTGTAGATGATGGTGGGGACATCCTAGGTGGGGGAGCAGGGACAGAGGAGGTGTGCTGGGGTTGGGGGGGGGGGGGACCATCCTAGGCGGGGGAGCAGGGACAGAGGAGGCGTGCACTCTCCATCTTGTCTCCGCATGGACTCTCCAATCCTAGCTCCGGCTGATTGGCTGCTCTCCTGGGCTGCTCTCTGCACAGTGGGAACTGCTCACAGGAAGCTGAGCACACTTGGTCACTCCAACGAGGGGATGACATTTTCATTTGTTGGGAGGATCGGTGCATTTAGAAAATCTAATCCCTGGTGCAACCAGCCAGGGCCCCGTCACCCCTCCCCTACCTCTCGGCGGTGCTCCCTGGGGCTGCTGTCCTGTCCCTCGGTCACCGCCCCCTTGGACTCACTGTTCCTTATCCTTGTCCTGCTCTTCAGCACATCGCTGGGTCCCCTGTATGGGCTCAAAGCTCACCTACCCCAGCAGGTCTTCCCTGAGCAGCCTGGCAGCGTGGGCTCTGACAGTTTGTCTTTGTCCCATCACCACTGACTTCCCCCAGGGCTCCCATCTCGGTCTAAGTACTGTGTAATCTATTTACGCACTAATCGCTGTCTGGGTCCCTCACAGAATGGCAGCTCCAGGAGGCAGGAGGCGGGGCTCATTCAGTTCGGGGAACCCAGGTCAGCATTTCTCGTCAATACAATGAATACATGGGTGGAACATTATGTGAACACCAGCCAATTGGTGTCCAGTGTTTACAACTTTACCGAAACATTAACTAGTCTTTGGCGCCCTGTCTTAGTTGAGACCCGTTTTTCCATCTGTGAAATAATTTGACTTCCTAGTTTATTTCACATTGAAATAAGGTTTGCAATTCTTCATGTAGAAACTCTATTATAGAATCATGAAATTGAAACTTTGGGGTAGAATGTTTAGCGAGCTCTTGTTGTACTGAACTAGAACATGATGTTTCTCTGTCTTTTTTATTAAATTCAGTTGGACTCTACCGCTCATTTAGGGAGATATTCGATTTCTTCTCTCTGTACAAGAAGAAGTTATTTCACAAATCGAGGTTGTTTTTCTCGGATTTATGTTTTTCTCTCTTGTTCTGTCTTCCATGAAGAGATGATTGCTGTTCACACGCTCATACTTGGCTTCCTCGGAGCCTTTTCTTGCCTCAATAAACGATGAAAGAAAACGAAGCCAAACCTCTTCTCAAATGGCTCACTTTTAATACCTTTCATCAGCGTTGATTGATGTTCTCTTTGGAAACTGCTCTAAATATGCCTCAGATTCTTTCACGGTTTTAGACCAAAGAATGTACCCTGAGTGCTGAGCCTTCCAGGTGTGTGTGTGTGTGTGTGTGTGTGTGTGTGTGTGTGTGTGTGTGTGTGTACACGGCTCTCCCAGCGGCTGCAGAGGGCCCAGGACTGTGGCCCGAGGGAAAGGTGTGCTGGCGGCCACCTTCCCCTCCCTCCATGTGCTGCCACTAACCTGAACGTGTTGCCTCTGCAGCCAGGAAACAGGTGGTTTTGCTATAACTTTGTGGCAAAAAGGCAAAGGCTCCCCACACTGCATTTCTTCCTTACGTTTCTGCCCCGTCATTGGTAGGTTGCCTTGCAGCCCATGCAAGCCAGGGGCATGCGCACGGATTGTGAGCGTCCCCTGAGAGTGTTTTTAAAGAATCTCTAATGGAATAATAATGTGAGTCTGTTCTGACTGGCACCGTGTGTGTGTGTGTGTGTGTGTGTGTGTGTGTGTGTTTACAGAGCAATATGTTTTAACCTATTCCCTAGGAATGGCAAGAACTGGGGGGAAAGTAATATGCATTTTATAGACAGTTCTGCTTATTACAGGGACGTTAAAAATAAACATGAAGAACAGCGATCATCGGCTTATTCGGGCTCTCCCTTTGCACTTATGCTTCCCTGCCTGCGTTACCATAGTTACTGGTTGAATCGTGGTGCACAGACCCACTTCTAATTGCAGTACATGAAGCACAGAAATTAATTCTTCGCACGTCTGAGGCCACAGGCAGCTTGTGGCTTGTTTTGGGGGCACTTTATTACCACATATTCAGAAAAAGACAGTCGCACATGATTTTAAATCTGTTATTTTATGCTATTTGTTATTAAAATTAAAATAAGTCTCTAAAGGGGATTGATGTCAAAATAAGCAAAAAAAAGCTCCTATGAGATGAGGGTTTATTACAAGGGATGTTGCTAGTATTATTCATAACATATTCACTAGCAGCAATTATAAGCATTTGACATTCTTTTCTTATCAGAATATTACTAACAGAATGTTCATCATTTAGAGACCAGCATTATTAAATTGCTGTGCCTAAGCTCTTGAGCCAGAAACCATCATTTGAGCTGTTATATTTTCTAAAAAAATGAACAGTTTACATCAACATTCCTTCCTTGAGTTTTTACAGGATCTCGGAGGTCAGTTAGTGCAACCCATTATTTCTTGGTCTGTGTCCCACTCTTGCATTCCAGGGCACCGGACAAGCCTCCCAGTAGCGTGCACTGAGGAGGACCAGCTCAATTCCATCTGGCTTCTTAGCTCCTCTTCCAGGAGTCAACTGTGTCAGTATAGTTAGAACAGATTAAAGAATGTTCTAGGCCTTCCTGTTCATTTTTGTTATTTTGCCAGCTTAGTAGCTGTTTTAAAATATCAATAGATTATTATCATCAACGGAGATTTTAGGGTATAATTACCTTTATGTATATTTTTATTGTTAAGTTAAAATGCTATTATTATTATTTTTTAAATATGTTTTTATTGATTTCAGAGAGGAAGGGAGAGGGAGAGAGAGACAGAAACATCAATGATGAGAGAGGATCATTGATCAGCTGCCTCCTACACGCCCCTCACTAAGAATCGAGCCCGCAACCAGGCATGTGCCCTGACGGGGAATTGAACTGTGACCTCCTGGTTCATAGGTTAACGCTCAACCACTGAGCCACTATGGCTGGGCTATTATTATTTTTACCTCCAATATGTTACCCTTCATTCTGCCTTAGTAAATTGTTTGATAAATGGAAAACATTATTTTTTCTCACAAATTTACAATATATCTTTTCTCCAAACTTCTAAGTGAATGTTTTCTGTTAGATTGATCAAAGCTATTGCTCTAAAGATTGGTGTGATTGTGCTTCCAAACCTAACTGAGTCATCAATGCATTGGTTGGCCTCTGCATTTTCAATAGGGACCCATGGATGGGGCCTTCATGACTCTTCTGGTTCTAAAACCTCTTATGTATTTCACGAATGCTAGTCCACCAGGCATTCTCCAGTTCACTGATAAAACTGGTCACAGTCACACGAAATGCATTTCTAATATAGAATAACACATGGACTAGTGCACCATCACGACCTGCCCTTGCGTGGCAATCCCGCGAGGCCCTGCCCCCGCCTTACCTGGCGTGGGACCTCTAGAACACGCGTGTATTTCCCCAGAAACGATGCATGTGACCCGGAAGTAAGCCCTTGGGGTCCGTGTGTGCTCCTGGGAAAACCTGCAGCTGCCAAACCATAAATGTTGTCCTGCTTGTGAAGACCGAAGCCGGTAAATGTAAAACAAAAACATGGAAAGTCTCCTACGCCAGAGACTAGATCCTTTTCCTCATTCCTTCTGCTTAGAACCATCACACTCTAGTTGCAGGCCACGCTATGGAAGCACTCGTTTGTACTTTATTACCAAATAAATTTTAACTCCCAATTGAACTGTATGCTGACTTTTCTGTCTGGTAGGCTTATGCTACAGTTAATGGACACATATAGTGAGTATGCTATTAACTGAAATGGCTTTAAAGTTAGTGAATTATTGGATTGCCACTTAAATGGGTGAAGAGAAGCCTCTTTTTAACCGGGGGAGGCATTTATTGGCTTTGTACTTGGCATTTTTAACTCGCCTGGCAACAAATGCAAATGAGCAAGTGCCCGTGTAGCTCTGCTGATTTCAGAGAGAGAAAGATGTCCTGGTTTGGGTACCAGCTTTTCCCTCAGGAAGGGATGCGGGCTGTGAAGTCATTTAGGATTCAAAGTGCTCAGGAGATGGGATGGCAGCCAGGAGCTTGCCTTCCTTTTACCGTCTCAGGATGTTTTGTTGCTCCTCTGGCACCACAGCAGCCGAGCACCATTAGCGGTATTTGCTGGAACAGCACTGGGTCTTCCTCACAAATCATTCTGAATCCTGCCTCGCCCATGGCTGTGACAGACAATGTAGGCTCCGCGCAGGCCTGCCCACCGGCCATCGTACACCGGGTGGACAGCTTGACATTTTTCGCTACTTAGCACTTTTCAAAAATATGTAATAAGCCAGTTTATAAAATTATCTAAATTTGCAAACATGTGTTAATTTTTGAAAATAAAATGATTGAAGATAAACCTGAGATATATAAAAATAGAAACCTGGACTCTGTTATCCATTTTATGAATAGATTTTTTTTTTTTACCAAACATTTAGCCAATATTTTCTCTTCAGTTTTTTGCATAGCACTTAATGATCTACTGATTTTGAAATTTGAAAATGTTACTGTGATGAATTAACATGCTTCTGAGCTTAATTTTATTAAGTCAATAATATTGTACTTTTTCAATTATTTTTTAGTGAGCCTAGCACATTCACCCTCCAAGGTCAACTTTGGATTTGCTCATCATGTTCTGTAATATTTATATTATACAACTCGTACTGGGGTTTACTGAGTTTCTAGATAGATTAGGGGGGAACAGAAGATGTCTTAGTAATCATATCATCATTATTCCAGTAACCAAGAAATGCACATGGAATTAAATGGGACTGAGAGATTATCGTGCCTTCTTTGATCACAAGCCATTCTTGATATCTGCTTTGGAATTTATGCTTGGTCGTACACTCAGGGCATGAGAGGGGGATTTGAGCAATAATTGAATTGTATCACTATTGCTTTTAAGGGTATATAGAGTGTTAGCTACTTTAGGTGACAATCTAAAAAAATGACACTGCTCACATTATGGCTGACATCATCAGCAGGAAGCAGTTCAATACGCAACCTGCAAATATGCCTGTAAATATTATTGCTTTTCAATCCTAAATGGAAGGAAAATAATCAAATGTGACAACTTGATTGTCTTGCTGTCATGTGAGCGTCTGAAAGCGTTTATGGAAAGTTAACTTCCTTTTCTACATTTACTTTTATCGAGGTAGTGAATTTCAAACAAACCCCCACAGATTTTAGAAGCAGGAGCCAAGCACTGCTGTGTGGCCTCAACAATACAGGTGCATCTTAGTGTTTGACGGCGTCTTTTCCGGTCATGGTGCCGACATTCACTAGAGGAGCCTCGTCTATGGAATTTCTCCTGCATCTTCAGGTCTGGGCGCTATCATAGAACCTTCCAGGCTCTGCAACTTCAAACTAACAACTCAAGTAAACAATTTCATTTTCAAGTCACACATTATTTATCTATTTGATGTATAGCCAGCATTTGGGGTACCTGTGGTTTCCTAGATTCATGGATATAGTCCCTTTCCTCTTGGGTGTTTTATCTATATCTATCTATCTATCTATCTATCTATCTATCTATCATCTATCTATCTTCACCCAAGGATCAATTTTTCCATTGATTCTTAGGGAGAGTGGAATAGAGAGGGAAAGACAGAGAGAAACATCCATGTGAGAGAAACACATCTATTGGTTGCCTTCTGCATTAGCCCTGACCAGAGCCCAGGCTGGGGAGAAGCCTGCAACCTAAGTACATGCCTTTGGCAAGAATCAAACCCGAGTCCCTTTGGTCCACAGGCCGACACTCTATTCTATTCACTGAGCAAAACTGCTTAGGGCCTCTTGGGTGTTAACTGATGAAAGTTTGCTTTACATAAGAGAGTAAATGCTGTAAAATCAAAATGTAAGAAATCAACTTTTTGGAGGAAACATTTACCTGAAAGAAAATGCACCCATTTTGAGGGTAGAGCTCAATGCCCTTTGGCAAATGGGAACCCATGTAACCACCTCCGGTCTTCAGAAAGGTCACCAGTGCCCTTTGCTGGTCTCCACCCCTCCCTGCTCCGCCCCCAATCACCGCTCTGCTGTGGCCTCTATAGGTTAGCTTTACCCGCTTTGGAATTTGATGTAAATGAATGGCACTGTTTGCGTCTAGCTTCTTTTGCTCAGCATAAAGCTTGAGATTCATGCATGCTGCTGTGCGTGTTAGTAGTCCCTTTCTCCTGCATGCTGCCTAGAGGCCCATCGTATGGATTCACAGTTGGTTTACACACTCACTCGTTGGTAGGCATCTGGGTTCTTCACATTTTGAGGCTGTTATGAAAAACATGATATGTAAGTCCCTGTGTGGACGTAAATGTTCATTTTCCTTCACTAATTACTAGGAGTGCAGTGGCTGGGTCATATGGCAACTGTATGGTTGGCTTTGTAAGAAACTGGCACCCCGTTGTCACATTTAACATTCCCACGAGCAGTGCAGGGGGCTTCTGGGTACCACATCCTCATTGATACTGGGTATTGTCAACGTCTTCATTTTAACCAATTAGAATGTATATATATAGCAGTATCCCTTTGTAGCTTTAATTAGCATTTCTCTGAAGGTTGGCAATATTGAGAACCTTTTTTCGAGCTTTGCAATCATTTGCACATATTGTTTTTTGAAGTGTTCTAGTTTTTGCCCATTTAATGAAATTGTTGGTTTTCTTGTAATTAGTATTTGCGTGATATATCCTTTTTCAATATTTTTCTTTTAATCCTATTTCTTTCTTTGTATTTAAAGAATATATCTCATACAGAGCAAATAGTTGATCATTGCTTTTATATACAGTCTGACAACTCACATTTTATTTGCAGTTTAGACCATGAATGTTATAGCAACTGACAGTATGAATGGGTTTAAGTTCTTGTTATTTATTTTTTGTATGTTCTACCTATTCTTTGTTCACCGTTTAATTATTTTCTGACTTCTTTTGGGTTAGTTGAGTATTTTTTTTTTTTACTATTTTTAGGTTTTATTTATCAATTAGATTTAATTTTTATTTTTTAGTAGCTGCTCTAGTGTGGGCAATATGCACATCAGCTTATTGCAGTCTATCTTTGTATACCATATATCTTCATATCTAACGTAATGACCTTAAAAACAGTGTCCTATTTTCACCCTTCTCTCTTTGCTTTATTATTTTACTTCTATGTATGTTATAAATTCAGAGTACTGGGCTATTACTTTTGTTTTAAACAATTCTCAAGAAATGTTTTAAAATGAGGAAGTGCCTTTAAGGTATACTTGCATGTGTATCGTTTCTGGTGCTCTTCAGTCCTTCCGGCAGACCTGAGCTCTATCTGGTATCATTTTCTCTCTGATGAAGAATTCCCTTTGCTTTTTTTTTTTTTGGCAGTACTTCTGTTAGACATGGATTCTCAAAGCTTTTGTTTTTGTGAAAAAGTCTTTATTTCACCTTTTTTCTTGAAGTACTTTTCTCTGGACAAAGAGATTGAGGTTGATGTTTTTTTCCTCCCAGCACTTTAAAAATAATATTCCCTTGCTTTTGATTGCCTGGTATCTGATGAGAAGTCCTGAAAGTCTGATCTTTGTTCCGCTGCGTGTGATGTGTCTTTCCTCTCTGGTTGCTTTTAAGGTTTTCTTTTTATCATCTGTTTTCAAGAATTTGCTTATGATATGCCTTGCTGTGATTTTCTTTGAAGACGTTAACTTTTTTGGATCAGTGGATTTAGAAATTTTATGAAATTAAGGCAAATTTTAGCCATCATTTCTTCAAAATGTTTTTTCTGGTTTACATTTTTTTTTCCTATTTCAAACTCTCATTACACATAGATTAAACTATCTCAGAAGTCACTGAGGTGTTTTTTTCAAGTCTCCCTGTACTTCAGTTTCCATGGTTTCTCTAGCTATTTTTTTCTACTCTTCATATCTTTGTAACGGGGAACTGTTAGGTCCATCCAAGGCACATTTTTTTTTCCAGACATTATGCTCTTTATTTCTACAAGTTTTATTTGTTTCCTTTAAATCCTTCAACATGTTTATCATTGCTGTTTTAAAGTCCTTGTTTGCTAATTTCCTTACCTCTGGCATTTGTGACTTGGGGGTCAGTTCTGATGACTGAATTCCCTTCTGGTCTTCACTTTCTGGAATATTTCATTGCATGTTGGGGAGGTTGTGAATATTTGGTTCTATGTCTTCCATGAAGAGCTGATGTTTGTTTTAGCAGGAAGCTGAGTTCCTTGCAGATCAGCTCAGTCCTCCTAGGCTTGCTGTGAACATTTGTTAAGTCTGGCTTGGAGTTGTTTTTACTTTGAGGCTCATTCAGTCCTGGTGCTAAGACATGACCCCCCCATAAGACCTCTATTGTTTGCATTGGGCCCTCAACCAAGACCATCTACAGTGGCTGGTTGAAATTCAAAACGCTCTGCGCTTCATCCAACCTGTACCTCACTGGCTGTTATTCTGTAGAGAGCAGTGAGGTAGAGCAAGACCTCTGTAGCCAGTTTGCGGCCTGGGCTCCAGTCCTACCGCTTGTCATGTGCTTTGGGCCAAAGTGTGTAACCTCTCAGTCTTAATCTGGTTGGGCTGCTATAATAAAATTCGACTGACAATCTAGTCTATAAGCCACAGAAACTTATTTCTCAGAGTTCTGGAGCCTGGGAAGTCCAAGGTCAAGGTACTAGCAGGATTGCATTCTGGGGAAGGTGATCTTCCGAATGGCAGGTTTCTGGCTTCTCACTGTGTTCTCACCTGGGGGAGGGGTGTCTCCTCTAAGAGCACTCACCCCATCGTGAGGGCTCCACCCCGGTGACCTCAGCCTGCCCGAAGGCCTCACCGTTCAATGCCCTTGTGGTTAGAATTTCCACATATGAATTTTGGGAGCACACACCCATTTAGACAATAACACTTTCTATGGTTCAGTTTCTTCTGCTGTAAGAGTGAGATACATTATGGTACCTACGTCATAGGGTTGTCATGGGGGTTAAATGCATTAAGACACGTAAAGCCCTTAGAATATGTATGGTACATGGTAAATGCCCAGTAAGATTTGGACACTGTTATCACAACTAACACTTTCAAATGGGATATTCAAAATTATTGTGCAGGTGTGTGTGTGTGTGTGTGTTTATATAGTGACACATATATGTCTATGTAGCATACATCGGTTACTGAAACCTGGGGCATGTAAATAAGGTTGGGGAATGGAAGGGGTGTAGGGAAGGGGAACCTTAAGTGAGGATTGCCAGGTTTAGCTGATAAAAATAAAATTTGAATTTCAGATACACAACAAATAATTGCTTAGTGTAAGTATGTCTCAAATGTTGCATGGAACATAATGATAACAGAGAGTTGTGTTTTATCTGGCACCCGAGCTGCTTTCCATGAGCAGGGGGAGGATACAAGCAGCCTAACCTCCGGCTGCAGGAGGGGTTACATTAGTCTCTCTGCCCCAGTTTCCTCACCTGTGAAATGGGCACAACAATAGTGATGACCTCACAGGACGGCTGTGCAGAGAGAGGCGAAGCAGGTGCTGAGAACTGCGCCTGTCTCATCCTAAGTGCCCAGTAAGTACTCACGTTGGGCCGATGACTGTAATAATGATTTTATACCAAGACGCTGCGGTTGCTACTGCCTTGATGTTTCTAAATTAGGTGTGATTTCCTGTCCCAAGAACCTGACGAGTTCGCCAGGAAGAGCTGAATAGCATCACAACAGCAGGTAATTCACTTACATGACCCAGTGCCGTGCATTGCTCCGCGCACATACTTGTGTATCCGAGTCTTCGTTTTTCAATATTATGTTGTGATATTAGCTGAGAAGGAAGAGCCTACGTGTAGGAAATGGTTGTGTTACCCTCACTGTTCACACGTGGGAGGACTGGAATGCCCACTTTATCTGCAGGCGAAGTGCCAGGATTCTTGACGGACGTTTTCACATTATTGGAATAGTTTTTATTCTTAAGAACTCAAAGGGATTAAAAATGAGGTTCTGAGGTTCAGCAGTTGAGACTCAAAAAAAAAAAACAACCCCAAACAAAACACAGACCCAAGAAAAACATCACCACCACCACCAACAAAAAACCCTCACCAAGCAAAGAAGGCGTCTTTTACGTTTAATTCTGAGTTGAGTATTGTTGTCTAAATTCAGCTTGTGAAATAACAAAATAAGCTGTGTGACACCCAAAATGCTCCGAGAAAGGTCCTGTGGAAGCTTTCTTCAGGAATGACAGGAGAGAGGGTCATGAAGGTTTGCTCTTTGCGTCTAGGCTTGCGCTGCGTGTTTCGCTGTGGGCGCTGAGGCCTGGTGTAAGCCTCCCTGTGCAGAGAGCAGTATTTATTCCCCGGAGCCGCCTTCACAGCGAACAAGCTGCTCTGGCCACTTCGCCTTCAGGGCCCGGGAAAGCAGGCCCTCCCACCAGGTTTGATGTCTCCATGGCACCCTCACCCCGCCGGCTCTACCTCACCAGGCATTGATCACATCTGATTAACAACTGAATGCCTTATGGTCCTCTTCCCAAGCTAAGCTGGAAGCACACGATGTTAGGAGAATTGTTTTGCTTATATGTACATCTATGTACTTATCACCATCCAGTGAACTTATATGGCGGTTTGTACATCCCATGGCTCCGTACACATTTTCTTTTATAATTTTTAAAAATATTTTTATTGATTTTTAGAGCGAGAGGGAGGGAGAGAGAGATAGAAACATTGATGAAAGAGAAACTTCCATAGGCTGCCTTTTGCAACCCGGGCATGTGCCCTGATGGGAATCAAGCCAGTGAGTGACTCTCAGTGCATGGGTTGACGCTCAACCACTGAGCACACTGGCCAGGCTGTACGCATTTTTTTAAAAGAATTAAAACATCATGAGAGCCGAAAGGAATAAACAATTTACTGTGTTTACTTCTCAAATGCTTCTGCACCCCAGATGTGTGGGTTTCCTCCCCGCCCACCAAGCCATCAGACACTAACTGCCTGGCATTGGCATCAGATTCCACAAGCTTAGGGTCCAGTTATGCAAGACGGCACCCCCTTCGGACACTAATAGCAAACTGAGGACATGCCACATCTAATTGACATGTAAAAATGTACAAATGGATCATTTTATAAATGCAGCACACTGTTTTTTATCTGCATTTTAACAACTAAAGTCGTCTTTGTTTAATCTGAGTCCTACCCATGGATCCGCCTTGAGGAAATTCAGTACAGCCCCAGCCGGGCCGGGCGCACGCACCCCTGAACCCCCGGAGTTCTTTTGGCTTCTTGAAGCATCAGCTAACGAGGCTTCGCTTTTAAAACATTTGGACTGAGGTAGATGATTGCGGGCATACAAAGATAGTCCTATCTGTTTCTGGAAGTGTCTAAATCCGAGAACATCCCTGATGCTGTGGAACTGGAGCCTGCCGCTGTGGTCCACGGCAGAGGGCTGGCGTCTCTCATTTCCATTCGCATTTCTGCTTTTAAAATGCTGTCTATTCCTTTTGCTTAACCTCAGCTCCGAAACTGTGGAGAGTGATGGTGTGTTTATTGGCTGCCCATAAGCCTGAGACCTGCAGCAGGCGGCCTGGTCCTGGTTCCCATGTGCCTTGGCCGCCTGTGAGGGTGAGCACTCCCGGGAAATGCCCACTGCAGGAAAGTGCAGTCGACGTATTTTCACACAACCCCCTCCATGCCCGTTCATTAATGATATCACCAACTAATAGTAAATATCGTGTTTCCCTTGGAGCTCCTTTGTTTTAATGTCCAGAGTTTGATATTAAGTAGGAATCCTGTTAGAAATTCAAGTTCTTTGCTCAAACTGACTATGAAATTGAGTATATGAAAATGTAATCATCAGGAAGAGTAGCTTATTTATATTCCAACTCTTGGCATATGACAATTTTAACAGGAAAACAAAACCCTGCCCTTTTCGGGGCTGCCTCTGGGTGTGTTTTCAGAGCTTGGCACTGCCCACCGCATGCCAGACGGGCTACTGCGGCTCCCACGCCGTTGGTCAGCAAACAGCTTCTTAAACGACTCCTCATGGTGCCAAGATCTTCTGCAAGAGTTTTTCATTCTCATATTATTTTTTATTTTTTTTTAGAGAGAGAGAAAGGGAGAGGAATAGAGAGAGAGAGAAACATCATTGATGAGACAGAATCATCGATTGGCTGCCTCCTGCACACCCCTTACTGGGGAATCATCAAGCCCGCCACCCGCGCATGTGCCCTGACCTGGAATCAAACTGGGGACCTCCTGGTTCGTGGGTGGATGCTCATTCACTGAGTCACGCTGGCCAGGCTTCATTCTCACTTTTGCTGTGGGTAGAGAGTGGAAGTGGGGAGTAGCTCAGCCTTTGAAACTTGCAATACTTGTTACGCAATCACAGCCCCAGGCACTGGATAATTTTTCCTGGTTAGGGTTCATGTTACTAGAGCAAGATGTCTCCAATGTATGTATTTGTTAGAATAAAACCTTCAAAATTGCACTCTTTTATTCCATTCATTCCTACCTTCTTGTACTGAGGCACCACGTGTTCATGAGCAAGGTTATGTCATGAACAGGCACATTGGACACTTTTCTGTAGCATGTCAGCCTTTCTGAGCCTTCGGGATTCAGAAAGGAAGAACTTGCTCACTCCAGGAGACACATTTTATAAGCAAAGCATGAGTTTTTCTTCCCCTGTTTTTGTCTTTTTTTTTTCTGTGCCAGCTTATTCTAAGACATTGCAATTGACCAAAAAGCATCAAAAGCCAACTATTTCGGCATTTCATTTATTGAATACTTTGAAAAAAACATTCAAAATTTGGAGAATTTGTTCATAAACATACACACATAAATTTTTGACAATTCCAGGTGTATTTTTATTAGTTCAATATTGAAACTAGAAACTAGTTTGGATATAATTATACATTATAATTCATCTCAACCAATTCCAAGTGCATATATTAGGAACATTGCTTTTATTTTTAAGTTGTGCTCTAAACAAAATATGTACTCATGGTAGCACCATAAAACAACTAGTTTTTATAAACAATAATCTTTTAAACTACATTTACAGTAGTATTTACCATCACGTTACATGTTGTCTCATGTACTGTCCACGTTAACCCCGGGAGACATGTATGAGTAGCTCTATTATTGCCCCACATTGCATGAGCCATACACCTATTAGGGAGCAGAGTAGGATTTGAACTCAGCTCCCTTGGCCTTCAGTTGCAACACAGCCGGGGTCCTCCAGTGTTCACGTCTGAAGCACACTTCCTCCTCGCCCACTTCTGGTACCTGGGTTACTGCTGGAGAGAAGTCAGGCACCAGAGAAGGATGGCTCGCCTGGCCCGGCTCCCCGCACCAGCGGCTGGAAGGCCTGTTCAACTCTCCCCAGCATTAGGGCCACGCTCTACTTCTCCTGGGAGTTGGATGCTTCCATAACTTCATGGTGTTTAACAGGTTATGGAACGTTTCATCATCTTTGCATTCCACTGTTTTCACTGGGAACAGGGGTCCTTGACTTTTCGGTGAGGTAGGACCTGGCATCCTTGGAGGCGCTGAATAAAATCCTGAAATTCCCCTAGGCCTGTGTAAACAAAATCTGGTTTTCACCCTGAGGCGGTTCACAGGCTTTAGAGGTGCCCATGAACCCCTGGAATTCAGATTAAAGTCCCTATGACGTTGTCTGACTAACCAACCAAATGAGTTTATAATCTATTTGGGCACCCCTACTCCTTTCTTTTTCGTTTTCTTTTTTTTTTTTTTAAGGAAAGAAATTAGTCATGGTTGTGTATTGTAAGTGTTCTTTTTGAAGCATGGTTTTAATGGAGCGATGGTTATTGATATAGAGCTGGCATAGTCTGAGTGAAATCTGTGCCTGCGTATCTACATGATACGCAGTTTGTGTTTAACTTGAGGGGTTTTTTTGTTTTTTTCTTTAATAAAATGTAGTTTTGCACCCCATTGCATGTGCTGTATCGTCCACAGCTCTTGCTTCAGCCATCTTGCAGAATCACTCCACATACACCAACCAGTGAGTGTCAGCCTGGAAAGAGACACTTGTCTTGGGGGCGTCAATAACTGTCAGTGTATCCCGGCCTCACGTTACCCAGATCCTCACGGGCCCTTACAAAGAGCCTGCCTCGGGCATTTAGGCACACCTCACTGATGCTTGTGAGTTTTGTTGATGATCAAAAAAATTACAAGACATGTCTTTAAGTTAGAAATGTTGGGTGAAATGTCAATTGTTATTTAACTTTAATGTGACCTAACAATCTTAATTTTTTTTTAATCTGTGGATCTTACTCTGTTACAAAGGTGAGATTGTACATGTAAGGAAGAGGAGCGAGGCCCACTTAGCTCTCTTAAGTAACTCTTATGACACATATCTATAATAATAAAAGCATAATATGCTAATTAGACCGATGACCTTCTGGACTAAGCTGCAGCACCGCAGGGGCCGAGGCAGAGGCAGCCATGGTGGCGGCGGCAGTGGGGGTCGAGCCCCTTGCACAAATTTTGTGCATTGGGCCTCTAGTAATTTTTAGAAGTTTCTCTGCCCCTTATTCTTTGGAGACATGTTCTTCCCAACAGTTG
Source organism: Myotis yumanensis (assembly GCF_028538775.1). Classification (NCBI taxonomy): domain Eukaryota; kingdom Metazoa; phylum Chordata; class Mammalia; order Chiroptera; family Vespertilionidae; genus Myotis; species Myotis yumanensis. The sequence goes on along the minus strand of NW_027223754.1, from coordinate 2,619,816 downwards.
CCCCCCTACTGTGTCCTTATAAGGTGGAAGGGTTCAGCTAGCTCTCCACCATCTTTCAGTCTCGCCATCCAATCACGAGACTCTGCCCTGGCGACCTAACACCTGAAGGTCCCAGCTTCTCATCGCGTCATATTGGGGGTAGGATTGCAGCATATGGATTGGGGGGAGTGGGGACACAAACATTAGACCATAACGAGGGGTGTGTAGGTGAGGAAAAGCAGAGGTCCGAGGAGCAGCTGCTCTGTAAACAGGCCAGAGGACCAGAGCCCCCCTGGGAGGCCCAGTGGAAAAGCATGCTGAGCCCTGGAGGCTCAGGGAGACATTAAAGGGCTGTGTAGCCGAGATGGCCAAGGCCACTTGTCCTCGCTGTGGGGGGTGGTCCTGCTGTGATGCTAGAGGTTCTCAGAATCTAGAAGCCATACTTGCTTCCCAAGGTATCACATATGCCCTTCCCTTGGATGCATTTCAGTGGCTGAAAATGCTTCTAACATCTTAGCTGAGGTTACCCATCATAGTCTGGTTCTCATGGAGCTGATCTCTATCCAAGGCCATCGCAGCCGCTGTGCCTGCATCTCTGGGAAGGAAAGGGTCTGTTTGCTGACCTCCCCGGGGCCTCAGCATCGACCTGAGCATTCGAATCAGGAGGAAATGAAACAGTGGAGGGTGCAGGGGGTTTCAGGGGAGCCTGGTCCCCGCTCTCAGCTCTCAGACAGGGGCTGATGGGCACACAGGCCGGCTCAGCGGTGCCAGGAGCTGCACTCTTTCTGAGCAGCACCATGGCTACAGTCTCCAAAAATACAAAAATCATGAGGAGGGGAGAGAAGGGCACTGGAGTTTGAAGGCGTTTATTTGTAAGACTATAGTTGTTTTTTTAATCTATGTGTCTGATAAAAGGAAAAAATCCCTACGGTTTGTATGATCTTGACCAAATGAGAAGCCAAAAGCAAACCATAAATTTCTGTCTAAATGCTCACTGCTAAGCATGCAAGAACATGCTTGCTCCCCTCCCTCCTCTCGGTTGCATGAATCCTGGGTTTAGGAATCATTGTGAAACAGCAGCTCTCCTCCAGGCCGACTGCTGATCTGCAATCAAAATCCAGCCTCTGTACTTTCCGCCCACACGTCTCAGCGGTTATCCCCGAAGCAGGGCCAAAGCTGCTTGCATTTCCATGCTCCTCGCATCCAGCTGTGGCCATGGATTCGCTCTGAATTTGATGGTGTTAAGCACAATAAGAAAGATGATTTCATGGGCCTTAGATGTCGATTGGCATTGAAACCATCCTGCAATTTTCATTACCCAAAGAAGTTCCTGTTGAAATGTGTCTCTTTCTACTTCCCACATGCTTCTTAGAAGCAAAGGTGCAAGGAAATGCAGTCCCCGCCAGCTGTTCCAGCACCATTTAGAGAGAAATTAAGGGCTCAGACTCAGTAGAACTCCACTAAAATCCTCTTCTTTTCGTAAGGACGAAAGGGTGTTGCTTTTTCACAATTCCAAGTGAGCTTGCAGGTCGGCATTTTCCCAGCACGAGCATGTTTGCAAGAGGTGAAGGCCAGCTCTTTTAGAAGATGGCTCCTTAACACTGAGGGTCTCAGGCAGGGGACCAGAATGCGCTACAATATGCTACTTCCCCAGTTTAAGCAGAAGCACATTCATGAAAGGAGCCCCGAGTAGCTAGACATGTTCCGTGAGTGATGAGTTCCGCCCTGTGTCATGTTGGGAATTCCTACATGTCCCAGCCTCTGCACTGTTTGCTGCCAGGACCGGCCTCCCCAGTCCCTGCTCAGCAGACAGGAGATGCTCCTCGCTGCTGGCTTCCCTGGCAGCTGGGTGCCAGCCAGATCCCACCAGTGGGAGGTGCTGGAGGGAGACTGGGAAGCAGGAGGTAAGGAGAGACCAGGGTATTTACCGTCTTTCTCACGGCAGCGGCAGCTTGTGCACTTAAGTCCATTGTGGACTCTGCCACGTGCGTCGCACCTGGACTCCAGGGGCACAACACCCTCCCTCCAGGTCAGGACCCGCCTGCCTCTTGCTCTCACTAATCCCTACGGTGTCCAGTGTCCACGTCTCACTACCCCCTGCTCGGCTTCTCACCAGTTCTGTCACCTACACCACCTGTTCCCTGTATTGATTCTCTCATTTAAATTCTTAGTAGTTTTTTTTTTTGTTTTCCATGTTGGTACCTAGTTATAAAGCAAGCAAGTGCTTTTAGGGTTTGAGTTCACCATCTGGAATTAAACATTTTCAGCAGATATAATCATTATCACTGATACGCTATTCAAATGAACGATCCAATCCCACAGAAGGGGGTTTCTGGGTGATACACGAACAAACAAATGAAAGAACCAAAAACCTGGTCAAGCTTCCTCCTCTTTTCATTGGCAAACAGACGTGGGCCTGAAATAATAAATGTCGTGGCGAGTAGCTCTACTTAAATATGCATTTTTGGATTTCTCTGCAGATGCACTCTCCCCTCCCCGCCCCGGCCCTAGAAGATGCTTTAACTGGGGGATTTTTGCAAAGCAGGAGGCAGGAGGAGAGAGTCCTGAAGTCAGTGGCGCTTTGCATTTGCTCAGCTCTTACACAGTCATGCGAGGTCTGCGCCTGGGGTGGAATGAGGACAGGCGTCGGGGTGGGAAGGCTTTTGCGTGGTTCTAGAAAGCTGGAGGCTCCGAAGGGGACAGAGATCTCAGGATCTCAGCGGGAGCTGGGACTCACCAGCTGGGTGCAGGATTTTAGAGGGTGATTTTCCGCTGCATTCAGGAGGTGTTAAAGAAAAAGGAATGCACCAGATGTCAAAGGGAAAATTATGCATGACACCTGTTAAAGCATAGAAAGACAGACTTTCTTCAAAGGGGGGCCATGGCGATAGGTATGGGGATCTATAGTGAGGCCTTCAGAGGGTGCAGAGATGGGGTTCAGCTCGGAAAGCAGCCTGGGAAGTGGGGTGTGCAGCCAGGGAGCAGGATGGGGTTGGTGGATGGAAACATCTAGGGGGAGGGGTGTCTGGCTCACCCACCCAGCAGGGGTCTTGCTGAAGGCAGCCTGGTGACCAGGCCTCAAGAAATCAAGGATGGCTCCATGGCTCAGCCAGATTCTTGCTAAAATTGAACAACGCAGAGGTGAACACAGACCCTTCCCTGGAAGTCGGGCTGGTAGAAAAGGACAGGCATGCCTGAGCAGGAGTCGGTCCATGAGAAAACCTTAAGCGGCCGAGTGCCAGGTGCTTGTGATTCTGGGGACCTGAGGCTCCCACAGAAACTCCAGAGCATTGTGACCCGAGGAACCCCATGGACTGGGACTTGTCCTGAACCCCCCTTCTAGGGGTCCTTTCCTTTGTAAGACGCAGGAGTATCTCTGCTAGACTAAATGTAGATGGTTTGCTGTTCTTGGATTTATCTAAACACTTCATCTGAGAGCATTTACTTTAGCTGTAACTTTTCCTTTTTTCTGAGTGGAAGTATCTTCAAAGGACTCACAGAAGTCTTGTAATTGAGAGAGAGGGATATGCTGCCATCTTGTCTTCTGTTTTCTATCATCTCAGTTTTAAGATCATCAACAAAGAAGGTGAATAGGCACTTGTGAAACTATCACCCACATTGAGGCCACAGTGTTCTTGGAAGGTGGGAGTTAAATGACAACTGGAATCAGAGGTTAATTCATCCAGTCTCTATATTCAGGACTAGATTTTTGACTAATCAGTTTTGATAGGTAAGATCCCCAAAATATCATGTGAAGTTTAGAGTTTTCTGGAGTCAATTTTGACTATTATATTTGGTATAATTTTGTTAACAAATACATTTATACTGCTTTTTCTTGCCAAGTTTTAGCATCTCCAGGTCAAACAAGGGGATGAGTTAGTTTGTTATTGGTGGGGAGAGGTCCACATCCCTGCTTGTTTCTGGTGGGAGTGGCTTCTGACAATATCCCCAGAAAAGGAATTTTCTGAGACTTGTACGGGAGGATGAGGTATTGTAGAAAGACATATTTTTTGTGGGGACCAAACCCCTGAGTTTCCAAGGCCCCATTTTCTCTGTTGGACTGAGGAAGAAGTATAGCTGTGGCATCTATAGGGCTAGAGCAGTGGTTGGAAAACTGCGGCTCACGAGCCACATGCGGCTCTGTGGCCCCTTGAGTGTGGCTCTTCCACAAAATACCACGTGCGGGTGCATATGTACAGTACAATTGAAACTTCATGGCCCATGCACAGAAGTCAGTATTTTGTGGAAGAGCCACACTTAAGGGGCCAAAGAGCCGCATGTGGCTCGCGAGCTGCAGTTTGCCGACCACTGGCTAGAGCAGCTGTGGGCAAACTACGGCCCGTTTGAAATGAATAAAACTAAAAAAAAAAAAAGACTGTACCCTTTTATGTAATGATGTTTACTTTGAATTTATATTAGTTCACACAAACACTCCATCCATGCTTTTGTTCCAGCCCTCCGGTCCAGTTTAAGAACCCATTGTGGCCCTCGAGTCAAAAAGTTTGCCCACCCCTGGGCTAGAGTCAAAGTCCAGAATTTTTGCTCCGCATTGAAGCAGTGTGCAGTCCAGCATCAGGCTGGCTTAGTTTGTGTTCCCAGTTGCAGTCCATTAGTCCATTGCATGTGGGGTCCACAGGGCTACATGGCTACGGGGGGAACGTGGGTGAATGCAAGAAAGCAGGAGCAAAATCAATGGAACCAGAAAGGCAAGAGTGAGCCAAGAGCCGAGAGAGTGGACTCCTTTGTTTGGGGGATTATGTATCCCCAAACTTTCACACGCCTGTAGTGGCCTTGCGCATTCTGGCCAATGATCCCTGTTCCTAGCTTTGACTGGCAGGCATCTTCCCTAAATCACCCCAACTTCACTCCACATGTGTCCATCTCCCCTTTGTTGGACCCCTGCCCCCCAGTGATATTCAGGGAATAGGCTGGTGGCTCTCTGGGGAGTGCAAAGTTCCAGCTTCCTGGTGAAGCTGCCAGATGGCCATGACTATAATGTCTGGCTTCCCCCTTTGCTCCTTTCCTATTATTAATAACTAGCTAATCACAATGGTATCAAGTTGATAGATATCGGGGTATCCCAGACTATAAACCCCTAGGATAAGCTTAAATTCTTCTGTCTTCTTTTAGGAGAGTTAGCGAATTTCTTAACTAGCTGATGCAAATCTGAACCAAACCAAGATTTGAAGCTATTAAACCAGTGAGGTTGGTCATCACCTCCACCTGTATTATACGACATTAGGAGGGAACATCATGCCTTCAGAGGGATGTGTTTAAGCGGGACAGTGAAGGAAAGGGAAGGGGACCATGAAGGTGCTGGAGGATCAGGAGGAGACAGACAAAGGGGGAGGAAGAAGCCCACACAGGGAGGCCAGGAAGCAGGCTGATCAGAGTTTGGCCAGGAGAGAAAGAGAGAAGTGTTTAAGTTTGGATATTAGGTCCTGCATGTTTTATTATATTTTCTGAGGAGCTCTTAAGGGAAATGATTTTAAGTTTTAGAGGCCTCTTCATAACAATAAAAAAAATACAGCTCATAAAATATTTGAAATTGTTTTCTAAGGCATCTCACAAAATGATAATTTTATTCATACCTCAAGTACCCCTAGTGTGGGCAAAAAAGTTCAAAATTATCTATGGCGAAATCCTGCCAGAGTGTAAGAAACCGAACAACAACTTAGAGGTTCACTGAAATGATCAGACAATTGATTGAAAACAAGAGAATCTGGGAATCAGAGCCTTTGAATCCTGCCCAGCCCAGACCCATCCATTTGACCACTAAGGAGTAAAACAGAAGGCGTATACCAAGGGCAATAGAGAAGGAAGAGTCAAAGCTTGGGGGCGCTTCTGGTGCAGGGAGCAGAGCTGGAGAGGAGCGGCTGGCCCCGGGCAGCCACTGGGGCTCCTCAGACAGTCGCAGGTGGCTGGCTCATGCGGGCCCAGGCAGAGCCCCAGAATACCTGGTCCTAAGCTGAGCCATGGCATCAAAACTACAGAAGGAAATCAACCAGAACATCAGCAAGACCTTTATTTTAAAAACACCAGGCAGGGAAAACTCAGAGGAAGATGGAAATTTTAATGAAGTTTAGCAAAAAAAGCTCAAATGATATTCACCGAATAGCTGGAATAGCCGGTCAAGGATGATTCCCGTGCATTCACTGCCACTGTGTGGGCAATTCGGGCACTATCGAGAGGGTGAAGGTCATGTGCAGAAGGGAATGGGAACAGGGCACTGCTGTGGGGACCACGGACATGTAAGAGCCACCGTGGAAATTTTTAGTTCTTTGGTGTGTCTTACTCATGGGTATATATACATACTGAATAAATGAATGAAGAACAAATAAACAAGAGGCAAAAATAAAGTGCCACAGGATGTCTCAGGGGTGACCCAAGAACGTTGCATGAAATGGGTAGCCTGTGAATTGCACACTGAAGAACAGATGGAGTTTGGAACAAGTGGGAAGAGGGAAGGCCATTCAGCAGAGAGAAGAGAGTGTAAGCAATAACAGACCTGAGCAATAACAGGGAAGGCTAAGAACAAGTAGCACTTGCTTTTCTAGATCTAAAATTTTTAAGTTAATGAATTACATTGGAATGAGATAATAGAGAGCCTTGAATTCCTATCTCATGATATTAATTATTCAAATGCTGGATGCCTATGACATCACCTCTAATTTGGGAGGATTTCTATCAACAAGATGCCATTTTGGTCATTTGTTCTTCTTGAGTATACATTGTAGTTTGCTGCAGGTAGCGCAAGGTGGCAAGTTACAAGGTTTGTGGCTTTAAACCAGCACGCTGTTTCTGACCAGCTGTCTGATTTTGTTCCGTGACGGTGACGGTGCACATACAACATGCAATGTAACAATGGGCAGAATGCACTGCAGAGTTCAGTCCTGAGGGTCGCTCTCTGCTCTTGACAGTCCCGTGACATCACAGCGTGGAATATAATGTCATAGCCTTGCCTTCCACTTTATTCTTCTTTTAGTACCATCATTGTCCAAAAGAGATTTGAAATCGTGAGTTGACCCTTCAGACTAGTTTCTGACTCTGCTATTCCCAGTCTCATTTCGGTTCAATACGTAGTGTTACTTAAAAAGAGAAAAGGTGTGGCTCAGTGGTTGAGCATCGACCTGTGAACCAGAAAGTCATGGTTCGATTCCCAGTCAGGGCACATGTCTGGGTTGCTGGCTCGATCCCTGGTAAGGGTCATGCAAGAGGCAGCTGATCAATGATTCTCTGTCATTACTGATATTTCTATCTCTCCCTCTCCCTTCCTCTCTGAAATCAATAGAAATATATTTTAATATGGAGAAAAGTGGAAAGTAATTTTTAAGATATAGTTCAAGTTCTCAGCACCTATTCGTCTCCCTTACTTTCTCCCAAGGAAAAACCACTGCCCTGAAAGTGAGGGACTTTTTTTCTATGTGTGTTTCCGTTTTAATTACTGATATTTGTTCAATGCCCTCCCAAGACCTCCATGCACATGCCTGTATTTGAACAAGTTGAGTGTATTTCACTGATGGATAATGCACAGCAGAGGGAGATGGGGGGAATCTCAGAGGGTGTTGGAAAGGACTTGTGTTGGAGAGACTTGAACTTGTGTTAGGGGATTGAGGTAGGAAGTGGGGCTTTGCTCTGGGTTGCTTATTGTTAGGAATCAGGGGTAATTCTGTTACCTACTATCTTCCTAAGTCTTACCGGAAGGGAGAGAGGAATAAGACAAGACTACAGCTGTAGTTGGTGAAGAAACAACAGTCACTCATATGCACCAGGATTAGGGGACATTTTGGCACTATTCCTGGTTTGCCGTTGTTCAACATGATTTCACAGTGGTCTTGTTTCTATGTTAATCCATGGCGATTACCCATGCTCAACAGAAGAACATAAAGGCCATGGGTTATTAAATTCAAAATAGCACATTCCAGGCAGTTCCTCGTTGATGGTACCAGCTGTTCACAGATGTGTTTGTTCACAAATGTTCATTCAGGTCCAGTCAACAGTTTTCTGTTAAACTATTTCCAGTTGAACTCCAGAGAGTTCCAGTTGCCCAGAGCTCTCGCCAACACGCAGGTTTGCCTGTTTCTTTCATTTTACCATCCTGTCTCAAAGGACTTCAAACTTACAAATGCATTTGAGCTCCGATATTTTAAACCAAAGAAGCACTTTATCGAGATAGGAAAGCAATAAGTTCCCTAATAATAAGTGTCGCTTCAAGTATGTCCGATGGGTCAGGTTGATTGGGATTTTAAAACTAAACTGATCTTTGCCTCCTTCCTTTGTTCCACTGTGTGTTACATTTTGCAAATATTGGAGCTCAGTTTCCTAAAGCCGACTGTGAAAAACCATGAATGCAGCTGTTAAAACAGTTCAGAATATACGTGTAAATGATATGAATCACCATGAGTATGTGGAAACGTAGGAGGAAGGAGAAGACAATGATTCAGTAATGCTTGTTGATTGAGTCAGGGGAAGGTTTGACAAAGACTTGCCATTCTTTTAACACCATTCAAGATTTCTTGAAAGGAAAAATAATGTCTGCCAAATATTCAACAGTCAGGGACAAAAATGGCACTGTGATTTATTTACATTTTGTTATCAATTTCCTACTGCATACGAATAGGCTAAATTTGAAGCTCCAAGGAAAAGAAAACCTTATTTTTGATTTTTCTAGATAGCAATGAGAATTTATTTTGAAATTGAAACTTTTCATGGTACAAAGCAAAAATTTTATGTGTTTTCCAATATGAATCAATGTGTAAAACATTTTAATTGGTATTAACAGCATTATGTAGGTTGTCTGTAAAGGCAACAAGAAAAAGTTGAACAATACCTTTTTGCTACTGATAAATTTAGAGTTGCTTATCAGTTCCTGAAATATGTCTGTGATTTTGTTGTTAATACTGAGTTGACACAAAAGTTAGTGATTTGTTCTTTTCAAACATAGTTTTGATTATATGCTTTTGCTTTAAAGCCAAATTTATTACTGCAGAAAAAATAAAAAATAAAAAACCCCACATATATAATTGCAGAAATCAAAGGAAAATGACTTAGGATACCCAATTCAGTAGTTAGGGAACTTTTTTTTTTTTTTTTAATATATTTTATTGATTTTTTACAGAGAGGAAGGGAGAGGGATAGAGAGTTAGAAACATCAATGAGAGAGAAACATTGATCAGCTGCCTCCTGCACACTCCCTCCTGGGGATGTGCCCGCAACCCAGGTACATGCCCTTGACCGGAATCGAACCTGGGACCTTTCAGTCCGCAGGCCGACGCTCTATCCACTGAGCCAAACCGGTTTCGGCTAGTTAGGGAACTTTTTAAGTATGTTTGGAATAACTTGGACATGTCTTCTACACTTGATCTTAGCCAAAAGGCCGGGAAGCGATGGACATGTCTTCTAATATCGTTTCTCATGTCATGTGATTTCACCACCTTTAAATTTTACATAAATTGTCCTGCTGCTTAGAATGCCTGCACCGCCTTGACTTCGGGCGAATTCCTGCTAATTTTCCCCAGACCCTACTCTTGTTTTTCCATTTGATAAGTTTCTTGGCTTTTCCCAGTGGGAGATTAATCTTCCTCTGTGTCGCCGCCTTGTTTTCCTCATAGCTCTGTTGTTACCCTTCATCATAATATTCCTGTTGACAAATCTATTTCCATACCACACTGGTAATTCTCTCCAGCCTGTTCCTTACGTTTTATTACGTGTTCCTTACAGAGAGTCTGGCATAGCACCTGGCTCAGAGTGTGTATATTAACATTATTTAAATGTATGAAAGGGGGAAACCTATGTAAAGTAAGACATCTAATTTTAAAGAGAGGGTGAAATGAGTAAAGGGAAAATTAAAAATTTCGAAAGATTATAAAAACGGCAGGCTGGGTCTCTATGGCAATCTTCTTAGCTTGGTTGAAAAATAATCGTAAATGTCAAAACTCGGAGGGTAAGTCATATGAAAAAAAGATGAGCGTTTCGTTTTTTATTTAATATGAAATAAGGCATTATATAAATTCAAGATGTTAATATTGAGCCCTTATCATTCTTTACTGACAGTTGCTATTAACCATTCAATAGCATAAAATAATTTCAGTGCTCACTCATGCATTAAATTACTGGCTGTTTCAGCTACCTTTGAATATTTTCATAAGTACATAGCAGACCTCCTGGAAAATATTAAAGAAAACTGATGTCACTGAAAAGTAATAATAGGTATTAAAGACGCACACTAAGTCATGCACATTGGAAACACACATTCTTACCACCTATCAACTGAAACTGGGGGAACCAAGGCATGAGCTTCTCATTTGAACTGATTAAAATGATCATCATAAACTCTGGATCAATAAATGTATGACAAACTATTAATCTAAAATATTATTTCAATCAACTTTTCCCCTAAGTATTATTTAAAGCTTTTGGCTACAAATTAGATATTGATTATTGCTTGACATCGTGAATGTTTAAAAAAGGCTGTTTCAATATTATTAATGATTATTATTATCATTACTATTTTGATTATTTTCTCATTCAGTAATAAATATTCTTTTTTAATCAAAAGCATTTTTTCAAAACAAAATCAATTTCTTATGCGCAATACTAAGCAGAGGAAAGACAGTCATTTCCCCCTATTTTGATGCTCCTGTTTAAGGTGCTCAACTCTCCTTGTCATAGGAGTTCGTTGACGTGAACAACATGGGTTTGAACTGAGCAGGCCCGCTTAGATGCAGATATTTTTATTGAACATGAGCTGTAAAGGTATTTTCTCATGATTTGTTGGATACCATTTTCTTTTCTCTAGCTTATTTTATTGCAAGAATACACTATGTAACATACAACATATGAGTTAACTGACTGTAGGTTGTGATAAGCTTCTAGAACAGGAGGGTGTCAGTAGTTAAGTTTGGGGGAGTTGAGGTCATGCACAGATCTTCGAAGGTGCGGCCATGTTGATGCTGGGCCTCTGCTGTGTAAGGGCCGCCTGTGCATAAACCCTCTTACAAGAGCACGTGACTTGTGAGGAAGAGAATGAGCTCTGTAGCCAGATTGCTGTCCCACTCCATCCAGGGCACTGACTTTGACCGTCAATTACAACGACTCTGATTCACTGTCCCCTCCTCTCCTGTAGCTGAATGAGAGACAGACTTCCCCGGAGGTGAGTGCAGAGGCCTGGCCCCACATGTGCCCACAGGTGACCCTGCTGGCAGCACTCACCTCGGGGCAAAGACCACTTCCTGCTCGCCTTGCCACTGATACCCCGAATGCAGGGAATCGGGAATCATCCGGGTCCTCCTTCTAATCAAGCTTCTAGAACCGCGGTTCTCAACCTGTGGGCCGCAACCCCTTTGGGGGTCGAATGACCCTTTCACAGGAGTCGCCTAAATACATCCTGCATATCAGATATTTACATTACGATTCATAACAGTAGCAAAATTACAGTTATGAAGTAGCAACAAAAATAATTTTTAAAAAAATATATTTTACTAATTTTTCACAGAGAGGAAGGGAGAGGGACAGAGAGCTAGAAACATCGATGAGAGAGAACCATCAATCAGCTGCCTCCTGCACACTCCCCACTGGGGATGTGCCCGCAACCAAGGTACATGCCCTTGACCGGAATCGAACCTGGGACCCCTGAGTCCGCAGGCTGACGCTCTATCCATTGAGCCAAACCGGTTAGGGCGCAACAAAAATAATTTTATGGTTGGGGGTCACCACAACATGAGGAACTGTATTAAAGGGTGGCGGCATTAGGAAGGTTGAGAACCACTGGTCTAGAACCTCCAGAATTGGACCCCGAAGCACCCTTTGCTGTGCAGAACCCCCAGGGACGGTGTCGCCAGGTGCCGTTCCCTGTCCTGCTCCTTAGTGGGAGTCTGGTCACTTCTGGCCCGTCTTTGGGGACCTCAGGCTTCTACCCCAGGCAGAGAACCAGCTGAGGAGTAAACCCCAGACTGACTTAACGCTGAGACTAGACAGAAAACACACACACACACACACACACACACACACACACACACACGAAGACAAAGGGCTGATAGTTCTGAGCAACAGTCGTGCCGGTTGAATCCCACTCCTCATCCGCATTCTCAGCCATGACACTAACCCGGAGCAGCGTCCCCCTTTCAGGGCACAGCACCCTCTCTGCTCTCTTCAGTGTGATGTCAGGTGGCATTTGCAAATGTCTGAAATGGCGCATCTGCTGGGACTGACTTCCCTGCAAGGATGTGGTTACCATGGTGCCCAGAAGACGGCTTTCGGGGAGAAATGTATCTCCTCCGCAAAACAGAAGTAAAAACTGAAAATAGACTGCCACACTCTCTCTCCAGCCACAGAGGCCTGCAGTATATGTCAGCAAAAGGCAACGTGCGGTTTTAGCGTGGAGAGCACCCTTATTCCCTTAAATCCAATCGAATGCGTTTTAGTTATGAAGGTGGCCATTTCACGACTCATCTCATTGCTCCTATCACTCATTCTGACGTGAGAGTCAATAGCCTGGCGATCTAATGGGACTATTTCTCCAAAGTGCTCCCCTGGGACTCAGGGACTGTCAGCACAGTCCTCCCAGGTGTCTTCCCACAGTCATCCTATTTTTAGCTCTATGAGCCACATGGGAATCAAACTACACAGAGAGATCACAGCTCCAAGCGTGGGAGGTTTGAGCTGGATGAAAATTTTAGACAAAAATCTCAATTTACAGAAGGAGGATAAAACAGACAAAACAGGTATCTGACTTCTCTAGTCAAGCAGGCGATTAGAAATAAAACCGGCACTGTTATTAGGTCTCGTATTTCTTTTCTTGAACTCGATCCATCGATCCATCGCTGGTAGGTAGCCTTCTACTTCCCTTCTCCCTGTCAGACCTCAAGGGCCAGTCTGCCACAAGGAGGCGTGGCTCTGAAAGACAGGTGGTCCTCCAGGTAGCGCCCCCTAGAGCCAAAGCCAGAGTTCTGCTTCTTAGCCATTCACTCTTCAAAGGGCCTCAGGGACCTGGAAATGATGGCAACTACTTACCTACTGCTTTTCTAGAAAACCTGGAAAAGGTTTGCTGTGTTATAAATCATGTCGGTAGGTCTGGATGGTCCTAATTTTATTAAAAAATATATTTTTATTGATTTCAGAGAGGAAAGAAGAGGGAGAGAGAGGAAAAAAATATTAATGATGAGAGGGAATCATTGATTGGCTGCCTCCTGCACGCCCCCGGCTGGGGATCGAGTCCACAGCCTGGTCATGTGCCCTTGACTGGAACTGAACCAGGGACCCTTTAATCTGCAGGCCGATGCTTTATGCACTGAGCCAAACCAGCTAGGGCCGTGTCTGCATTTTTATTAGGCAAGTGTAATGGTGCCTTTGGGAAGAGTGTGCAGTGTCTTTACTGGTAACCAGTATTTTGAAACATATCACATGATTTGTTGTAAAGAACATCAGGTGTGGGGAATAGTTATCACGTAGGTCATTGCATGTGGCCATTAGAAAACTTCGTGTCCTTTCATCGTAGCCCAGCTTTCAGTGCTACTGTGACCCTCTGTTGCCTCCAGTTGACTGTTAATCATCCCCAGGATCACAGCCGCACGTGCCTTCTCTCCTCCTTCCGGCCAGTTACATTCCCGTGCTTCGGGGAGGGGGGGTTGTCATTGTGAGAAATAAAACTACCCCTGAGCTTAGGGACAACAAGCCAAGTGAAACTCAACCAGCGTGTGGACTTGCTGGAAGGCGGGAGAAACAGACACTTTAAACCCTGCATGTAAGGCTGTGCAAAGACAAGTGGTCAGTGGTGTTGGACAAGACCATGAAAAGTCAAGTGGCCGATGGACAAGCCCGAGGCAGCTGGGGCGCCAGGAGGCAGGAGCCGCGGGCACGGCTACTTGGCAGGAGCGTGTGAGGGACGCTGCTGGGGTTGCCCTCGCTGAGCCCAGCAGCAGGCCTGCCTCTTGGCTGTAGGCCAAGCAAGTCCTGGATCTTCAGGTTTGTGGTGGAGGCAGGCACCTGGGTTCCATGTGGCAGCTCGCCCGCAAACACGGGCACAGGTGACGCCACAAAGGAAATCGAAGTGCTGCTGAGGAGCAGGAACGGGTACCAAGGGGGAACACCAGTGGTGGGTAGCCCTGCCTGCCGCCCTCCCAGTCCTTGCAGGGGGCCACGCTCCCGGATCCCTCTCCTGGGTTGATGCCGGTTGAAGTGAGCTGCGGAGATGCTCCTCCCCTCCCGCACCCGTGTATTTCAGAACAAGGATTCCTTCGTTTTCATTCCATCTTCCTTTTCTGTCATCACGGATACTTTCTGGCATTCAATCTCATGGTCACCGTTTCTTTTCCCTTGACCTTTAAGATGTTCACCTCCTCGTCTCCCAGTTATTACAAAGGCAGCTGGGCCTTGATGCTTCTCTCGCCTTAAAGTACCATCGGGGCTCCCAGGCTCTCAGGGAGTCTCACTCTGCCCCCTCCATCCTCGCTGCCTCTCTCTCCTCCACTCCACAGCGCCCAGCTGCTCACCAGCCCCAGGGACTGTCCCGTGCAGTCTTCGCCCATCCTCCCCCTCACCAAGCGCCCATTGGCCACTGTCCTCCCAGCCTTACATTCTGGCTCTAAAGCCACCCTGGCCTCCTGCTGTCTGTCTTCCTCCTGGAACAGTTTGCTCCTCTGATGAGTTCCATGTGGGCGGTTATCAGGGATGAATCCTAGACCTGTCACCACTTCTGTTTCTTCACAGTTGGTACTGGCCCAGGCAACTGCTCAGGTCCCCACTGCTGTGAGGTGCACCCTTTTCACTTTACTTCATTACGCCTCTTTGATGAAAGATGTATTATTTATTTTTCTTTCAGACTAGCTAGCCATGCATTTTGTGCTAGTTGGCTAGAGATTGTAATCTTCTGGAGTTTATGGGATTCTTTCATTACTTTTTTGCTAATGACAGGTGCTCAATAAATATTATATGAATGAAATAAGTTAATACAAGGTAAAATGGACATCTTAATAAAAGTCTGTAGAAAGCTGCATACAGTAGAAACAGATGTGAGATAGGCATAACTTGGGGCATACTAAAATTTTATGAATATAAGCACAATTGTTTACTGAGCTCTTTGAATTACAAATTTGGGATGTGGTTCTATATTGAGAGTGTCATAGAAATCAGACTAAAAGAGCATATCACATTTTATTATCTCTTAGAAATTAAGAATTCACTTTAGAACTGTATGGGAAGTAATGGGAGTCCATAAAAAATTTTAACAAAAATTGTATGCCTTTTTATTTTGTAAAGATGAAATCAGTTCATTGACAGTTATTAGATTTCTATGAGAAAAACAGTGTTGATCCTTCACATCTATGACTTATTATAATTAATTGCTTCATAATCCAGTCATGTTTTTATTAGAATATATTTTCTCATTATTGTGGAAATTATAATAATGTAACTGAATAACAAATAAGGTAATAATTATATGTATCTTAAAGTATAAGTAGTCACCTGTTGCAGCAAAAAAAAAAAAATGATTCCATTTTTAATTGTAATTTAAACTATTTCACACAAAATATTTTTGGTGATAATTTTTTTTCTTCACTAGCTAATTTTCTTTGCACACTTCTGGATAAATTTTCAGTAGACATATAGTTATAAATGATGAAGTAATTAATTTAACAAAGGGATATCTTGATGTGACATTGTACCAGGTAAATAGTTATTTTTGAGTAAAGACGTGCTGATGCTAGCTCATGAAACTGAGGAAGGCATGGAATTCCCCTTCATTACTCTTATGAAAATGAACGTATATAAATATATTCAATCAAAATATTTGTAACAGACACACAAATGCACAGACCCAGAAAAACAAAATTTAAAAATATACCTTAAGACCTGGCCACTATTGATCAATGGTTAGAGCATCAGCCTGTGCACCAAAGGGTCATGGGTTAGATTCCTGGTCAAAGGCATGCACCTGGGTTGCAGGTTCCACCCCGAGTGCAGGAGGCAACCAATCGATGTGTCTCTCATTTCTCTCTCTCTCTCTCTCTCTCTCTCTCTCCCCCCCCCTTTTCCCTTCCACTCTCCCTCCCATTCTCTCTAAATATCAATGGAAAAATACCCTCCAGTGAGGATTAACCAAAATATATATACCTTCATATTTTCTTCTTCTCCTTCTTCAGCCAAATACCTTAAATGAATTCAGTAGGTCACCGTTTGGCCAGCAAACAATGTCATTTCTTTGTAGCCCTTTATGAGGGTTCATTAGCATCGTCTCTAGACCCTGAGCGCTCTAATGTCATCCATCCTGATAAGACTCGTTAGAGAGAACTCGGAGGCTCACATCCTGGTTTCACAGAACTGCACATTTTAGAATCTTATTTTCGCAGGAAGGCTATACCATCTGTCTCCAAGTTAATTTATTGCTTCAAATGCGTTAACTTTTTGTGCTTTTTGTTACATAAATTTTGACATTGTTTACTTATTAACCCTTGTGTTTCTAAGGTAGAATTGAATTTTTACTTTACATACCCCAAATAATAAAGTGACTGTAAAGACAAGAATATTTGTTAATATTATATGCACTGACAGAAGATATTTATAATGCTTCTTCTGTTTCTCAAAGAAAGCCAACTAGAGAGAGTTCAATTATATTAATTTTAGAAATATTTTAGGCTCACTTTTTGCTTTAGATTTATGTACTTTAATTGTATGGCATTTCATGATTTTGAGGAATAATTGAATGCTTCCTGGGGAAAAATCAAGATGGCTGGTGCCTCAGAGAAAAAGAAATAAGTCAGAGATGCTCTAGAAGCTTTAGGAGGCGCCTGGAAATAGAGAAGGGAGTGAGTCTGCAGTGGGGTAGTGGCGGAGGGTGTGGAGATGAGAGTGGACAGAGATGGGGGCAGCACAGTGCAGAGGAGGGGCCAGAGACAAGACACAGGTGTGTGGAACGCAAGGCCACAAGTCCCACACCCGAAGAAGGTGCACACGTGAAAGGAGAGAAGATTTTTTTATAGTTACTTTTATTGTTGATTTAACAGGTTAGTTTGCCTAATTAAAGCATTCCAGGAGACCAAGAAAAATCCAGTAGAAATAAATGAATTAGTGTGTGAAATCTCTGAGGGTAAGAGAACAATAGAAAGATGAAGGGATGTCACATTGTTAGTTTTATTATAAGGACTTCAGAGAAAAAAAGAAAGCATAGATTATGTTGTATAAGCTGTAATTGTGAATCTCAGTGGAATGCATTAGACATTTCCTGAGGATGCATATGTCAGTGACAAAAAACATGTTCGTGGAGCGTTAGTAATGAAACATTCTATGTTCTCTTTGGGACTATCTAGAGGGAAAAGAAAGAATAAAGCTTTTGATCTGTTCCTGCTGCAAATATTGTGAGTAGATTACAGATATTCACATACAAAATAGTTACTAGAGATTTATTGGTCTAAGGTTAAAGAGACATCGTAGTGCCATAATCTTGCACCAAGTCCCTGCACATACAGTTGGTTCTATGTAGGAGAAGTTAAGGACAGGAAATCCTGGGGTAGAAGAGGTCAAATAAGCCAAAAATGATGGCATGAATGGGTGTAGGGAATGGTGTATTTATTGTCAACAGAAGTGATGAGAGAAAAAGGGACAAAAGTGAGGACCAGGGTAAAAACAGAGCTTGAGGCACATTCAGAGGTGGAGGAAAGGCAACTACTTTTGTTGGTAAGATTGAGTTCTTCCTTGAGGACAAACATTCCCGTATTTTGGTTAAAACTTTGTCCAAGGCAAAGGTAAAGTGTTTATGTGAAATCCCAAGGAGATACTAAGAAATAAATAATGCAGGAGGGTTAAAGAAGAAGACCAATTGTTCAGATAAGCTCTGAAGACATGATAGTAACATCATGAAGATAAATAATGACCATAGCAGGTTACATTTATTGAACATTTCTTATTTGTTTATCACAACGTCTTGTGTCTTGAGAGCATTTATTTCATCCTCACAACGAGTCTTTAGGATAAGCATTCTTTTGATCTCCATTTTATAGAGGAAGCTTATGAGGATCCAAGGGATTTGTCCAGGTTCCAAACTGGTAGGAATCCCTTCCTGTCTGAGCTTGATCACTACAAACAGAGGAAAGGAGAGAAAGAGCAAGTTTTCATCATGAAGAAAAGGGTCGGGAGAAGGAAGTTAGAGGAGAAGAGAGATCATGCTGTGGAAACAGGAGCCCCATATACTTAGAAGAGGACCTTTTCGGGGCTCCAGGTGGAACCCCAGTGTAGCAGCCCACAGGGAGAAGTGAGAGATTTCGAATGTAAAGTCAAAGTTTAGGAAAGTTTTAGTTGTGTAACTAAAAACCTTTCATCCCTTATTTTTTCTTTCTATACTCAGTGTTGAGTAAAGTAGGTGCCTAGTGAAGTTTTATTGAAAGGGTGACTAAAACCATTATAAACTGATGAACAAAAATAGATACAGAGGCAGAGCAGCATCGAATAGATTGTCAAACTACAGCGGGAAGGCCAGGGAGGGTTGTGGGGAGGGGGTACGAGATCAATCGAAGGACTTGTATGCATGCATATAAGCATAACCAATGAACACAACACACTGGGGGGTAGGGGAGGCTGGGGGAAGGTCAAAGGACAAATAAAAGGAGACATATGTACTACTCTTTGTAATACTTTAAGCAATAAAAAATTATATATATATATATATATATAGAAAGGGTGACTAAAGAGGCACAAGAAAACCTGATAGCTGATTGGTCAATGTTAGAAGGTGGCCTGAGAACCAGAACTAGTGGATCAGGGTGACTTTCTTCCACAGGAACTCTTTTAGGATGTGTTGCTGTTTGATATTTGAGGAAGTGATTTAGTTCCCCGAATTAAAAGCTGAGGAAATGTTAAGCCTCATTTCAAGAAAAATTAGATCTGGTGTTTGAAAGCGAAGTTGAGGTGGTGGACTGGTTCGAGGAAACACGCACCGATGTTGGAAGGCGGGGATGACACAGAAAGGCGTTGCGTACCCTTTGCCCTTGCTGTGCCGATTATGCCAGGGCTGCAATTTAGTTTGTTAATCGACCTGTGAGTGAAGGAGAATCACTGGCCACCTGCTTTGCATGTAGATCAGTAATTTAGAGCACTGACGCTGGGACGGGGAGCGCGGGTTCAGGTCCCAGTGCTCACACTGTGAGCCCAGTGACTAGAGGCGAACTTCTTAATGTCTCTGTGCTAAATCTCCTAAAATTCTAAATTCCTAAATTCCTACTAAAATGGGGGTAAGGATTGCAGACAGGAGGAAGAAATGGACTAGGATGTGCGAAATGTTTAGGATAGTGCTTGGCACTTGGTAAGTGCTGTATTGGTGTTTATTTAAAAATAAACACAAGTGATATGTCGGCAAATGATTAAAGAATTTCAGTGTAGGTGCCACCGTTTTGTTTTCTGTTTGTTCTCTCCACAGAATCACATGCTTTTATAAAGAAGAGACCAGTTTCTACCAGCTTGATCTTCAACAATTGCCTTGGTCTTTGAAAGCCTCAGTTTCTTCTTTTTGTTTTTGTTGTTTTTAATTAATTGATTTTCTTTTTTAGTATCCTTAAGTTATGTTCTGGAATGTAGTTAGTTATTTGGGAGCAGTTCAGTCCTCTTGGGGCTTCCTTTGAGAGTTTGTTAGCTGGGAACAGAGCAGGGTTTTGTCTACAGTGTGTTCCTTGCTGAGAAGAGATTGCCCTGGGCCCCGAGGTCCTCTCCCCCGCTGCTGGGACAGTCCCATTTCCAGTTCTGCATCGGGAACGAGAGCTGTGCCTCCTAGTCCTTGGCCGTGGCGTGCCCCTCACATGTGTTTGTGGACCCGCACCCAGCATCCGGCCGTGGATCCCCTGAGGCCACCGTTTGGTCTCTCTCTGGTCAGCTCTCTTCTGTCTGCTCCCTTGTCCCTTGAACTTCTGCGTCCCGGTCCCTGTGCTCTAGTTCAGTCTCTCTGACCAGGGAGTTCAGCAGACCCTGCTGGGTGTCCGCTCCCTGTGCCCCTGCCTGGACGACCTCTCAGGGAGTAGGCTGGGCGGTCCAGGGCTCACCTTCCTCAGACCCACCTTCCAGGATCTCCGTCTTTTGTTGCACGGTGCCCTTTGTCTCGAAAGCCTTGTTTCATGTATGTATTTTGCCAGTCTTTGGTTGTTTCAGGTGTGAGGTTAAATCCAACCCTCCTTACTCAGTCCTGTCCACCCACTGGTCATTCATTAGACACTTCCTCTCTCAGGGTTTAACCTGAGCTTTCACTGGCGTCAGATCAAAGCAGTTCATGTGAATCAGGCTCTGACCTGACTCATCTTTGCGCTCAAGGCGCTTCCTGGAGTTTCTGGACGGCACACGCGGTCTGTCTACACACCCTTCTGGCTTTCCTTTTCCTGTTTCCCTTCTTGGTTTGCCTCTTACGTTTTCCTAAGGAACAGATTCTCTCCATGTCTCTGCCCTGGAGCACTTCTCTTCTGCTCACTTATGCTGACACAAACTATTTCCAAAGGACCTGCTGCTTTTATCATCAAAACAGCATCTCCAGAGTTTTCAGGGAACCTCTGGAGTCAGGAACGCGCTTTCTCGGAGACCCTGTTCTCTAACTTATTCGCTTGTCTAAGTCAACTGGCTGCCTGCAGCTCCTCTCAAGGGGCAGGAGGTATCTGCCGTCCAGGTGAAAGCGGACCTGTTACAAAACAAATCATAGAAAGCCGCTTTGCAAGGGAAGTGGATGTGAGTGCTTAGGCTATAGCAATTGTCTGGACTTGCTAAGAAGGCTTAACGTTTTCCTTCTGGGTAGCTGGGTGATATATCATAATATCTTCACAGAAAAGTTCTGCTGAGAAAGGTAATCTCGGTCATGTGCGTTCTCATGCTTGGCGGGCATTGTCCTTTCCTGTTCTCTCCAAGTCCTTTAGAATATATCCCCTTACATAAGAGCACAGGACTCCGCTAATCGCATTAACTCTTTGTGAAGAGCGGTGAGGATTCCTGATTCCCTGGCCCCCGGGCTCATTGTTTCTGTGGTTCTGCCAAGCTAAGAAAAACAAACAAAAGAGAACTCGTTTGATTTCCCATCATCGTCTGATCGGTGCTGCACTTTTATTTAATGCTTCCTGAATATTGCGATAAGTTACAACACAAGTTTTTAGTTAAGATCGGGTTAAAAAAACAGGGGGGGGGGGGGAGCTGCTTTTGTTAATACTTTCAGATAAACTTAGCTCCAGAGTATTTCTATTAAATAATCCCATTTTTATATTGTGCCAAAAAAGTCCCATTTTAATAATATTTGAGGGTTGAGTTGAAGTAATCACTGCAAATATGCATTAGTTATGGAAGTTAGAAGTGGGAAATTCGTCTTAAAGTGCTTTAATAACTTTAACTCGAAGTGCTATAGAACTGTCTCCTGAAATTATAAACAATGGGAACAAGGCAGGTGGGCTGCGGTGCTCAGGCCTCTCCGTGTTTTTCTAAACTGGGCTTTCGGGGGACCCACACGTCCTGCGGAGGAGGGTGGTAGATTGAGGGTGGTGCCCGCAGTCATTGGACCCCTGTTTGGGTGGAGTGTCTGCTGTGTGTGGATCCAGATCTTCCTTGTCTCTCTGCTGTTCACACGAGGCCGTCTCTCTGGGTGCCGCCTCGCTGGAGGACTGTGCAATGTTTTATTTGATTAGCACTTCCAATTTTCATGAAAGCTTCATGATTTTTTCTTCATGTTTTTCTGTAATCAAAAAAACTTTTTTTATATTTAAAGGCATCAGATTCTCTCTATATATAAAAGCCTAAGCGACCGATGACCAAACAACAGGTCAACCAGTCACTATGACATGCACTGACCACCAGGGGGAAACACTCAATGCAGGAGCTGCCCCCTGGTGGTCAGTGCGCTCCCACAGTGGGAGCATCGCTCAGCTGACCAACGGGCTCATGGCTGGCAAGCCCAGCTGTGGTGGCATCAGGCACAGTGGGACCGGGATGAACGGGAGCAGCGCAGCACCTGGCCCGGGGTTGGGCTCCTCCCTGGCTGCCTCCCACCTCGTGTACTACTACATCCCTCGGGGGATGTTGGACTGCTGGTTTCGGCCTGATTCCCCGCAGGCCAGGCTGAAACCGGCAGTCCGACATCCCCCCAGGTGCCCTGGATTGCCAGAGGGCGCAGGCCAGGCTGAGGGACCCCACCAGTGCACGAATCCATGCACCGGGCCTCTAGTATTGAATAAAGAGAAGAGAAACTTAAATGTTACGTAATTAGTGCTCTGGAGTTGTTTCCCATGGTCCATTCCTCAAGGGAAAGGAATGAATTAAGTGACTTTTCAAATCTGGGCGTGTAAACGCCTATTTCTGATGTGAACGCCAAGGGCTTGCATCAAAGGGGTTTGGAGGAAGACAGACCAGGTCACAGGGGATGTTTCACTTCTTTGTTCTGTGTAATAAAGTGCTGAGTAGAGCAAGAATGAAGGCGAGTCTGTGCCCTAGACAGCATTACAGTTTTAGAAGCTGTCTTTATCTGCCTCATTGTCTGGCCTCTGTGCCTGGTACCTCTCGGGCATCTGCCCATCCCTGAGACTGCCCCTGGCTTCCAATCCGTCCCTTTTCTCATTCCGACCTCTCATGGGATAGATCCTCCAAAAACATCCTTTCCTCCATTATTTTTTCTCTCACTGTCTTCTCCTTCTGGTTCTCACACATTGCCACTCATTTCTGTATTCATTCCAAATGAACTGGGTATCTGTTCTCCCCTGGGAATAATACCAAATGCCAGGGATGAAAATTTTACCTTCCGGCCTCTTCCTTTCACTTAACATGTAGTGAGACGACTAGGACTTCTGTGGCAAGTCCGCTCCTGGGAGCTCGCTTCCTGGTAACTGCTCCTTATTCTGGATTCCTGCTCCCGCTGGTGCTCGGATACCCAGTCACTTCCTGAGGCTGCTTTACCCAAGTCCACCCTGTGAGTGGCCACTGTCCTTGTTTGTTTAGGGCAGGGGTGGGGGACCTTTTCCCTCCAAGGGCCACTTGGATATTTATAACATCATTCTCGGGCCATACAGAATTATCAACTTAAAGAATAGCCTGTTGTATTTGGTCAAACATTTCATTAACTCACCCCTAACGCCTTGGCAGGGCCAGACCAAATGATTTCAAGGGCCTTACATGGCCCGAGGGCCAGACGTTCCCCACCCTGGTCTAGGGCACTGCTGACAGGTGTCTGTGCACAGAAAGGATGTTACTGAAAGCTAAAGGACCCTGGAGGGAATTGTTGCTCAATACAGAACAGAAACTTATTTCAGTTCATTATTAAACTGAAAACCAAAGAAAACCTTGGAAGTGTGTGACCTGGACTTGAGACCACAGTTTGTCTGCACCGATGCCACCTGTGGGTGCAGCGAAGTCCAGCATCCATGACCCTGTCTCACAGCGGAGGACAAGGTCCCACCCTCTTCAGTGTGACCTGGCACTGTGCCCTCTCATGGCACTGCAAGAGTGTGTGCATGTTCACCAGGGCCTGCAGCCTCCAGAAAACAGGAGAAAAGGGGCTGTACCACACTGCATCCTGGGAGGAGGTGCTCCAGTATGTCAGGGAGAGAAAGAGCACCTACATGACCAGGATGTTAGTTTCATCTTATGTCTCCTGTGATGGACTGTGATAATGGCCACCAGGGTGTCCAGGAGAATAATTCAGATGTTGTTGCTATTCAACAAGCTTCTCTCAGGCTGCACCTCCTCCTGACCTGCACCCCACCTTCACCTCCTCCAGAACTGCACCCCCTCCTGACTGCACCCCACCTTCACCTCCTCCGGAACTGCACCCCCTCCTGACTGCACCCCATCTTCACCTCCTCCGGAACTTCATCCCCTCCTGACTGCACCCCATCTTCACCTCCTCCAGAACTTCACCCCCTCCTGACCTGCACCCCATCTTCACCTTCTCTGGAACTTCATCCCCTCCTGACTGCACCCCATCTTCACCTCCTCCAGAACTGCAATCCCTCCTGACCTGCTCCCCTCTTCACCTCCTCCAGAACTTCATCCCCTCCTGACTGCACCCCATTTGTACCCCCTCCTGACCTGCACCCCTCTTCACCTCCTCCGGAACTTCATCCCCTCCTGACTGCACCCCATCTTCACCTCCTCTGGAACTGCACCTCCTTCTGACCTGCACCCCACCTTCACCTCCTCTGGGTGCTGTTGGCATAGCAAAGCTGGCATGTCCAACATCAGATCCCCTCATCCCAAACTTGTTTCTGGTCCTGTTTTATACTAATGACAGTCCTTAAACAGTCACAGCTATATCTCCTCCCTTCCCACCACCCTCATCCCATTATTTTTCTTTTCCTGAGCTTTTTGAATCTACATTTCTTAAAAATGTTCCAATTCATCATCTCCAGTGTTGAATTCCAGTGCTAGTCCCTTGCCATTCTAATTTAGTTTCCTGTTATCTCCCGAGCAGGGTATTGTAATGAACTTCTTGCTATTGTCCTGTCTCTATTCATCCCTTTTACACTAAGACTAGAGGCCTGGTGCACAAATTCGTGCATGGGTGGGGTCCCTTGGCCTGTCCGGTGATTGGGGGCGATTGGGGCCAATCGGGGCTGTCTTGCCTAGTCTGCGTGGAGGGACCGTGGGAGGTTGGTCAGATGCGGGAAGTTGGCTGAGGGAACACACTGACCACCAGGGGGCAACTCCTCCATGGAGCATCTGCCCCTTGGTTTGGGGCGCATCATAGCAACTGGTCGTTTGGTTGTTCAATCACTTAGGCTTTTATATAGAGAGAATAGATTTCTAATGAGTGTAGAAGCATGCTCCTCTCTGGATTAAAATCCTTCAAGGTCATTTCTCTCACACTGAATAAAGTTTCCATCTCTCTTCAAATCTTTACTTCAATAACATTGTTAGATTTATCTCATATTTTTATAGACGTGCATGAGGATAGGTAATAACTTTTTATTGATTTATTTTCATCCTTCACTCCTTGCAGACTCACCCAGCCACTCTTCTCTGTACCTGGATTTACTCATGCTGTTCTTTCATTTGATCACCACTGTTTGCTCTACCCTCGTATTCTGCTCATCCACACTTGTCCAAAGCATCCCATTCTTCCCAGAAATCTCCTAGTCACTTAACATGTTATCTGTGCTTATGTATCACCAGGACCCTGTCTTGTTATAAATATTTTTTCTTCTCTTTCTTATCAGGCAATGACCTCAGTCAGGAAAAGTGTCTACACATCAGTTCCATTATCTACTTATTAAATGAAATAAAAGTTATGAAATTGGAAACTATTGAAGATAGTAGAAATTGGAAACTATTGAAGACAGGTATCAAGGGACACCTTAATGCCACATCATGATTATTTTCACCTCTTGTCAATGAAACCATTTCTGTATTCATCAGAGCCGGCGAGATTACGCTGCAATAGCAAACTAACACACAGATTTTGTGGTTCCACACACCAATGGATTATATTCTGTGGATGCACTGGGTTCCATGTGGATCTCAAGGGAACTTCAGGGCCTAGGCCACGGAAGACACACCATCTAACAACTTGCATTAACCAAGAAAGGCAGTGCTTTCGTCTTTCTCGTGTCTGCTATCCAGGCTTTTGCTTAGAAATGACACTCTGTGCTCTGTTCACAGTCAGCTGGCCCACATTAGTGACAGGTCGCATCCATCTGAAAAGGGGCCCGGAGACTGGGGCAGCACAGGGATACCCCGCGCCGTCTTTACCCACTTCCTCCCCAATGAGTTACTGCTGACCACCTGGTCCTCTGAACAGGGAAATTCTTTACACTATGGGACTGAAATGCTTGCAAAGGTAATCCTTACTTGGATAGTTTAAAAATTCATACACAGATAATTAAAGCTCCAAAATCATAATACTATCTCCTTAGCCTAATAATAACAACAATAATATTTATTAAGTTTTTTTGTTTATTAATAGGTGACAGTATTTATTACTGTGTACTAAAAACAAATGCTGAGCAATGTATACATTATCTGATAAAATATTCAGAACATTTGTCTTTGGTAGATAAATTATTAATATTTTCATTTTATATGTGAAGGAATTGGGAGCTAAAAAAGGATAACTTTCTAAAAATACTGCAGTTACTGCGAGGTAAAGGAAGATTTGATCCCCCTTGTGTCTGACCCTCAACTCAGTGATAATGTTCTTAGGTAACCACTACAGGTCTGACTGTAACTTAGATCGCCTCTGACCCTCCACAATTTACGTGACTTGTTGGATTTTAAAGACTGTGAAAGAGTTGGACAGTTTTAGAACCTAAGTGTAAAATGAGAAGGAAGATGTAAGGCCTTCCTATTAAGAACTCATTCATCTGATGATTTCCCAAGGCATCAACGAGTCTTACCACTGGCTTTCAGGGCTGAAAATGGAGCTGTATTCATGCAGGAAAGGGCTTTGCATGAGGGGCTGCTACCTTTGACACCAGGAGAGCCCAACAGCTACAAAACAGGCTGTCATGGAAATTACACATGACTGCCCCATGTTCCAGGAAACTTCCTGCACGAGCTTGTAGAGCCACCAGATTCCAGCTTTGGTGTTTGACAACTGTCCAAGGTGAGCTTTCTTGCCAACTAACAAAGGAAAAATATCTGGGGCCAGGACGCAGGGGTAGGCAAAGGAGAAGTGAAGGTGTGGTCTCGAGAGGGAATTGAAGAGTGACTATTTCTTCAGGAAGGTGCTTGCGCGCATGGGCACGTGTGCCCGCAGAAACCTGGTTTCTAGACTGAAGGAAGGAGGGCCGTCCGGTGGGTGGTTCTGAATGAAACTGTGGCAGCGAGGTGTTCCGAGT
The DNA here is from genome assembly GCF_028538775.1 of Myotis yumanensis. Lineage (NCBI taxonomy): Eukaryota > Metazoa > Chordata > Mammalia > Chiroptera > Vespertilionidae > Myotis > Myotis yumanensis. Next base: position 2,593,066 of record NW_027223754.1, on the reverse strand, counting down.
TCACTTATTAGAATGTGTTAGACAGAGTGTTCTAGTTCTTTTTCTCTGTCAGGCCAAACTGCCTCCTACCGCTGCAGGGGGTAGCTGTTTGGGTTCAGTCACTATCTGCATTGTGTCTTTTTCTATATGTTCTAAGAAGCTTTTAAGCCAAAAAGGGGAATTCATTGAGTGTTGCCTTTTACTTATACAGTTTATATTAGCAACAGAAATATTCCAAAAGTACTGTTTGTTTTTTAGCTCAAAATGAAGCTCATGTAAATCGCATGCTTTGAACTCACCTCCATTCCTTCATATGTAGGTTCAGTCATATCAAGGCTTCACTTTAGAGACAGGAGATTAATAAGGAGGACAGAAGCGTTTTACAGGTGGGGCATAGGTAGGTTTAGAGTGGTGAGTGCTTGGAGCAGAGTGTAGGCTTGTACTATTATTGATTAACTATTGCACTATTATTTATACGAGCAACTGGAAACCTACTTTTGCCCCAACCTGTATGTTAGTATTAATATAGTTGTTACATGTCTGAAATTCTTTGAATTTGACATTCTGTACCTCAAATTCTTGATATTTTGTGCAGTGTCATATTATTTGGCTCTGTGAATTGCAATGTGATACGGCAGAATCAGCCCAACAGGGTTGGGTTTTAAAGAAAGTCGTGAAGAACAAACATGGAATAGGTTTCTGTGTAAGAATGAACATGGGCAAACGCTCCACACACTCCACACGGGGATCGAACCCAGGCATGTGCCCTGACAGGGAATCGAGCTGTGACCTGCTGATTCATAGGTCAATGCTTCACCACTGAACCATACTGCCTGGGCTGGTGCATATAATGTTAAATAGCAATTAGAACTTAAATTATCTTACATAATTTGATGATAATTTGCCTTTGGAGAATCTTTTAAATTTAGGAAACTTTAGAAACATCCCCAAAAGATTTCTGTGCAAAATATTGTTATTATCTTAGAGAAACAAAGCTATTTTCCAGAATTTTCTCAAGTGTTTTATATATGCAAAACCAAAAATAACTAAATTCTAGATGAACCAAGTATGAATGACTATGTGTAGCTTATATCATATTTTTGAATAAAAAGTATTTTGGCTCGATGTGTATTCATGAGCATGCACTCTGTATGTTATCATAAAGCAATAGGACTAACTGGGTAATTTTTAAAATGATGAGTTGAATTACAAATATGGAAACTACAAAACACGTAGCTTGTATGCAATGTGAATTGATGCTGTCCATTTTATTTCTGCATTTCCCAGAATCAGTAGGAAACTTGCTCATCTGCATCTGACTATTAAAAACATTGGCTTTTTACCCTTGTTTTTAGAAAGGGCTAGCATATTTTCACATGTTCATGCATAGTTATAATTTAGCACGAAAGATTATTCCTTCTCTTGAAAATATTTTAGGGGGTTGAATGTGTCAGCAGTGGCGCATTGTGGAGGTGTGCTGGCCCTTTAATGCTCTGTTTCTGTTGTCATGGAAATAAGATTTTCAAGTAGGTTTATCTGTCTGCTTTGCTTTTTATAGATTCCCTATCAGTTTCAGTTGGTTTTGGGCAAGCATCCTTATTCTTCAAATAAAACACCAATCTTTACTGTTTTTTGATGTATTTATCAATACAATTTCTTAAAAACCTAGAGGGGGGGATTTCCCAGGAATGTACATTAGATGTAGATCCTTAACTCCTGGCTCTAAGGTGTAGGGTTTCTTTTAAAAGGAGGATAATACAAAACATAAAAGCAGGATTCAATGCCAATTTCAAGCTTTTAAAATGTGATGTCACTTTCACCTGATTATTGGCTCTGTGAGTACAGTTTATATAGGGAAAGTTTTTGAAACATGAACAGAATCATGTAACTACTCAAGTTGCTCATTCAAATCCTCACCTTGACCCACGGGTTCCTTTACGACTCAGCAGCTGCTTACTCTGGAATTCATTTCTAGAGAGAGATTTGTTGGGTTTGGATATAGATTGTGCCACTAACTAGCTGGACAGCCTTGGAAAATTACTTCAACTATCTCTTTCTCAGTTTCTTTATCTGTAAAATGGGTTTAGTAACAGAGTTATTGTGACAACGAAATGTTTTAATATGTGGAGAGTAATTCGAACAGTAATTTGAGGCAAATAACTGCTCCACCGATTTTGCGTCTGCCATTATTATCACTCACCGTTCTCCATCACTCTCCCACCCATTCCTCAAGCACAGCAAGCCTTTGGCCTCCTTTGGGCTTTGGCCTCTGGGTTTACCCTGAATTTATCAATGACACCCTGTTTCCTCTCTCACAGTAGCCTGATACTCCCTTGACACGTATAAAACTTGGAAATTAGCCGAAACCGGTTTGGCTCAGTGGATAGAGTGTCGGCCTGCGGACTGAAAGGTCCCAGGTTCGATTCCGGTCAAGGGCATGTACCTGGGTTGCGGGCACATCCCCAGTGGGAGATGTGCAGGAGGCAGCTGATCGGTGTTTCTCTCTCATCGATGTTTCTAACTCTCTATCTCTCTCCCTTCCTCTCTGTAAAAAATCAATAAAATATATTTTAAAAAAAAAAAAAAAAAAAAAAAAAAAAAAAAAAAAAAAAACTTGGAAATTATATGTTTATTATATTAGTGGTTTATTCTCTGTCCTTCTCCAAGCAAAAGGGCTCCATACATATTTATTGAAGTAACAAATAACAGAGAAAATTAATTCAAACTGGCCAGATACTTCCCCACTTCCTAAGTCACTGAGTAGCTATTTTAAAGATAGAAATGAGTCCTAAATTTCCAAACGACGCACTCTCCTATGTTCTGGAGAATTTGGCATGGGTTGGGATTGCCGTTCGTTATGAGGAGACTCTGTTCTACTCTAGAGTTGTAGCTGCTGCTGCTGCTCTCTAACATCTGCCCTCAGACCTGACCACATGCTCCTGCTGGACCGGAGATGACCACGCGGTTCCCCTCGGTGCTTCGGCCCAAGGAAACCATCACTCCCCGTGCAGGAGAAGGCCTGTGGAGATGGCGCTCAGGGAACCACGATTCCCATGGCCGCCCCTTTTTAGGAATGACCCTTTAAGTGCCGTTCTCAAAAGAGATGATAGTGGAGTATTGTGAGGTAGGATCCTCTCTGGCTCGTTCAGATAAAGGTGCGTGCCCGCTGTTGGCAGTGGTGACATGAAGACACTCTGGAGTTGGCATAAAAGAACAGCGAGGTGGGAATCCCCCGGGTTCGTAGCTTCACATGCTCAGGCGTGTTACTAGAAAACTGGCGGTCAAGCCTGGTCTGTCCCACAGGGAGAAGGTGGGGCGGGACCTCCTGTTTTGGCGAAGTGCCTGTTGCTGTTCAAACCCTTCGCCTATTTGTTTAATCATGGTGTTTGTTTTTAAATGTTGAGTTGCCAGATTTCCCGTGTACCCTGGACACAAGGTCATTGTCAGATAACGGAAGCATGGCTCCCAGCCTGGGACTTGCCTTTACTGTTCATAACAGCGTCTTTCAACAATAAATGTTCTTGCTCTCTTAAAGTCAGAATGATTTTCTGCCCATTTGTCCTATGTTTGGTTTTGCTTATTTGTCATGCGAAGTCTCTTTTTCATTTTAACATAGTAGAATATTTTTCTTTTTATTGCATCTGGGTTATTAGTCATAGCTAGAAATGTTGTTCCCTTATCTAGGCGACAGCAGAAGTCATCTATGTTTTCTTGTAGCACACTTCATGTCATTTGCTTTCTTCTGACTCATGTGGAGTTTGTTCTAGTGCATGGTATGATGCGGATTGAACTCATAGTGGCTATCTTGTACCAACACCGTGTATTTAATATTTAAACGTCCAGCCTTTTAAGGAGCCTATGAACCTTGCTTTATCTTGAATAACCTTAAGTGAAATTCACTAGCAATGTTCAGATAAAAGAACAGAGGGAAATGATGCCGCAAATAGCTATTTATTTTGAATTATTTCTGAAGACAGACCTACTATCATGTATAGACCAACTCTTAGAAGCACCATAGCTAATGGCCAGCAGGGGTAATGGGCTAAACGTGGGTTGGGGCGTAGTAACCGAGTCTGCTTGTATCTGCCTGTAGTCAGTCCTGCTTCCTCGGAGTAGCAGCTGAGTCTGCAGGGGCCTGGCATTTGGTGCCGTAGGCAGAGAATAAAGTTGTACCTTCCTTACTTAAGGCTGTAGCATTTCATGTGTGGTTTTATTTCTATTTTAATTTTTCCTGAGCAATTGGAAATATGGGTTTTCATTTCCAGAGGTAAAGAAATTATGAGAAGAGTGGTTTTTTTTTGCGGGGGGGGGGGGGGGGGCGTGAGGGGTGACGCTTTGGGTGAAGGGAGAGCAGGCACCGGAGGTTTGAGGCCTGAGTCTATGATTCCCATGGAATGCCCACGATCTCCCTGCGAGACAGTTGGACCCATGAGCCGGCTTCAGCGGGTAATTCCCTCAGATGCCAGGGAAGACGCGTTTCACAAGTTGCCACGGTCTGTGGCCTGGGTTACAAAGTACTGTTTATCTGCACTTCATGGCGCATTCCGAGTTCAAACAGTCTTACTGTCTGAAGCCTGGGTGATGCCATGGTGCTGATCTCTGGTTTTCTGTGGGAGAAACGGAACCATTTCATAATGAATGGTAAATCCTCATACACAGATAAAGACAGGCTTTATTTTCTCTCTCAACCCCTTCCATTGGAAAACACAAGCACAATCACTACTTTCATCATGAAAAGTCATTATTGGAAGCGTGTGTGTGTGTGTGTGTGTGTGTGTGTGTGTGTGTGTGTGGTTTATCTAACATCCACTGAATGGCTTTCCTTTGCAAGGTGCTGTGCTGGGTGCTTTGTGGAATCAAAGAAAACAGGAGCCTGGCTTTTGGTCTCAAGGTGCAGACAATCCTCTATTTAAGAGCAGGTTTTATTGTAGAATTTGTCCCATCACCACGTGTGCTCATAGGTTGAACAGTCTCCCTTCTGCTCTGGCACGACTTCAGACCCAGCCAAGCTGAGAATGCAAAGTAGAGATGCTAGTGCTGAATTTTAGCCACAAAGACAGACGTGGCCACAAATGACTGAGTGCTAACTCCTGGGGAAATAACCGCATCTGTCTGTGACAGGAAGAGGGGTCCTCAGTCCTTTCTTCCCCAGATCAGCTCCTCCTGCCCTGCCTCACTGGACAGCAGCTTCCTCTCAGCCCAGGCTCAGAGCTCCTGTGTCCTCAGCTCCCTTCTCACACACCTGAACGCACGTTCCTAGAAAGTTCCATCACCGCTGCCTTCAGATAGTTCCAGAATTTCACCATTTCTCAGTAACCCCACAGGCACTCTCCTGGTTCTACCCATCACCCCCCTCACTCCTGGATGCCTCCCTCCATGGTCCTCCCTCCGTGGTCCCCCCCCTCCATGGTCCTCCCTTTATAAACCTCCCTCCATGGTCCTCCCTCCATGGACCTCCCTCCATGTACCTCCCTCCATGGTCCTCCCTCCGTGGACCTCCCTCCATGGTCCTACCTCCGTGGTCCTCTACCAGGTCACCCTGTGAACCCTGATGTCACTAAGCTGACAGATGGCGCCTTGAGGAGAACTGAGCATTCTGCCCATTTCTCACTTTGTAAAGACTCTGTGACCACCCAAGCAAACAAACAGGCCAGAATACAACACTGAAACCACCAGCTGAGCAGTTCTCAGGGACGGTGGAGTCTTGTCCTTCAGCTGAAGCACATAGCCCCCTCCCTCACGCTGGGCCTGAAGCCAGAGGGAGGCGTGGGGACATCCGACAGCCCATTTCCTCTGCCGTGTGGAAACCAGGCCATCGTCTTCAGATTAAAGGCCTGACCAATAGGTAAATCTCAACACATCTCACTGGATGGGGTAGTCAACTGCCACTCGGACCGCACAGGGAGCACTTCCCTCTGAAGTTGCCCTGGGTGTCAGGCTCTGGGTTACCTGGCACCGTGCGAAGCGACGCAGTGCCTAGTAGAACTGGCTTTTTACAAAACACACCAGCTCAGAGACCTGGTATGGCAGCATTTCCCCGGACGGATGGCGGTACTTCTAGCCCGTTTCCTCATTTCTAATTCAAGACCCAGTGAGGGTGGGGAAGGATGCTTTTCTCTCTGTCCTCTCCTGGCAGCTGCTGCTTGGTGCTGTGTGCTGCCTGGGCACTGCTGGTTCGAGGTACCCACTAGGGACCCAAGATAACCGGTGGCTGTTGGTTGGGAAGAAGAGTTCAGATGGTCACAGTGAGTCACAGTGTCTGCGTGACTCAGGCTGCTCTCGGGAGCCCTGCTGACATTCTCCGTCCCTTAATTTCCTTGTTTGTTAAATGGGGAAATAACGCATCTCCGTTTCTCCACTGAGAACACTGTGGAGCTGAATGAGACTTGGCTAAAGAGATTTAATTGCATCTTCCTACCTTGCCTTATTCCAAAAAAGAGACCTGTTGGCTGGAAAGAAATAGGCATGAGGGATGGAAGGTTGTCTTGTAGCTGGATCGAGGATGTGGTAAAGACACCTAAAAACAAGACGGCACCACAGACCAGCCAGCATTATAGTGAGTCTCTGCATTTTGCTTTCCCACCTGCCGTCTTCAGAAAGCTAAACGAAGCCCACATGGCAGGGCGGCGAAGATACGCCATTGAGTCTGGGTAGAGGAGACAGCCATTACTCAGGCCTGTAAGCAAACTTGTCCAACCTGGGTTTCAACCTGTGTGCTGGGAGGTGACACTCGGTCTGGGCACATTCAGGCCTGTTCCCTTCAGTGCTGATGGGCTGTGTGCTTGGTTTGCTGCGTGACGCCGAGACCACCACTGTGACCTCAGGCCATGGTAGACACTGCAAATGTTTCCTGGTCCTTGACCTTCTCCCTGAGCCCATCTACTCGCTTGCTCTGTCTCTGATGGTTCCTGTTTGATCCCAGCCCAGTGGTGCTCAATGACAGCCAGAAGCCCTGCAGCACATATGCCACGCATCCTCCTGCATTAGGTTCTGAGGTTGACACCTATTTCTTAGCAATTTTTTTATCCGTTGCCGTCCCTAGCAGAGTGCGTTCACTGGGCATGTCCTTACTACTGAGGGAGGAATGAACTTGTCATCAGTATCACTGCACTTCCCACTGGTCTGTCCCTGCTATTCCGCTCACGCAGAGTTCGATGGGATCAGTGGGGAGTCAGGGCCCCGAAGGGCTCAGCAGACCTGCAGACGGGCTTTCTATCATTTTCCCACCGACTCTCTGCCTTTTTCAGTGGCCACATCCTTGCTCCGTTTGTCTTGTCTCTTTAATTTCCTCCCTGGGAGTCTTCTCTTCTCCTCAGTTTTCACCAGAAATTCTCGCTGATGATAGCTTAGCCTTTGCATTGAACATCTATCCAGAGTAGGCTTTCATCGTTGCTGCCCAACCCCTCGGATCTTCTGGGAGCAGAACCTTTTCGTGTTGAGGGAAATGGTTCTCCCAACCAGTTCTCCCACCGGTTGGAGTAATCCTTCCTTCTGGTGCTGCCCTGAGGTGTGAACGTTCAGGTGCGGCGCTGCTGTCAACCATGATTCCCGCTGGCGAAAGAGTCTAGAATGGGGAGGATGGTGTCCAGTAGAAGAAATGGGAGAAGCCAGAGTCCCTCCTTCTCACCCTTGTGCGCAGGCATTCTTGGGACCAATGTTCCCTATCAAACCTGTCCACTCTGTAGACGAACACCAGAAATCCCCTTTGGGCTCAGCTGCTTGGAGTTGGCTTTCCATCTTTTGCACCAAAAGAGCCTTGAATAACACACCCAGTAAACATAGTGTTTACACATGGATAAAGGCAAAAGTTTGGATCATTTTTAGAGATTAGAAAATAGAAATCAAGATATGAAATCATGTAGTTTCTGTCACATATGTTAAAATTTTATAAAAAAAAAAAATAGAATAATACCCCAGTTAATGTTTCCTTCCTGTTGTTCCCGCTGTCACTGGTTCTCGCTGGAGCCTATGGGAGGCTGGTGTGCTTTGTGAGTTGTGCTTTGTTAGCACAATTTCTGATACATAATGAGAACCATGTTAATTGTGTTGAAATGAAATTATACATTGGTATTATTAATTATAATGTAATAACTGTCCTCATACAAAATCCTGGGACTGGCCAGGATAATTTTTAGGAATTTGTTACATTACTCACTGTACCAGTTTGTTTTATACTCCTTGTGTTTATAAAGAAAAAAATGATATTAAGCCTCCCTTATACTGACAGGTAATTTATTTAAATGGGAAAAACACTATCTTCTTATTTATTTGGGGTTAAGGTTTAAATCTTAAATACTTGTGAGAGGTCAAGATTAAAAATATTTCTAGAGTCAGCTGGCCAAAGAATGTTTTTTTTTGTTTTGTTTGTGTATTTGCTTGTTATTAAATGAGTTGCTGAGTGCTTTGAGAAAGAGATTAGAAAGCCAGGATTTTAAGAAACAAACAAAACAAAAAAATGGAGATGGGATTGACAGTAAAAACCAAGGGAGTGCCGATGCAGACACAGCTCTGTGTGGTACCCATGAGGTACTGACAGTGTTGGGAACTCATCTAGAATTAAGATGGTAAATTGGGCCTTACGTTCAGAAATCAGACGTCCCATTCAGGACTTTTGAGAGCAATATTAGGAAAATGAAGTGAATGGAAATCAAATTTCAGGGGACCTCCTAGGGGAGGAGAGGGGAGGAGAAGCTGCCAGTTAATCTAATTAATACACAGATTTGCTTTGCAACCAGAGAAAGAGGCTGTTCCTGACATGGAGCCCATTGGTGAGGATTTTCAATTTCATGTGGAGGAATTTGTGCTTGATTCACTGGGGCATCGGTCCGTTCAAAATAAATTACTCCCGACAGTCAGTCATAAAGTAATCTAGACTCTGGGAATGGAAGCTTAGAGCTTTGAGCTTTTCTTTAAAAAAAATGTGCCAAAGGAGGTAATGTTACAGTAAACAGAGCAGCCATTCAAGGCTTTTGCAGCTTGGACCAATAATTCATCCTGGTTCTTTCTGGTGTCTTCGGGTTTAAGTATATAGTCTATTAGATTCAAACACCATTTCACTTCTATCCAGTGAATGTAATTTATCCAGAGTGTAGCTCCATGGGGAGTCGCAGTAATTAAGTAAAGGGCATTTCTTTCAGCCACTCTGTGTGCTTGGAGAAAGCTAGCCTTAATTACTAGTTGACAATTAAAGGGCAAGTAAAAATAGATGCTATATTATTTATAATAAAAGGGAATTATTGTATAAGTTTTTTAAAGAATACATAAATAAGTGAATCTTCCATTTCAAATTCAGGGGATGAATAAAAATCCCCAAACTAACTATAAAGGTGTTCAGCCCACTTTTTTTCTTAGCCCCGTTAGCCTAGGATATATATGGGGTGACAGACAGAAATAAGTCAGGAAGTATACGTCAACAGATAAATAGAGAAGTAAGTCAGAAATAACAGAGACGTGTGTGAAGATGAACAAACTCAGTAAGGACAGCAAGCGAGCCCTGAGCAGTGGTGTGGGGGGCCCAGGTATAAAAGGAGCCTGTTTTAGGTGTAGATTCCTTCCCAACGGCTGGAGGGCATGGACTCTGTGGACAGACCGGCCGCCTTGAACCTCAGCTCTCACTCCTTAGTTGTGCAATCTTGGTCAAAGCACATAAATCCTTTGCGCCTCAGTTTCAATATCTGTGAAATGGGGGTGATAATAGCACCCACCTCAGAGCAGTCTCGTGAAGATTAACGGGGCAATGCGTACAGTGTTTTTACAACACTGCCTGGCACATCAAAAGGGCTTATAGGAACATTAACTATCATCATCATAATCACCATCATTATCATAACTTATCATTATTATTATACTAGGGGCCCAGTGCATGAATTCATGCACCTTGAAAGGAACTGTGTGGGCTGCGAGGCTGCAGTGGGCACAGGGGCGCCCCTGCCCAGTCCCTCCCGCCATGGCCCCTGGTTCCTTGTCTGCCAACAGCCCCATTCCTGCCATTGCCAGTCCCATGGGCTGACGCCACCGGCCCTGCTTGCACCCGCTGACGGCGTGGAGCAATTGGGGCCAGTGCCAGCAGCAGGTTGGAGCAGGGCCGGAGCCGTCAGTGGGTGTGAGTGGCAGCTGCTGCCCCAATCGCCCCTCAGGAGCAGGGGGAGGCGGAGAAGCCCTCAGGGGGTTCAGGACTGGTGCTGGGTGCTGGCAGCGGGTGTAAGCAATGGCTTCAGCGCCAGCTGCGGGTGTCAGCGGGGCCGGGGCCGGCAGCAGGTGCAAACACCGGGCAGGACCACAGTGCACAGGAGCAAAGAATTTTTAGTAACCACCAGAGGCTTGCCCTGGAGACAGTGACTGGTGCCCCGACTTGGTCTGGCGCCCCCGCTCACCTCCTCCACCATCCTGCTGTGGCCAACACCCACCATGTTCCATGTTCTGTGCACGCCCCCTGATGGTCAGCACACGTCATAGCAACTGGTTGTTCGGTTGTTCCACCATTCGGTCTATTGGTATATTAGCCTTTTATTATGTAAGATACACTATGTACTACATAACTATAATGTGTCAATAAGTAATGAATAGTGTGTGTGTGTCTAATAAATGTGATATAGCAGACATGCCCACCTTTATACTGCCATCTTACTTATCTAGCTACACAAGAGCAACTTTTATTTATTTTTTTAAGATTTTTTTAATATATTTTTATTGATTTTAGAGAGGAAGAGAGAGGGAGGGAGAGAGATAGAAACATCGTCGATGAGAGAGAATCATGAATCGGCCACCTCCTGCACGCCCACTAGTGGGGATCGAGCCAGTGACCCAGGCATGTGTCCTTGACCGGAATCGAACCCGGGACCCTCCGGTCTGCAGGTCAACGCTCTATCCACTGAGCCAAACCAGCCAGGGCACAAGAGCAACTTTTAAATATATTTTTATATCACTTACTAGGGGCCTGGTGCATGGATTCATGCACCCGTGAGGTCCTTTCCCGGCCGGCCTGCCCTGATTGGGACTGGGTGAGACAGCCCCAATTGACCCTGATCAGCCCGATTAAGACTGGATGAGATGAGCTGGACACATCCTGGAGCCCTCCTGTGGTCCCTCCCCACCCTGATCATGCACTGGTGGGGTCCCTCGGCCTGTCCTGCGGGGATTAGGCCCAAACAGGCCCGGTGTGTGGATTCATCCAGGCTGTGTCTAGCCCGTTTTGCCCAGTCCCAATGGGCTGGACCCCAGCAGCAAGCTAACCTACCAGTTGGAGCGTCTACCCCCTGGTGGCCAGTGTGCATCATAGCTACTGGTCGAAAGGTCAAACAGTCACTTAGGCTTTTATATATATAGATTTGCAGGGATTAGTTAGTAAATACTTATTTGCTTTTTGCTTACCGAGTCTTTTAAAGTAATAGGAACAATGAAAATTTGAGAGCTCGTGTTCAAATTTTGCTTCCTCACAGCTGTGGGACTTGTACAGATTATCTGCTTGTCGAAACCTCAGTCTTGTCACCAATAACTGGGAACACCACTTATTTTCAGGGTTGTAAGTAGTCAGTACAATAAAAATGTGCCTAGCCTGCAGTGAGTGGCCACACAAATATTTGTTAAATATTATTGAACAAGAAGACTTAAGCCCAGTCCCTGGGAAGCTAGGCATGTCAACATACATAGGACTGTCCTCAATCTGACTTCACCAGCCGTGAGGGAGAAACAAGGGTGACTTATGGCATCTGCTCTCAAGGATGGGAATACATATTGAAATAGCTTCCATATTGAAATATTAAAAATGAGAAATGGATGGTTCTTGGCAAATGTGAGTTGAAGACAAATGACCTTGAAATTCAGGCAGTGGGATAGAGGGAGGAGACAAAGCACTTCTCCCTCGCATTTGCGGCAGCCAACCTGCAGTGCAGCCTAGCATTTTATCAAGGACACTGCAGTGGGGTGTGCATTGGTGACTGGTGTGTCCTGCAGAAAACCATAAAGAACAGCTGCAAACAGAGGGATGGCTAGACTGCTCACAGCCAGAGGGAGCCTGGCGTGAGCTCCAGGGCCTTGAACCCGACAGTGAGCACCAGTGTCAGAGGTCTGTTAGGATGTAGGTGATTTGTATCACTTGAAGACTTCAGTGTGTCGATATTCCTGGAGCCATGGTCTGTCATCCAAATAGACCATATGCTGTTGCCAATAAAACTTTCTTGGGAGAACATTTGCTGCCATTTCTGGTACATGCAGGACTTGAGAGTATCTGTATTGTCTTGATGAATGGAGAGAAGGTCACAGTCAAAGGGCTCTTGCCCAGGACTAACACACCCCAAAATATCTTCAGATCTCCAGCTCCCCAAAAGGGACAATGCAGGAAGTCACACCCCCACTGTGCGCCGGGAAGGAAGTGCCTTTATTGGCTTGCCTGCTCCTCCCTGCCTTTCGGTCATTGGTGTGCATCACTGGTCCAGGCCATTGTGAAGAATGAGAGGAGTTATCCATCTGTGAGTAGTCTCCTCCTGGTGATAAGAATTTGTAGGTCACCTACGATGATCTCTGGAAATGTAAGCGTAGACGTTCACATATTTTTTCACCCATAAAAGCACTTGCAGTGGGATGTATAAGCAAAAAGACCAACATGCCTGTTAAAAAGCTGAGGAGACCGAGTCTTGTTTTTCCTTGTCATTTCTCTGTGCACCATATTGTGTAATCAGCTTTTTTGGAGGATTTTCCCTATCATCTGTGTCTGCAAGAACATTCAAAGCAAGACTTAAAATCGGTATTTCAAAACTCAGAACTTCTGACAAGCTGTAGCTTTGCCTGACATGTACTTTCTCCCTCCCTCCTTTCTCCCTCCTTCCTTCCCTCCCTCCCTCCCTCCCTCTCTCTTTCCATTTCTCTCTCTCTCTCTCTCTCTCTCTCTGTTCCTATTTATTTATTTTTATAGGTTTGTCATTTGCAATATCCAATGTGGTGTGTAAGGTTAGGCTTAGCTGATATTTCTAAATTGTTAAACTTTAGTTCAAATGAATGGAGAGAAAAAAATCCATCCTTCAACTGAGGTGTAAGCTATGTCCATTGTCACTAAGGTAACACTAAGGCTTTATTCAGAAATGAAGGCAACCTGACATGAACTGCCTTATGGCTGTGCTTAGTACTGAATGACTTATCTTTTCTGTGGGGGTGAGTGTAGAAATAGAAAGACCAAAATTCAAATCCCAGTTCCTTCATTCACCAGCTGGGCCACCGTGAGAAACTCGTTCAGCCTCTGAAAGTCAGATCAGCCTATACCTTCTAGAAAACAAGAACACTTTCCCAACTACGAGCCGGAGAGTAGGCTAGCTCTCCTTGCTGTGGGCTCCCGTAGCTCCCATGCATGTGTTTCCTCATCAGTTTCACATGTTGCACAGAATAGAGACTTTGGATCTCCCTATTAGGCCGTAAACATCCTCGTGACAGGGAATTATCTCTCTCTTGCCTACAGCAGGTCCCTATGCATGTGAGATCCTTGCATCTTATCAAGGACAACTGCACTGGGGAGTTTGCTGGTGACTTGTGCGTCCTGCAGATACTTAAGTTTAGAACATCCATGGTCATTATAACTCTTAATGGTCAATACAATTCTTAATGGTCATTACAACTCCTAGAGTTGGATGTTCTGTGAATCAATTGTATGATACAATTGCACAACCCCAAAGAATGTTCTGCTACTTTGACCATTTAAAAAATTCAAGTGTTTGTGGTAATTTTAAGTCTCTTTGAGGAAATTCTATGGCAGTCAATTTCTGACCTAGAGCTTACACTAGAGCTAAAACCAACTAAGACACTTTTTTTTGGAGCTAGTGATGAATCTGTGTCTGAAACATTTGAGGAAAAGAGCAGTCTTTACACAAGGCCCATGGTTGTTTGTCCTGTGTGCTGTGTACTTGGTTTATGTGACTATGTTTCCACACGTTCTTTTTTCTGTGTCTGACCCATGGACCTTGACCATGGTTTTCCATTTCCCACAGTTGATGCTGACTTTGAGATCCTCAACTTGCTATTTGATCTGTAACTCTGTTTCCTTGTCTCTATGTTGAGCCTTATATCACAAAGATGACTGATTATCTATTAGAGGAATATGTAGATATTTTCTTGGCTTATATAATAAAATGTTTATAAAGACGAGATGAAGTGTTAGAAAAAGTGCCAACTCTAAATTAGGGTGAATTAGGAGAAATGAGGACTTTCAACGGGTTGAGGTTTAGTGGGCAATGTGTCTTCTAGCTAACACAGGAAAATGGGGATCTATATTATAAACATTTCCTAGACAATATTTGAAAGGGACATTGTGATTAACATTTGTTACCATATTGTTAAGCTAGCTATTGAACTCATATTTTTAAACAAATGACTAAAAATAGAGAGAGGGAAATATAATGTGGTATAACGAAAAGAATGCTAGATGAGCCATCTTGTCATCTCATCTTACAGGTCTTAAAGAAGACCAAGAAGAAAAACATTGTCCATTCTTAAGGCTCATGTAGCAGCTTTTAGAATTCATAAAGTTAGTCTATAACACTGTCAACCATTTCTCTTCCCTTTTTTGTTAAATATGTTTTTATTGATTTTTAGAGAGAGAGGAAGGGAGAGGGAGAGAGAGAGAGAGAGATTTCTCAATGACAGAGAAACATCAACACCAATCAGCTGCCTCTTGTATGATCCCTACTGGGGATCAAGCCCACAACCCAGGCATGTGCCCTGACCAGGAATCAGACTGTGACCTCCTGTTTCATGGGTCAACGCTCACCCAGTGAGCCACACCAGCCAGGCCCGTTTGTTTTCTCACTAGTTTTCAGATACTGGGTTGTTAAAAATATTATTAGTTCAAGACTTTAAAAAAAGAACAATTCTAAAAACAACAAAAATCAGCCACAGCAACTTAACTGCCCTCAAAGAGGGGAGAGGAGATGGGTAGTTCATGCTTCATGGGGTCAGAGTCTCCCTGTGGGAGGATGAGAAGTCCTGGACACGGATGGTGGCAGTGGTGACTGTACCTGCTGCCACTGGACTGTGCTCTGAGCCGTGATCACAGTGGTCTGTCCTGTGTCGTGTGTGCCTGACCGCAGTGGAAGACTTGACCCCGCTCTGACCGCCGACTGCCATAGGAAGCTGCGCACACACGTTTCTCTTCACGAGTCCATCCGGCTAGCATTTGAGGCAGTTCTTTGTCTATTTAAAAATCTGTATAAGATGCCGTTGTCTTCTGTTGGTAACGATTTTGGTTTGGAAAAGTGTTTCAGACAAACAGTGGGTCACTATCGGGACGTGGTGCTCGGCTGCACTTTCCAGAAGGAAAACAAGTCAGGCTGCATTTCCACTGGTCTCGCCCAGTGCCTTCCTGCCCCTGCCATCCCCTTCACCTCCCCTCATGTGTGGGCGGGAAGAAGGCTGAGGCTGAGGCTGAGGCTGGTGCTTGAAGATGCTGGAGACACTGGCGAGGGCAGGGCTGCAGGAACTGCTGCCTCGTCCAAAGCCTCAGACAGGACATCGCGGACATGGGTTCCCAGACTTCCCTGGTCCTTTCTGGGCCAAGCCCTGGGTGTACCCCAGTCTCAGTTTTCCAACATGAAGTGGGAGGAAGCAGCATTCTCCCTGTTTCTTTTTACAGATGGCTCAATGCATGCGCACGTGTTCCGTAGACTATAACGTGCTCTAGGACTTAAAGGGGCTTTATTTGTGCTGCTTTTCCTGTTAATGGTCCCTGAGGTGTGACATGAACAGGGCATGTTAAGGGGGAGCACGCTGCCTTCTGTCAGGAGGGCAGGCCCGGTGAGCTCAGCCCGGCGCGGCAGCTGCATGTGCCTGAGGCTCGGGGCCTGCGCTGGGCCTCCTCTCTCGGCCCCTGGCCTGAGCCAGCAGGCCTCTCATCAACCCCGGGGCACAGATGCGAATAGGCTTCCAATTTATTTAAATTATCCTACCTATAGGCTCAGCTCAGCGGACCAGAGAAAACAAAGGCAGATGGTGACAGAATCAAGAAGACTAGCCATCCTTTTGTGAGAAATCATGAGAAAGAAAGTGGAATGTTGCACAAGAATCCTCTTCTAAACAGTTGGTTGCTTTTGTAATGATTTAGAGGGTGCTGTGTAACATGCTACTGACCCACTTTTTAAAATGCACGTGAAATATAGCCTGTAATGCCGGAACACATACTGTAGACATAATTAGGCTGTAAAGTGTTTTTGATTAAAGGGAAGGAATACAGTGTGCCTGTGTGTGTGTGCCTGTGTGCATGTGTGTGTGCGTGTGCGTGTCTGTGGGTGTTTCTCTGTGTGCTTGCTCAGAGATGGAAACAGAGACAGAGATTCTTCCTCCTTCAGACTCTAGCGAAGGTTTGCTCTCCCTGGAAGAGATGCTGTTTGTTTTCTCTCTCCACCTTTTGTGCAGCGTGGGGACCTCGGGGTTGTGCACTGTCACTCACAGGCTGGAGCACAAATGCGAGTTCCTCGCCAGCCTGCAAGGCTGGGATTTGCATTCCAAATCAGGCTGCAGACGCCCATTATAAATTGTTTAGCCCCTTGTTCCTTTTCTAGGATTTCTTCCTCCTCCTTCCCCAGAAATGACCCCTGAAACCATTCTCTTTCAAGAGATTCCCATTTAAAATCAGCAGTTTTGGTGGGTTACGGCCAGAACAATAAATTACAAAGACGTCGATAGATTCTTTTATGTGATATTGGTGTCTTTCTCCCTTTCCCTGAGGAGTCTCGTGGCCCTGAGGAAAAATAATTACTTAAGACGTATTTTTCGGGCTTAAAGGTTTATACTTATTCTTTTGAAAGCCGTATCATTCTATATCTTTTTAAGTCTGAAAGGTGTGAGCTTACACGTCCTCTGGTAATAATAACCCTTTACAGACTAGATCTTGCGGTGGTATGACTGTGTGCTTTGGGGGCACCCTTTAATCAAATTAACTAGGTCCTTCGTGAGGGGAAGAAAGGCAAACGCATTTTGCAAGGTATGTGGCTGGGGAAGCCACTCCTGCCGCTCTGAGAGGGACAGGCGCTGGGCTTGCCCACTGTGGTGGCGAAGGGGGGTTCCGGGTGGTGGTCTGCTTCCTGTAGGAGGCCACCCCTCCGTCTGTTCAGCCCAGCCTGCTTCCAATTTAAAGCCCAGCATTCAATCCCACCCTCTATTTCTTCCCCCCAATTTAAATGCAAAGCGAGGCTTATGAATCATAGAGTCTCCGCTCCTGGGATCCAGACCAGATTTCCCCCCAAAACTCTCAGGCTGTTTGCGTGACTCCCTGCCTCCAGTGCTCCACAATGGGCAGCTTTGAGAAGAAAAATTGATAATCTTCACGGAAGAGTAATTTGAATGAAATTGCACTTGACAGCCTGTCTCCAAGCAAACAAGAGGCGCGAGGAGCCGGGGCTCAGCTCCGAGGGCTTGCCCAAGCCGCTGCTGTGGGAGCCCAGGGAGGAGAGCCGCCAGTTCTCCCAGCATCTAATTGAGCTTTTGATTAATTCCGGGGACCGGATTCCACAGAAGAGAGGTGGCCATGGAGGAGAATATGGAAGAGGGGCAGACACAAAAAGGTACTGTTGCTGGAAGGGGTTTCCGTGGCGCTCGGTCATTATGCTGCAGCTCCCTGGTTTGCTTTAGGCTCTTGCCAGGAGGGCTGATGAATGTGGCTCCCGGGCAGGCATTTTGGTTCCCCTCTCCCTGGCCTCGCATGCAGTCCTGTCTGGCTGCGCGGTGGCCATTATTGCGAGCCTCTCGGAGATTCAGGTGGCAGTGATGGGGGCGTTGCGGGGTGGCCGAGGACTGTGCTGTAGACCCGTCTCTGTGAACCTGTGTTTAGTGCACGTCTTCATGCTTGTCGAGCTGGGTCCAGGGATTCCTGGTGTGAGCACAACGCAATCTTTGGGGCTGGTCGTACTCAGACACCTGGGGATGCGCCCGTCCTCGGTGCCTCTGACCGGGCCTCTTCTAGAACAAAGAGCAGGAGTCTATGTATCCCAGCTTGGTTGGGACACCTGTTTTAAAAATCTTTTTTGTTGTTACATGTTTGCAGTTAAAATATAGATGAAGCCACGGTTCGCCAGTTTCCATGAGGACACTGACATTAGGTTTTCCTTCCTAGAGACCTGGCTGTCGTCACCTCTGACAACACACGCCATGGGGTCTTCTGATGCTTTGTTACATCTGTGTAGGTCCCTCTGCCCATGTGCGTTAACGGGAAACTGTCATTTTTATGGATTAAGAATGGGCAAATATTGGCAATTTCAAGGGATGCAAACACTCCTGAATTTGTGTGCGTTGAGTGTGGCTCTGAAGGGACCGGCTTCACCCCCAGGGAGCAGCGCTTCCCTCTTGTCTGCGTTCAGGCTTATGTAATGCCACAGAGAACGCTGTGTGTCCTTAGAATGAAGCAGGCACACAGGCAGCACATACATGAAG
The DNA here is from genome assembly GCF_028538775.1 of Myotis yumanensis. Classification (NCBI taxonomy): domain Eukaryota; kingdom Metazoa; phylum Chordata; class Mammalia; order Chiroptera; family Vespertilionidae; genus Myotis; species Myotis yumanensis. Next base: position 2,574,682 of record NW_027223754.1, on the reverse strand, counting down.
GCAGTATTCAAGAGAAGTATTCAAAGGATCCAGGGATCAAATCTGGTTTTGAATGTGTATAAATGCATTATTTTAGAAAATGCCATGTTTTACATGATAAAATAGCTAGTTTGGAAGCACGATATAGTGTTTTTATTATTCTGAGTCGTTCAGCTTTGTTGGGTCTCTTGCACACATGCGCGCGCGCACACACACACACACACACACAGTCAGAGTCCATGAGGATAAGCACATAAGGATTTTACATAAGCCATAGAGGGAGCTAATAAATAAGCCCGCGCCTACATTTTTGTCATTAGCATGCGTGTTAATGACAATCTGTACTATAAACAAAATAACCTACAGAGATTCCATGTGATCTATTAGAGGTTAAATGTAAAAAAAAAACAAAACACCTCAACTGCCTCTATCATATGAACATATAGCTTAAGTGTTTGTCAGTGATTTGAAATGGTGAGTGTTCATGGTACTTTCCATCCCTAAGAGGCATCTCCATGCCTGTTTTACTTTAAGAATAAAATACTGCAATATCTTTTTTATTGCACATAATAAGATGGCTTTTTGGCTAGTCAACTTCTTCAAGGAAAGATAAGCTGATGATTTTAAATAGAGAAATGCTATTCATTACACTCAATAAAACCTTGAGATAAATCATGGATGGTGGTAACAGGTTGAATGTGTCTGAGCAAGCCTTGGTAGATGCCGGAATGAAGAAAAATGATGTAATTAGTTGTTATTTTTTTCCCAGGGAACATTGACAATCTTTCCTCTGTGGGGGTGGAGACAGCAGTGATGTGATGGGGAAGATTCTGTCGCAGTGGGTTCTTCTTATCATTAAGATGTGCGTACTTTCCTCGGGAACAGCAGTGGAAAACAATTTTTTAAAAATTAGAAGAAAAAAGTCGTATAATGGTCTATAACTACATAAAGATATACAGTTAAAATATCTCTGGTTGAGCTTTTATCATATTTGAGAAGAAGATGATTTCATTCTCTCCACATCTGGTCGTGGGTTCTTCTCGGCTCTGCCTGTGACACCTTTCCTCTGTCACTTTGTTGTTGGGAAGTTGTCTCTGAATATTAATGCTTCCTCCACATCCTGATGGGATCTAAGCTGGAGGAGCCACCTGACAAGCAGGTGGACTCTCAGAGCTTGGCCAGGAGTCTGGGTGGCCAGGTTGAATGGCCCATCTGCCTTCAAGGGGAGCAGTGCTTTGCGTCAGCTCCTCTCCTGTTTTTCTGAAACTGCATAGGCTTTTCTTCGATAATAGTTCAGATACCACACAATGTTCCTCCATCTGAAAGATGCTTCCCCGCCCCCCCCTTTGCAATTAAAGCCTCGTCTTCCCTGTTATAAATGAGAAGGACTCAAATCCATGTCAGTGCTTACCCAGGTCGCCGTTCAAATCCAACCAGAATGGAAAATGGAAGCTGACAGTCTCATACACACACTTAAAATAATACAGTTGATGCTTAAGAACCCTAAAAGGTCTTTCATAAGGAATACCTTTCTCTTCATAATGGGATCTCCCTACCCCATTTAATCTGTAAAAGGCAATTGATGGCAGTCCTAACATTTACTCTAATTTAACTGTATGTGTTCGGCCTTCGAGAAAGGATGATTTACAAGCACGGTGACTTCACAGCCACTGCTCATGAGCCCATGCCTTGGGGTGACACTGCACTGGGGTCATTGCTCCTTCTCTCCATTCATTTCTGCCCCTCTCCCCAAAGGTACAGATCTATCTCGTCATGCGGAGTGGGAGTCTAGTCTTTAAGAAGCATATGTTCTTGGTAAAACATGTCTTCTAAATGAAGGCCAATTACTTTATCTTGTGTTCACTCCAAGCAACTGTGTTCTGGTTTGGAGGGAAAGAGAAAAAAAGAAAAAGAAAAGCAGCTGTTTTGAAGTTGGCCCTTACATATGGCCACCATAAACCTAGCATCACGGGCATCAGAAATTGAGAGGACAACAAGGGCCCCACTTAGCAGGGTTGGCAAGGTCCATGAAGAGATCTTTACAAAGATGTAAAAAGGTGTACATTTATGACTCGAAGACATGTGATTATGTCTGGAACATGAAAATGATTTAAGGGTGTCTGATCATTAGTGAATTAGTGAATGCATGTTCCAGCGGCCCGGAAAGTGTGTGACACCATAGATAACCTCAATGACAGCATTTCTGAATTAAGAGGTGGTCACAGAGGTAGGAATCAATGATCAGAATTGATAAAATTATATAGACATGAAAGAGAAAAAAAATAGGCACAGGAAGAGCTCTCAAGCTGGAATCTTCATAAATTGACTAAACTGTCCCAAAGAACCAGAAACCTCATTGACCTCATTACTGCACGTGAATGTCCTATGGAGCAAGCTTCAGAATTCCACCTTATGTGCGGAAGTGTTTGATCAGCTCAAAAGATAATGCACGGTGTTACTCGTCATGTTTTTCTAGTGTGATTAACCAGGCACATGAGTTTATGTCTTCAGCTTCTCAGGATGAAGGTCAGTCATCCTCTGACCTCTTCTCCAGCACATTCCCCAGGGAAGCAAGGCTTGGCGACCCTCCAGGGCTGGGTCATGGAGGAAGGAGAAGATCAAACTTGGTGTGAACCGGGCCAGCTTTTCCGTCTCAACACCCAGCACAGGGCCACCTATTCGTGGTCATTATTCATCCTTAGACCAGCACCACTAACACACGTCACGTCAGCATATGCTTACCTTTGAAAACCAGCAGGAATATCTAGATGGAAGGACATTGGGTCTTAATGTCCACCTATCTCATATTGACAATACTGTTCAATTAAATTTGAATGTCTGCTCAGAAGTACATGCTTTACACTTTACATTCTACGTTTATACGCACACATCACTATAAAGGAGTCTATTCACAAAAACATAGGTATCATATTTATGGACTGATTGAAAGTCTTTTGGAAAAATTTTTTGACCAGGGTTATTTTTGCCTTGAAAGAGGACTTAGGTGCCTCACCCTTCCTTAGCCAGACACCATCCCTTCAAGAGACACCACTATAATAACTGAGAAGGGAGGTGCTTTGGCTCTATGACACCAGATGCAATTGGTCAACCTAGATTGCTCAGTGATTCCAGTGCCAGACAGTGGCCTAAGGACTTGACATAAATTAACTCATTGACTTTTCACAATGACCTTAAGTGGTTCTAATATTGGGGAAGCTAAAAAATCAAATAGATTAATTAACTTGACCAAAAATCCCATAGTAACAAGTATCAGAGCCAGGGTTCCATGCAGTCAGACTAGACTAGGGCCTGACTTTTAACAACACACTGAGCTTCACCGGACGTCAGTAATGGCTTGCCTGCCACACCCCCTTCTCAGTGATTCTGCCTCATCCACACAGGTCTACTGCAGGAGTCAGCTGTACTCTGTAATTTATGGCTGCATTCTTTATCACCAACTCTGGCTTTTTTGGCCAGATGTGTACAGCCTTACCAATGGCAGCCAATCCCTACGTGTGCCTATAATCTATGACCTGTAAATCTTGGCAAAAAAAAAAAAAAAAAAAAAAAGCTGAGTCCATGGGACTCCTTTCTTGAGAACTGGGAAAAGATGATTCTTGGTAGCCTTGATGATCTCCTTATTCCTCCATATATTCTTATAGTGACCATGCTGCCCATCTCCAGGTAATCTGAGTGAATCTTTGTTCTTTGCAATCAAAAGACCTCCAATAAAAGACCTCTTAGTGCAGCCGTGGGCAAACTACGGCCCGCAGGCCAGATCTGGCCCGTTTGAAATGAATAAAACTAAAAAAAAAAAGGCCGTACCCTTTTATGTAATGATGTTTACTTTGAATTTATATTAGTTCACACAAACACTCCATCCATGCTTTTGTTCCGGCCCTCCGGTCCAGTTTAAGAACCCATTGTGGCCCTCGAGTCAAAAAGTTTGCCCACCCCTGTCTTAGTGTCCAGATTCTGTTAGCAGTCTTGAATAAAGAGGCTTAATGTTAAGAACTTCTCCCCCATGTTTAACCTGCGAAGTGGCAGCTGAACCAAAGGTATACTTATTGTGAACTTAAATCTCAACTTGACACTACCTGTTAACACATTCTAGGTGATTCCTAGACTCGAATAATTAGTTTACCCTAAAGCCACTACCTACCAGTAAGTCAGTATTGGTAGTAAACTATGTATTTTGAGCACCATTGCAAATAAATGAAAGAACCAGAATGACTCAAAGTGTCTGCTTTATTAACAGAATTAGAAACTTTAATAGCATGCTATTGAAATCAATAGACCCGTGGCTAGGAAAGTAATAACAACATCAAAACCATTTGAATAACCATAGAAATGGAAGAATTGGCCTCCTTTTGCCTCTTGGATACTGGCTACTTACAGACCTATGAAAAGGGGGATTTGTCTTGTTTTTCTAGCGTCATGTGGACAGATTTCACCTCAACCATATCGTCACCAGCCACCTGACAATATTGGCTGACAAAGGTGGACGAGATGGAGATTCAGACTGTGTACAGCATTTCGGAGAAACAAGCCCCACCATTTGAAGCTGTGTTTCTACTTGTATGAAATGCTGGAGGCTAAGTAATGAGCTCATGTGGTCACCAGGGTAGTTCTGACACTTGTCAGTGAGGAAAATTAGTTGTATTTTTTCATAAAATTTAACAGAGATTCCAAGAACTTCTGCATTGCTCTGGTTATTGTGACTTCTGTGGTTTAGATAATAATGATTTAGAATTTTTCCATCTTATATTTTCATTGGGTCAGTTGCTAATTATGTTTTTTATAACTTCAGTGCTATTTGTCTCAGCCACCCAAAATGCTTCATACACGTTCTATCATCTTGCTAGGATAAAGCATGTGTGTGTGTGTGTGTGTGTGTGTGTGTGTGTATGTGTTTAACAATATCATTAAAATGAGTGTATTCACCTTTTAGAATGAAAGTGCTTGATATAGTTGCTTCATGAACTCTTAAATTGAGACTTAAACATTTAAGGAGACTGAGCAGTTCAGTGCTGCAGACTGAGACAGTGACGCAGAACGTATGTACAGTGATGACTACAAGATGGCTCTGAGGAGCTAATCATGCTGTCGTTCATCCCAAAGGTAACGGCACATGTGGGATTGATAAAGTGCAGGAAATACGTCCAGTGTCCACTTTGGCCTCCATGTCCCTGTACACATACACCCTCCCCCGTGGAGAAGCTTTGACAATTTTCTTTGCCGTACCCAGGGCAGACTGCCTGGCTGTGCTTCAAATCCCTTTGGACAGCGTCCACACGAACAGGTGGCACAGCTGTGGATTAGCTGACAGTGTAAAAATAAGTCCTGTTTTCCCCTGAGTTCTCCCTCCACGTCCTGGCCATTGTCTCAGAGAGTCTTCATCTGAGGGCAACATCCTCCTTTGTCTGTGAAAATAAAAGGAAAGAACAACAGAAGATTGTGATTTGTGTTCTCTTAAGTTGTGAGTGGGAAATGTGACTTGGGTCACAAATGAGAGTCAGTGGTCCACGGGGCTCTGTGTGTAGAGTTCACGGGGGGATTATGTTACAATGTGAGAAGTGAGGTCAGAGGAGAAAGGAAGGGTGGCTGTTGGCTTCTAAATGAGGTACGTGAGGATATATCAACGTCGGAACATTGCTGCTGTGAATAACTAGATAACGGCTCAAAGAAAGAAAGACATTTTGACACATAGTTTAAATAGCTGAATGTTTTGGGGCTTAACTTCTGTTATATGAGAAATAGTAATCTTTTTGTTTACCTACCTCTACAAAAGAGTGATTGGATGGAATCCTATCCCTGAGAATTATGCTAGGAATACCAAACATATTGTTCACATTGCCTTCCATCATGGAGCATGCGTACTTTTAAAATTATTATTCTCAAGTACAAGTGAAGCAATTGAAATTTTTGGCTAATTATTATTTTCTACTAATAATAGAAATTTCAATATTTTGGCAAACAACTTATCTGTTATTTTAATGTAATTTATTTCCCCCATTAGAAGGATTCTTTGAATGAATGAATGAATGAATTAGCTATTCTTTCTTAATAAAATAAAATATGGAAGAAATACTTTATAATCATTTATATTCTTATTGTTACTTGATGAGAAAAAAAAAATTTCTAGTAAATAATTCAAATAAGAAATAGTACTTGGTCAGATTCCTTTCCCCAAACAGCCATTTCTTCTCAATTTTTTGTTGTTGTCAATCCTCATCTGAGGATATTTTTTCCATTGATTTTTTAGGAGGGGGGAGAGAGAGAGAGAGAGAGAGAGAGAGAGAGAGAGAGAGAAACATCAATGTGAGAGGGACACACACAGATTGGTTGCCTCCCGGAGGAGCCCTGACTGGGGCCTGGTATCAAACCTGCAACCCAGGTACGTGCCCTTGACTGGGAATTGAACCTGAGACCCTTTGTTCCTCTGGCCAATGCTCTAACCATTGATACAAACCGGTCAGGGCTCTTACATTTTTGAGACACCTCCCCATATCACCTTTCTTATATTAGTGGATATCGATTTTCATTTGTAATAGTCTATGCTATGTCACCTTTACACTTCAATTTAGTGATTGCACATCTGAACCATAGCTAACTCCCTTTACTAACATGATTTAGTTATCATGGAAAATAGTAAATACAGGTTGAGGCAAAAGTAGGTTTACAGTTTTTTGTATGGAAAATGATGTAAGAAATAAGAAATAAGAATATAAGAATAAACTCTTTTGTGTATTCAAAACTATAAACCTATGTTTGCCAAACCTTGTGTAATAGCCAATATTTAAAAATCCAGGCACTTTCCTAAGCATTTTATATTGAGTATCTAGTGTCATATATGTTAATATTAATAAATATTGATTTATTTCTTATAAATTTTAAATGTTCTTTAACTTTATGGGCACACTATTTAGTTAGGGGCTATTTAGTAACTCGAATCTATGGGCAACTAGAAAAAAACCTCACACAGTTATCCAGACAACACAGAGCATTTTAACTTAATGAAATAACTTGTTATAACTTAATGAACTTTATTTCAGTTCTGAGAACAAAATGTATCTAGTAATAAAAATAATTTTTTCCCATAATATAGCATTTAAATTCAAATTTTTGAATTCTAGACTTTCAGTGGTAGTAAAGAATTATATTTATTTTTAATAAAACACCTCTAAGAATTTTGCAATTTAGAATCAATTTTTAAAATATAGGGTTGAGCACTGGAACTCTGAGATATGACTTTGACTATGGTTTGGGATGTTCTGACTGTCTGAGGTAGTGCCATGATGTTACCAAACCTAGATTGACTTAATGGTTTCTTATAACTCAGATATTTTTATGATGGTTTGTCATCAAATGTTTAACATTTCTCATCCCTTTACAGTAGAAGATGATGTTGAATGCTACTCATAGAATAATTGATCTTACACCATTTAAGTCTCTCTACTCAAACATCCACAATAGAAATTTATGATTACATGATAAGATCTAGAATTCAAAAACCATACACTCAGATTCTTCCCATGAACCTTTGGGAAGTAGAGCCGCTGGCAGCTTTGTAGTCAGCTGCCATCCTGAGTGGCCAGTGATCTAGCCGGTTCCCAGATCAGGTGACTTCTGCAGCCCTGGCTCCTGCCACACCCCACTCACTTCCGATGAAACTCAACCTGCCTCATTCACTCCTGCTCTTCTCAAAACCCACTTTTTAAAATATGTTTTTATTGCCTTCAGACAGAGGAAGAGAGAGAGAAAAACATCAGTGATGAGAAAGAATCTTGCTTGCTGCCTCCTGCATGACACCCACTGGAGATCGAGCCAGCAACCCAGGCATGTGCCCTGACTGGAAATTGAACCGTGACCCCCTGGTTCATAAATCAACACTCAACTACTGAGCCACACCGCTGGGCTCAAAACCCACTTTTTGAAATCCGTTTTCTCTGCCATTATCTTTGGATTTAATGTCAGTGTTAGTTGAAATAGTGAGCTGGTGAAAGTGTTGTCATAGTATCTGCAACATAGTAGGAGTTTAGAAAATTCGGATTCCTTCTCCTTTCCTCTCCTCATAATCCATTGTAACCATTTACAAAATAACTAAGCAACTTCCCTCGAGGCAGATCATCAGAATTAAAATTAAATAATGCTAAAGGGTTAATCACTCTTTTGAATTCTTATAACAGTCACTTTTTAAATGCCTGCTTAGCATTTAATATATGCAGGTCTTGTTGATTAGTTTCAGTGTGTGTGTTATGCCCCGTCTCTCTTTACAAAAGGTACAGATTTTACCGTTCGTTCTTGAACCCAGCCTGCCAGGTGCTCTGAATACAGTTATATGTGATGATGATGATGATGATGATGATGATGACGATGACGATGATGGAGATGGAGGAGATGAGATGGAGACTAGGGGAAAAGGAAAAGAAGGAGAGGAAGAGCAAGAAGAGAAGGATGAGTCCATCCAGGCTAAAGGATGGATGGAAAACCCTTTTCCATATGAAGACAGATCTCACAGTGCAGCTAAACCTAGCTTGGAAAAATGCTGCCGTTACTCTATTTTATGTCATTATATTTGAACTCAAAATAATTTAAAAAAAAATTTTTTTTTACCTGAAATACATTCAGTAGTTTGATTGCAACCTTCATGAAAATAGATTTTTGTTTTTATTTTTAAAAGTGCCCACATATTTTTCACATTACAATTCTAGCAATTAAATGAAATACAGTGAACTGTTAAGTTCAGCAGATGAAAATTATAGCTTTCAATATTTTATAAGACGCTGATACAAAAGTGTAGCATAGTGACTTATAAAATTGCTGACCCTGGGCTCACTGTGTTCATTAGTAAGTATTGTTTAACGAAAACAAAACTGTAGAAGAAATAACAGTTTGAAATTATTGAAGACAGTTTAATAAGATAAGGCCTAATGGAGGCTCTATCTAGTCAGTCAATTTTCAAGATCATAAATTCAAAGAATAGCAAGTCATTGAGTAACATATTTCCTTTGCCTTCCTTTATGCCTTCAGGCTCCCTATTTTTATCAGAATATGGCCTTTAACAGTTGCCTGGTACTGTGGTTGTGTGCCAGGTCTGAAACGGGCAGCTAGCACTCGGCAACGGTGTGCGCAGGGTTCCCGCACAGGCCCCTGCTGTTTGCCGTCCTCACTTTTCTGTCTGTTCATCATTAACGTGTGCTTCAGGAGGAACATGGGGTACCTCTACTCGGTGGAATTGAGAGTGAGTTCTTCCGGAACATCGATAGCAATGCTGTGCTTCACGTGCCAATGATGTGGCCACGCCCAAAAGCGGAACCCTGAGAAAAGAACATTTTACTTCCGTGTTTGTGTGTGACTTTGTGGTTTGCTGCAGCACTAGATATGATGTCATCATCCCAGAGGTGGCACAAGCTGCTGACAGTGGTCTTGTACCACACAGACACGAGAGGACCTGCTACTAAATACATGACATATGCGGGCCTTCCATGATGCTGTTGGTAACAAGTGTGGCTGCCACTTTTTAAAATATATTTTTACTGATTTCAGAGAGGAAAGGAGAGGGAGCGAATGATGGAAACACCAAGGATGAGAGAGAACCTTTGATCGGCTGCCTCCTGCACACCCCCTACTGGAGATAGAGCCCACAACCCGGGCATGTGCCCTTGACCAGATCGAACCCAGGACCCTTCAGTCTGCAGGCTGATGCTCTATCCACTGAGCAAAACCAGCTAGGGCTGCCATTTTTATATGAACATTAAAAATATTTTGCCCATTGTTTCTGAGAAATTGGAAGGGGGAAAAAAGGACACTTATGTAATACCCTTTGTAATACTTTAAGCGAAAAATAAAAAAAATAATAATAAAAATAAAAAAAGAAATTGGAAGGGAATTTTGCATCACATTCACAGTGGTATTATCATTCTAATCTCTGTCATCAACTCTAGTACTCTATTTTTTTTCTTTCATATCCAGCAATGATGCAAAAGCAACATCAGTACAAACTAATGGTGCTGAGGCCTCTACGGCAGCTGGTTCCCCATGTCTCTGTCCCATGGAGCATTGCATACTTTTTTAAATATTAAAAATACAGACTGTATTTTTTCACCTAATATGCTCTATGACAAAGTATCAGATCCACTGGCCACTCCATTCCAGCTGTATCAGATTCTGACACATCTCCTATTGATTGACAGATGTTCATTTCACTTCAGCCTTTAGGTATTAAAACAATTTTTTAAAAATGTCTACTAAGTGCCTGGCCCGTGGCTCAGTGATTGAGCATCGACTTATGACCCAGGAGGTCACGATTTGATTCCCGGTCAGGGCACATGCCCGGGTTGTGGGCTGGATCCCCAGTGTGGGGCGTGCAGGAAACAGCCGATCAATGATTCTCTCTCATCATTGATGTTTCTATCTCTCTCTCTCCCTCTCCATTCCTCTCTGAAAGCAATAAAAATATATTTTAAAAATGTCTACTAAGTGATTTGTAACTCATTTGACCAAATGATGGATGTATTAGGTTGCATTGCTAATATTAGACCCTTGTGACCTACAAAAATGGCACTTGAATATAGCTATGCTATCAGTGTGCTACCCTTATAAAAATGTTTAATGTGTGCATGATTCCTCTGTAGAAATATGTCATATATGACATAAAATTTGCATATTGTATTTACATGGAGTATGGTAAATTACAAACATTCTTTCTCCAAAATCTTTGTAAGCTCATTATTTTGTTGTGTTATTTTCCCCTTTTAACAAAAATTGGCCCAATGTTTGGAGTCTTCTTTGTTCGGTGCATTTATATATAATGCCAAAGCTAATCTTATTTTTTTGAGGTCAGATGAGTTTGGCGTGTTGGGGCTTGTTGAAGATGGTACTGAATTAGAGTCTATGGCTTGCTTTGCTGGTCTCAGTAACCAGGGTGACCTTTCACCTGGGGGCAGAACACCTGCTTTGTGGTCCCTTGGATGAGTTATCACTCCACCATCACCTCCTTACACGTTGCAGGACGCCATGGAATCTCCTCCCCCAGGCTGACAGTGCCATCCTGTCATGAGTGGGGTTTTATAGCATCTAAGAGAAGTCTACACGGCTCCGTGTGGTTGTGGAGCAACGCAGGATGTCATGCCATTTCAATATTGAATGGAACCCAGAGAGTCATTTGAATTGTTATGGTCTCTTTGGTTAGTTTGAAGTTTCACTGTGCGAGAAACAGCAGCCTTTGCTGAGAGGGTCTTGTGATCTCTAGATATGGGATGAAGCGGCACTTCAGGTTTGGGAGTGGACAGTCCTGCAGGACAGCACAGGGGGCAGTGGAGCCCCCTTTATTTTAGGTAGATATACTGTCTTCCTGTGACTTTTTCAGAGTGGGTGAGAAGAAAAAAGTGGGGATGGGTGGGAAAGAATTGGGTGTACAAATCTTGCTGTAGGGTGGACTCTCTTGCTACTGTCCAAAAATGACAATAGTTCAGAGTCAGATCTGAAAGAAATGTATGTATGTTTTCAGCCAGAGCAGGAATGATGTGTGTTTGAGAAGAGGGCTGATACCTGTGAGTGTGTAGAGAGGAGCTGGCTGGAGCTCCCGGGAGACCTGCGGGCTCTGCCCAAGCCATCCCGGGTCAGCGATGGGCCTGAGGAGCTGGCTGGAGGGCATGGGAGGGAAAGAATCGTGTTGCTTCCCATTTTCCAAACTGAAAAAGAAAGAAAGGAGATGTTACTATGCACCAGACCACAAACTCTTTGAACTCCCCGCTCATAACTAGCCCCGGGCAAGGATTTCCAATTTGCTTCAGTTTCTTTTATGTGAAGTGCAGCTGAGGATTTGCCAGGCGACAAATGGAATGCCTCTTTTGGAAGAGAGTAAAAGAAACACATTTTACATTTCCCTGGGTAAATTGCTTTCCCGGGGAAATCCACTGTTTTCTAAGAGAAAATGTAGGTCACAAAGGAGAAAGAATCATCACATTTCGACAGTGAGCTACATTTGCTGGGATAAAGAATTGCCTCAGGTTGAAGAGATTAATCAGAATGATACATTGGAAAAGGAGAAACCAAATTTAGCGATCTGCGACTGCCAGTGTATGTCCAAAATATTATGGAAAGTAAATGAATTACAAGAGCAATCAAGAGATTATATAGGATAGCTTCTTCTTTTTGATTACTTTCTTCCTTGAATTATCTTTTAGTCTGACTTTTTAAATTTTTAAGCATAGTACTTTTAAGAGTAGGTACCAACTATCCCATGAAAAATTACAGAATAAAAAAGGGCTGGCACAACCTGCACTCTGATTTTAATGTTTCCTACTGGTTGTTTTAGGTTATTGGAAATCCTAATCCAGAAGAAATAAAGGCTGTATGGTACTGCCAGTGAACACAGGGATGGAAGTGCACACATGAACTTTGACATTCTCAATGGAAATTTAAAAGACTAAAACATTTTTTGCAATAAGATCAAATTATTCATGCAATGTCAATACTATCTATACCTCAACCAAAACAAATACTATCACTTATCTGTAGCATTATTACCTGCCTTAATAAATTATTTTGTTTCTATGCTAGTTTTACCAGTATTAATGGCTTCTTAGGTTGTATGAAGACTTCTCAGGTTACATAATTAATAACTCAATATGATGACAAGCTATGGTGTTGGGGTATTAACTTGATGGGAAAACATGCTTCTCATGAAGATGTTAATGTGTGGAAATGTTTGGGAGGTCAGATGGGACAATTTGTCCATTTTTAGAAAGGTAGTAAAAACCACACAATATTTGTAAAATAATGTATTCTTATTGAGAGAGAGAGAGAGAGAGAGAGAGAGAGAGAGAAATGTTCCTATTTTGTAGTAGGTAGTTCTGTGCATTTTAGACCAGTGCTCCCACTTTACCATCATCATTCTACGAGCAGCCTCTATTAGCTAAGAGATAAACGGTGCTCTTCTTCCTGACATAGATTAAGACGATTACAACCAGCTCCCAAGTTCAACTTTAAACATGTAAAGGTAGTCTTCTTTAAGTTAGTCTTCCTGTACATAGAAGAACATTTATAACAGCACATCCAAGAACTTGACAACTTCATGCAGAATAATCAAGTGAGCCCCGAGTGCTGTGGCTGCCACTAACTAGCTGGCTGGGGACATACAGCGCATCACTTACCCCCCATGACCCTCATTCTCCTCTTTGCAGTGTTAAGGGAATGCACTGGAGTTCCATTTCTGTGCTTCTATGAATTCTAGAAGACATGTCACCAATATTTACATTAGTCATGTGAAAACATGATTACATTCTTGCCATCTCACTGGAACTGAAATATCTTTTCTATTCATACATTTTTTATTTTTATAAAATCTACTTAATTTTTTATCAGATACGCTAATCTGTCACTTGCTGTTAGTTATACAATAAACTCATCTGAGCATCAATATTCTATTAGTAGGTAGAGCCAACGCATGGATTGATGATATTAAAATGGAATCTCTCATCAAAACTCATAGAAGAAAATAAGATCCCTTATATTTTACTCATTTATTCTCCCCCCACATACACACACACTTACATAACTGAAGCAAAGGATCATCAATACAGTAAATAAATGGCCCAGTGAAGGTAAAACATTTCATATGTTATAAATGCAAAGGATTCGTCTGAACATTTTCCCCAGCCCAGTGCTGGTGTCTATGCTGGCCGCTGGCCCTTTCTTGCTCTACAACAACAAGCAATCTATCTTTTTTGTAATTAATAGCTAACTTCATCGTGTTACAAATCCTCCAATCCATAGCATTTGTTGTTCTTGCCTTTGAGCTTAAAGACTTCCTTAAGCAACAACTAACAGGATTATGAAGCTTAACCCAGGCCTTTGTAAATTTTCATTTTATAACACAGAATTGAGATGATTTTGATATTCACTGATTTCCAATTTGGAGAATGTGGTATCTTTATACCATGTGGAAGTAAATATCCCAGTGGCATCTGCTTTTGTAGTAAAAGAGAAGCTAAATATATTGACTTCAGGCCTTTTTTTATTAAAAATCTCATAAACACAATAACCAAGGTAGAGCTTTAAAAGTATCATGCTTGTGAAACATGCAGCATTTGGATTATTTTAAATATTGATGACAACCTTATTGCAGACATCCCTATAGTTCAGCCTCAGAAATTACATGTGATTAGTGTGCTTGTCCCTTTATTTTGCTGGTGAATTTGTTGACAGATTGTAATTGGGTCACTGTATTGAAATGCCCCATGGTAGCTCAGAATTCTCTGTGTTGGTTGGCATGACAACCATAGTGGTCGATTAAACATGCTCAGAAATGGAGAAGCTGTGCTTCTCAGAAGATGCTAACGAGGTGGGGAGTAGAAAACTGTCCGGAGACTGGCCAAATGGACAGATATCTCTAGGAGTTGCCTTGAATTTGCTCTTTCACATTCTTTTATTTATAGATTATTATGATAAACATAATATGTACAAAAAGCTAGATGTTTAGAGATTTACTTAGATGAATACCAAAAGCATTTTTAATTTTGTGTGGATTTTAATAAGAAGAGGTTGAAATAGCCTTAAAATATTGTTTTCTTTTAGAGAGAATGCTAATACTAGAACAAGTATAATTGCTATAAATGCTGATTTTCACTTAGCTCTTTCCCCTTTAAACCATTCTGTGAACGGCATGGCAGATGACACGTGCAGATGGCATAGATTGGCACCTTGGCACACAAGCCCTGCCTTTGGCAGCCAGTATCTCCACAGCCAACTTTAGGGACCAGGGAGATGATGCAGGAGCACGTCTCTAGCAGCAGAGGCAGAGCGATGAAAAAGGACGGTCATGCGGCTCACTAACCTGTTCTCCTTCTGCATCTCAGCCCCATTCCTTTGGCTGGTACATAACTGGGAACCTAAGACAAAACCTCAGGTAGAACCTGAGAGCAAGTTTTTATAATCATGATTTTGTCATTCATTTCTTGTTTTGTTTTTATTTCTAATTCACTCAAGCATTTGGGTAGGAAGAGAAGGAATTGACTACCTAGCAAGGTTTTTTTTATTATTAGCTACTTTTCTCTGGCTAATAAAATAATAAAGACAAGATAAAATGGGCACCACAGAGTTACTATGATTGCAGTTCAGTTTAGGTGCCAAGACAGTCGATCCCTGCGTGAGGTAAATGAAGGCGGCATGTTTTAATTTGTTTTTTTATGACTATGCCTGTGTGAAAATCCGCATATGGATGTTCTGATTAGTCCACGAACAGAATATGCAGAGCATTTTTAAAAAATTATTTTCAATAGACCAAGGTAATTCCAAAAATCTATTGTTGTTGAGATACATTTTTAAAATCAACATTCATAATGACATTTTTGAGAAGAAGAGATATTACAGATCATCTTCATTCTACAAAAGGAAATTAACTGGGTAAGATTACGGAGCTAATTAGCCTAAAGCCCTGCTGGCCTCATTCAAAGGCAGGCTCCTTACAGCACCACCAGGCCTTCTAATCCCACCTCCATCAACGCTGTGGTCAAACAGGAGAACGTCCTATGTCCATGAGCTGCCCGTTTAGTGCAAAGGGAACTGATGCTGTTAGCACAATGAGCTCTATTTTGATATTCCCCATCTTTTTTCTTTGTCATAGTTTCTTGCCTGGAGCAATAGGCCCTAATTTATTACTTTTTGTGTTTGTTTTTGTTTAGTTTTAACTTTGAGGTAGCCATGTTAATATTTTCATTATATTTAAATGTCTGATTTTTTTTTCACCAAGAATTGAAGGTTAAATATTTACCCATCATTGGTTGGTATTTAAAAATCAATCTCTGAAAAACAAAATCGACTATTGAAATCACCCTGTGACATTTTAGACACGCGCTTCATAAATTTTTTTTTTTTCTGCTACGTAGTGATTAACTGATAAAACCTAGTTTCAGTTTGTTTTAGAAGTGGATTTTTTGTTAAATTTTCTAGTTTTGAGGGCAATGGTTTTGTTTTATCATCATGATGCTTTGGTTAAAGCTTTTCAAGTATTGGACTCAAAAATGTGTCATTTTTAAGAATCAGTTATCTGTATGTTTCTATCTTAAAATTCTGTTAATGAACATGAACGGAATATATCTTACTGATTTTAATATATTTCTTTGAGAAAAAAATTGCCTGTTTTTCTTGACTTCAGGGTTGAAAATGCAGGGGTCTCTTGTCTTGCCGAGTGTGTGTGTGTGTGCGTGTGTGTGTGTGAGTGTGTGTGTGTGTGTGTGAGTATGTGTGTGAGTGTGTGTGTGTGTGAGTGTGTGTGTGTGTGAGTGTGTGAGTGTGTGTGAGTGTGTATGTGAGTGTGTGTGTGTGAGTGTGTGTGTGTGTGAGTGTGTGTGTGAGTGTGTGTGTGAGTGTGTGTGTGTGTGTGAGTGTGTGTGTGAGTGTGTGTGTGTGTGTGAGTGTGTGTGTGTGTGTGTGTGTGTGATATCAGTTGAAAATCTTTGTTTTCATTCTCCTTTGTTTCCTCTTTGCAGTCTGTCCTGAGACCTTTGTCATCTTCCTCTTTTTGAAAAGTCTCTTCTCTATTCTTTCTTCTCTAGTCAGATGCGCCCCTCCCCCTCTTGCAGTTGCTTTGACTAGATTAACACCCATTAATGAATATCCACAAAGGAACAAAAAGAATGGGCTGAGGGCGGGAGGAGAGAGGCCTGCACTAGGGGAGCGATAGCTGAACTGAAACAGAAGAGCTCGGATAGGAAAACTGGGGGAAAGGGTGGAACAATGGACAGGATGCTATTTTGCAAGTTAAAACTCCATAACATGTATTTATTTATTCATTTTTATGTCATTAGTAATTATTTTATGTATTATCTGATTTTTTTCAGACTCCATTGTATGCTTAATGGAATCTGACAAATAACATAAAAGCATAAAAAGAAAAGCAGCAATTTCCTGTGTATTTATATAAAGATAACCACTATTAACCTTTTTGGTATATGCCCCCTTTTCCCTACTTTTTTTTCAATTACAGTTGGCATCCAATATTATTTTATATTAGTTTCAGGTGTACAGCATAGTGGTCAGGTATTTATACAATTTATAAAGTGATTCCCTCCACTTGACACCATACACAGTTATTATAATATTATTAACTATGTTCCTTATACTGTATTTTACATCCCTGTGACTATTGTATGACATGACATATATTTATGATATTTTTTCATTCCTTATTGGGTTGATTGATTCATTACTTCATTCATCATTTAACAAATATATAACACCGCCTGCTTTGTGCCAGCTCTAATGAAGTTGCTCGGGATATAATCGATGAAAATGCGCACAGATGCCAAGTCCTAGCCTGGAGCTCAGAAGTAAGGGCAAGAAGAAGAGATTTCTCACAGAAAAGTATGCCTTGCGTAGATGAAATTTGTTTGTGAAGAGCGATGTCCCTTAAGCAATTTGATGCATAGGTTCAGAATTTGGGAGAAAAGTCTACATTGGAGTTCTCTGATTGTAAGTTATCAACAAGTGTGTGATTATTGATGGTAATAATAATCCACCTAAAGATGTATGCAGACTTGGAAGGGACCCCAAAAAGAGATTTAAAGAAAACACTGTAGAAAGAAGCTGAGAATAGCAAAGAGAATGTTAAGCTGCCAGAAAGACCATATTGTGTCCTTGAAGGAGGAGAGGTCATAAGGAAGAAGTGGCCAATAGTATCACATTCTCCTGAAGACCAGGGAGATGGGGTCAAGGAGAACTTTGGTGAAAGCAGTTCAATCTTTGAGTAGATCTTTCTACTGTATTTCCCTGCAGCCCGTGCCATATTAAATAAATTATTAAAGCTTTAAGATACATTATTTTAACGCCAGGCATGTCACATCTATGAACGGGATGTTTTTTGGAGTATTGTTGGTCTTTGACATGGTAAGGATTAGAATATGCATTTATTTATTTTTTATTGAATTTATTGAAGTGACATTGATTAATAAAATTATATAGGTTTCAGGTGTATAACTCTAGAATATGCATTTATTTCAAGAGCAAAGAATCAGAATAGTGGGAGAACTAGAAAACAAAAGGAAAAAATCCCGCAAATTATAGGCTGATAAGAAATGAGGAAGCCAGTGGTGGGACGCGCGGAAATCCACAGAGTGGCTGAAAGGTCAGTGCCTACACCTTTAGAGATGACCGCAGATATTTTCTGCCCCTATTGAATAATAAAGTGACTTGCTTCTTGAACATGAAGAAGGTTTGTTTAAGCCTCGTTTTTCTGAGTATTTCGTCTTACGTATTTTGTGGGAGAAAGCAGGGTGGTGGTGGATTAATCTGGAGGTTTTGTGCAGCATGGACTGGAGGATAACACACTAAAGGTTGGTGGTGATACAGGCTAAACCAAGATAAAGGCTATATTTTGGAAGGATTCAATTGATTTAAAGGAACAGGGTGAGGAAAAATTGATAGTACACATTGTCTCTAGGCCAAAATAAATACTTAGCACTTTTATCTGTTAGTTATCTTTGCTTTTTTTGTCTTTTATTTTACTATTTAAAAAAATTGTTTCCAGAGAGGAAGGGAGAAGAGAGAGATAGAAACATCAATGATGAGAGAGAATCATTGATTGGCTGCCTCCTGCACGCACTCTACTGGGGATCGAGCCCACAACCCGGGCACATGCCTTGACCGGGAATCAAACCATGACCTCCTGGTTCATAGGTCAATGCTCATCACTGACACACTGGCTGGGCTAAATAGTTATCTTAATAATAGCAGTCCAACACTGTCTGGCAGATATCACTGTGTTTGCTGTTAAAAATGAAAAATATCTAGTGTGCTGTAGGTGCCTTGGGTTGCAAGTGGGAAAACCATTGGCCAATGCTACTCTTCCTCATATCTTGTTCTTCTTGTATCAGAGCATATATTGCTGCTCTCTATTATGATATTTTCTGTCTTTTTTTGCTGAGTCTACAGAGTATACAAGGAGAGGAACATGTTTGTCTTGTTCATCACTGTGTCCCCTGCACCCAGGACAGGGACTGGCTTGTGACAGATGTTCAATATCTAAGGGGTGGAATTCATCCAAATTATGAATGGGTTAATCCTATTAGTCTTTATAAACAATGCTAAGTTACATACAATGCTAATTTATCTGCTTGCATTTTTCAAACTCTGAATTAATTTCTGGCATATTTTTTAGTGGAGACATCTTAATGGCCTATGTAGAAATCGTTGACAATATATGAATAGAATTAATGCAAGTGCTAAAAAAAAGAAATACATTTTAGTTCTGAATAAGAGAAGAAAAATTACATGAATAATCAGTTTGGGTACACTTTTAAGGGAATTGGATAGAGGTGAGAATAATAACTATGGCAATAGTTGAAATTCATGTAGTGCATTTAACTAATTTTATTCTCCAAACAGCTGTAGGAAGTATGATGCAGAACAAACTACCCCCAGAGTTGGTGGATTAAGACAACATTTATTTTTTTTCTCTCACAGTTATGTGGGTTGTATGATTCTTGCTCCTGCTCCATGGGATATTGGCTGCAAGACAGGGACATCTGTAGTCATATGGGGTCTGCACTGGACTGGAGTGTCCAGGGGGCTCAGTTGATTCTGGTTGTTGGCTATGAGCTCAGTTGAGATTCTGAGCCAGTACATGTATGTGTGGCCTCTCCATGGGACTGGGGACATCTCAGCATGGCGGCCAGATTCTGAGAGGGAGCACCTCAGGAACAAGTGCTTGTAGAGACCCAGGCGACAGTGGCAAGGATCTCTATGATGCACCCTGGGGATTCTGAGGAGTTCTACTCACCAGGTGAGTGATGGGCCTATCACTATAAAGGAGAAGGTGAGCTTGATTTTAGGCGAGACTATGCACCAGAGAGATTTCAGATGACCATGTCACACAGCACATGGAAAGACTGAAGCATGTAGAAATGCCAAAGGGAATCTCAGGTGAAAGGTCAAGATTATGAATGAATAAATTTGAATAATCTGCATAGACACAATGATTAAAAGTTTAGGATGGAGGCTATCTGAAACAAAAAGAAGGAGTGAGGTAAAGACAGAGTTTAGTCCATGCTCATCTTTAGAAGTTAAAGGAGGAAAAAGAGGTAGCAAAGGTATCAGGTAATTATGTTCAAGATTCATTAATGATGAGTTAGAGGTTTAAAAAGGAAGCTGTTTTAGGAAGGTTGGCGTTAAGACTGTGAATCCCTGCTTCCCATCCCTTCCCTCCATTTCTTCAGGCCATCAAAAGAGACTGGGTTTCTTGTTGCCACTTGGGTCTCTGGTAGAAAAAAATCTATGTGCTTATATGGACAAAGGCAAAATTCAACTGAATAAAATGGTAAAAGGCAAAATTCTACTGAGTAAAATGTAAAGACCTATTGGCTTATTCAAGGATTTATGAATTGGGCGGTGTGTCATCTAGCAGACAGAACAGAGTTTGGGTGAGTTGTACAAAATGAAAGACTTTTCTACACTGAAGGGGGCAGCAAAGGAAGTCTCTAGCAAAGAGTGGGTTGTTTTGGCAAGGTCATGTTCCCATGGCTGATGGAAGGGGTCTGTTGGGTGGATTACCTCTCTAGTGCTAACCAGGTAATTCCTCACTAACTGGTTAAAGGGGACATTCCCAGGAGGCTGGAACTGCACTTAGTTTAGGTGGTAAGTCTTGGTTTCCTAATGTGGGTCTTCTCACAAGTGACTCCATTTTGGATCTGTTGTCTCTTTCTTTTTTTTTTTTAACAGTTTATAGTTTATGCTAATGTAATATACTGCTAGAAAATTAATTCTATTCAAGATTTTCAATATTTTGGTATTTTCTAATTAAAAATTGTCGTTGTTATTAATGATAAAGTATGAAGTTAACCCTGTAACCTATGAGACAGATATAACACACTCATGGAGTCACAAGGAGAAAATAGATATTATAATTTTTGTACTAACTCAATGTTACCTCTCTCATAATTACATCTTACATAGAGAAATAACTTCATGTGTAGGGTAAATCAATAAAATAATAGATTCTTTATATAATTTATTGAGTGCCAATATGACAGGGACTGAGATATGTAATTTTATTTATTATATATTCAGTATTAGGCAATATTGAACCCATTCACATTCTCAAAGACTCTGAAAGACTGAGTGCTATTATTCATAAAAACAATTAAATGAAATAAAACCTATGATCTTCATCATCTCTAGCTAATATGGTAGGCCAATTATTGAATCTAGTCTCACTAAACTAAGCTAATAATTGCCAGAACTGGAATTAAAACCCATACCTATTTCTCTCCAAAGACTCTGTTTCCATAACAACAGCTTTCCTCTCTACCTTGCATTTACTTCTCCTTCCTCCTACTCTCTGCCTCCTGCCATGTATCTGTAGCTATTTGCAAAGTCTAAAATTAAATGGTGAACTGATAAATGTTGCTATTAAATATATCTATACATACATATAAAAGACTAAGCGACTGGCCAACCGGCTGACCAGCCAGTAGGAATGGTGCGCACTGACCACCAGGGGGCAGACACTCAATGCAGGAGCTGCCGAGCTACAGTGACTTGGCAGCGGTGGTTCTCGGGTGACACACCCCGGAACCAGAGAGGACAGAGCCCGATTCCTCGCAGGGCCGCACAATTCTACCTTAGGCTGTGA
Organism: Myotis yumanensis; assembly: GCF_028538775.1. Taxonomy (NCBI): domain Eukaryota; kingdom Metazoa; phylum Chordata; class Mammalia; order Chiroptera; family Vespertilionidae; genus Myotis; species Myotis yumanensis. The sequence continues at coordinate 2,553,069 of NW_027223754.1, read as the reverse complement.
TTCTACCTTATGTTGTTGCTGGGGCACTGTCAGCCAGAATCTGGTTTACTGCACACTTGTGTTTGCGTTCCACACCCTGGACGACAGCAATTTTGCAGAGTGCCCTCGCGCACTCCAGGAACCTCAGGGGATGTAGGAGAGCCAGTTTGGGCCCGATCCCCGAAGGCCAGGCCAAAGGACCCCACCTGCTGGAGGGACCCCGCTCACTCCGCAGATGCCCTTCAAGCCCTGGCACCACCCCAGGTGAGGCCTACTGAGGAGGGACCGTGGGAGGTTGGCTTCAGGGCGTGTCCAGCCCGTCTTGCCCAGTCCCAACCCACCGGCCACCTTCTAATTAATTTCCTTTCAATGTGCTCGAATCCGTGCACCAGGCCTTTGTTTCTTTACTCTCTGTAGAGGGCTTGCTGTTGGGATTGGAGCTGGGTGAATAGGCCTGGGCAAGGTGGTTTGCAGACTTTTATCTCATTTCAGTGCCCAGACTCTTATTTTTCCCTTTGTTCCCAGGACCCCCACCTGTTTTGCATACCTATTCCTTTGTTTAGATTAAAATATATCAGAGGTTTGCCGAAACCGGTTTGGCTCAGTGGATCGAGCATCGGCCTGCGGACTGAAAGGTCCCAGGTTCGATTCCGGTCAAGGGCATGTACCTGGGTTGCGGGCACATCCCCGGTGGGAGATGTGCAGGAGGCGGCTGATCGATGTTTCTCTCTCATCGATGTTTCTAACTCTCTATCTCTCTACCTTCCTCTCTGTAAAAAATCAATAAAATATATTTTAAAAAAATAAAAATAAATATATCAGAGGTTTAAGAAACCAAGGTGGGGGGTGGACATAGAACCTGTAAATGTGAGCTGTAATGGTAACCTTCATCAGGGAAAAGCAAACTTTGTTAGGAAATTAAATACGCAAGGAAACTAAACATTATTTCAGTTGGGATTCTTGCTCCGCCTCATCCTGAAATTCATTTCCCAGGGCAGTTTCTTGGTCCTTGCAAACCGCCTTCATGCTCCCCACATCAATGCTTGGACATATCAGGGTCCGAGCAAGTTAAATGACGCTCAGGGATCCTCAGCACCTGACTCTCTTGGCAGCCGCTCCAGCGTTGACATCATGGGCCTGCACAGTTTGCTCTTTCAGAGTCTGCCTTCCTCTCACTCCAGCCAGATTGCCTCCCTCACACCAGGTTGGCCGGGTCTTTGTTTGGAAGCCAAGAGGCAAGAGGCATTTGCTCTGACTGTCAGTGACATGAAAGGGGCACAGTCACCTCATTCTTCATGGAATTTACATGTAAATGGACTTAACACAGGCGGTATGTCAGTTCCAAACAGGACACTTTTAGGATAGACACTTAGCATAGTGCTTAGTATAATACCGAATTGAAAATGTTATCTAAGAAAGGTTTATTAAGGTTCATGCCATAGATCTCTTTTTGAAAAAGCTCTCTTTCATCAGTGTTATCTATTTTTTTTGTTTTAAAAAAATCTCTTTCACCTTCTTGCAATTTCCATGGTTATTATCACACCACAAATTAATAGCGATGTCAGGTATATTGTGTCCTTGGCTTTTTATAATCTTATTTCTTTGAACTTAGTGTCGATTAATTAGTGCCTTTTGACATTTTTTACTTTTTTCTCAAGCTTTGCTCTTTAGTGTCCTCGCCCAGTGTCTGTCTGTACAGAATAAAATACAACCTCTCCTTTTGTGCTTTCAACCCACGGGCTGCCTTACAGATATACCACTGAGGTATTCACAGCATGCTGATCCAAGGTGGTTAAAAACACACAAAAAGCAGTGGCTCTGTTTTTATAAACTTTTAATTTGCTTTTCTGACATTAGTAGATCATGGTTTGGGGTGTACTTCACACATGACTTGCTTTATAATAATTTGTATACTTTTTTATATCATCAGAAGTTTTCCTTATTTTCCCCATTTAATCATTTGGAAATTCAGTGGGTAGTCCCATATGGGTCCTTACAGGAATACGTAAGCAAGGTGTTTGGGAAGGCAGCTACCATTGTTTCCCCCTGCGGTGTCCCTTCTTCCACTTGATTTTTAAATACAAAATGTGTCATAATGGGTGGGAGAGAATTAAACATTACTCACAGGCAATGGAAATGGAAAAATCTAGAGATTTTAGTAAAATATATGCTGGATATCAGAGTCCTCACTTTTCTATTGGGAGGCATAACTTTGGAGACGTATTTGAAAATGTTCCTTGTTTTATATTGATTGCCAAGTAAAAATGTTAAAAGAGAGAAAACGCCCCCTTTTCCCACTTGTGTCCTTCAGTGGCTGTGACTATCTGGGGTCGTCCTGATTGAGTTGAGATGCCTCAACTTTTTAGAGTTTTGTGAGGTTCATGTTTAACACGACTGCAGGCATTTTGGTGATGCTGCTGTTAATGGCTTTGCAGAGTTCCAGACCAACTGAACACCTGTGAGTTTTCCCCTAACATCAGCGCCTATGTGGGTGTGAGCCTCCGCACCATGGTGGATTCTACCCTCTCACACTCAAGACAGAAAATAAAAATGTTAGCTCTGCATGAATCTGCTCACCTTATCTTTTGGCTTTAGTTTCTATCCACAAGAAATATGGTTTCGCCACAATTTCGGTAAACTGGAAAACAAAAACTATTTTATGGAAATCTTCATTGAAACAATGAATAATGAACAAAATTCAAACTATTATCAAGTGTTTGAGAATTATTTTTTTTTTATTTTTATTTTTTTTAATATATTTTATTGGTTTTTTACAGAGAGGAAGGGAGAGAGATAGAGAGTTAGAAACATCGATGAGAGAGAAACATCGATGAGCTGCCTCCTGCACATCTCCCACTGGGGATGTGCCCGCAACCCAGGTACATGCCCTTGACCGGAATCGAACCTGGGACCTTTCAGTCCGCAGGCCAACACTCTATCCACTGAGCCAAACCGGTTTCGGCGAGAATTATTTTTATATGTCAGTTTTATAAATTCAGAGATAGACAATAACTGTTTTGTATATCCCGTGTTTATTGATTTGTCAGTTGTTTTCTCTGAAAAATGCCCCTTTGATAAACAGTCATGTTTATATTGTTTACTGATTGATTGTTGTTTAACGATCTGGTCTTGACAGGAACAAGTATGCCTGGCTCTGTTGTTCAGTTGTTACTAAAGACCTTGTTGCTATTTATGATAGTCTTCATTGTGTGACACATCTGTCCACTCATGACAGTTGTTCTATCTAAAAAGTTTAGTGCCTGATGGTTCTCAGATTCTCTTTGGAACTTCTGTTGGATTCTATGCCAAAATATCAAAGTTTTGGGTTGTGTCTTTTTTTTTTTTTTTTTTTTTAGTTAATTAGATTGGCTTTATTTTTTGACTATGTTAATATCCCCATTTTTTTGAACATATATTTGAAATACTTCAGTATCAGTATTATAGAGTGGATGGGAAGGGGTATCTAATGACCTCCTTTAGATTTTATATGAAAAAAAATGAACATGTTTATTTATAATACTGTTAAGTAATTACCAGGGTGAGGTATATTAAATACTGTGTTACTAGTCCAGTGGTTAGTTACTGACTGTTTAGGAAATTCAGGTGCAGTAGAAGAGAGAAACAGGATAAATGTTAATGTAGATTTCCTCACCACTGGCCTCATGGGCACTAAGGGATCCCACTTTCACTGAGCAGACATATCAGTGGAAACAGTGATACTAACAGAAGTCTGGCCCACAAACCTTGGTTGTCCTTCATGGACATTAGACAACTGGGATTTTTGATTTTGCTGATGAACTTCAAGCTGTGTTGAGCAACAAACTTGATAGAACTGGGTTTCATTAATTTCATATGTGAATTGAAGAAATAATTAAGGGATTTCATTTACTTCATTCCAGTTAATTTACGGTGAAGGGTTTATTTTTAAAGATTTTTATTAAATGGCATATCATTTTGTTTTTGATATTTCACACATTGAAAATGCTCCTTTCTGTTCTTAATGAGAAAGGCTTTGTTCTCTACACGAAGCTAAGGCCGGCCTTTGTCTGGAGATGACTATTGCTTTAGCGCTGGCTATTGTTGTGTTTCTATGGAAACGGCAGGACTCTGAGGTATAGAGGTTTTGTCCAACAATGCACAGTGATAGCCAATCAGTTTCTTTCCATAGTCAACTCATCAACATGTAACTGTTGTTCTCCAAGGAATCCATGTACAATGCCATTAATTCTCCCCTAAGTGCCCAGTGTGCACCAGGCATTTTGTATCTAATTAGTATCATTTAGTATTAATGTTATTTTAAAAGATGATGTGATAAATACAGAATCAATATTTACCTGGACAATTGTCTATTTTTCTATCAGATAAAAACATTTCCTTAAATTTGAATGTTGGGATTTTCTTTTTCAATTTGCAACCAGTCTATGCCAAATGGGTTCTCCTATTTTCTCTATTTACTGTAAAGATCCTATATAATAAAAGCCTAATATGCAAATCAACTGAATGGAGTAACAACCAGTCACTATAACACATACTAACCACCAGGGGGCAGACGCTCAATGCCAGAGCGGTGCCCTGGTGGTCAGTGCACTCCCAGACTGACCAGGTTGAGCGGCTGCTCCCACAGAGGGTGAGTCCACAGCCACTTGGCTGACTGGGATGAGCCGTGCTCCCACAGTGGGCCGATCCCTGCAGGCCACGCCCCCCACCAGGGCACGAATCCCGTGCACCGGGCCTCTAGTGGTAATAACTTCAGTGCAGGCTTTTTGTTCTAGTCATGGCTCTAAGTATATAGGGATAGAGATTTGTTCCACTGAATCCTGACAGGTGTGTGCCGATCTTATCCCTTGACATGGCATAACGATGGTAGTGATAATCATCCTGAACATAGGAAATGGATCTGAAGACCCAGCAACTGTTTTTTTACATGTCAGACAGCTGGTCAACCTTTGGTCATCTGAGCTGATGGAAAATGTTGAGAGATGTGTGGCATCTCCAGTGAGAGGTCATTGGAAGAGAACTTTTTGAATGAAAATATACAAATGGGAGAGTATTGACAATTAAATAATCATAAAAGAATTTTAATATGCTGATTTATTCCAGTGCCCTGGTCAAGACCTAGGATGAATTATTGACCAGGGTTCAAGGGAAATTCCAGATGCCTCCATCTGTAAGCACATTCCCCTGCTTCCATTTGACTTCTAAATACTAGATACTTAAGTCTTCTCCTGTGATGACTATCTTTCTTTCTTTAGCTCTCCCTTCACTTCTTTTTCAGTATCTAACAAGTAGGTAGAAAGATAAAATATGGAGAGCTCTGAGGGACTGTAATGGAGAAAAGGAAAATAGATTCTAACCCCAAAAGGATGTGCAAAGCGAGACTAGAATCTGTTCCGTGTGATTTCTCCTCCTTTTATTTTTCCTTTTGTTTTTCTTTTACTCTAGGTCCCCAGAGGAAGTATGTGAAAGCCAGTTAGGAGCCTGCAGCTTGAAACCCAGCACAATAACAGGAAGGCAGCGGCCAGTCTAAACAGGGTGGCTAGGGGTTAGGACAGGCTCATGCTGGTTCCCTGCAATCTGCCTGGGACATTTCTAGTGGCACGGGCTCTGGCAGATCTCCTTGACACTGGTAGATAGACCACTGCAAGCAGCTGGTAAACACGCTATCTCATACTGCTCTTCTTCCTTTCTGTCCCCTGGGCTTTTAGCCTTTCCTGGTGCTTCTATTCCAACCAGAGCCTCTTTCAAAATGGCTCTTGCTCAATACCCATCCTTCTCTTCCCATTAAAAACTGGAGTTTCCTGAGGATCAGTCCAGCAGCAGTGTCCCACTGAATTACCTGGTCATAGGCTGTGATTGACATGTGTGCTGACTCCCTAGGAAGGGGATCGTGTCTACAGACCCAAGCAGGTGTGTGGGAAACGTCACGAGGAAGATATTTTCTCCCCTCCTCTGTGGTTGACCTGAGAAGATCAACAAATGTGTCCTGAGCAGAAGAATAAGAGAAGAGGAAACGCCTAGCAAAGCACAGGAGGGCAGGGCAGACGCAAGAATCCACAATCAGTCTGGTGGCCTCTTATATCAATAAACGTCCATTCAGATTAATGATCATAACAAAATTAACTTAAAATTTTAAAGCAAGGAATGTCAGGTTGTCACTGACGCTTTGAGTCTGTGGGATTGATAAGATTATGGCAAGGAAAAAACCGATTAACTTATTCAGAACAGCAGGGGCATAGATGTTGTCTGCCTTGTTTACTATGTACATATAATTTCTCTCTCCATAACCAGTGCTTAATAGCAGCCCTGAACATTTTGAATCAAGGAATAAACAAATAATTTATCTTTACCGTTGCACTGTAATCCCAGGCATTGAATTTCTTTTTATTTGAGTTTGGGGTTTTTTTTATTTCTTTTTTCATACTTTCATTCTGTTTTGTCTAGTAAATATTAGCTGTTTATGAAAAATCATAAAACTAAAAATTAAAATATTTAAGGCACTGAAAGACCAGAAGCAATGAGAGTAACAAAATCCAATTTGAGTTTTTGAATTTATAAAAGGTTCCATGTATTGAATGCAGGGTTGGGAAAGAACAGAAGTAAAAGTAGCTAAAGTTGGGAGGCTATTAGCCAAAATCAAGGTGATAAAATTTATAATAGAAAAAATAGATCTTAAAACACGCGCACACGCGCACACACACACACACACACAAGAGTAAACAAAAATTTTATATTTGGGAAAGCTAACTTCTAGCTATATATCTAGAAAAAAATCTAGATATTTTCGGTAAGTATTTTTACTTTTTTTTTTTTTATTTTTGTTGCCTACCATTTCATTCTTGTTCTTCAGAAAGTAAGGCAAGCAGTTCTCAGTATTGGCGAATAAGGCATGTTCCATGGGTGAACTTACATGGAAAATCGGGTTATAATGGAAGAGAACTTTTGGAGAAGCTAAGAACCTTGTATAGAGATTAAAGCAATCCCCGAGCGTGTACGGACATCATGGCTGAGGCACTAATCGAAAGAGAGGTATTAAAGATGCAACAGGGCGGAGGTGTGGAGTGAGGTCTTGGCCGAGGTGGGAAGGATGGGGACTCAGCAGGGGTGTCAAAGTCAGTCCTCAGAGACAGGACCCGCATAGGAAAACTCTGAGGGGAAGATTGTCTCCTGAAGAAGGCTCATTTACAATCGTCCAGTATGACGAGAGCACAGAGTGCAGATAAGAAAGTGTGAGCAATGAGTCTGGGCATGGATGGTTTGGGTCTGCTGGTATCTACTCATCAGACACAGACTCAGCACCATGGAGTCACGCTTGGAATATGGATGTGGACTTTCAAAACACTCTAGATTCCTCCCTCTGGGAGAAAACGGGAGAGTCAGGAGTCTAACACATGTTTTCAGGAGTTTAAAGGTTACAGCATTTAGTTCACGGACGGTACTTTTATATTAAACCCTATCACCAAAGTAACAACAAAGACTGCTGCAGGACTCCTCAAATGCATCATTGTGCCATGGCTGAAGCCATTGCCCAGCCGTGGATTTGATTTGATGGGGCGCGATAGAAGTATAGTTGATTTCATGAAACATTCTTCTATTTTAAAAATCAAATGTGAAAAAGATTTCTTCTGAGAAGGTAGTTCTTCTGCACTGTGCTCGTTGTCTGATCTGTGGGCAGGGGATTGGTGGAAGCCCTCCGAGGTGGAACATGCAGGGCCCAGGCAGGGTGTGGGGTTTGGCAGACACTCGCTGGACGTAGTGCGGTCCCCGTCTCCTTGGCCAGGATGCAAGCAGTGTCACCTATAGCGACGTCACCTTCCTGTCCCCCGCAGGAGCGTCACCTCGCTACAGCATATGTAGCTCTCTTCTGCCAAGAAGGGGGCAGATTGGGAATCTTGCCTTTCCAAGAGCTGTTTTCATCCGCAGCTCTTCATCTCCTCTGTCAATTCTCTACCTTTTCTTAAAAGAACGCTGTGTCTTCAGGAGATCCGCAGTGTGCCTGACGCATTAAACGGTCCTGGTAGAGTCCACTTCAGGAAACTTTGCTAGACTCACTTATTATACAAAGAAAGAAAAGAGAGAAGGGAAATCTTTACCACCTACAATATTTCTTTTTGTGCCCTGAGAGGCAGAGGTGGGAAGCCAGCTCGTGTGGTTCATCAACTGCTAAGAAAGGTTATGATTTGGGGCGAACACAGAGCAAAAGGAGAGTGGGCACATGGTGTTCTAACACGTGATTGACTAGAACACGTCAACAGGAGGTAAATGAGGTGAATTTAAAGCTACTAAATTGATACGTTAAAGACAACCAAGTACAACTGAATTGGAAAAAGAGAAAAATGAAGCTAGTGACCAAAACTCAACTGATTAGTGTAAACTGAAATTGCTTTAATTGAAATCAGCCATGTAATTTGGATTGACATTCTTTCTGATTTATTTTCCCCAGACACGGGCTTGTCTTACTAAGCACTGTTTTCCTAACAAAATATGACCTGCTGCTCCTCAGAATCTGTTACCTTGGCAAACATTTTCCCCTCATCTGTAAAATTCAAGGGGTAAAGTCAATGAAAACATTATCCCCAATTTCTAATAATTTTTGAAAGCATCTTCATTAAATGAAATATTATAGGAGACCACAGGATAATATGTTCTTGTCTGATATATGATTGTTTTAATTAAAAGAGGAATATTTGATTGTAAAAAAAAAAAATCCCATGAACTTACAGGCTACTGTGGGAATGGGACATTAAACAGATTTATAGTCAAATCTCTCTATATATAAAACCCTAAGTGACCAGCTGACCGTTTGACCGGTAGACCATTTGACCCATTGCTATGATGCACACTGACCACCAGGGAGTAGACGCTCAATGCAGGAGCTGCCCCCTGGTGGTCAGTGCGCTCCCACAGCGGGAGCATGGCTCAGCTGACGGAGGGGTGCCAGATGCATGGTTCATGGCTGGTGAGCACAGCAGCAGTGGCGTGAGCCTCTCCCACCTCTGCAGCAGCAGGGCCGGGATGAGTGGGAGCGGCGTGGTGCCCTGCCTGGGCTCAGACTCCTACACGGCTGCCTGCTGCTTCACACACTACTACAGCCCTTGGGGGATGTCTGACATCCCCCTAAGGGTCCTGGATTGCCAGGGGGTAGGCTGAGGGACCCCATTGATGCACGAATCCGTGCACTGGGCCTCTAGTAAATATATAATAAATAATACACTAGATTAATTGCTAAGAAAAAGTTAAGTTCGTTTAAAAGGAAAAGCACTGGACACCCTGATTTTGATTGGGAGTGTTGGAAGAGAGTTCGGAGAACACAACATGGCTAGAGGTTTGAAAGATGATTTGGCAGCTGCTTAGGTGAACAGCATTTGGGAAGATTCTAGAACAGTGTTGTGGATGCTAAAAAATGTTTTGTTGGGGAATAAGTCTGAAAACACTCACTGTGGAACTTCACAGAGTATTGATTATAATCCATTAAAATCAAGAGTAGCTGAGGATTTGTAGAATGGAAAACTTTTCACTGGGGAAGAAAAACAAATTCAAGGTTTTCTTTGGGTACACAGAAGGCTTTTTTTTTAATATATTTTATTGATTTTTTACAGAGAGGTAGGGAGAGAGATAGAGAGTTAGAAACACCGATGAGAGAGAAACATCGACCAGCTGCCTCCTGCACATCTCCTACTGGGGATGTGCCTGCAACCCAGGTACATGCCCTTGACCGGAATCGAACCTGGGACCCTTCAGTCCGCAGGCTGACGCTCTATCCATTGAGCCATACCGGTTCCGGCAACAGAAGGCTTTTTAGAGAAAAAAAATCTGCCTGTTTCCTGATAATAGCAGATCTACTTCCTTAAGAAATCAACATTTCTACTTCAAGTTTATCATTGCGATATAGAATGTTTTGTTTCACACTGTGATGTGAGGAGTTTATAACTAAATGATCATGGTTTATTCTACACCATTGCATTTTATTCCCTAGATAAACTACACTTAATGAGGCCACATTGCAAAAGTCAAGAATTTGACACATCATTAACTAGAAAGTGAAATTAATTTTCCTTAGTCATTAAGTAAGTTATGCTCTATTTGAAACCTCAAAATGTTAGTAATATTAATAAAAATAATATGATTATTAAAAACAGCACAACTTAAAACAGCATCTATTTTTAACAGACTTATTGAGATATAAATCACATATCAGAACATTCACCCATTTAAAGTTGACAGCTCAGTGTTTTCAGTATCTATGTAGGCAGAGAAATAATCATATAATAGACCTGAAACCATCACCACAATCTAATTTTAGAACCATTTTCTCTTTTTAAAAAAAATATTTTTATTGACTTTTAGAGAGAGAGAGGAAGGGAGAGGGAAGGAAAGAAAAAACATCCAATTGGATGCCTCCTACACACTCCCCACCAGGTATGGAGGCCATAAACAGGGCACGTGCCCTGACTGGGAATCGAACCGGCGACCTTTCAGTGCATGGGATGATGCTCAACCAACTGAGCCCCACTGGCCAGGGCAGTACCTTTCCTTTACTCCAGAAAAGGGCACCTCTCATTAGTAGCTGCCTCCTCCCTGTCCCCTCTCACTCTCCGTCCTGGGCAGTCACTAACCAATCTACTTGTTGTCCTGGAGACGGCACCCTGATTTTAAAGGGGTAGCCTGCTTTGTTACCTAGTCCTGGTGTTCTGGTATTTGAATTAGGCCCCTCCAGGTTTGTAGGGAAACAAATAGGGATGATATTTATGTCTGGCCAGCGGCAGGGATGTTGAGATGTTCTCTTTTTGTTTTCCCAGCTGTAATTGCTTCCCCACAATTATTTGTTTTTTAATCTGGCAGCTTCTTATAATAGACATGAATATCATTTTATCTGCCCAGAAATGTGTACTTAGATTCAAACATTTTAGTCCTGTATTACATTATAGTCTGACTAATCTCCTATATTGATTTCAGTCAAAGTTTAAATATTTTTCATAATAAATATAGCATAATCAATAAAAAAAGGAAATTGTTACTAAACATAGTGAATTTACTCCTAGGACTTCAATACTTGGGATGTAGTAAATGTTTTTGAGTGAGTGAAGGAAAGAAATATATATATATACACACTGAGTGGCCAGATTATTATGACCACCTGATGTTTGTAGGCACATTGGCCGTACACTGCATCGTATGGGATATGGAAGCCGAAGGCCTGTTCGAACACCTTTGCTGTCTGCAGTTACCAAGATAAAATGTCTCCAATTCGCACAGGAACACAAGGATTGGACAGTCGAGCACTGGAAAAAAGTCATGTGGTCCGATTAATCACATTTCTAGTTGCATCATACAGATGGCAGATTGAGAATTTGAGGGAAACAGCATGAAAGTATGCACCCCACATGCATGAGTACAACCCTTCAAGCTGGTGGGGGCAGTGTTATGGTTTGGGGCATGTTTTCCTGGCATGATTTGGGCCCTTTAATTTGTGTGGAACAATGTCTGAATAGCACAACATACCTAAATATCATTGCTGATCAAGTTCATCCTATCATGTTGATGGCATAGCCCAATGGAGATGGTTTCTTCCAACAAGACAATGCGCCATGCCACGGTGCTCGTATTGTGCAGGAGTGGTTTCAAGAACATGAGGGAGACTTTACCTTGTTTAGGTGGCCCCCACAATTGTCAGATCTCAATCCAATTGAGTTAAAAGAGCCATCAGGCAGCTGATTCCACAACCATCAAATCTCACAGAACTGGACAGTGCTATTCATCAGGCATGGTGTCAGATTCCTCGCATCACCTTTCAACATCTCGTGGAGTCAATGCCAAGAAGAATCACCGCAGTATTGAAGGCAAAAGGTGGCCCAATGAAGTACTGATGGGGTGGTCAAAATAATCTGGCCACTCAGTGTATATATATATATTTATTTACTAGAGAAATATGCTAATTAACCAGGACGCCATAATGGGTCGACTGGACAGGAGGAGGTTGTGCGCACAGCATCAGGGGCAGGGCGGCAGAGCTTCGGTGTGCCTGCACTCGGGGAGGGCCTGATCAGCAGCGGCCGTGGCTGCTTCAAGGGCCGGAGAGGGAGTGGGCGGCGCCATGCAATTTCCAATCACGTGCTGAGCTCCAAGTGATAAAAATAAATAAAAACATGGCAAACTGGTGGTATATGGATAACATAACATACGTTGTTAATCAAAACTGTAGATGGTCATTTCTTTTGTAGCTCATAATATTAAGCAGCATCTCTGCACTGAGTTAAGCACTCGGCAAACTCTAGTAAAGCACACACGTGATGTCAGGTGAGCGTCAGGTGCCTGAGGGAATTCTAAGCCCACAGAAAGCCACTTACACTCCAGGAGCCTGTGGTCTCTCTCGGAAATTAAGGCTTAGTATTGGACAGGTAAGAAATTGTTACTGTTGTTTATCATTACTACAAATGTTAAATTAATTTAGATTTCATACATTTTATCTTCATTTTCCACAGAGAGGGAGATGCATATTATTTAGATGAGTTCTATTCCTTTAAAAATTTTATCAGTATGTTATTAATGATCCTATATAATAAAAGGGTAATATGCAAATTGACCCTAATGGCAGATGACCAGGAATGACCGGTTGCTATGACACGCACTGACCACCAGGGGGCAGATGCTCAATGCAGGAGCTGCCCCCTAGTGGTCAGTGTGCTTCCACAGGAGCACTGGCTCATGGCTGGCCAGATCAGCAGCAGTGGCAGGAGCCTCTCCCGCCTTTGCAGCAGCGCTAAGGATGTCTGACTAATGGCTTAGGCCTGCTCACCATGGGGAATGGGCCTAAGCTGTTAGTTGGACATCCCCCGAGGGCTCACGGGCTGCCAGAGGGATGTCTGACTGCCAGCTTGGCAATCCCCTGGGGAGTGAGCCTAAGCCATCAGTCGGACATCCTCCGAGGGGTCCCAGACTGCGAGAGGGTGCAGGCTGGGCTGAGGGACAACCCCTCTCCCCTGAGTACATGAATTTTCATGCACCGGCCTATAGTTAGATTATAACTTTCCAAGATATTTATTCCAAAGTTTGAAATCTGTCATCTGCTACTTGCTGATGGCAAGATAGATGTAAACAGTGAATAAAAGTGCATAGGAGTACTCTCCTCAGAAGTTCTTACGAGAGTTAAGATTCTTGATAAACTGGGCTAGTGGGTAATGATGATGAAACAAGTAGACAGAGCCTGGTAACTGTAGGGACGGGAGATATAAAGGAACAAAAGGGAAGCTTCTCATGTTCAAAACTCATCATTTTGTGCTTCTAAATTGAGTGGTTTGGATCCCTGTCAGCTTTTACGAGGAAATGTAACAGTAATTTATTTTTTATGTTGAGTTAAGGTGCCTGTGGATATATTGGAGCAGAAAATAGACAGTTCTGATTCTTAGGAGACAGCTTACACTACAGCGAGAAATTTGAGAGCTATAAGCAGATAATTTACAAAATTGTGGAAACAGATGACGTCATGGAGAAAAGGGGCAACGTGGGAAGATGGTAGAACCAGCGACATTTCCATTGTGGGACAGGGAAGGGAGACAGAGGGTGGGTAAGAAGTTGAGAGAATGGAGGAGATCTGGGAAGGAACAGGGTTGATGAAGAAAAGTAAGGAGAGATTTTCAAGAAAGCAGAGGCAGGGATGTCAGATGCTGCGGAAAACATCAAGTCAGAGAACTGAGAAGCTTTCCCTAGAGCTGGAGTGTGGTGCCTCGGCGTGACCTCGGTAGAGCCTGGTCAATAGAATGAGCAGGTGGACTCAAACTGTAGGGTCAAACTTGAGGATTCGAGGAGGGAAGGTAGTAGAAGCAATGAGTGATATTTCAGGAATATTTATTAAGCAGGAATACTTAGAAGTAGAATACACTTACAGTCAGGGTCTCCATGCACTTACCTACTCCCACTTTTCTACTTCCGTGTTTTCCGTGGCGTTTAGGGGCCTGCTCCTACAATGCCCCTCATCGTTTCCTCTGTGCCACTGAAAACGCTGCCCTTTCAGCATATTTCAGGAAAACTTTACATTTGAGAGAAACATGAACATGAAATAAACTCTTCTACAAACAAACACAGTCAAATCAATTATCTATATATATAAAAGGCTAATATGCAAAGTGTCCCCTCAGGAGTTCGACTGGGAGATGGGGAGTTCAATCGTTCATTATGACGTGTGCTGACCACAAGGGGGCAGCGTGGAACAAAGGGAGGCCCTGGCCGGCAGCTGCCAGCTGGGGAAGGGGGGCCGCAGATGGCAGCTGGAAGGCCCTGTTCAGCTCTGATCACCGGCCAGGCCTGGGGACCCTACCATGCACACATTTTGTGCCCCGGGCCTCTAGTACTAATATAAAAATGAAACAGAAAAATCTTTCTAATCTAACAGCTGCTTACCTCTCTGCATAGAGATACATGAAGCCACATTCCTCCACCTCCACACTGTTTCCAGGGCTCCAAATACATTTCTATGGAGGCCGGTTAATTCAGTTCTTTTTATTCCGAGGTATCCAGAAAACAGACAGAGATTGTCTCATGCCACAGAGGTTCCCAGTGGCCTTTGCTGGTTTTTAACTCTGGGTTTCACACAGAAATTCCTTCCAATGGTGGTAACTAAGAATGTTCAGCTATTGGAATCCTATCCATAATTTGCATGTAATGCTGATTCTTTACAAATTTAAATAAATGTCAAGTATCCAAAAATGTGTAGGGGCAGAATGCTTTAAGACTCATCTCCCCATGCACATTACTTGTATTATGCAATTAGGAATATTGTAGGATTAAATATGTTATGAAACAGAAGAGTAGCCATTTTGTAATTTTTGAGTGTTAGATTAGATCCAGACATCAAACCATGTTTGATATGGTAATAAATTGTTACCCTGTCCTTCCTAATGTCCTAACATTTTACTTTAACTGATAAAAACCCTGTTTTAAAGATGTCATTTTCTGTATATTTGTCTTAGCAAGCTATTGGTCAAGTACGATTTACTATTTTTCGGCTGTTTTTGAAGTTTTTTGCTTTATGTTTTCTATTTTCTGGAAGCTTTTTAGAGAATCCTCAGATTTAAGGCACAAAATGATCAGTAACAAAATTCTTATTTTGAATAGTTTAATCATTTCTGAAAGTTCACTTTGTGTACTGTATAGGGCTGCAACGCAGGAAAGTCCTATGACGTCATGGTGGCCAAACCCACTGGGAGGAGCCAGGTGGCTCAGGCTCCCAAGCTTCATCTAAGCATCTTTGAAATGTCCTTTTACTACCTGAAGGATTAGATGCTTAATGTTATCGGGTTATTTACTTCTAAAAATGTGGCTCATGAATGACATTAATTAAGAAGTGTCAGCTACTCACCAACCTCTGCATTTCCTTTGTAACACATTTCCCCAGGGCAGGTTGTTAGCACCTTCCACCAGCACTTCATTAGCATCAGTCCTCGCATTGGGAATTGCAGGAATGAAACCACAGGCCCTGGTGACGTGGGAGCTTAGAGAGAACATTTCTTTCTAGGAATAGACATACTTTGTGTGTGTAGAGAGTATGGCAGATTTTTCTGCCTGAGACCTTTGAAGGAAACCTCTGCTGATAGATAGATATTTGACAAAATGCACCTAACTTATTACTATTTATAAGTGAACTAGAGGCCCAATGCACGAAATTTGTGCAAGGGGCTTGGCCCTTGCAGCCACGGTGGCTGTCTCGGCCCTCACAGGCCCGGCTTCATCCGGAAGGTCGTCTGGAAAGATGTCTGGAATGATGGTCTAATTAGCATATTACACTTTTATTATTGCAGATATGTATAGACTAATTGACCTGGCATGAAATTTGGGGAGGAGAAGGGAGTAAAAGGAAACACAGACATACCAATTTTTAAATGCAGGTGAGGGACTTCATGGGAATGACCAGAAGTTGTGCTGTGGATGGGAAGGCATTCGGTCGCTGGGCTGCAGCTATGCCTCCCGTGATGCCTGCTCCAGGCTTACACCACATGCTCAGAACAAGACAGGCCACCTCCTCAAATTATGGCAGTTTTGTACTGAAATGGCTTTTTAATTAAAGCAAAGGCTACTGGGCTTCAAAACTAAGCTGCATGGTCTTAAAATGAAGATTGTAAAAGTCAATCTTATATCCCCTCCACCTATATCTTTTATGTCTAAAGCAAATAGCAGATGGTGTGTAGGGAGGGGAGGAGTGTAGAATCCATCTGGAAGGAAAACTCCTGGAATTTCCTTGACTTATTCTCTGCATACCGAGTTACAGTATGAATACATGGCTCAATTTTAAATGGAGAATTGCCTTTAAAATAATGATCTTCGAATTGGTGTTTATCTACTTGTCTAATAGAGAACGAAGTGTTTAGAAATTCTCAGACTACGGACCGACTCTCCCAACCCTGGTTCTCTATTTTTGGTTTCTTTGGCCCCGTTTTGCCCTGTTCACTGGCTCCTTCCTGGGCACCCCGAGGCGTGTGGGCCGGGAGAGCTGTGGCCTTGCTTGCTGATACAGTGTCTGCGTTTAGTTTGCTTGGGATGATTTTAGGAAGAGATATGGAGGAGACTCTCTCATGGTCGTGTCACCAACAAAGGCAAGATGGTTGTCCTGGCAACGAGACACACTGGCATCTTCAGAAGAATTGTGGGTGACGGCAGTGAGGAGCCGTGAGCAAACCAGCTTTATTTCCAGGCCGGGAAGCGGGGGGGGGGGGACAGGAGGTGCTGTGGGATTTGATTGCACCGAAGCACAGAACACCTCCTATCTCATACCATGTCCCTAAAATGATGGGTGCCCAAGCCAGCCCCAAGGTGATACCTGGAATTCTCTCTGCCCTCCTGGCTCCTTGGAGCCCACCTTTAGCCTGTCCTATTTCTTTGTGTCATTGCTCTAGTCCCATTTTGACCTACGGAATGGTCCTTTAAATATTGTTTGCTTAGTTATTGCTTATTGCCTCTTTGCCAATCCAGGATGTAAGACCCATGGGCAGGGATATTGGTGTTACTCAGCAATGTGATAAAATTGATGAGGGCAGTGCCACTCAATAGATATTTGTTAAGTGAGTAAAAGAATATTTGTTGTTGTTGTTGTTGTCATCATTACAGCAGAATTCTACACTCAAACTTTTCGGGAGGCGATGTCAGGGATAACTTGAGAAAACTGAGTCAATGTGGTTAAAATAGTCCATCGAGGGCTTCCAGGCGCTGTAGGCGCCTCAGGCAGGGAAAGGAGAGGAGGTTGAAATCCCATAGCTTCTTCTCATCGCAGACTGGCTGCCAGGACAGGTTTCCTCAGAGGCACAGTGCAAACGTCACCTCCAAACAGCTCCCCCTCAGCCACCCATTTTCTGTGAGACTCAACTGTTCCTTGTGTGGACCAGGTGCTGCCAGGGGTGGATAGGAGTGAGTCAGTGACGGGGAGACAAAAACCCCTATTCCATCAACTGGCATCCTGGCCATGGGAGATAGAAGAGTGAAGAAGTAGGCAGTCATCAAAAGATTACGGTAGCGTTAAAGAAACCAAGAATGGAAGGAAGAATAGGTGATTCCCAGGGTTAGGGTGTTTACAGCTTTATCTGGGGGAGGGAGAAGGTGACAGGGACACTCCCACTGAGGTCACATCTGAACAAGGGCGGGAAGGATGTCAGGGACTGGCCCAGGTGGAAATCAGGGTGTTGCCTTGCGCAGAGGACTTCCATGTGAAAAGGCGCCTTCAGGATAGAGCGATAGAGCGACTGCTGGGGCTCCAGGCCAGAGCACCGGTAGCAGGAGTCACCGGGGTTTGTTGGGTGCCTTGCTGGAATCTGAGCACCTTGGGAATAGGAGGAAGTCTTACTTACGCGGAGCCGAGTACTCAGTCTCCTAGCACTGCACTCAGTGAACCCTGTTAAATATCCCCAAGTCTGCTTTCCCACGCTTCATTTTCCTAGTTTCAAAATTTTTAAATCAAGACAGCATTTGCAATAAATAAGCTTGTAACTGGCACATCTTCACCAAGTATTCAAATATTCTCCTTAAAACCATGCTTTCTCTCATCTTGCATTCAAACAAAAAACGCAAGAGCTAACAAGCCTTCCTGTGACTATCAATAGTAGTAAAATGCTTCCTGGAGTCAGTTTCTGCCTAATGTCATTTTGATTAGTAATTAATATTTGCAACTATTTTTTTTTAATCCAGGCACTTGATAATAAATTTATTTTAAGAAAAAAAAGCATTTTTTATGAAAGTACTACCTATACCATTTTTTTACTCTAAAACCCATGAATATCAGAATTCTCTCCTAACAAAAGCATGCCAATGTGTCTTGTAATTACTGTAATTTGCATATCTTGCTTGTTTTTAACTTATTCCAATTAGTCCATGACTAACTTTTAAATAGTAATTTTATACAAGGATGCCAGTAAGCATACTTGTTAAGATAAGTCTGAAGGCTGTTTTGCTAGAAGTTTTCACTTGGTGATTTAGCTGTTTCAGGATACTATTTAAGATTTATTTTATTTCAATAACACAAAAGTAATTTTATAGAGAAAAAACTATCTTCTTTATTATAGCATTTTAATTATTTTTAGAGATATTAAAAAATAAGCTTAGCATTGATACTGTTTGGTGCACCAGAAGACAATCAATTGGTAGCAAGAGGTCAATCTAAGAAGATGAGTAAGATAGAGTCTCATATGTCAAGATTCTAAGTTGGTTTATTCACATTGATAAATGCCTCCTCCTAAGAGTCCTTTCTATAAGTCATCACTTTAGTCTCAGGGAATTTGTGGGTAAGATCCACCAGATTGAGTGTAGAAAGAGGTGTGATTGCCTTTCTATTTTTATGCTGGCCTATTTTTAAATGGCTTTATGCACACTGTTTATCTTCCAGCCCATTTGTTCTTAGACTTATAAATAATACAGGTTCCTAATTTGTATTCTACTTTTGGTTAATAATTCTTATTTATAAAAAATCTTACAGTGGTAATATCTATGCATTCATCACAGTGTATTTGTTATCAGGAACTAAAAACGGGCCACTTAATGACAATAATTAGGAATAACAACCCCTTTTTCTTCCTAAATGAGACAGAATGTGGGGCCAACTCTGCAGATAAGTATGGTCAATTTCTCTTCACAAGACCTCTAAGATTTTTAAATTCTGAAAATCTAGGCCCATTTGTTTTGAGTTTTCCTGCTTAATCCCCACATTCAGTCTTCACACTGTAAGTGCCTGGAAGGTTTTCTTGGCATAAAAATAGGTGTTGCTATTAATTCTAGGTTTTAGAAACAAAACAAAACAAAAAATATGCTAAAGTCATGGAAAACTCCAGAAGGACATTCTTTGAAATTTTTTATAAGAGGTGCTAAGTGACCCATATTTTAAAAAAGTAGATTCGATGGCATTGTTCTGGACAAAGATAAATATTGTTTCATGACAGTTCGGGAGGCGTTCAGTCTGGCTTACCGCTTATTGGAAGCCTCGGTGGTGAGAAAACGTTCTTATACATGAACCAAGTTCAAAAGTGTAGTCCAGCCTCAGAAGGAAACGTTTTGGCTGCCATCGGGTTGGGATTCCCAGCACAGAAACAGGATACGGAATAGTTTACCTGATGTAAGATTCCGGCATCACTCTCTAAAGTGAGGGACTGACTGCATTTGAAATAATTTCACATGAACTGTGGAACCTGGAAAACTCACAAAGACCAACAGCCTTGGATAAAAACATGTCTGCGTAGAAATGATCAGTAGCAGGGGCTGAAGCGAATCCGCTGACGACTATTGGGATGTGTGTGAGGGAAGAGAACACTATAACCAGGGAACAGAATGCGATTCTGAGCATAAATCCCAGTGAGAATTGAAGGGTTATAAGTTAAAATGGCAGAGCCGGAAATGCCAAAGAAAAGATTTGACAAAAAAATTAAAAAAACTAAAGCAACCTGATTTTGGATTGACCGTAGGCAACAAAAGAGAGGAATTGAATCAAAGTGCACTATATTTTTTTCAAGCGTGGGATGGTGGGAATCAGCTTACGATGCTGAAAGTTCAGCGTGGTCAAATTTGAGTCTGATAAACATCGAACGTGACCTCCTGCACAGGGATTCGGGCGTTTGGGGTTGAAAGATTAAATAGGAATGCCATTAATAATATTGTCATGGATGACATTTTCATCTTTTATATTTTAAAATATGTTTTTATTTATTTCAGAGAGAGAAAGGGAGAGGGAGAGAGAGAAACATCAATGATGACAGTCATTGATAGGCTGCCTCCTAAGTGCCCCCTACTGGGGGTCAAGCCCACAGCTTGGGCATGTGCCCTGACAGAGAATCAAACTGTGACCTCCTGGCTCATGGATCAGCGCTCAATCACTGAGCCACACTGGCCAGGCCATTTTCATCTTTTAAATTAAACTGATTCTCGAATTGGAATTAAAGTGCCATGCTCGAGATAGGTTAAGGTTCCTTTTTAAGCAAAGTTAGGGGCCTATCCTATGTACCCACAATTCTTAAATGTGTAATTAGGCTAAAAGCTGTGCAGGTACAAACCTAGCCTTTGCCCTGGTCTGTGTATCCTAATCTTTTCATGGTCGCTCCAGGGTCCAATGCATGAGTTAGACACCCGTTGAGTGAAGTCGAGAGCACAGGATGGCCTGAGAGAAGCATCTGCTTCGTGGAGGAAGTTCAAGGTCTTCCTGTCTCTCATAAAGAGGTTTTCTCCTGAGCTAGGTAAATCAGCAAGGACACAGGACGATGAAGTTAACTTTTAAAATTAGCTTGAACTGTTTAAATGGCTTGATTTCTCAATCTTTTCCATAAAGAGGTGATGTTACACGGTGAAAAGCCATATTTGCCACTGGGCTGTAGGCTTCCAGAGGGAAGCAGCATGCCAGTTTCAGGCATCTTATTATTGCCTGTCCCTCCCGTGGGTCTGACGGTGAACAGATCTGCCTTGTATCTAACTGGGCCGCTGCAGCCTTCCTGCCCTGGGCAGATCAGGCCCTATCTCCATGGCTGCGTTTCCTCAGGTTATAAAGCTCAGATGATAACATGGAAATTCTTGGGAAACAATTGGCTCACAAGATGGGAAATCCCTTCAGAATGCAAACCCCTATCTAAATGCAAATCCTAGTACATTTCATAATATTCATCTGCGATAAGCGGCAAGTTAATGATAACCTTCAATTATACGGGGACTACAATAAGCCCTCCTGACATCTGCTACTGCAAGACGCTAAGCATTTGAGTTTATTAATAAGGGTCATATTGTCGTGTCAAATGCTTCTCTTTATTTGTGTATGTTTTTAAAGTACAGGTTGGGATATTTCTGTATTATAAGTGTATCACTTACTGAAACTAATATAAATCCTTCAAAATCCCTTGCTACTTCAGATTACAGTAATAGATGAATTTAATGAGGAAAAGTGTATTATACACACACACACACACACACACACACACAGTCATGGAAGAACCTGTCCCCTCTTTTAAAAGGTATGGACATTGTAGTAGTTGCAAAGTAAGTGACATTCAAAATCAGGCAGTGCATGTATACCCATTGCGCCATGTAATCCGAGTCTCTGTGTAAACCACTGTTTGTGGAACACGCGGTGGCAGCCGGGTGTTCTCAGGTGCAGAATCTCCTTTGATCCGGGGCCATGCATCCCAGTTCTCAGGACTGTCTGTTTATCCAGAGCAACCTCTACGGTTGCTGCATGTCCAGCGTGGTTATTAAGAACATCTTCTCTTCTTCTATTCTCGCAGACATCCTGAACTGGAAAGTACATTTTATGGTCACTTATGTTGTATCCTATAAAAGAAATCTCTGCAGTGGAAGCTTCAGATAAGAAACATCACTGAGTTTCAGAAAGGGCAAGTCGCTGGTTTAAACCCAACCAACCCCTAGTACATGGCCGGCCTAACATTCGAAGACAGGTCTGTCAGTTTCCACCTTTACTCTGCTTATATTAATATCTCTTTATTTTTTATATTTTTCATCACCATTTATCCCCTCTATACCCTCTTCCACCTCTACCCACTTCCCTTCCCCCCTGCCATCACCACACTATTGTCCACGTCCATGAGTTCTCGCTCTTCTTTTCTTGTTTGCTCAATCCCTCCACCCCCTCAACAACCCTCCGTCATACCAGAGCTGTCTGCCTGCTCTCTTTCCATGAGTGAGTGTGTCTCTGTTTTGCCTGTTAGTTCAGTTTGTTCATTAAATTCACATGTTAAATCATAGGGTGCTTGTCTTTCTCTGACCAGCTTATTTCACTTAGCATAATGTTCTCCAGGTCGCAAAGGGTGAATTTTTTTTCCTTTTTAGAGCCCAGTAATGTTCCATGGTGTCAATGTATCACAGCAATTTTATCCACTCACCTAACTTGTGCTTTGTCCAGATCTTAGCTATTGTAAATAACGCTGCAAAGAACAGAGAGGTGCAAACATTCTTTTGAACTAGTGTTTCAGGATTCTTCCCATAAATTCCCAGAAGTGGAATTTCTGGGTCATAAGGCGTTTCAATTTGCATTCCCCCCAACAGTGCATAAGGGTTCCCTTTTCTCCACATTCTCACCAGCACTTGCTGTTTGTTGCTTTGTTGAGAATAGCCAAACTGACAGGTCTGAGGTGACATCGCCTTGTGGTTCTGATTTGCATCTCCCTGATGATTAGTGACACTGAGCATCTTTTCCTATGTCTTTTGGCCCATGCGTGTCCTCTTTGGAGAGGCGTCTGTTCTGATGCCTCATCCAGTCCCATCCAACCACCAGCATGATCTGCTATTATGTATGTAAATAAAACTAAGGAATTCGAGGTTCATGCTTTATGATTTGCAAAGGTGATGGAAGAGTATCAGTATCAAAGTATGCCTTTCTGGCCATCGGGATGTGCCACTGCTCCAGCCCTGCTCCAGCTCTGCTCTGAGTGTCCTACAAATGTGCCTGTTGAGTCTCAGTCTGTATTTTCTTAGGTTCATAAGCAGATCTGTGCCACGAGTAAATGAATTCCTGCTTCCTTTTCCTGGGGGTTCTTATTTTTTGTTTCTCATTGTTAGGGAAGGCAGATAAACATTTGATTTTGTTAACTATAGTATAATGACAAGCTTACAATGACAGTATCTTTCATTTGCACGACATTTATTGGTTAAGACTTCTATTTTCACTTCCATAACTAAGAAAAGAGAGATTAATCTGATAGTAATGATTTTTTATTTGGTCAGAAAATATGTATTAGCATTACTATATGTCAGGCACTGTCTTGGTGCTGGAGATACAGCAATGAACAAGACTCCTAAAGGTGAGAGTCCTAATGGATCTTCCATTCTAGAAGCATACAAACATGGAATTTAAATTGTATACTAGAGCTATACTCGAAGGCATTAATTACTATAGAATAAAAGAGACAGGAATGGGAACTATCAGAGTTTTAGATTAAAAAAAAAGATGGGCTCTGCCGTTTGAGGAAGTGAAGGAACAGCCATGTAGATATTGGAGGGAAGAGCATTATGGGAACAAGGAACAGCCAGTGCTAAAACCTCAAGACAAGCATTCCTGTCATGTTTGAGGAGAAGCAAGTGCAGTGGGGCTGGAGCTAAGTGAGCACTACCTCAGTCAAAGAGAAGTTCAGAGAGGTGACAGGTGTTGAAATTCTGAGGGCTTTGACCTTCATTAGAACGTGGCTGACACTCTGAGTCTACCAAAGAGCCATTGAAGGGTTGTAAGATGAAGGGGTCACCTGAGCTAACTTTCTATCGGACTCATTCAGGCAGCTCTCTTGGGAGCTGGAACGAGTTAGAAAAACTAATACTGATCCCCCGCAGAGCGCGTTCCAGATTCATTAATTGTCCATTCACAAATACTTGTTGCGCATCTGGTTTGTGCCAGGCCTTGTATATTTGTAAATATGCAAATCCAGATCATAAAGAAATGGTCACCTTAAGTCAAGAACTGTGCCATCTATTACATAACCACAACGATGGGGATGCACCACGGACTGTATCCTGGTTTTCTGCACTATCACAACAGTTCTTACAAAAACCCTGGAAAGTAAAACTAGAACATTATTTAGAGACTTTAACAAATTTACCAACAGAGTCCCTACATAAAGATGTCATTTCCCAATTATGTCAGCTACCAATCTAATCAATATGCCAGACATTTAAATAAATAGAAGTAAGTACAAGGTTTAGCTACCATTCAGTGTCACTTTGTGGAATATTTCTCCCGTTAGCTTAAAAAACAAAGCAAGAAATCAAAATAGAATGTCTACTTGTATTGTAGCCACAATTCTTTCCCCTCTCCTCCTGACATCAATGAACTCTTGTATAACCAATTTATTCTGTCTATCATGCACATTCAACTTCACCACTGGATTTCCTGTTGGCTTCCTATCATCTTTAAATATTTTAAAAATAAAATTTTATACATATGTCTCCTTTTTTCCCAATTGATCCCCTCTCCCATCCCTCCCCAGCCTGGGCATGCCCCCACCACCCAGTGTCTGTGTCCATTGTTTATGCTAACATGCATGCATATAAGTTCTTTGATTGCTCTCTAACCCCCCACCATTTGTCTCTAAATCGATCTATTCTTGTTCATCAAATTATGTTGATCATTATATCCCACATATGAGTGAAATCATGTGATATTTATCTTTCTCCGACTGGCTTATTTCACTTAGCATAATGCTCTCCAGTTCCATCCATGCTGTTGCAAATGGTAAAAGTTCTTTCTTTTTAATAGCAGCATAGTATTCCATATGTAAAACTTTAGACAATAAAATATTTTTAAAAATAAAAAATTGGAATGCAAAATAATAATAAAATTTTAAAAACCTCTCCCCTCTTTCCACAGGTCCTAGCAACTGCAGTGTGGCTGTTGACCTTGTCCCCTTCTTCCTTTTGCAGCCAAACTGCTTCTGATTGCTGCTTCCATATTGTCCTCTCTGTGTCTTCTCCATCTCACTCTATTATTTCTCTCGTAACAGATTTAACATTTGGTGACTTAGTACATCTCTATTAATGATGAAGCCAGCTCCCTTTTATTATTCATTGTCAAAAGCAGCCAGTCTATTAGATGAGCATTCTATATTTTCTCTTACTTGAGGTAATAAATGACTAAAGTATAATAAGTCTACCGGTTCAAATTATGGACTTTTGGGTAGAAATATATCATGCTGGCCAACCTTCTCCCAAAATATTCTTCTGACTTCCCCTTTGGCACTTTGGCATGTGTTAGATTTTCAAACTGGTAGGCCTGATTCGTCAGCTCTGTCTATGTATTTAAGAGTCAAATATGTGGTTGAAGTGGGAGTCCTGATAATGTTGAGAAATGAGGGAGGCAGTTCCTGCAGATGGTGAGTTTGTTTTCCTTAAACCTTTGTCTGGGATCACACGTGGATGGAGCCCCAGTCCCTCTGGGAGATTTGCTTCCCGGTCATGAGATGGTCAAGGTCACTGTTGTAGCCAGTTTCCCCTGGATTTTCCTCCTTCAGTTCTGGTTGTGAAACCTTCAGGCCTGTGTTTCTGTAAATAGAAGGGAAATGATGGTAACTCTCTCATCCTTGTGTAACCAAACAGCAGCATCATAGCTCTCACTTAGAATCTCATCCTGAGCGAACCGCTGGGTTACGCTAAACCTCTTCTCCCAGGTTATTATCTTCAAACAATTATAGGATTTTTTAAAAAAATATTATTATTTTAATGGTCAAGAGAAAATTTTGCATATTATATATTATGCATAATATAATTTTATAAATTGTTACATGGAATTTGCTTCACATTGGTGAACTAAAAGAAAATCATAAAAATTGCCATACCATTAGAATACATTTTCATTACATTAGGTAAAACCATTTAAATGTCTTTCACTCAAATTACAGTATTTTTCTCTTACTTCCAAGTTTAGTTTTCACATGCACATTGTCAGATGGCTGAGAAAAAGTCCTTTCCACTGCCTAAATGTGACCATAGGCACCTGCTGAAACTGCATGGAGCGTCAACGGTTCCATTGTCAATACAAAGTGCTGTCTTCCCTGTTTTAATTCCAAACAAAGTCTTTATTTAGTAAGCAGTGTCTTTAAGGACCGTCCAACCTAGGGCTTTGCTGAGTTTACACAGCAGCTTTAAGGATAGAAAAGGCAATCGTTTACCCCACACAGTCCCCCAAAGGACTTTTCTAAAATAAGATTTTGCTTTTTAAAAATATAAAAAACATATACTAGGAAAGTTTAAGTGACTGCTGCTTACTGAAAAAAAAAAAAGAAGAAGAAGAAGAAGCAGACATAGATAGAACACAGTTCTGCTATTGCTTTCTGCGGGGTCTTTTCATTCTTCCTTAACAAGGACCAGTCAGGGCCAAAGGCAAAAATTACCGTTTTCCTCTACATTAGGAAACGCACCTCTAAGGTTTGCCCATGGTTAAGCTCCATCCTTTGGTTGTATTGTTGTGTGACTCCAGTATATTGTTTTCAATATAATTGAAATTGAAGGATAGAGATTTTGATGGGTGAAGTTGACTCAGCCTTCCTGTGCAAAGTCACTAAACCAACAAAAGAACAGCAAATAGAAGTCCTTAGAGTGAACCCATGCTTGCTGTGTTCACGAGCCAAACGGGGTAAAATGCTGGATATGTTAAGTTCCCGAAATCCTAGTCTGTCATCTCAGAAGCTCCTGGTCAATCCTCTGGCACACCCCAGTGGCGGAGCGCCATCCCCAGTGCAGGGTGGTCCTGGAGACTATGGAGTCACATGTTGTATTTCAGGTTTCGGGTCATTCTTCTGTTCTTCTGCAGCGACTCTCACTTCACAGCCACCTGAGGGGACTGGCAGGAGCCGAAAATGAGTTTTGTGTGTCTTCAGACAATCCTAGGGATTAGCGATGCGGAATAAAGAGATTCATGTGAAGTACAGGTTTTCACATGAGGGCTGAGCTCTCATGAAGATGCGCCCCATGGTGAGTGGAATACAAGGGGAGCTAACAGGCATGTCCGTCAGCACGTGTCCACACTGCTTTGTTGCCTTCTCGGCTCTCTCTAAACCCTTATTTTTCAGTCGCCACTATCTAGGAGTCATGTGGGATATGATCCAAAGAAGCAAAGGACACTAAGTATTAGGGGTCCAGGACAATTAGTCAGGAGTGAAAAATCTCTGTGATAAAAAAAAGCACGTCTATATTTTTGTGATCAGGGTGCTCATTCAGATTGTGATAGAGGCAACAAGATGACAGGCTTATACTTGGCTCAGATAAAATCAGCTTTTCCTCTAAAAGACTCAACAAGATTTATTAGAGGCTTTGAACAAATGCTTCCCTGGCCTTCAGGGAGCAAAGCGTGTGACAATAGCTCCTCTAATGAGAGAAAGAGACAGGAGAAAAGAAGCATTATCCCGTGGATTTAAAAATATATTTAGCTTTTGAAAGTCTGTGATGCTTGAGAAAAGAGACAGCCTGCCGAAATGCCATTTCCACTTAGAAATGCTGCTGCTTTGACTATTTCCAAATGTGCTTGACCACTGAGATGCTCTTGCCAGTATTTCAAGAGAGCAGTTTGTGACGAATTGCAAAAGCTACCTGGTATATGCCCATTTTGAAACTTCTGGGAATGTTCAGGGTAAAACAGCATAATGCAATTTTCAGGAGGCAGTTAGAGAATCTATATAAGCACTGTTTCAGTTACTCTGAACGAAAAAGCAGCTGATTTGGGGACAAGGGAAGAATAAAAGGAAAACCAGTGTAGTAACTGATAGCTATCTTCCAAGTTTCTCTGTCTTGCTCCCAAAGTCGGAAATTGTCATGATTCTGACCTTTGTCTGCAAGGTGAACACGGTGGGAGCTTTGAGACTGACGACCTCTTCTTGACCCGTTCTAGCTGGTTGTCAGAACAGATTTCCCAATGAATTCATTTATTCAACAAATATTAATTGAGCATCTATCATGTGTCAGATATTTTTCCAGGAATTCTCAAACAGAAATGAGCAAAACCCAGAAATGTTTGACCTCCGAGTTTTTACACTGTGGGTGAGGAGAGTCAATAAAGTCAACAAGCAAGAGAAAGAATATGTCAGGTGCTGATGAGTGTCATGGAGAAAAACAAAGCAATCCCGGGGTAGAGAGTTCAAGTTTAAATTGGATTAAAGAGGACTTCAAACTCTTCACCACCCCTCCCATCCAGGGTTCAAGTCAATTTCTCAAACCGCCCCCACCCCAAAATCTGGGCTACCTGTGAGGACTTTGACAGTCGACTGTGGCGAAAATGATGCTCTGCCATTTCTGGGCTTGGCCTTTAAGAAGATTGGAAACTTTGGCTCTCTCTCTCTCTCTCTCTCTCTCTCTCTCTCTCCACCTGAAGTGAGATGCTCCTAGGAAGTCATACCCCAGGCATGCGCTCAGGACCCCATTCATCCCATTTAGTGCCCCTCCCCCCCCAATGGAGCATTCATTGCCTCCAGCCCTATTCCTCTTTCAGCTGCAGCCACTGGAATGAGTCCAAGTGAGAACTGTCCATTGGAGTCCAGTAAAGCCAGGAAGATGTGAGAAACCACAATGTATTGTTGTTTTAAGCTAATATATTTTGGGCATGGCTTGCTAGGCAGCAATGGATACCCCAACCAACATGCTAACAACGTCTTGAACAAGTCTGGGAGTTGCGAGGAAACAGGCAGGCCATGCCATATTTATGTTAATCAGGTCAGTCATTACATGAGGGCTTTACCTGGATTTCTAACATCATCTGAACAAGCAAGATGTGTTCCGCAGAAACCGCAAAGGTGTCTGAAGACAGCAGCCTGTACTACACCTCCCTCCTCCCAAAGATTCTGCTCGCACATCGGAATAATGTCTCCCACCCCAGCTCTCTCACCCTCGGCCTTATTTATCCAGCCAGGGAGGGTGGCTCCATTGAAGCAATTAACTTTCTGGCCTCAGGAAATCAGCTCAATTAATCAAAACATTCACCAATACAGAATGTTCCATAGTTAGGGATATATTTTTGAAAATTGTAAATGTTACTGTTATAAACATTTTCATAGTAAAACATTTTCATAGTAAAAATATTTTAAAAAGAAAAATGTCACTATTATCCCAGAACATTCATCTACTTTTCAGGATAAACGCTCAATAGTCATTTGAGAAATCGCCCGTCTGTAATGCACCCGCCTCGTGGGGCATGGAGATCACGCAGACCAATGCATGGGAAGTATTGGCCCTGTTCTCATGCCCTGGAACTGTTCAAAAATTCTCACGGATGCCATTTCGTTAGACGCTGTAGACTTTGTTCAATCCTGTTCAACATTCCTAGAGCAAATCCTTTGTAATCCCTGCATTACACATGTATCTAGTCCACCCGCTCGTTTTCAAGCACGCTGGCATTGAGTGTGCTCACGTGTAACACTGCACGGTCCCTGCACATCAGAGGCCACCGACGCTCCCAACAGAAACGTACCTTTTCGACAGAGGGGACCCTGGACTCTGTTATTGATAAAATCCCTGGTGACTTTGGTACCCAGACACAAAGTTAGGAGGTTATAATGAAAATCTCCAACTTCTGCCTATTCAAGAATTTCTTTTCAAAATTCGGAAATAATTTAAGCATAGTATTATAGCAATGACTAAAATAGTTAACATTAAAAGCTGTCATTTAAGTTTGTTATCTTGATAATGGCACTTTGTCCCCAATTATTCTAATGTCTACCTTAACTCTGTACTCTGTTAGGCCAGGAATGTATCTAAATAAAATGTTAGCAAAGTTTTATAATGTTGGGCCATTATTTGAGCTCTTTGGTAAAATGCTTTGAAAATATAGACAACTATGTCATCAACTAAAGGGTTGGCTGTCGGGAAGTCTGTTGGCTGTAAGTTTACAGTGAAAGCTTTCTGCAAAGCACAGTTCTGAACCGTGGTATTACTGTCATCTTCCTAATCTGCTGCACTTCACACCAAGGGCTTTTTTCTACTTTACCTGAGTAATTTTGAACTCTGGGCTTACTGCCACTCTGATTTGTTGACCTGTGATCCCGGAGGTGGAGGTGCGGAGACAGCCTGAGTCCCTGATGAGAGTGAGCGTGGCATACACAGAGGACAACCAGGACTCCGGGAGGCTTGGGTGGAAGGCTAAACCAAACATACAGACTGAAACAAAACAAACAGATAGAACAACAGTAATGACACAATTCTGTGTAGGACAGAAAAGAAAAGTTCTGTCCTTTACCTTGGGTGCTGTTGAGGGAGAAAGACTTCTCCTCAGGAACTGATAGAAGCAAGCTCTGCTGTGTTACACCCTTAACTTCTGTTCCCTTTAGAGACTGAAAAGCTCTCAAATCTCAGATTTATTTTTTAATCATTTTTTTATTTTCCAATTGCAGTTGACATACAATATTATATTAGTTTCAGGCGTATACCCCAGTGACTAGACAGAATATAACTTACCAAGTGATCATCCCAATAAATCTCATACCATCTGACATCATGCATAGTCATTAGAATATTATTAATAAAGTCTAAGATTTAACTTAAAGGAAGTCATCATGGACATGGAGAGCAGTGTTGTGATTGCTGGGGGAGTGGGGGTGGAGGTGGAGGAGGATGTAGGGCGGATAAATGGTGATGAAAAATAATTTTTAAAAATAAGGTAAAGACATTCAACATAAATTCCAATAGATTGCTATTGTATAGACTGTGCTCTCTAACAACAATGCGATTAAGGTAAAAACAAATAAACTGAAAAATAGAAAATCTCATATATTTGGAAGTTAAACCAAAAAAATAACCAAAGAAAACAAATATATAAATAAAGTGTGTGTCAAAAAGAAATCGTGAGCCCAGAGGGCATGGCTCAGTGGTTGAGCATCGACCTAGGAACCAGGAGGTCATGGTTTCGGTTGTGAATTCGATCTCCAGTGTAGGGTGTGCAGGAGACAGACACTCAGCAATTCTCTCTCATCACTGATGTTTCTGTCTCTCTCGCCCTCTCTCTTCTTCTCTGAAATCAATATATGTAAAAGAAATCGTGATAGGCTTTAGAAAACGTTTTTATAAGTGAACAATAATAAAAAGATTATATATGAGAACTTGTGGAAGTAAAATCAGAAGGGAACTTTATATCTTCAAATGTTTTTATTAGAAATGAAGAAAGACTGAAAATTAAAGAGCTCAGCATTCATCTCAAGACATCATGAAATGTGCAGCAAAATGAACCCATAGAAAGTAAACTAAAGAACTAATTTAAAATAGAAAATAATGAAACATAAAATAACCATACCAAAAAGAAGAGTCATATTGAAAAACCATTTTCATTACTTATCATGATCCCCATTAATGCTATTCGCCGAGTCCCTGTGATTGTGGGGCCTCGATCTATATTGTGAAAACTAGCCATTGGTGTGTCCCTGGCAGCCCGGAGTAATTCCTTTTTAAAGTGAGAGCTTCCTGATATTTTTTATGCTGGTGATATGATGTCTCCTCTATCAGTCTCTGCTTCTGAATGGGCAGAGAGCCCATGACTAGCCTGGTGGACATGTTACAGCATAGCCTGATTGAAAAATAAATGTGATGTTTTAAGCCATTGAATATTATTTTATTTTGTGGCAACATAGAACATAAAACATAGGCTGTCCTGACAAATGCACTTTAAGAGAGAGAGAGAGAGAGAGAGAGAGAGAGAGAGAGAGAGAGAGAGAGATGAGGCAGTAGGGGTGAAGAAAGGAAGGACAAAAGGATGGAAGGAAGGAAGGAAGGAAGGAAGGAAGGAAGGAAGGAAGGAAGGAAGGAAGGAAGGAAGGAAGGAATTGAAATCATTAGGGAAATAAAATATGTGAAGATGATTAATAAATTCAAAATACCATAAAACAAAGTTACCTACAATTTCATCAAAATTTTAAATCTGAACTTAAATTTATGAATACCTACAAATATGGAACTTAGCAAAAGCCTTAAGAAGAAATAGAAAATTTGACTAGTTCTATAACCATTAACAAATCAGATCAGTAGTTAAACTTCTTTTTATAAACTACACAAGTGGCTGGAAATGTTTTACTGGTGGGTTCTACCAAATAATTGCTGTGCAGCCAACCCTTGCACAGACAACCCAGGGCAGAGGAATAGGGACTTGCTTTACAAGACTAGGGTAAACTTGATCCAAAACAAGAAAACAAAAATTAGCTCTCAGTCACATTCATTAACATAGATGTCCTTGTCATACCCATATGTCTATAACCTCGTCCTATGTTCCCTTGGTTCTATCTATTTTACCACCACTGGCTTCTCAGATTTTCCTCAAACTCTCTGGGCATATACTGGCCTCAGGACATTGGCACTGACTTTTCCTCTGAAACTCCTTCTCCCAGACAGCCTCTTAGATAACAGCCTCCTACAAGGCTCCTTTACCTCCTTCCTGTCTCTTTGAAAATGTCCTCTCAGTTATTCCTTCCCTGAAAAACATGGACACTGAAGCCATTGGGCCGATAGTCCCCAACCCCTCTTCCCTGATTTGCTTTTCTTCTCTGCACTTTTCACAATCTCACATGTATCACTTCTGCCTCTGGTGTATTATCCGTCTCCCTCCCCTAGGATGAAAGTAGGGGTCTTGTTTATCTTAGTGCCTGGTGAGGGCTGAGTAACTATTTCTGGAATGAATTGGTAAATGCAAAAAGTATTGAACAAAATGTTAGCATGACAAATTCAGCAATGCATTAAAAATACAGTATGATTCAGTTGGATTTTTCTCAAGAATTCAAGTTTAGTTTAAATTAGAAAATAATGATTGAAATGGCAGAGAAAAAAACAAAAACATAAAATTATTTCAACAGATGGGGATAAAAACATTTTATGGAATTCAGAATTAAAATGACCTTACCTTCCCTAACCAATAAACCAACAGCAGACATTACACTTCATGATAAAACATGAAAAGTGCTTTTTAAAAATATATATATCAAGAACAGGAAAATGTGCCTTTTATCATTACTACCACTCTCCTCACTGCATTTTACCCAATAAAGTCAATAGAAAGGTAGATGAGAAGGTACAAAAAATGAAAAGAGATAAAGCTCAAAATTTTCACAGATGATATGATTATCAGCATAACACTCTCAAAATAATTCACAAAATGAAAATAATTCAGAAGGTCCCAAAGAGAATTTTACAAATTTTCTAGATGCAAAATCACGATGAAAATACCAATTAGAATCCCAATGAGTTAAATTGTGGAATCAGATGAACTGTCCCTAAAATGTATATGTTAATGTGAAAGGGCCATGAATAGCATGACACACAGAAGGAAGATGAACAAGTTGGATAATTTCCTCCACGACAAACCAAGAACTACTATAGGGCAGTGTGGTGTGGCCCAGGAACAGACTCGTAGATGGACAGAGCAAAAGAGACAGCCTATAGACCAATGGTTCTCAACGTGTGGGTCGCGACCCCTTTGGCAATTGAACGACCCTTTCACAGGGGTCGCCTAAGACCATCCTGCATATCAGATATTTACATTATGATTCATACAGTAGCAACCTTACCATTATGAAGTAGCAACGAAAATAATTTTATGGTTGGGTCACATGAGGAACTGTATTTAAAGAGCCAGAAGGTTGAGAACCACTGCCATAGACAGACCCAAGCCTCTCTGAATGCTTGGTAATGACAAGGTGATGCTGGAGGATGCGAGAGAAGAATCAACTCATTGGTCAATGATGCTCAGAAAATTTGTCAATGAGTAAACTGTCAGTCTTTTGTCAATCTCCTTTGTCAACCTCCTTTCAGTGGTCCACCATTGTGTTGGTCTGTCTTCCCACCTGTCTGTCTACCATGCCCATTCTGTTGTGTTAGATTCCTTTCCCATTATTTATTTTGGAGCACCTGTGGGTGAGCAAATGCAATGGCTTGTGCTTATTTCACAATGTTTAAGTGGAAGTAAATTAACCATATAGCTCATCTTTTTTAAAAAAATAGGCTAGCTCAAGAGTTTTTATTTCCTTTGAAATTTTTGTGTTGGGATAAGTCAACCTATAACCCCACAAAGCACTAGGCAAATGTTTCAGACTGTGCTGAAGGTCTCCTACAGCCCTTTAATTTAGTGTTAATTCATTTGAGAAAATGCAACTAGGAACTGGATCTGAGGAATGTGTATTACAGGTAGTTCTAGTCCCATGTAAATTCTGTGTTCAACATTTGAACCATCAGCTCTGTTCAAGAATCCATGGGCCCTATTCTCATTATATCTGGTCCTGAAAATGATTCTGGTGCAAAGGACTCTCTATTGTCTTTATAATTTCTGAAAAAAGGTGTCTCCTTCCGGTGCCCACACTCCACTCAGGACGCTTTCAGTGGTATTGATGTAACAGACTGGTTTCTCACCTGAGGTGCAGTGAAAACGTGGTGATGGGTGGCAGCAGACTCCACAGCCTCCAAGAAGGAGGGCTGGGAGGGTTGGGAGCATATCCTGGGCCCTGGAGCCTGGTTGCTGTGGCAACGCTGCTGCTCTGCCAAGGCTGTTCCTCACTGTGGGTGAGAAGAAGCTCCCTCCCCTGCCAGCAACTGCGTGGGCTTCTGGCAGCTGGAGAAAATGCTGAGATGGTGCACTGCTTCCCGGATGGGAGCTCGGAGAGTCTTCGCTTCAATCCAACAGGCAACTCAGGCCCTGCAGAAGCGCAGGGTAATTAGGACCCAGCCCCTCACAAGTGCCAACTGTGCAAGATGAGGCACTCAAAGTTTCTTACTTTGAGCGACAGTCTTGCAGAGGATCAGGACTTAAACTGGAAGGTTCCAGCCTGACCTGGGAGGAACGGAGGTGTAGAGGAATGTGTATTTGTCAAGAGGGGTAATATAATCCTGAGCAATTTAAATGGCAGCATTTAAACAGGGAGTAAAAGAAAGATTTCCATTTAATTTGGAGATCTTAAACTCACTTGGAAATGCCTGTTAACTCAGGGTTGTCAATTTGGGGTTACTCAGTATTGCAATTTATCTCATGTTTTTCTAAATTTAAAAGTCACTACTCGAAGCCATAGTTAGTGACTGTGACACTAATAGCACGCGTGTGCACGCGTGTGCATGTGTGCGCGCACACATACACACACACACGGAATATATAGTCTAGGTAACTAGGGATAACTTGCTGGCATGGAGGCTAGTACTGGTCCATCTAAACAGCAGTCAGGGAAATGGGAAATGAGTAGAAACTGACTGTGAACTAGCAATGGAATGAACCAGATGTCCTCCGTGGCAGTTTTGGTGACCATCTCTCTGAGTTTACCACGTCATTTGCTCCTAAGCCCAACTCCTCCTGATTTTACCTTTATTGTCATATGCTTTAGGTCTAGGACCAGCAAAGGTAATTCCTACCTAGGAATTTGATGTTTGGACCCTTTTCTTTATATTTGAAATTCCATTCTGAAGGGTTTTGTTGAACTTGCTATTC
Source organism: Myotis yumanensis (assembly GCF_028538775.1). Lineage (NCBI taxonomy): Eukaryota > Metazoa > Chordata > Mammalia > Chiroptera > Vespertilionidae > Myotis > Myotis yumanensis. The sequence goes on along the minus strand of NW_027223754.1, from coordinate 2,517,716 downwards.
TGGTCTTGACACCTCCATGCCTATAGCAGCAATCTCACAAACCTGTATCAGATTCTTCGAGAAAAATCGGGGAGAGAAATCACGAAGGAATGAGATTTGAGATCATGGGGCTGTTTGAGGCACTTGCCAAAATTAGGAGTAACTCTTTCTTGAGTTGGCACTAATTTTATTTGTTTTAATTTTTAAATGATCAGTAAGATGTCAATTTTACACCATGGCGAGACTGAGAATAGTTCAAAGATTTTTCCGCTACTCTGTTAATCTCTATCCACAACTGTGTTCAGTGACATTCAGATACTACACACACTGGTCTCCTCCATCTGCTGGAGATATTTCCTCCTATCGTATGAAGAGTCAAGCTGTTCTAACCTTTCCAACTTCCCCACCTGGGGTGTGTGTGTGTGTGTGTGTGTGTGTGTCGGCTTCCTTTCTTTTTATCTCCTCTGGAGCAGATGAGCTGAGCTATAATTCTCTTAAGAAAGCCAGTTCAATGATCAGTATTTAAATAACCCTCTGAATATGAAGTTACTGCTCTCTGGAACTTTGCAGTCATTGCATGTATCATATGTTGCTACAAACATATAGGTGTTCCAGATAAAATGCACACAGATCTTCCTAGGACTCACATACAATAAATAACAAAGCATTTTCCAGTCCAATTTGTTTCTGAAGAAAGAAAAAGGCAGTTATGTGGAGAGTTTTTGAGGGGCTTCAACATTATGAAAAAAATTTAATCAAGGATTTCCAAAAGGAAGGAAGTAGGAGGAAACCTTTGGAGTAGGATGTGTCGGGGGAAGGAGTGGGGGGCAGAGGTGGCCCAAGGTGAGACAACCCATCTTCCTTGTATCATGTCAACCCTCTTACCTAAGTGTGACCTCTCACCAGTGGCTGGCACACAGCAGCTCATCAGTATTTCTTATTGCAAAACATCGACATTTAGGCATTCTAGTCAAATTTTAGAAGAAGATATCTATAAGTCACCTACAAAATTCTTATGCTTAATTTTAATATTAACAACAGTGGTTTTTTGATTTCTCAAACTAAATGTTTAAAGTTATCTTTTAAAAATCAAGGCTAAAGTGACAAAACTTCAAAAGTTATCACTGTGGTCAAAAAAATTTTGAAAGCCATATTACAACACAATAATCGTTAAATTAATATTAAAGTTACATCTAAGAATGGTAGATATTTACTGAGTAGCTCCTCTATCATGCACTATTAATTCATTTAATGCTCACAAGAATCATTTGAGGGCAATCTTACTGTCACCTTTTTGCAAATGGTGAAATTGAAAGAATAAACTTGCCAAAAACAGACACAGTGGTGGACCATGATGCTAACCTGCCCTGCTCTCTCCTTCCCACTGTGCCAATATCTTTCTCATTTTGTTTACCATGCAGCACAGCAAGAAATAGATTTGCATTATGAGTCACTAGAAAGGCAACATACATCAATATCTGAACTGAAAAGATTCTAAAATAATTTGCCTTACCACGTGCAGGACACTGGCATTGTCCAGTCTGCTCTATCACTTTTAAAAATTGCTGGCTAAAGTTCATTCAATTGGGTTCCCAAATAGCAGATTTTGACTCAGTGTTTAAAAAATACATCTACAGGGAGTTCAGAAGAATGAATTTCATTGAAATAAAAGCTTCAGCATGTGAAACTTGAGAGCAATGAGTCGAGATTGAATGATACGCATGCATATCTGTGTAGATTCATTGTTAGAGGACGTGGTGGCAAGGAAGGGCTTCTGTTTGTTTGGGTTAGAGGAGGAAGCCATGAGCAGACACCATCATTCTCTTGTCTGGAGGAAGGTTCATAATTAAAGAACTTGATATTTATACCCTTCAGGGCAACCTAAGACTTGATTGACAGGGTTGACCTGATGTCATCTACAAATGCAAACATACTTTCCCATAATGCTGAAATTTGAAAAAAAATAAATTAGATGAACAAAAAATATTAATGTATACCTTTTTTCCTGTTTCCTTGTGCAGGGTGTTTCGAGTGCTGTATTAAATGCCTGGGAGGCATTCCCTACGCCTCTCTGATCGCCACCATCCTGCTGTATGCTGGCGTGGCCCTGTTCTGTGGCTGCGGCCATGAGGCGCTTTCTGGGACTGTCACCATCCTGCAAACCTACTTCGAGATGGCGAGAACTGCCGGAGACACACTGGACGTCTTTACCATGTAGGTCGCCCTGTGTGGCTTCTCGTTTTCAGAGTGTATGTGCACATTGCTGTGTGTGAAATGCATGGCCTCTAGAGTTAAGTGAGGCAATGTTATATAGAAGAACAGAATTCTCTTAGGTTATGTACACGAGTCAAAAGGACATTGACCCTGACTATGAGCACAGCTGCAAAGCAGAAGATCAGAGCCCAACTTAATCTGGACTTAATTTGGGTGTTCCTTGACTGTAATGCTTTATCTGAAATTCGGTTACCATGACGTGGATTGCTCAAGTTTCTGTTACTCTTGTCATCTGAGCAGAGACTTTGCTAACAGGATAGAATACAAGATGGAGCACAGGGCCTGGTGTAAATTGAGACTCGGCTGTTGACTCTGGGAAAATCACCCCAACTCGCTGGGTCTTCAGCCATGGGTGTTCTATCATCTCTCTTTTCCTGTATCACAGGATTGAGGTGACTACTAACTAAACGTGGTGAAAGGTCCTTATTGACTCCTGCAAAAGGACAAGTTATAAGAAACAATGAGCCCCTTTCTGCAGGCACCACCCTTCAAATGTACATGTTACCCATCGCGTGTAAACTCCTGGGGTCACTAAATTACGGGGATGCTATGTTGTTTAAAAAAGAGAATGCAAGCATAGTCTGGAGGTAGAAAAGAGTTTGCTTTTCAAGCTTTAGTCCCTTACTGCCTAACATTATAGGGAGCAAACCTTTAGAACTGAACTACAGAAGAACTTATGTTCCAGTAAATTCCCAGTTCAGATCATTTATTTGGTGATTTCTTGCCCACATGGCTTCTTGAATTTAGTTCAGGCTTCTTGAGACTGTGCTGTTCACATTGCTTTATTTTGCCATTCTAAGTAAATTAAAACCTTCTTAATGTGAATAATGTTTCTGGAATGAGATGCTTTTAGAGATACAAATCTTGGTGGTTATATGGCTAGTAGGGTGACTTTGCTTTTGACTTACATAACTCGATCAAAAAGGGATTAATCGCATTCTTATTTACCAGGGCTGTTCCTACTGGCCAGGTATAATTATCACCTCACACCTTAGTCTAAGACAACATTCAGGCAAGCTGGACAACTTTCTAACTAGAAGATAACTTTTCTCCAACTCCAATTTCAGAAAATATAGCATGTTGCTAATTTTTTAATAACCCATCAGCTACAGGCACATAAATTGTCTTGAGAAAAGTATTGCTCGCAAGTTATACTTGTTACTTTATTTATTAAAGTTGCTTATTTCCATGAAAAGAGAAAAGGAGATGCACATCACTATCAAGTCACAGGGCAAGAATTCCCCACTGGTGGGTGGAGGGCAGGTATCCTGAGTGGTAGCAAATGTTTTAGGGAAAGGGAAGGTGAAATATTTGTGTTTATCTAAAATATACTGGTACTTAAAAGTTGGAGACCACCTCCAACTACCCCTTACACACACACACACACACACACACAGTGATTAAGAGGAGGAGAGAGTTGATTAGCCACTTATTTAAAAACTAGATTTATTTAAAAACATGTTCCCGTGTCCATTGGTTATGCATATATGCATACAAGTTCATTGGTTGATCTCTTCCTACCCACCATTCAACCCTGCCTTCCCCCTGAGGTTTGGTGGTCTGTTTGATGCTTCTGTGTCTCTGGATCTATTTTTCTAAATCAGTTTATGTTGTTCATTGGATTCCACATATGAGTGAGATCATGTGATACTTATCTTTCTCTGACTGGCTTATTTCACTTAGCATAATGCTCTCCAGGTCCATCCATGCTGTTGCAAATTGTATGAGTTCTTTCTTTTTTACAGCTGTTTAGTATTCCATTGTGTAGATACCACAGTTTTTTAATCCACTCATCTGCTGATGGGCACTTAGGCTGTTTCAAAATCTTAGCAATTGTATAGGGGGTTGAAGGCCTGGGATGAGGGGCAGGGTTAGGCTGGGAGAGGTGTATGGGGGGGGGAGGAAAGACATATGTAATACTTTCAACAGTAAAGATTTTTTTTAAGTAGAATTTAGCAGACATATAAAATAGGAAAAAAAACATATTCTCTAACTCTGAAGTATCAATTTGGAGTTTCTCTTTGTCACTGACAAATGGAAATGATAGTTCTGAAATATTAGCATTATCCATTAAATTTATTTCTTTAAGCCCACAGTAGACAATTTATCAATTTCCATTATATTGGCTATATAGCATGAATTGATCCTTGAGAGTTTATAAATGCTCTACATAATTTTAAATATAATTAAACCATTGAAATGATTTAGATTGTTGCAAGTTAGTTTTAAAGAACCTTAAGAAAATGATTTCATGGATATATTTTAATGTGATAAAACTGACATTTTCTTTTTCATTTTATTTCAGCCTACACTGGACAAAATATATTTTCACTGTGCATTATTTTAAGCTACCACAGATGTCCTTAAAATCTCTAGATTCTCTGTATTTAGACTACATCCAAATTGCTAACTTTAGTTTGGGGATAGATAATTTAAAGAAATACAAGCCTAATAAATGTCATGAGATGGTTGTATACATTTATCAGAAACCAACTGTCAAGATATTTATTTGAAATTTATACAGTAAAATTTAATATACCACAGAGCTCTGCTAAAGCTCCGAGGGAGTCACATGTGTTCAGGAGAGAAATCAGAGGCCATGCCTAATTTAGCACTTTTACCAAAAGCTGGTCTCTGAGATTGGAAGTGAAATGCAAAACCAATAACGCATGGTTGGAATGGAAAGAATACCATTTTGATAGGAATAAAAGCAAGGGCTCAAATGATCTCTCCTTTCATACTTCAAATAACCAAAATTCCTATACCAGACCCTGTGATGCTACCAAATGAATTGAGATTCTGTCAACAAACAAGTCATGAAAACACAGAGGGAAGATACAAACTATGAACTACTCGATACAATTAGTACCAATGGGTACATTCAAAGATTTCGTAAAGGTTCAGACAAGGTAGAGATTACCCCAGGTGGGGCTGCCTTACAGGGATATCAGCCATCAGAACAGATAAGACACAGAAGTGAAATAGGGAATATAAAGCGGAGGTAAGTGAAAGCTGATTGCAAGCAAAACACACTTGGAAATAAGCGAAGGCAGGTTTGGAAAGAATGAGTAAGAGAATGGTTGTGGAGAAAAGGCTTGTTGGCCAAGTTTAGTGATCGACAGAGTCGATTTCTTTTCTCCATTGTCCTTATGCTTGATTCAGTCAAATTGAGCACTTCTACACCATATGCTTGTAAAGGAAAAGAAGCCTGTTTGCTGGATGTGTGAACCCAAAGATAAAGCCAATTGTCCCAGACCCCTGTCTTCCACCTCCTCTGACACACACACACACACACACACACACACACACACACATCTCAAGGTGGTCATTGTCTCCAAGTCTATGGCAATCATGAAGGACTGGCTCACTGAAATATGACTCTTCCATTTCACTAGCCATCTTTCTAGCATCCAAATCTTCTTCTCATGAATGAATTGCAGATGACCTCCATTCTCATGCAATCTCTATTTTAGACATAAAATTCTAAACACCATTAACCTTCGCCAATGGATGGTGATCTGAAATCTAAAATGTAGCTCCTATTCTTCAGCTGACATCACCCATCAATCATTTTGTCAAATGATACTTGAGGTGTGGAGACCTCCCTAGAGAGGGAAAGAGTGAATTTTTCAAAGATTTGTGACCCGTTGATATATATTTAAGACTCACTCTGCTCCTCCTCATTTACTTGTTTTCCCAGAGGCTTTTCCTCCCTTAATCTGTCGGTTCAGTATGGCAAGTCCATGGTCATTTGCTGGCTCCAAATGGTTGTGACAATGGGTATGTAATTTCACCCACTGTTCCCGTTGGGGAATATTCCCACACTCCAAGTACAACTTCTATTGTCCCACTTAGCCGGGTAGGCCTCTCAGCACTGGATACAGCTCAAAGCTATGCCACATTCAACTACGTGAGGAGGCCTGTTTTCTGATGTGTCATCAGCAAGCCCCTTGGCAAGGTGCTATCATTGTGCTCCCTAGGTGTCTCTTGACTGAGTGAGCAAGGACGTTAGATATTTTACTTTTGCAAAACAGATCCACATATAGGACAGTGAAATATGGAAACTGGCTAGAAAACTGGATATCAAATAATTCAAAACACTAACTTGGCTCAGTGACTTGGCTTCTTGAATAACTTTCCTGAGGACTGAACAAGGGACAGCCTTATTCACAAGTACACATCCCTCCCCCCTAAAATGTATTAGACGGGGATTGCGTCGGGGTTTTGACAGATTATAGTGAGGGCTGGGGAACTGGTACTATTGATTTCCAGGGTGACTATATTTCATTTTCAAAATGTTATGACTGTGACTTGAGGTCAATGCATTAAAAACTGAGCTTACTAAATAATGAATTCTTTGATATTTAATGCACACAGAAAAATTTATTCCTGTTTGCCTAAAGCAAAAGCAAGCAGTAAGCTCATGAAATAGATACACTGGTTTTGCTCTCAACTAATGTAATGAATGTATAAATCTTTGTCTGCTTTTTGTTCATGTTTATTACTTGGGTGTTAATGAAATGGGGAACTGTTATCAGTAAGTTAATGGATGGGAGTGAAAAGGAGAGCAGGAATTCATGGCATGACAAAACCAGGTTTCATAGGCTTGTGGAAAGCACTGCAATGCGCAAACCATCTGTTCTGACCCAGGGGGTTGATAATGACACCAGATGGCTGAAGTCTTCCATTTATAAGAAGTTTGAGGATGAGACATATTAGTATTGATGTGAGATTATTGATTAGTTGTGGAGAGTCAAAAATAATTTCAGTTGTAGCTAGAACTTCAGTTAGAAAACCGTACTGAATCCCTAACTTCTGATAAAATAAGCAGTGAGCATCTCCTTGGGCAATATTTCAGCCAGACAGGTAGTTCTGAAATGAGTGTCTAACCACTAGCCTCACTAATATAAAACAACTACCACCACCAAACCAGTACATAAGCCATGAGGATCTGAGACAGAGAGACAAGAGTGTGTGCTGATTCTGGGGCCAAACTCCCTGGGTTTGTTTCCTGTGGTCTCTGCTCTTTCTACATGCCTCACCTTGGACAAGTTACTTAACCTGTCTGCCCAGTCGCTCACCAGTAAAAGGGACTCAGTAATGCTGCCTGTTCCTAAGGTTGGCATTTTAAAATGATTGTACCATGGTTTACACATCATAAGCACTAACATTTGATGAACATGTTGGTGATAATGGTTGTGACCATGGCTATCATAGTGGTGGTGACCATGGCTATCATAATGGCGGTGACCATGGATATCATAGTGGTGGTGACCATGACTATCATAATGGCTGTGACCATGGATATCATAATGGCGGTGACCATGGCTGTCATAATGGGGGTAAACATGGCTTTCATAATGGCGGTGACCATGGATATTATAATGGTAGTGACCATGGATATCATAATGGCGGTGACCATGGATATCATAATGGCGATGACCATGGTTATCATAATGGTGGTGACCATGGCTGTCATAATGGGGGTGAACATGGCTGTCATAATGGGGGTGAACATGGCTGTCATAATGGGGGTGACCATGGCTGTCATAATGGCGATGACCATGGATATCATAATGGCTGTGACCATGGTTATCATAATGGTGGTGACCATGGATATCATAATGGCAGTGACCATGGATATCATAATGGCGGTGACCATGGATATCATAATGGCGATGACCATGGTTATCATAATGGTGGTGACCATGGCTGTCATAATGGGGGTGACCATGGATATCATAATGGCGGTGACCATGGCTGTCATAATGGGGGTGAACATGGCTGTCATAATGGTGGTGACCATGGCTGTCATAATGGCGATGACCATGGATATCATAATGGTGATGACCATGGTTATCGTAATGGCAGTGACCATGGCTGTCATAATGGGGGTGACCATGGATATCATAATGGCGGTGACCATGGCTGTCATAATGGTGGTGACCATGGTTATCATAATGGGGGTGAACATGGCTGTCATAATGGTGGTGACCATGACTATCATATTGGCTGTGACCATGGATATCATAATGGCAGTGACCATGGATATCATAATGGTGGTGAGTATGGTTATCATAATGGTAGTGACCAGGGATATCGTAATGGTGGTGAGCATGGTTATCATAATGGTAGTGACCAGGGATATCGTAATGGTGGTGAGCATGGTTATCATAATGGTGGTGACCATGGCTATCATAATGGTGGTGACCATGGCTGAAAATGGATATTCACTTGCTAAAGAATGAAATTGGCCCCTCATCTTACATCCATGGTGGTGACCATGAATGTCATGATGGTGATGTCTTCCCCGAAGCTGTATCACATCTTGAATGGCCACCATCATGTTTCCTAAAGTCTGTTGTTCTCTGGACCACAGTTGAGCCACCCTATTCATATAATGAATCTATGAACTTCGATTTTAACTAAAGTATTTATTTCAGGTAAATACCTGAGTAGGTTTCAAGCTGAATTAGAATTCAAAGATCTAATATATATTTACTTTGATAACAGCCAGGAATACAACAACTTTAGAAAAAATATTTACAAATAAGAATACGATGATTTTATATTAAAATAATATTAAGGTTATCAGGTAGAAAGGAAACTTGCTTTGTTCTTTGTGGGTCAGAGAGAGGTTTGGGCCAATGAGTTCCAATTTATAGGGAAATTGTTGTTTGGCTTGGTATAAAGAGCTTTCCAAGGGTCACAGTTTTCTAAAGAGTACATGCTGCCCCTGTGAAGGTGTTCAGACAAGGCTGGCGATGAAGTTCCAGACCTGAGAGCCCAGCAGTAAACCCTTGCATGCACAGTGAAATGATTCTCAACAAGGTGTCAAAACCACACCATGCAGCAAAGATGGTGTCTTTAGCAAAGGAATTTTAGGAAAATGGATATTCACTTGCTAAAGAATTAAATTGGCCCCTCATCTTACAGCATTCATAAAAATCAACTCAAAGTGGTTTATAGAATGAAATGTAAGACCTGGAACTGTAAAATTCCTAGAAGAAAACAGAGGGGAAGAACTTCGTGATAGCGGTATTCATGATGATTTCTTGGGTATGTGGCAAAAGCAAGAATAGACAAGTGGGACTACATCAAACTTGGAAGTTTCTGTGCAGCAAAGACCACAGCAGAGTGAAAGGCAACCTGCAGAGTGGGAGAAAATATTTGCAAACCACATATCCAATAAGAGGTTAATATTCAAAACATATAAGGAACTCCTGTCACTCAATAGCAAAACAAACAAATTACCCGACTTACAAATGGGCAAAGGTCTTAAGTAGACATTTCTCCAAATAAGACAGACAAGTGGCAATCAGGTACATGAAAAGCTGCTCAACATCATTCATCATCAAGGAAATGTAAATCAAAGCCACAGTGAGATACGACCTCACAGCAGCTAGGATAGTCCAGGGGTCCTCAAACTACGGCCTGCAGGCCACGTGCAAATGCAAATATTGTATTTGTTCCTGTTTTGTTTTTTTACTTCAAAATAAGATATGTGCGGTGTGCATAGGAATTTGTTCATAGTTTTTTTTTTTTAACTATAGTCCGGCCCTCCAACGGTCTGAGGGACAGTGAACTGGCCCCCTGTTTAAAAAGTTTGAGGACCCCTGCCCTTGACAAACACAGTTGTGACAATATTTAGATTTTTCAGACACTGGAAAGCAGTCACTAAACAATCTCTCTGGTACACTGAATGTTAGCCGGCTCTTCTTGCTCTTTTATATGCCACAAATTCACTTATGCTGTTCTTTCAAAAATATTGCGAAGGCTGAGGAGGAGGAGGGGACAGATGGAAAGGGTCAGTGGAGGACATCTGTAATACTTTCAACAATAGATTTTTAAAAATATTGCCATAGCATCCAGAGTTCGCAAATCTCCATGAGCTTGAACTAGACTTCTATTCCCTCATCTCTCAGGCTTTCTCATCATTGCTGCCACCTACCTGCTCCACTCAGTGTAACTAATGCGGAGAGAGCACAAATGACGCAGGACAGTGTGAAGTAAAGAGCCCCTCCCTTGCTCGGCTCTCCCGGCTGCAGAAGGAGAGCGCTCCCGATTAGGCGTGCCTCTCCACATACCGGGCCACACAGCCAGTTTGCTTTCAGAGGCAGCAAAATGACTACTTTGTGATTTTTCCTTCAAAAGGGCTTTGGGGTTCCCAGACAATATTCTGAATAACAGAGAAATCCATCTGCAATTTACAGGCAATACATACGTCTCTCTCTGAAGTACATGAGCACTCAGTTGTGAGAAAAGAAGGAATACCTACACATTCCTCCGTGGGATTATGTTCCAACTTGGCTCCTGCCTAACCCCCTGTAATATCTGTTAGTGATTCTGCCTAAAAGGCTTCCTCATCAAGATCACAACTTCTCTCTGAAGCTATCCTTTTATTAGTGATATTATCAGCAGCAGACAATGCTAGGGATGGTGTACAGTAAGGGTGACAAAATACAACCACAACTGACTTTTAACAATAACAAACATATGAGGTGGTAACTTCCTCAAGAAGGAATGTGTCATTAGCTATAAAGCTTTCTTCCTCTTTTAATGTAAGTTTTTAAAACTCGGTGATAGATACGTAAGTCTTTCAATTTGACATTTTGTCATAATTGGAGACCTCATATGCTTATCAACCGGAGTTAAGCAAACTCCTTTGGAAATGGGACCCACTCCACTGCCTCTCCCAGATCAGCCTGGTGTGAGCCGGGGAAGGGCAGGGGGAGGGAAGAGGAAGAAACTTAGGCATGACCAGCCCTGTGCACAGGTCCTGGACTGGCAGAACAGAATGTATATGGTACACAAACACGGGGCCTATGGAGCCAAAACGCTTCTCCATCCAGCTTCTGTGGTGAACATAAACACCCTGTAGCTTTCATCCCAAAGGAGGCGTGAGCTGGGGGTGGGGGGCGGGGGTCAGGGGTTAGCCATGCAGAGGTGTTGACACAGTCCCTGTCTCCCCAGGATCGACATCTTCAAGTACGTGATCTACGGCATCGCGGCGGCCTTCTTCGTGTACGGCATCCTGCTGATGGTAGAGGGCTTCTTCACCACGGGCGCCATCAAGGACCTCTACGGGGACTTCAAGATCACCACCTGCGGTCGCTGCGTCAGCGCCTGGGTAGGCTGTCTGTCCCCCTCAGCGCTGTGCGTGTCCATTCTGGTTGCACGCGGGTGCTGGTCCTCCTCTGCCAGGAATTCAAGTATTTTTTATTTTTGTTTTTTAAATGTATATATGTATTTTAAGAAGATTTTTTAAAATATGTTTTTATTGATTTCAGAGAGGAAAGGAGAGGGAGAGAGAGAGAAACATCAATGATGAGAATCATGGATCGGCTGCCTCCTGCACGCCCCACACTGGGGATGGAGCACAACGGGGCCTGTGCCCTGACCGGAATCAAATCATGACCTCCTGGTTCACAGGTTGATGCTCAACCACTGAGCCACACTAGCCGCCGGCCGGGCTCAACTATTTTTTTTAAACATAGTAACATTCCCTCCTTTGATCATTATCTTAACTCTTAGCATATCATGTTCTAAATTAAGATTATTCCATGTGAAAATTCAGTTTCAAATTCTCAAATCACACACAACACAACTGGTTTTGTTTTAGAGGAAGCAAAACTGTTGATTGATTTATGATTTTTTTTTCCAAAGGGCTTTGGGATTTCAATATAATATTTAGAAATTCCAATAACAGGAAAATCCATTGGAATTTATAGACAATACTTGGTTGGGTCTCTTCTCCCTAAATACATGTCTGTGTATTGTACCTTAAATCTGGGGGGAATTGTATCATCTAATGTCTGTTTAATAGTGATAAAGATAAGAATTATACTGTCATACTAATTTAGGTTTTAAATCCTCTTGGTATGATGGCTGGTGGTAAATCAGTGTGTGGTACCCTAGAGCTGACACAGCCAGTGCACGTACCTCTATGAAAGCACAAGAGGGCGAAAGCGAAGGGTGATGTGGGCGCGTGTACTTTTGCATCTTTATGCAGCACAATTTCCCTATAATGACACATCAGAGCTGCCATCCTTGACTGACATGTTTTCTTATTTTCCAGTGTCATATAATAACATGAATTTAATCCCAGCACATATTTTATATTAAGTAAGATGTCTCTAATAAGGAATGATATAATTTATTTCAATCTTACACAAAAAGTTTAAAAAAAAAAAAAAAAAAGCCTGTTAAGCACAAACTTACCCCCCAGCTTGTAACAAGTTCTGTTATGCTGCTCATGTCAATGGCCATAAGACCCTGATATATTTGCCTGTGTCATGACTATTTGTGGTTGTCGCTGGAATGATTTCTTATAAGACCCCTTAGGGAGGTGGGGGCATTGCTTCTTGTAATATCTAAGTTTTTAGGATCAGTAATATCAAATTACAGATCTGGAGGATGTCAAGTGAAAAGGTCTTGGATTAATTTAAAAAATAAAATATGACTATTCAATGGGCCAACTGTCAGTGAGAACTAAGCGATCTCTCTATTAAGAAGCCAGATCTGATTTTAGATCCATTTATATACTGCCAATAGAGGGTAGTGAATTCAACTAATGATAGGTCTTCTCTTGTCATTGGGGCAATATTATTCATTTCTAAGTATTTTTTCTTAAATCTATTGGGCTGATGTATATGTTTCACATGTACAACTCTATAATCCGTCATCTGTATCTTGATTGCATCTCGTGCTCACCACCCGAAGTCAAGTCTCCTTCTGTCACCATGTATTTGACCCCCTTTCCCCTCTTTAGTCTCCCCCTACCTTCTTTCCCTCTGGTGACCGCCGTTCTATGGGACAATATCATTGTGACACATCTGTGTGCCTTAGGGAGTCCCTCAGCTCTGCTGGCTCATGGGTCACTCATTTACAAATGAGACAGTGGGTCGTCTCTAATTCTCACTACAGCTCAGGGTCCATGATTCCAAAGCATCTGTGAAATGAACGAGAAAGGAGGTCTCCCAACAGATTTCACCCCCGGGAGCCATTCCGGCAGGGGGAGTCAGCACTGGGGGTTTCATGAGAACGGTCAGGTAACTGCAAGGCACTGCATGCAACGTAGAAATCACAGAAGAGAAAACATCTCTGTGGACAGTTAATAATCTGCTCGCCATGCAGACAGCTCAAAGCCCTCTCAAATAAGAATTTTTAAAGCAAACACGCAAGCCACATTTTTTTTTGGTAATAGTAACAATTGTGTCACCAGTTCCTCCCAACAGACCGGAAGGGTGGCCCCCGCTTCATGGGCTCCTCCAGAGGCACCCCCGCCTCTGGCTCAACCTCCTCTCCCCACCTCCCCACAGAAGCTGAGCTTCTTCAGGCCAGCAGCTCAGTGGGGAGGCTTCTGCCTCCAAGATGGGAGGCCTGGCTGTCCCAACCCTGCCACGTGCTCCCCTGAGCACCAGAGCCCTGCACCCCTTTCCCCACCACATGTCCAGCTGGCTCATCGTGCGGGACGTGTGGCTCCATGGACTCAGAGGGGAAAATGAATATTTTATCACTCACCCTGTCTGCTACTTACCTTCCTTTTTCCCATTTCCCTCTGCTGCTGCCTTTTCGGTCTGCAGGTGGAGTGTTCCCTGCAGCCTGCTTCCTGTTCTGTGTCTCACCTGTGAGCCACTGTCTCCATCGGCCTCAGCTTTAAACCATTCTTTTGAGACTGTGCCCCTCGGCTTAGCCTCTACCTGATGCGGCTTCTCGGTCACAGGGTGGAAATGCTCTGAGCTCGTTCTGCCAGTGATGGAATCCAAAGCGCTCTCCCTTCCTTCAAGTGGAAGCATGACTGAATTGATAACTTTAAATGCATTTCAGTTGAGGAATGATAATTCAGAAAGGTATTACTGTGAAGTGACAGGCTCCTGAGTTCAGACTCAGTGAGTTGTTTCTATGTTCTGTACCAGAAATAGTTCATGAGACGGGCCCTCCTAGGCCGTGACCGGAATGGAACCTGAGAGTACACGTTTGGCGCACAGAGAGGCTGTGCATACATCAGGAGCCCCATTTGGCTCACGGCCCTGAAGTTTCACAGTTGCTCTCAGGTCAAACACACTGTGACCTCAGTGGCTACACATGCCGGGAGCCAACATCTAGGTTAGCTCCTCCCCAAGGGCAGGGCTGCCGGGCCTCTCGCAGGTCTGCAGTCCAACCTCCTGTTCAATCTCCAACAACCACTGTCCAAGTTGAGATCAAAACAGCAATTGCATGTTTCTTTAAATTTTATGTACTAAGAAACAACTCCTAGCAATATTTTCGAATTGGATGCTAACACGTGTGTAACATATGTGTGGCACAGCTGAAGAAGTGTGATAACAGGATGCTTGCTGTGGCAGTCATTTGCATGTTCTGATGAAATGGCACTGCAATAATGATGTGATAATGAGATGTGCTGGATATTAATTATGAGCCTGGCACCCAATCCCTATCACTCTATGGCAGTTTTTACCATCCATCCAATATCAATGAGTTAGGGTCAACCAACTCAGAAAAATTTTACTGAATTTTAATTCTTGGTGAATTAAAAGGTCAGCATCTTAATAAATGTGAGTGATGTATAAGACAATGGCTGAAATACAAAAAGCCAACGAGGCCACTTTATGTATCTCACGTCCACAAGGCCCCGTTTTCCCTCCTCTCTGCAATCAGGGCCCAAGCTACTGGAAATTAAAAGTCAGTGTTGATCAAGGCCATGAAAAACAGATGCGACTTAAATAGGTCACCTCTGTCTGTACCTGCCCTTTAGAGATACAGATTAATTAGCAATTTGCTAAATCAAACAACTTCCTTTGAGTTTATTTTCGATGTGAGATTGATGGTGGACTGTGGTGGCTCTTAAGTGACTTCACGTGGGCGTTTCCTTTGGCTCCATCATGAGTGAGAGCAGGACCTTGAAGGGTAAGGATGTGCCTGACTCCCATACGGGCAACCCAGTCCCTGACTTCAAGTCCAGGAACTCTTCTCTCTCTCCCAGTTGTTGCTTGTTTTAACAGTATTCCCCAAACAGAAGAAGTGGAGGTGATTTTTACAACGAGTTTCATCTAAAAATAGATAATAAGGCCAAAAAAGTCAGGAGAATGTTTTTAAGTTCTCAGACTGTTCTAATAAGACTAGTTTATTTAAGATCCAGAAAACAGATTGGTGGTTGCCAGAGTCAGGGAGTGGAGGGAGGGGAAGTGGGTGAAGGTCTGCCATAACAGTCAAGCGTGTGTCAAGACCAGATGTTGTCTGGATCTCCCTGTGGAAAATGTTTATTCCTTTTATGAGGAAAATAAGGAGGAAGTGTGTACTGTTCTCTGTGGCTGCAATCCTACCCTACCACTTTACACATACGAGGTCCTCATTCAGTATTTGTCCAGCGATTCTAAAAGTGAGATAAACTTTAATAATTCCATTCAAAGAATCAATAGCCATAGAAGGATATTTACTCCAGTTCCTTCACTGATTTAAAAAAAAACGTAATAGTCAAGAGCAACAGCACCAATCACGTGTCTCCTTGCCCATTGCCAGGGGGTTAATCTGTCAATTTTAACCACAATGCTACTTCAGGATAGGTGCATCAGCTCTGCCAGGACACTGTCACCACCATCATCAGTTTTCAAAAGTGTTATTTTTAGTATATATTCTGAGTTATTAAATAAGTTCCACTTGTTTGAGGTTTCACCAAAATCTGGAGTAAAGCCTAGCTATAACTTGTTACCAAAGGAATGGACAGAGTTGATGAAGAGATTCGGTTTAATTCAGTGTATGCACTTTATGTTGTATTGTCACTATGAAAGGGTGACCAGCTGAGGTGTTCAAGATAAGATAGAAAACACTACTGCTTCTCTTCAAAATTCTTCTAGAAGGGGACCAAATATCTATAGAAATTTGGGCTATGTGTCAGACATTTTCAAATATAATTCTATCTCTGTATTAGTTGAGTATGAGGATTAAAAATACTATTTCATGTTTATACGTATGTTCACACATGCCGGTCATCAGGTGTTCTGACTCTGATCATGAAACTATACCACAATTCACTCATTAGACACAATAAGCAAAGAGTGGCTCTCTCAGGAGGCAAATTCAGATTGTTGGTACATGCAGACAAGCATCTGCGCACAGAACACATCTTTATCCAACTTCCAGTTTTGTTGTGAAGATATAGTGAAGGGTAGTTGAGTTGTGAGAGAGAAAGGGAAGGAAAAGTGTATTCCTACTGGGGAAATGTACAAAGCACCAATCATAAAAACACAAACTGTAGCTTGAAAGAGCCTACTGCTAGATGAGTTACCTGGAAGATGTCTGCACACCTGGGTGTTCCCTGAAGACAGAAACTGAGTTCCCCTTCTGACCACCAGGGTTAGAGCACTAACTGAGCGACACGTTTGCTCATCTCTTCAGTCCATGAACACCATGTTAGTGACAAGTGTGGATCAATCATTGAAATACGGATATGAATGTGGTCCTAAAAGTTCTCTCTTGGTCTTGTTGTTCATTCCTGTTTTCTGTGTTGGCAGAGGATTTGCTAGCATCAGGTCAGGCACATAGGTGACGGTGAAGATATAGTTAAGGGTAGCTGGGTTGCGTTCTTACTGAAACAGGATTCAGTTGTGACTCATTTTGCACAATCCACTCTAAAGATTCCAGTTCATGTTTTCTAAAGTTCACAGAACATGTGTTCAGATTCATAAGATCAACACACGAATGAACCAGGCATTGAGATGCAGCGGATCATTCCTTGTACATCCCAACCACTGCCGTGGTGACTCCCCAGCAGGTTTATTCTCCTAACCCTCAGAGTCTCTTCTGTTTCCCATGCCACAGCCCTCGCCAGTGTCATATCTATAGCACCGAAGCCCTTCGATATCGCACACTGTAAACAAAAGATTCTTCTTTCCCAGTGGATGACACGTGTTCTCTCTCGACTTTTTCTCGGTTGCAGTTCATCATGCTGACCTACCTGTTCATGCTGGCCTGGCTGGGCGTGACGGCTTTCACCTCCCTGCCCGTCTACATGTACTTCAACCTGTGGACCATCTGCCGGAACAGCACCCTCGTGGAAGGGGCCAATCTCTGCCTGGACCTGCGTCAGTTCGGTAGGTGCATCTCTGAACGACATCTCACAGCGTTTTCCCCGAGTAACTGCCTCAGAACTACTGCCAATCACCTTCTGCCAAAGGGATGACGCTATCAGAGAATCCATTCCCTTTTAAGGCATTGGTTTTGATTATGAATAAGGGGCATTTGAGATGGAGTGGGAGTTGATCTCACATCATGAACATGGGGTCGCCCATCCTGACTCCTCTCACTTTCCCAGGCTCGGTGGGTGCAGCCTATGTTCATGGTCCCATGACCAGCTGTACATATCATGAGGTCTGGTCAAAAAAATCATCTCAGAAATAATTACTTCATTGTCTTCTGAAACAGGACAAAGATACTGAGCATTTTTTTGTTTCGTTTTATAAATTTTTTCATAAAGAACTCATTAGAATTTCAACATGGAAACAGCCACCTAACCATATTCTTTAAAGAGTTCAATTTCCCAAACTGCAAATCAAAATAGTCACATTTTCCTCCAAAATGTGTGTTTTAATATTTTATTTGGTTTATTCTTTTAATTAGTAGAGCAGGAAACAAAGACTCTTAATAATTGATAGGTCACTATTATAAGTTTCAGTTTCATTTTACAGGTTAAAGTCTACTAGGTCTGATATTATAAAAGCTATACCAGCTTTCTTTTCATTAGATTTTTCATATAAAACACTTCATTCATACATTTATAGTCAACATTTCTATATTCTTACATTTAAACTGTGTCATAGCTAAGCAATATAAAGTTGTTTATAGCTTATATTCAGAGGGGATTAAATTCACCTCTACACTAGACTGGGGTGGGAGCTCTAGCCATCCTTACCCTAATCCAATCAAGAATTAAGGTTTCAATCTGGGGTTGAGTCTCTGTTAAACTGGCCTATTCCATCTCACCCTGGAGGGTTTCTGTTCATTGTCTAGCTTTTCTAGTTACACTCAGGTGGCAATAACAGCAAAATCAAAGAATGTTAAATGAATCAGAAGTCCTCTTTGGTTACTTTTATTTAGGGCTGAAACCTCATGTAACAATACTATTTTTTATGTGTGTATATGCTCATTCTGTGTGGGCCTTATCCTAAATGGTTTATATACGTTGACTTGTTTAATTCTCACAAGAGTTCTGTGTGGGGGACACTATTACTACATCCCTTATAAATGACAGCACTGAGGCACAGGAGGGTAAATGGCTTGCCCATGGTTACACATCTGGTAAGTGCCTGAGCAGGACGCAATCCTGGCAGGCTGGCTACAATGTCTATGTTCCAAATTTTCAGTCAACTGCCTCTCCTGTTGAAGCAGGTACTGAATTACAAATGTGAAAAGGTCAAATCCCATCTCACCTACCCTATTCGGAATTCTATTCCTTCATTTGTAAAACCATGGGAGCTACAGGTTTTATAAGAGACATGCAAATCCACGTGTTCAAATAGACTTTTTTTCACAGAATGGCTATTAACATCTCACCTATTAACATCTGGGAACACTGTAGCTGGTTGACATCTGGGAAGTCTGTAGATGGTTGTCATCTGGGGACGCTGTAGATGGGAACGCTGTAGATAGTTAACATCTGGGAAGGCTGTAGCTGGTTAACATCTGGGGACGCTGTAGATGGTATTTTCCAATGAGGTTTTCTTGTGCGTCAGAAAAGCAGGAATCTTTCACCAGTCAGTGTCTTCAGGCCCTGTGTCTCCACGGTGATAGTGTAGATAGAATGTGGGGGGTAGTGTAACTGTTCTGTCACCACCCCCATCTGTTAGACCAAGTCCTCAGTTTCCTCTGTCTAACCCAAGTGAAAAGCAGATGATCTTCTCTGAGCGTGAAGTTCTCGGCAAGAAGGTGATGGGAGGGCATGGACAGCTCTCCCACTGGGTAGGTTTCACCCATGGAACCATGTCCCACGTGAACACAGGCAAAGGACACCTCAGCTGGCAGTCACCACGGGAGAACAGCTGCTCAGAAAACCATGGCTCTGACCCCAGTCCCTCCCCACAGTGTCTTCCTTTTATTCTGCTCATCTGAAAAATTAAAACTGGAAAGGTGTGACTAGTCTCTCAGAGAGAGTTGCCAGGCAAAATACAGGACACCCAGTTAAGTGTGAATTTCAGCTAAACAAGCGATGTTTTTTCATGCAGTATGTCTCAAGTATTGCATGGGACATCCTTATGGTAAGTTCGAAGCATGACTTGGATTAGAGCTGCCCTTGAGCCTTAGCACTGTTGACAGCATAGTCATCGAGATTTATTCCAATTTAACTTTCCTCCTGCCACGGAAGAGAAGACACTTTCCAGGTGTCATGCGACCTTACATCAGCGATGAAGCTTTCTGTTTTCCCTACACACAGTCTACTGTCTGATAGCTTTTATTTGCCCTCCAGATAGCACTCCTTCATAAGAAACTTGGATGTAAGCATGCAATCAAGCTAGCAACAAGGGGCATCAGAATAGAAAAGAACCGCTCCCCAAAAGCTGGAGTATAATCAGAATAGACATTTGCTAATTTCATCCAAAAAGTAATTGTGTAGCCCTAACCGGTTTGGCTCAGTGGATAGAGTGTCGGCCTGCAGACTGAAAGGTCCCAGGTTCGATTCCGGTCAGGGGCATGTACCTTGGTTGCAGGCACATCCCCAGTAGTGGGTGTGAAGGAGGCGGCTGATCGATGTTTCTCTCTCATCGATGTTTCTAACTCTCTATCCCTCTCCCGTCCTCTCTGTAAAAAATCAATAAAATATATTTTTAAAAAAGTAATTGTGTAGATAAGAACATGCTGTAAAGTGGTCTGTCTTATTTTGCAAACCTGTCTCGTGAGCATGTGAATGGCATCTCTGCTCTTACAAATGGGAGCTCTCCCATGTCCTGGTGTTGTACCTGCTTAGTCCTCTCCGGGCCTCACCCCACCAGCAACACAATAAACATGCACATTTCAACCAGGTCTGATGGGAAGGGGAGACTTGCTTCGTACAGATGGAGGATTTGAGGATGGCTTACCACATTAGGCTTTGCTGTATTTCAGAGTGAGTCATGGCATCGTGTTACTTCCAACTTTAATTTTTCATACTTTCATAATGATTTTAGTTGTCCTTCAATTCTGTGTACAGCGATGTAATGACATTGAATGTATTAGGTATTTGTCCCAGTAAATTTGTTTCAGAAAATATTAAAACTGGTCCCCATCATATCATCTAGATCCAGGATGTAAAATTGTGCTCCCTTAAAACCAAAACCAGGAGACGATGAAACTACCTCTGGGCCAACATAGGGAGCAAGTGGTACCGAGTGGGCGGGGCTTCTGCTAGCCTTTCGGCCACGCCCACCTCTGGTCCAGCAGGTCCACACACTGGCAGGAGCAGCTTGCCTTCACCTGAGTCCCATGAAGCTCTCATCATAGGATTTCATTTCACACACTCAGCCACCCTTTTTCCAACAAGCACTTACTGAGCTCCCATTGTATTCGAGCACTGCACGTGTTTGAGAAAAATATATATCTCTGTGACCAAAAAGTAAAATAAGATAAAGTTCGACAAACTCTGAGATCGTGAACCTGCCCATCGCGCTCTTCCTGGAGAAGGGACCTTCTGGGGAGACTGTGTTTATTTGCACAGGACAGACCAGAAACACAAAATCAGGAGTCAGGTTTGCAGACCCCATGAAGAGAGTGTGGAGGAGGAGGGCGTCATGGACAGCCTCCCTCATGAGCGGAGAACCGGGAATTCACCTTTGCGGTTAACAATGCGAAGTCTTGGTGAGCTTTGCAAGAAGAATGTCCGTGGAGGGTTGGGGCAGAATCTGGAAAGGGTTGAGTGGAAATGAAAAGAGAGGAACTGTAGACGGCAAACGTGGCAGTGCTGTCTAGGGTTTTGCTGCAAGTGAGTGAAGAAATGGGCATTCCACACAAATGTCGCCTGCCTGTCACTGATCCGATGGAGGATCAAAACCGTGACCTCCTGGTTCATAGGCCGATGCTCAACCACTGAGCCACACCAGTGGGACACTCCTTATTTTGATCATTGCCCCAAGTGGTCCTGAAGCAGTTGGTCCATAAACCAACTGGGCCCAGGATCAATCGAGTGACACCACAGGTTTGTATCCCCCCTCACTGGCAGCACTGTTTTCGGTCTGAGCAGAGACGTCCTCCTTCCGGCCGTCTATAGACTAACAGGAGCTTGGTGCAACGAATGAAATGAGTTGCAGGCTGAGGGCGGTCTGGGTCTTGGCCATCACTGTAGCTGTCATGCATGTGCCTCACATTAATAACCAAACCAATCCACTGGCCACAGCTGACCTGAGATTCAGGTGGTGGCCCCGGGAATTCAGACTGAACACGTTTGGCCTTGCTGAGGGCCACAGAGGTGGGACCTCCCCTTCCCACTCTACCCACAGTCACTATCCAGAAATGAAAGCCCAGGACGGAGGTTTCTATTGTAACATAACATAAAATAGAATGTGCTTGGATTTTATCCGCAAAAGTTTCATTTTCTCTCTGGGCCCTTGAAAACCTGTGCGATGCTAACCCATCATTCTCTGCATGTCGTAGGGATTGTGACCATCGGAGAGGAAAAGAAAGTCTGCACCGTGTCCGAGAACTTCCTCAGGATGTGCGAGTCCACGGAGGTGAGATTCTTGCAGCCTTCACTTTGGTGGGAATTTTCGCTCCCTTGTATGGTTTGACGGATACATACATAATTAATTCTATACTCAGTTTTCCCCTTTTTCTTCCAGAGGCCATTTTTCTTGCTGTGAGATTATGCAGGGTGTGGGGTTAGAAAATAAATATGAGTTGCATGTTCTGTGCACTTCAATAAAAATGATATCTATTTTAAATTTTTTCCAGAAACTGTCATTTTAATGAAAGTTGAAAAATTATAGATTTCTTTAAAAAGAGATAACATCACCCCCTGTTGTTATATTACTGAAAACCATTCATCATGACCTCATCTTTATAATAAAATCGTATTCACATGATGCTGTTGTGAAGGTTGACATGATTTTCAGGAGAAAAGATCCTGTAATGTTGTTTTTGGAGGAAGGGATTCTCACAGGCTCACTTCTGTGGAAGATGTACAAAGCTCTTACTCATTAGAAGCCGCGGGCCTGACCTCTTTTCTGCTTGAAACTCTGACACGCATGTTGGTTCTGTGGTTTCCTCTGCAGCTGAACATGACCTTCCACTTGTTCATTGTGGCGCTGGCTGGCGCAGGGGCAGCGGTCATTGCTATGGTAAGATCTCAGGGGCTTTGGGCATGGTTTTTCCATTGGAATTAGAGGTATTTGCTTGTAGAAATGATTATCTCAAATGTCTGACATTCATAGGAATCATTTATTTTATTATCATTTCAAAAAAAGTGAGGGAACACTGGGTTAATAAAGGCTTCGCCTAAAGAAGTATTATCATAACAACAGAGATAATATTGGTAATCAGTGTAGGATTACAACACTCAGTAATATGGTAACATTAACAGAAACAAGCAAATTCATTAGCATGTAGACATCAAATTACTATTAACATAAAAATTATCTGTGGCATATATGAGTATGTCAGTGCACTATCCTATATAATAAAAGAGCAATATGCAAAGTGACCCTAACAGCAGAACAACCGGTCGCTATTACACGCACTACCCATCAGGGGGCAGATGCTCAATACAGGACCTGCCCCCTGATGGTCAGTGTGCTCCCATAGTGGGAGCTCTGCTCATCAGTGCGCTCCCACAGGGGGAGCTCTGTTCAGCCACAAGCTGGGCTGATGGCTGTGAGCACAGTAGTGGTAGCAGAAGCCTCTCCCTCCTCCTCAGCAGTGCTAAGGATATCTGACTGCAGCCTAAACTCACTACCCCGAGGGCTCCCAGGCTGCCAGACAGATGTCTGACTGCCGGCTTAGGCCCATTCCCCTGGGGAGTGGGCCTAAGCCAGCAGGTGGACATCCCCCGAGAGGTCCCAGACTGTGAGAGGGCACAGGCCAGGCTGAGGGACCCTCCCGAGGGTATAAATTTTCATGCACCGGGCCTCTAGTTCTAAATAATATCATCACTCCTTCACTCACATTATCCATTTTTCCTCCTTAGATAAAAACACTAAAAAGCCATTGAGTCACTTATGAGAAAGGGATTAATTTTATTAAAATAAATCTCGGTAGTTTAATGTCAATGTCTTCTCTATCTAATTTTCTTCAGAAATATTAACAAGTCCTTAAAGCCAGGCTCTTAACATGTGAGCAGGACCTACTGTGTGCCAATCCTGCTCCCCATTTTTAACTCCCCAGGAATTCCAGATTGCTTGCTGGGATGCTGGCGGTCAACACTGCTCTGAGCATCAATAACAGCTCCTGCAGTCAAATATTACAGAAATCTAGAAGGTTCCTGGTAACCTCACCTATGTAATAGCGAATTCAAGATGCAAAAATGATGAATTGATTTGGGATAATTTAATTATTTTCCTATGGTGCCAGTACATTGTCTAATGCAGTGGTTCTCAACCTGTGGGTCACGACCCCTTTGGCGGTCGAACAACTCTTTCACAGGGGTCGCCTAAGACCATACTGCATATCAGATATTTACATTACGATTCATAACAGTAGCAAAATTACAGTTATGAAATAGCAACGAAAATAATTTTATGGTTGGGGGTCACAACATGAGGAACTGTATTTAAAGGGCCAGAAAGTTGAGAACCACTGGTCTAACGTGTTGGTAGAAGGCACCATTTGAAAAGTAAGAGTATTTTATCTCTGGTCAAAGAATAAAAATAGGAATGATGAGACAATGCTAATGTGCTAATGAGCATTTCAAACCAGTTATTTTTAGTGATCTCATACTCTTGTATTAAGATCTGATTCTGTTTTATGAAAAATGATTTTTTAAAATATCTAACCAAACCAACTAGGTCAGTGCAACAGTAAGTTTTCAGATATTTTCTTCACTTTATATCATTCTAGAGGCCTTATGCATGAAATTCAAGTAAGGATAGGCTGACGCAGCTGTGGCTGCCTCGGCTATGGTCCCATACCCAGCCCACTGGTCATTCCAGAAGATCGAACAGGTCTTTCTGGAAGGTTGCTCCTCCATCCAGTCTAATTAGCATATTAGCTCTTCATTATATAGGATTAACTGATCCACATTTTAGATTTAGTGTAGAAACCTCTAATAGCAATTTCATTAGGGAATATGAGCTGCTTAATAAGGTCATGGTGGCTGATTAGTTGGAGGGATGACAGTAACACAATCAGCAAAGACCTTATCCCTATCCCTAACCCTAACCCTAACCCTAACCCTAGCCCTAGCCCTAACTCTAACCCTAGCCCTAAATCTAACCCTAACCCTAACCGTAACCCTATCCCTAACCCTATCCCTAGCCCTAGCCCCAACTCTAACCCTATCCCTAACCCTATCCCTAACCCTATCTCTAACCCTACCCCTAGCCCTAGCCCTAACTCTAACCCTAACCCTAACATGGACCTAAACTCAAAGTGAGAACATGCCCTGGGGGAGCTCCCATGTGGTCTGGGCAGTGATGTTCCCACATGCCTGGTCCCAGCAGCCCCAGTCTGGCCATGAGATACGAGGAAGCATCTTTTCACCGGTGTACACACACACACACACACACACACACACACACACACACCCTTGTGCAATGAATAATTTTAGGAATGCATATGGGAAGCACTATACACCCATATAGAAGAAGTCTGTAAAGTCCATTTTTACAAAAGGCGGATAATAAAGCATTGTTTCCTTTTGGGACATCTATGTGCAGGTAAAATTCTGTGAATAGCACCTGCCTAAATGAATAATGTTATTTAAATGTCCTTTACAAAAAACAAAACATTAAAAAGAAAAAGGAAAGGAAAATAAAAATTAAATGTCCTTAACAACACCTACTCTAAAATGATTCTATCATCAAAAGATTTTCAGATAATAGAAACTTAGATACTATTAGGCAGCTATGCTCTGTGTAACTTTATATATTAAGTTATAAACAAATTCTATTTCAAACAGCAAGAGTTTAGAAGACATTTTTTATGCACTAAGATATTTCAGGATATCCACATATATGCAAACCATAAATTCCTGAAGAAATGCATGATGTCTAAATACTAGCTTGCATCTGAGTTTCCAATGTATTAGGTCTGGTAATAGTTTAGGTCTTAGGATACAGGGATAGTGTAACTACTGCTACTGTCCCCAGTAGAGCTGCTATTAGCTAAGGTGTCTTTAAAACGCCCTCTGTGGAAAGCACTGCCAGATGCTCTGTGTGTGTCAGTCCATTCAATGCTCACAATGTGGCAACTGCCCTTAACCCTGTCATGATCTCATTCACTCCCCTGTAGCTACCATCGGTATTTCCAGAGGATAGGTGAGGCAATTGAGATGAATTCTGCTCGATCAGAATGTTTAAAACATCATCTGTAACGTAAGGCACGGATCATTAAAATTTGTACTAAAATTAGCACGTGCATGTGCTCCACTGTGTGACTTTTTGGAGCTGTTAGGAGACTCTATAGGCCCACAGAACTGTGGACTTGACATTGCACCAGCTTCTGCGATTGTGTTCACCTGTGGAGTGACAGTGGCCAGCCTGGCAACTGTGTCCCTGAGGCCAGTTGAGGCGTCTGAAGACCAACTGGGAAGCACCGGTGTCTAAGCTAGAGTGACATTGAAATTCAGACATGCTGTCACACATATTGGATACTAACTTAGGGGCCGTATTTCCCCAGACTTTAAAGGGAACGTTTCTGAACATCTGAAAACATAGCATTTATTCACGTGGCAGTTATTTGAGTACCTACCACTTGCCAAGCTCTCTCCACAGCACCTGATATTTTTACAGCAGCACAAAAGCACCACATAAACGTGCTATGTGCATAAGGCCTATTCCCCTTCCACTATGGATAGGCCACTGATTGAAAGAGTGTCACTCACAGCCCCTGCCTACACGTGCCTTACAGTTTTCATTAACCAACATGCAACATTTCAGAGGAAATGGAACATTCTGAAAATAGCTTCTTCTGATGGGGATGCCTGATTTCCTTGCGCTGTTGTGTCAAGATTGTTTTGTTATTTTTTTCCTACTGTTTCTTAATCACCTTACTATCCCACAGTAGGCCCCATTGAGGATGGGCTTTGCATTCTTAATGTCCATCTGCACTTTCCTAGAACCAGCCTACCTCCTGCCTTTCAATGTATTCCTGAGTAATCAGAATTTTAGTCTCCTATTTTACTAAATTATGGATGAAAACATTGCCCGCCCTTCAAACTTCAACAAAGTAAATATCTGGCCACTTGGTTTCCCTTTCCTGTTTACCCACCGAAGTCCATCACCTGGAAAATGGCTTCATCTCCCCCATGGTCCAAGAGGGAGGGTAAGGAAGAAAACAAATAAGTGGCCTCATGGCTAAGTCAATCCAAGTCAAATCTGGATCGTCATTACCTGAGTGATTTCATTGTCCCAGACAAATCAGGAGCTTCCTTTTTGAACGTGGCGCTATTCTCGCTATTGTGCATGTCTATAAATACACAAAATCCATATGACACCATACTTGCTCTTGTGTAGTTTGAATCAAATGGGAACTGCAAAATTCACTGTGTGGGAAACTAACTGGGTAACTAAATGCACAGATTTACCCGGGGGCTTCCATGATATTGCACAGTGGGCAGTATATCCTCCCATTAATTCAAGATGACTCAAAGTGTATATGAGACTATTTCCGATGATGGGTTAGAAAACATAGATCCATGGACATGAAATGTATCATCTTATGGTTCGGGCAGGTGAGGGCAAAAGAGACAGAAAAGATTATAAATGAGGACACATTTGTAATACCCTTAACCAATAAAGAAATTTTAAAAAAAAGAAAAGAAAAGAAAAATAAACTCCCAGAGAGAGAGAGCTAAAAAAAAAAAAGAATCAGTCCTGGATACTTCAGAGTTGAAAAAGAAGGAAAAGAGATAGTGAAGCCCTAACCGGTTTGGCTCAGTGGATGGAGCGTTGGCCTGCGGACTGAAAGGTCCCAGGTTCGATTCCAGTCAAGGGCATGTACCTTGGTTGCGGGCACATCCCCAGTAGTGGGTGTGCAGGAGGCAGCTGATCGATGTTTCTCTCTCATCGATGTTTCTAACTCTCTATGCCTCTCCCTTCCTCTCTGTAAAAAATCAATAAAATATATATATATATTTTTAAAAGAGATAGTGAAAGGAAGAGAGTCAAGATGGTGTCTTGTCATTGGAGGAGTGAGCCAAGAATGCATTTTATTTCTGTTATTCCTATGACTACAGAAATTTTGGTCCATTTTATTAGTGAATATATCTTAACTATACACTTTGAACATTTCTTTCCCGATAGCAAGGAGAAAAGAGGACACTGAAGAGGCTTCCTGTATAAATTATTTTTGTCTTTGATTAGGTTCACTACCTTATGGTTCTGTCTGCCAACTGGGCGTACGTGAAAGATGCCTGCAGGATGCAGAAGTATGAGGACATCAAGTCCAAGGAGGAGCAAGAGCTGCATGACATCCACTCTACTCGCTCCAAAGAGCGGCTCAACGCATACACATAAGCGAAACCTTCCCATCCTCCCATTCAGATGTATTGGTGTTTAACTAAGGGCCATCCAACCATCCAACCTTTCAAAGAATAAAATGAAAGTGCTTCTCATCAATGATATGGAGGGTGACTTATGAATCATCCGAATATAGTTCTTTGTTGTTTAGCACTTAATTTCCAAATCTGTTAAATTGATGTAATCAGATCTCTTCTACAAGCTCCTGTCCAGCCTTTTTTCTTTTTTTTAAATTTTTCAACCTCATTTAATAATTCTTAAGATCAATGAAACTAACGTTGTCAAATACAGAGATTTGATTTTTAACCACTTCCCATGTTATACGTAACACCTATTGCATTTTTTCTTATGTTTTGAAAAGAAAAGGTAGCTTTTTATACTTTTTAGTTTTGATTTCGGTAACTAGCTTGACTACAGGTAACCTTCAAAGGGACCATTGTACATTGCCAACAACAGAGAGAGAGGACACCATGATGACTCTTCTTGAAATACGGAAATCTTTCTGAAGATCAGTGGCCACATGACTGTAGGCTCTGGTTAATGTTTTCAACCATCTAAGGTGCAATTTCTAAATTTGTAAGAGTAGGTTTTAAAAAAAAAAGTGCTTCTTATCTTTGTTAACGTTGTATTTTTTCTTGATGTACGGAAGAGGTATTTCCCTTGGATTCTTCAAGTTTATGTTGTGAGCATGTAGAAATAGTGATGCTAATGCATGGCTAGTTGCCTTTTTAAGACTGTGACACCAGGCGTACCTTTTAAAGTTTAGTACAGAGACGATTTTAATGGGAATAACTCCTGTGGACCTGCTTGGAGAAGGGTCTCTTTGTGACTTAAGCAGTGGCTGGATTGGAACTTGAATATGCTAATGTGGAACATTAATCGCCTTCATGAAGGTGGCATATGAAAAATAAGCACACTCACCCTCAGAAGTTGTTTTACCTACCTTAGAAAGGTTCCGTGGGTTGCACCTCTGTAAACTACCCCCTCAACTGTGTATGATATATTCGAAAAGGCTTCCATTAATATAATAGCTTTGCTTGCAGCCTCCCAATCTACGTGGGTTTACCTGTAGTGTTTCTTACAGTACGGTAGGAGGCCACTGTACACTGTATCCTTCCGAAGTGGAGTGGCACATTTGTGTCTTTCCTTTCCAGTGAGTCATTTTAACCAACTGTTCATTCATATTCATTTATAAGAAGTACCTATATCAAAGGAATAAAAAAGAAAGCAATCAGTATTACTGGACCAAATTGGGTGTTTGTTTTAACCTTGACTCGTGATTATTTCTAATGCTACAAGAATGCTGTAAAGTGTCTTTTAAAATGGCATCGCCTGACAAGACCTGTTTGTCAGTGTATACAATCTAGGTAGTATATTGTGCACTGATCTGACCATTGTGAAATCTCTTATCAACGTTAAGTGCATTTCTAATACCATTTACCGAGTGAAACAACATTTGTACAATGACTAGCCATGCATCATCCACGATTTTACCAGTTCTTGTAGTACGTAGGGTAACCACTGGGGTTCTCTGTGGCATGATAATGCATCTGTAGAATTATTTAATTATTTGGGGGTTTGCTTCTCCTTTTTTATTATCTTACTGGTTCAACATTTTTTCCTGATATATGCAGTATTACAGATATTCAGCAGAAGTATTAATGGGCTTCTTTAAATTCTATATGGTAGTGTTTCAGTTCTGTGTCTTAACAGTTTGTGATGGTTTTTAAAACTGTCTTTTAAACTTATGTAACGATGTTGACTCTTTTGCCTTTCCTTTCTCCTGGTATTAGAGTTTGTATTTTCACAAAGAGTGCTTTGTAGCAGGCATTACAATTAATCTGTTTTGTACATACATGTGCCAACAGCTTGATGGTGGCGTTTTTGAAATGTAGAACAAAGTGCTTGCAAACTGTAATAAATACACTTGTGTACTTTGTGTACTTATCATTAGTTTCTACAGTGTTTCTTTTGCTTATTCTGCTTATTCCTCTTTCCTGTGTGTGCACATTCTTTTCAAATGCAATCGGTCCTCTTTCCTTTGGACCCTTATTACCTCAGTAGAGCTGACCTAACACTTCAAACCTCAGTGAAAATTCTCTGCATGGACACACAGAATGGGGGTGAATGCGGGGGCGGGGGTGGGGGAGAGCATGAAGCATGAAAGACTTAGAGATCATTTCGTTTAGCAAATGGTCACAGTTCCTAAGTTATGCTATTTTCTCGTCTAATTTTTGTTGTTTTGTGCTTCTTTTAGTGTTTCATAATCTAACAGAGAAGCAAAAAGGACTAATGCATTTCAGCAGGAAAAATGACTCCTTGGTTAGCTTCAAAATATCAAGGTAAGAGCAATGAAATGAAAAGAATATATATTTTTTTCTAGACTTTTTTGTTTGTTTCAGGTGTAATTTTTTCTGGCCAAACTAGAAATTATGTCAATTTGAAAATAATAACATAGTTTCAATAAGAATCTTAATTTTCATAAGGCCTAAGGATTTGTATCAGTCTTCAGTTATCTGTGTACTAGAAGCCTGGTGCACAAATTCATGCACTCGGAGGGAGGATCCCCTCAGCCCGGCCTGTGCCCTCTCACAGTCTGGGATCCCTCAGGGGATGTCCAACTGCCAGGGAGCAGGCCTCAGCCAGCAGTTGGACATCCTTGGCGCTGCCACGGAGGCAGGAGAGGCTCCTGCCACCACTGCTGCGCTCACCAGTCATGAGCCCAACTTCTGGCTGAGCGGCGCTCCTCCTGCATTGAGTGTCTGCCCCCTGGTGGTCAGTGCATGTCATAGCAATCAGTTGTTCCTCTGCTTGGTCAATTTGCATATTAGCCTTTTATTATATAGGATTATTAAGTAGCAACTTGCAAACTTCACAGTTTTAGATTACAAATATCTACAATAATTGTAAGTAGATTTGGACAAAATATCTTACGCCTTAAAAAGTTACTTTTAAGACAATAAGAAAAGTATCCCATGTCTAAATCTTATCAAATGGTAATTTTTGTTCTTTCTAGTGTTTATGAAATTCTTAGCATAGCAGCAAGATAAAGAATTATATGTTAAAGAATGTCAACATGAACAAAATTTCACATTTTATAATTTTAAAAAAACTGATCGTTGTAAGATAATTACAATGTTTGAAAACTCAAAAGGCCATTTCTCTTTATAATATACACATTTATCTTTAGAGAGCACAATTTCTTTTGGGTAATTTCCCACCAGACTTTACTAAAATATAACAAACATTCAATCCTTTGGGGAACTGCGAAGCTAATGTTAAGACTAGGAACTCACTCGCTTTGAGAATAAAACGTGTGTTGGACTGTTCTGACTTGGGTGTAATCAGATTACGTCTTCATGTTAAAATTTAGAAATAGCAACTTCTGATTTTTCACTCAAAGATCAAGTACACTTGACTTTCTCATTGTTTTGTTTTGTTTTCTTGGTTTTGGTGGAGGGTTTTTTTGTTGTTGTTGTTTTGCCTTTTAGACAAAATAGAGACATATTACTTTAAAGTACAGGGTGAGCAAAAGTAGGCTTACAGTTGTAATATAAATAATACAATAATCCTATATAATAAAAGCCTAATATGCAAATTGTCACCTCGTCTGGGAATTTGACCAGGAGTTCGACCAGGAGTTCAACTGCTCGCTATGACATGCCCTGTCCACCAGGGGGCAGCACAGGACATGGCAGGCATCAGCGATGCGGCACTGGCAGCAGGCAGCAGTGGAGGCACTGCCAGCCCCAATGGGCCCCAACGAGAGTGGGACTGCAGCAGGATGGTGGAGCAGGTGAGTGGGCAGCACCAGGCCAAGGCGGGTGCGAGTGAGGCCCGATCGCCCCAACGATCAACCCGCAGACAGTGACCAGTGGCAGCAGTGGGGCAGGGCCCCGCCCAGCTCCCAGGCACTGAGGAAGCCAGGCAAGGGCCTGATGATTCAGGCGGAAGGGGATGCACGGGGACCCAGGGGCTCAGGTAATGCCCAGGGCCCAGAGGTCAGCTGGGACCTGCCCTTCCACACCAGACGCTTGCACTTTGATCGCCAGCCAGGCCTATGGACCACACCTGTGCACAATTTTGTGCACCAGGCTGCTAGTTAATAAATAACCACACAAGAATAAACTCACATACTCACAACTGTGAGCCTACTTTTGCCCACCTCCGTATATTTCATAGAGTAACTTGATAGCTGAACTATAATGAACATGATAGAATCTGAATTAAACTATCATACCCTTTAAAGTCCATGGAGCAAGTCAGCGTTAAATGCGACTGACTTCAAGGCCAGTGTCTCCCTATGGGTGGGATATACCCAGATGTGTCAGGAGTGTTGTAAGAGAGGAGCCAGGGGTTTTCCTCAGGGATATGAGCAATTTGGGTGAGTGCTGCACAAATATGCATACCGTGTTGCCCACAGACACTGCCCACATCTAGCTGGAGAGAGAGAAACATTGGTTTATGGTTCCACCTCTTCGTGCATTAATTGGTGGATTTTTGTATGGGCACTGTCTGGGGATCAAACCTGCAACCCTGGTGTATCTGGAAGATTCTCTAACCAACTGACCTACCCAGCCAGGGCAGAAATTTACATTTTCTATTCTCTGAACTGCTCCACAAATTGTTTTTAATTAAGATTTTGTAGTTAGAACAGACAACCAGCAGCACCCTGGAGAAAATGGTTATGTAATCTCAGGTCACCCCATGGCCTAGCATGAGCCATATCTTCTAAAAATTCCAATTACTGTCTATACAGTCAGCTGGGGAGGTCTGATTTCTCTGCATGTGAAATGTACTAATGAGAAATGTCTGCAAGATGATTTCATGTCTTCTGCCTAATTGTGCTATGTGAGTTTCAAGTACTGACAAATTACGGAACATTATTAAGATGATTACAGGTTGTAATTTAGTTAGATGATTTATGTTAGGCTCGGAACACATCCTGTTTTGAACGCATCTTTGTATCCTCCCCCACGGCCCTAGCGCAGAGCCCCCTAAGACAGCTGGGCTGAATCGATATTTGCTAAGTGAGTAGATTTTATAGTCTCGATCTGTAGCTACCACTTCTCAGAGAAAAGGGGAGACCTGTGTTAGAACTAGGATTGAAAGAATGATCCCACCGCATGAACCAAAGGACACGTGCCCCTGAGCTGTAGCCGGCTTGCAACAGGAAACCGTTGCATCGCTGATCTTTAGGACCTTTGTGAGTATCAGAATTTCCCAGTTGCATATGTACCCTTCTTCTCCTCAAACTGCCACCCACACAGGCGCAGACTGCGTCCATTATTCCACTGTCCAGTGCAGGCTGGGGGCTGTGCTAGGTCTCCGTGGGTTGTGTCTTTCACAGTTGGGATGAAGGTAGACACCCCCTCTCTCTCTGGCTCTCCTCTCTCCACAGGTAGGTGTTGGGAGAAAGTGATACGAGGAGAAAGGCCCAGGGTAGCTCCTTAGTGGCTGTTGGAAGATTCCTAATATCTGTCTCCAAGGAAATGTAACGCTACTTCTTCTCCAGCGTGCCTGCCTCAAAACTCCCGGACTGGCTGGAGAGTCAGGGCTTGCTCTTAAAATTATCTCCTTTGGATGAATTGATTATTCCACCTGTTAATTCCCTCCCAAAACTACTGATTTTTACCCTGCACACATGGTGAGCAGGAGACTCTGCTAGCCCTCAAGGAAAGACACACACACACACACACACACACACACACACACACACACAAAACAAACAAACAAAACAAAAAATATCCACACCGAATGTGGAAAGGGCTTACAATAGAGTGAACCAGAACCCGAATCATCACATGTCTGTGTTTTTCCCCACAAGGCAGCAGAGGAAACATTCTCAAAACGAGGAAGAAAGCCTTGTGGAGAGTTTAAGGTGAGAACGCGTTAAGCGGTTCCTTCTCAGAACACCGGCAACACGCATCATGTATGTACATCCATACATGCATAGACACTGCTGATCCTTTTAGGACATCTCTGCTTAACATCTCATAACGTGTGTGACCGGAGAAGTCATGACATCAGGGGACCTGCCTCTTGCGTGCGATCTGATGACTGTGGGTGGCAGGCGATTTCTCACTCCCTCTGTCCAAGGATGGGGAAGATGGCTGAACAGAAAACCTGTCGCAGAGAATGGAAAAGGCAGCCGGAGCCCTTTTCAGAGAATTGTCGCGCGCTGCCATCTAGTGGCGCTCACGACGCATAGCCATGGTGCACTCAAGGGTGCTCCTCTCCCTTCACCTGCCGCAGGCCTCCAGGCACAAGGGCACACCTGTGCACACGGGCATCTCTCATTGTATGGCCCTTATAGGCCCTGAAAGGATCCGTCCTTTCCACGTAGTTCTTTACGTTAAACTCCTGCTGATGCTTAGACTATAAAACACTGGGTGAAATGAACATTTTGTGATCGGTTTTACTCCACATTCTACATAAAGCTGAAGAAAGCCCCCCCACCACCACCGCACCCCCGTTTTTTTTTTTCTTAATTACGTTATTTATTGTCTAGGAGAATATCTTTCTAAATAGTCTTGCCACTTCCTGTTTTAGGCCTCTGGTCATCTGAGAAAAGCCTGTGAACTAAATTCTTCTGACCCTTTGTGAAGTGCTTGCCTCAATTCCCATTTCGGTGTCTGTGGCATTTTCCATATGACTGTGCATTTTTACGGCTATGTATGATGCATGTAGCTAGGCAGTCGAATGCGTTTTAACTTGGTTTCTTCTCTTTCTCCACTTCTTTCTTTTTTTATTTCCCTTCCTCTCATCCTTTTTGCACCTTATGATTTCAGTTCAATAACTACTGCTAGTACAGTCCTCCAAGGCTGATCTAATATTTTTCCATTGATCTAATATTTTTCATTGATGCTCCTGGTAAAAAACCAGGCAGATTACACTGAAAGCTTTTTTGGTTTTTCTCCCCAGCATGCTTCTCTCCTTGGTCCTTGTCCAAAAGCCATCCACTTACCATGAGTTTGCCAGGAGCTTCGTAAGCATCCACGTCCTCCTTTGTGGAATTCCCATTCGTCTTTCCCAGGGGACGGCATAGACAGCAGCTCGGGGACAGGAAAATGCCCCGTAAGCAGCTTGGTGCTCTCACTCCTGGGGTCCGTGGAGCTGAGCTGTCAGGAAGTGGGGGTGGGAGGGGAAAGGACAACGAAAAGGGTGCAGCTCCCCCCTGAGAGTGAAGGCTGGCCTCTGGGTCAACCTGAGTGTCTGTAAGGACGCGTGCCGTGCAGGCTCCCTCGCTGGGGCACCTGAAGAGAGCTCCGGGTCCATCCGAGGGCCTGCAGGAGGGGAGGCGCCAAGTGCTGCGGGCACTGTGCGCCTCTCCCACCTCCTTCCCTGCGGCGTCACCGAACAGAGTAGCTGCTTCCCAGGGGTGTCGCCATGGGAGCACCAAGTGCTCTGTGGACAAGATCTCCTTTAATCCTGACCATAAGCCCAAGGAACGTGAGATTTCACAGCTGGAAAGTCAGCCACAGTGTAGGGTTCTATGGCCACTGGTCCACTGATATGCCCATCCATTCGGTATAATGAGATTAGACAACAAAAACATCTACTTGAGCCTGGCCGGCATGGCTCAATGGTTGAGTGCCAACCTATGAACGAGGAGGTCACGGTTCAATTCCCAGTCAGGGCACATGCCCAGGTTGTGGGCTCCATCCCCAGTGGCGGGAGGTGGGGGGGGCATGCAGGAAGCAGCCGATCAATGATTCTCTCTCATCATTGATGCTTCTATCTTTCTGTCCCTCTCCCTTTGTCTCTGAAATGTTAAACACACACACACACACACACACACACACACATATATATGTATATAAATGTATATATATGTAAATGTGTGTGTGTATGTGTATATATATATACACACACATATATAACATTTGATATCTGACTGTGGGTGAATGGTGTGGCAGGATTGTTTTTCTGCAGGAATTGCTTTGTAGCAA
The DNA here is from genome assembly GCF_028538775.1 of Myotis yumanensis. NCBI lineage: Eukaryota > Metazoa > Chordata > Mammalia > Chiroptera > Vespertilionidae > Myotis > Myotis yumanensis. The sequence continues at coordinate 2,481,877 of NW_027223754.1, read as the reverse complement.
TATCCTTCCCAACAGCCTTGCTGGGAGTCTGTCTGAAAGTTGGAAAACACAAGGCACTTTCACATGATCTTTCTTCATGGCAGGGCTGTCTTCTGATCGATGCCGTGCTGCAACGTGCTGCACATGCAAGAGGGGTCGCCCGTTGGAGCCCAATCTAAAGCTCCTCAGCACTGCCGGGCCGAGTTGGCACGCAGGGCAGTCACGCTGCCTAATTGTGTGTCGTTGAAGGGACGGAGGAGAGAGAAAGATGGGACAGAAACAGTACTGAACAGGTAAGTGTTGTGAATTTTCCCAAGTGAGATTCAACACATGTATGGAGGGACGTGGGCACTCGCTTGGTTGGAGAAAAACAGAGAAAACACCTCCAGGCATGTCCTGGTTGCACTACTGGAAACCACGGGGAAGAGAAAGCGTTAAGCCAGCTGGTCTCGGGGTGTGGGGGCGCAGCACGTCAAGGGAGCAGCAATGGGACGCCGAGCTGCCTTGGTGGGAAGACAGTAGACGCGGGAAACAGTAGCTCCCTAGTCTTGGGAGATGGGTCAACCTAGAATTTTCCACTCAGCAGAACATCTTCCCAAAATAAGGCAAACGAAGATGATTCTTCCAGATGAATGTGAGCTGAGGGAGTGTGTTTTCACTGGAGCTGCCCTGTGAGATGCACTAAAGCACATGATTTAGGTGGCAGTGAAATGATCCCAAATAGAGGGAAAATCTGCAGGCAGGCGTTCCTGAAGTGGGAAAATAGGAGAAAAAAATATTTATCACTTAAAGAAATAACCATTCCTGTGTCAAGAACTATTCTTGTGGTTTTATAAATTGTGGCATTAACTATAGAACAATAGCAGGCAGGGGAATAAATGTAGCTACATTGAGGTAAGGTTGTGTATTTTATGGAAAGGCATATAGTTCTAATGTAAGGCAGAACCTAATAAATCCTGGATGCCTAATCCTGAAAATGAAGCTGTAAACGTTAGAATGAAAGAGCCAGTGCAGATGGTATAAATGGGAAGGCACAGAAAGTACCTCACTCATCCCAAAGACGGAGCCGGCGTAACAGAACAAAGAATCGATGAGACACAGGAGGACAAAGGGGAAGGGGGTGACATTAAATCCAGTTATTTCCATAATTACATGGAATGTACAAAGAATACATACGAAATAAAAGAGTAGATTTCTGGGCTGGATTTTTTAAAAGGATCGCGAGACCCAACTATACATTATTTTTGAAGACACTTAAAATATAAGAACACAGGAATTGTTTCCTAGCTTTTAAGATGCTTTGCAAGTGCAGGCATTCTGGGAGGGAAGTACCACAGGGTCAGAATTTGTTATAGTTTCTGTCCTCTCTTATCATTTAAAATAATAGAAAGTAACCACATCAGAAAGTAACCACTTTAACTGTCAAATTATTACTGTAGATGAAATCCTTACAAAATTAATTTTGTTTTTTCTAAAATATATTTTTATTGATTTCAGAGAGGAGGGGAGAGGGAGAGAGAGATAGAAACATCAATGATGAGAGAGAATCATTTATCTGCTGCCTCCTGCACACCCCACACTGGCGATGGAGCCGCAACCTGGGCATGTGCCCTGACCGGGAATCAACTGTGACCTCCTGGTTCATAGGTCGACGCTCAACCACTGAGCCACGCCGGTTGGGCTAATTTTATTTTTTATGACCGGAGCTTCTCTGGTTTTAGCCTGTCACCAAAACTAAGATGACAATGCTGAGCGTGGTTGCTCCGTGGCCGTGGCAGGTGCAGCTTGGCTCAATGGGACACCAGTAAACAGGTCTCGGAAAATCTGATGGTTTTGATCCACAGAAGCCAGCGTCTTACTCCGTCTGGACCATCTCGCTCTTTGAATGTATGTCCGGCTCACAGTTCAGACAAGACTACTTTCCTCTCGTGGTGACATCTCTGAGAGTGACAGCATTTCCTGTTTAGATGCACCATTTCTGTCAGGACTAATAGTCCTAATTGGTGTTAAGATAAAAATATATGCTTATGTAATAAGAGTCCTGCCCCTCAAACCCATCAGACAAGCAAGTACATAGCTGCTTTCCTTATCACAACTGTCAGACACAAATGTCCCCGATCTCCTAAAAGATCCACACGGTCACATGCCTCATCACTACGCAATCATTCGCATACAACAAACTTAGGCTTCTTTTGTTGAGTGTGTCAGCCAGGTTATACTTCTGTTTAGAAATAAATACAACTCCTAAGTTAGCTTTTACTTTTTGATGCCTAGAGTTTGCGCTCCTACGTGGGATACAAAGATAGTTCAGATGACTTAGCAGAGCTCAGGCATGGAAGGAGAAGGAATCCAGGCTTCCAGAACAGCCACGAGTGTGGCGAAGGCTGCAGCCGGATTCCGAGGGGGAGGAAGGAAGGGAGCTGTGCGTGGCCGCGCACATAGCCCAGGACTGTCTGCACTTGGAGCAGCCCTGATGATATACTTCTGGGGGTGCTCTGAGTCAGGAACCAGCTCGCCCTCTCCTTGCCTTCACTGACCAGGAAGGGCCTGGACATGCTGCTGAAACTTGTCCTTACTTCTCGAACCCTGCCTTCCATACTAACTGGACTCATCTCTCCCAGAGCCCATCAGCAGCCTCCTGGTCACATGCCCAGCCTCTGGGACTCGCTGATTGGCTCATCTTGCCTGACCCTTTTCACCATTCCTTCCCTCATCCACTGTGATGCACCGAATCATTGCTTATGCCACAACTTCTCTGACATTTCCCTCTTCTCACGGCCTAAACATGGGTATTTCACAGTATTTTTTCCTTGGTGTTGTGATGGACTAAATGCTTGCCCCCACCTGTTCTTATCTTAAACTCTAATTCCTAATGCCATTTGGAGGTGGGGGCTCTGGGGGGGGAGGGGGGGACTTGGTCATGAGGTGGGGCCCTCAGGAATGGCACTGGCGCCCCTTCAAGAAGAGACAGGAAGTTAGTGGCTCCCTCACTGCCATGTGAGGACACTATGACAAAAAGGTGGCCATGGGCACACCGGGCAGAGCTCCCAGCTGACACGGGATCGCCTGCACCTTGACCTTGGAGTTGCCAGCCTCCAGGAGTATGAGAAATGAACATTGGCTGTTTTAAGCCACTGTTCTTTCTTTTTTTTTTTTTTTTACAAGTTATGTCCTTACAGTTGCCACAGTGAAGACTGGGATGGCAGAGGGAAGGGGAAAGGACCAGGTGTGTGGGTTCTGACCCAGGGTCCCTGGAATGCCTGGTGCTGAGGGTGCAGCATCAGGAATGTCCACTCGAGGATGCCAGCGGCACAGGCCGCTCCAACCCTGGGTCCAGCAGGGAGCTTGGGGTCTGTGGGTGCTCCCAGGGGTCTACTGGACCGGCCTGCACAGGGCCGCTGGCCCAGGAACCCCCTCTCAGGCCTCCGACCCATGTGTGTGAGGGGCAGGGCAGCGGCACAACCTGGTATCTGGTCCGGCCCAGCCAGCCCTGCTCAAGGTCAGCACAAGGTCACCTACCAGCTTCTCAGCAAGGCTGTGCTTCTGAGGCCACAGGACCTTCCCCCGGAGGGGACGTGTCTCTAGGGTCAGGCCGAGCTCCCGGTGGGCCAGCTTCCTTCCTCACCATTGGCCTTTCCAGACCCGAGCCAGCTCAGGTGAGAGAGTGCAGTGCCTCTGAGGAGCCCACGGTGGTGGGGACTGCAGGTGGAGGGAACTGGAGGGCAGTTGGCAAAGTGCACCTGAGGGTGTGCCAGGGGTGCAGGCAGCAAGGGGCCAGGCTCCCAAAGTTCCCCAGGAGCCATGGTGGGCCCTCTCTAGCTCCCACCTGGGGCCCCTCAGGGCAGCCTTCATCAGAGAGGGCTGAGTGGCCGCAGGCAGGGGAAAAACAGACACCTGCCAGGTGGCCTTTCCCCGAACATCACTGTGCTCAGGTGCCTTCATTCGGCATCTTTAACCAGCACCACCTTCACAGGCAGCCAGCTTAGCGCCTCCGTGTCGCAGGGTCATTTTACGGCTCTCCAATGTTCACATCATAACATGCCATTGGGAGATATCTTTGTACATATGTCTTTATGTTTATTTTTATTGTTTTTCAAGAATAATTAATTTATAATGAATTTCCAAACCTCTTCTAGCCTACTGCTTATGTGAAATTGAGACACACATTTAAGTGCCCTAAACGGGCAGTCGGACATCCCTCTCACAATCCAGGATGGCTGGCACCCAACCGCTCACCTGCCTGCCTGCCTGATTGCTCCTAACCGCTTCTGCCTGCCAGTCTGATCACCCCCTAACCACTCCCCTGCCAAGCTGACTGATGCCTAACTGCTCCCCTGCTGTCTCGATTTCCCCTAACTGCCCTCCCCTGCTGGCCTGGTCCCTCCCAACTGCCCTCCCCTGCTGGCCTGGTCCCTCCCAACTGCCCTCCCCTGCTGGCCTGATCGCTCACAACTGCCCTCCCTTTGTGGCCATCTTGTGTCCACATGGGGGCAGCCATCTTTGACCACATGGGGGTGGCCATCTTGTGTGTTGGGGTGATGGTCAATTTGCATATTACTCTTTTATTAGATAGGATAGGAAGTAACATAGTCAGAATGTTTCATATTATACATGTCCTATCACTGAAGGAAACCATCACTAGATGCCCACACCACCTTCTACAAAGGGCTCAGTGGCCAGACAGTGTGACAGCCCCAGGCCTAAACTCAGAGGCCCAGAGAGCAGGGCCATTGTGGTGATCTGTGATGAGTTAGGAGTCCCTCCTGTCCTACCCCCCCACTTCCCCTTCCCATCCAGAGGAGGCCCGGCCATTCTGAGGAGGGCACTGGTCAAATCTGCGGGTAGGCAGGGCTTTGCCAGCTGTTTTCCTGGTCCAGATGAGAGAGGAGTTAAGACAGTGCCAACGGGAGTGCTCGTTAAAGAGTCCTGGGAGAGAATGGACCTGGGGCCTGGGGCCTGGGGCCTGGAGGTGACCAACCGGCGTGGGAGAGGCAAGGGATGGAAGCCAGAGGGAGGCAGGGTTCTGTCCCGCTACCTGAGGGGTCATGGCCTTGCTCAGCAGCGTGAAAGAAAAGCAGTTTTGGAGAATGCAATCAGCTTAGTGTGGTTCCTAGAAAGTTGGAATTGTGTCCAAAAGGAGACATTGAATGCACGGTTGTATCAGACTGTTACATGGGCAGGGTGCATGGGGCTCAGCTTTGACAAATGTGAGTTAACAGCCAGATGAACTTGCTGGCTGTGGAGAAGGCGAGCTAATTCCTTCACATCGAACAGCATTCCTGCACAATCCGCTCAGCAGCTCGGCACAGCAGAATCCGCTGTGGCACGGGGATTGTGAAAAGAAGCAGAGGGAGCGGCAGGTGCCCAGCTCAGAGCCCAGGCATCGTTCTCTAAGTGGCGTTTGCACAGGACTGTGGTATTTGGCAGAGGAGAATGAAAATGGGCAAAATCTATGGAGGACAGTGCATAGCAGGTTCGTGATGATGGTGGGACTGCCAAGTTCTGCCAACATCCACTGACCTGCATCTGCCATTCATGACAATTAACCCCAACTGGCGACGTAACCATGCAGCTCTGTCATTCTAGCGAAAGATGGGCAGTGCATGACAAATTCGAGTCCAGCTATCAGGGCCATGATTGATGAAGAGGTGGGTGTTGGCCCCGTGGGCAGGAAGCATTCTGCTAAGCAGATGGAGTTCCTGGAATTTCCCCCCAATGGGATTTCAACATAGGGTTGCAGCTTTAGCAAATAAAGATATAAGATACTCAGTCGATTCGGATTTTGAACTATAATGAATAACTTCTAGCATAAGTATGTGCCAAATATTACCCATTTTATATTAAAAATCTTCACTGTTTATCTGAACTTTGTATTTAATGGGGCATTCTGCCTTTTCTCTGGCAACCCTCATTAGAAATGGACAGTCACAGAAAGGCTCAGAGAAAGTGAGGTGAGTCTCCCTGGCTTTGGGTTCATTGATTTTGCTCATTTCTTTAGGAGAATGCTCTGGCAGATAAAGGTTAAGTAAATAGTTCAAAGTCCTAGGAATAGTGAGCAAAAGAACCACAGTTGTAACTTGAAGATGACTGTCGCAAGAACCTGGGTTGGCGCCTAGTGTGTTAGGAGACTGTGGTATTCTAGACATACAAGTGTGGGTGAAGGTGGCTCTTGTACTCAAGAAATGAATGGTCTTGTGGACACCTGCTGTCCACATTAATAATAAGAACATAGCCCGGCTGGCGTGGCTCAGTGGTTGAGTGTCGAGCCATGAAACAGGAGGTCACAGTTGGATTCCCAGTCAGGGCACATGCCTGGGTTGCAGGCTTGATTCCCAGTAGGGGGCATGTAGGAGGCGGCCAATCTATGATTCTCTCTCATCATTAATGTCTCTCTCTCTCTCTCTCTCTCTCTCTCTCCCTCCCTCCCTTCCTCTCTGAAATCAATAAAAATATTTTTTAACTTAATAATAGTAGGAACATGGATCCTAAAGACTATTAGAAGTTGGGAGCGCCCATCTTCCTCTGAGTGACCATGGGCTTTATGGCTCAAAAAACAACCCTGGAATTTGATTGCGGGGCCTCATTCAAAAGGGTCTTTCCATGCCTGTGGGACTCATGTCCTGTAACATTCCCGTCCTCTTTCTTCCATTTACTTGTCTCAGCCATGAAGGAGAAATGACCCTGTGTTGTTATTCTGGTGGGAATTACTGCAACCAGGAAGTGGAGTTAGGTGACGTGAACTTGGGAGGAAGAGCCAGGACACATTGAATTCTCCGCTCCTCTGCTTCCCCCTCTCCGCTGTCCCCAGGGAGCCTGGCTGCAGGGGGCAGTTCTGTTCTGCTCCTCCAAGGCCAGGGGAGGGGCAGGGGCCACAGCCTCAAGGCAGGCCAGTGCCTCATCCCCAGGTTTGGTGTTAGCCAGACCACGTGACTAACCCTTCTCAACCCCCATCCCCCAAGCAGTAATGAAATGACATATGTTCAGAATCAGATGAGGTAGAAGGTTGCTATTCCACTTCAGTTCATCCAACAGGGCCTCCTGCTCTCTCACACCTATATTATTTTACACATTTAAAATGCTATCTTTATCTTTTAAAAAAAAAATAAGTCATATTTTGTACAAAAATGTTTAGGGTATGAGATTCCTCTCTTATTTCATTGAGCCTTGTTGTGCGTGAGAGGCTTTGCACGTGCGGTGTCCAGAAGAAATCCCTCAGGGATCAGTACACCCAGAAGCAAGACCTTTATTTCCCATCAAGGAGGGAGCACGAGTAGGTTTGACAGGAATCTGCCAAATGCATCCGTGTGTCCTGGTGTCAGAGGGCCCGACAGGTTGTGTCCTCCTAAGGAGACTTGGACTTGGGAGCTGGCGTTGGGTAGGGAAACAGTATCCACCACCTCCGACAACATTTCTGCTCGTCGTTACACACCCCAATGGTGTCGTCCGTGGAGGTGCAGCCCCCGGGCTTGCAAATGCCGTTCAGAAGGACACACTGTTTTTTACCCGGGATAAGGCCAGCCCTTGCTGCACAGGGAGAGATTGGACAAAGCCGTTAAGTCCCCATCACATTCTGGTAATGCAAATAGAGCCGTACGTTTACAGAAAACTGGCTTTGGGATGAAAGATCAGACTCTTAGGGCAAAAGAGTGCCTTTGGGGGAGGGCCAGAGCCTGTGGGACCAAACTCATGTGGAGAGGGCAGTGCACGGACTTCTAGAAGCTTGGAGAGAGTGGTCCTCTGCTGGGAAGAAGCACGCTTTGACACGTGAGGGGCAGTGTGTTGTCACTGTGACAGGGGAGGTGTCCCTGGTGTGTAGTGGGTAAAGCACAGGGTTGTTAAGCTTTCCACCTATTGAATTTTCCTGGAACAACATTCTCACCTCCTTTTGCGGACAGTCTAGGAGTCCTCCAGTTTCCACCTTACCTAGTTCCCCATTTCGGGACTACGCAAGGAATACGTTTTCTACGTTGTTCCAAGCCCCTTAAATGTAGATACACAGAGAAGATTTCTCTCAAAGTTGAAAAGCAGTTTTCCTTAAATACATCCATATGTCTTCTTCATTCATTTGGCTGAAGAGAGGCATGGAGCTGTATGCTCCAACATCGTAGTTCCCTTTAGTCTCGGTACCTGGATCTCATTCTGTCCTCACTGTCCTGTGATACACTAACCCTTTACTAGGCCCCTGGTATCACTGGTTTGGGAAAGACAAACCAAGCTGGTCTTAACTGTTGTGGAAGAAAGGGGACCTCATGGCTTCAAATGCCTCTGAAGGCCTCCTGTCACCATGGCAGGAAGGCTCACTCTGCTCCAGATAACCCCCTGTTCTCCACCGTTTCTTCTTTTCCTGTGGTGAGGTCTACCCTCTTACATGTTTTAGTGCACAGTTCAGTAGCTTCCACGCCAGGTACAGTGTTGGCCAACAGGTCTCTGGCACTTCCTCATCTTGTGTAATTGAAACTCTACACCCACTGAACAGCAGCTCCCCACCCCTCCAGGCCCTGGCAACCACCCTGCTGCTCTGTGGTTCTATGATTTTGACTATTTGAACACCTCATGACAGTGCAATCCTTCAGTATTTGTCTTCTGTGACTGGCTTAGCTCACTTGGCATCATGTCCCCCTGATTCCCAGCGTCGTGCACCCTGTCCACCAGCCTCACGTCCACTATCATTGGCCTCAGTGGTTTCCAACTGTGAATTCCCCGCCCTTCACACCTTCAGTGATGCACTTGCTGCACTACCCTTGCTGATGCTGCCTATGCGTTGAGAACATACTCTCATGGGGTTTGGACTGGGTGCCTGGAGTAGAAACTTCCTTTGGGAGAATAGAGAAGGGGCCTCATCCAATGGGAGGTGGAGACACGGGGCCAGCAGAGGGTTGGGACAGTACACGCTTTCAATCCTGACGTGATGCTGACCCAGAGAGCCCACGCATAGCCGGAGCAGGCTTATTTACCTTTAGATCACGGGAATTGCCAGATTGCAAAGGAAGGAATTTTGACTTCCTAAGTCCACATGATTGTTCTTATACCCTTTCTCTCTTCTCACATGGTTGCTGGTGGTTTCTCAGGCCCAAGTCCATGTGTTCACCTCAAAAGATGATTATCTCAAGATCAGGAAAGAAGGAGGCTACTATATACCTGAAACAACTCCTATGGTGGAGCCAGGAAGAGAGAGAGAGAAAGGATCATGGAAGCCATGAAACAAAGGGCCAGACCGTCAAGGACACCCGCCTTTCAGGCCTGTGGGCTGCCTGGAATCTGCACATAGTCCTCCTTTGTGTGTGTTACCCACACACAGAATAAAGTGTGACTGCCTTTCACTCCTTGTCCTTTAAATGCCCTCGTTCCCCCAATCAGCATTGGTGCCATACACCTTGTACTTGGGCGTCATTTCGTAAGAGCCTTGGCACAGTTCCTCATGGGAATGCGTGCTCATAAGAAGGTCGTCTTACAGTCCCAGAGCTCTCAAGTTCCTTCTGCATCAGGGTTGTGACATTGGCCTCCTTCTTTCAAAGGAAAACGCTTAGATTCAGGTTTCCACTCCAAAGGCAGGCCTCAAGGAAGTCTCTGTAACCTTGAACACAGACGATGGCCATGTGCAATCCTCAGTTCCTTTTCGTTGACTCATTCAAATCTACAATTACATGCTGATCCATGCAATCATTTCACTAACATCTGTCTTTTATATCATGGAAGTCCCTTTTATTTTGTTCCCCATTGGGTCCCAAGGTCTAACACAGTCTTTGTTAAATAACAGGTGCTCAATAAATGTGTCTTGCTGTTGAATGCAGTTATTCTGAGCCCCTCCCCTCCACATTTTTTCTCTTATTCCTTCTTAAAACCTCTTGGCTTCAGCCTAGTTTTGACAGTCTGGTCCCTGCTCTTGGGTGGATTATTCTGTTTGTAGGTGTCCAGTCTGGTTATGACTGTTAGCTTTTCTCAATCTTAGACCTAGATTTCCTAGAATCCTATTTTTTTTTCTCATCAGTTATTTCTGGTCTTTGCTCTAGAACCACCTTTTTATCTCGGTTTTCTTCCCACTCTGGGAATGAACCATTGCCGTATCTATTTTTCTGGCTAGACCTTTACTTCTTCCAATCTATCCCTCCTTAACCTTTTTTAAAAAACAAAACAAAACAGATTCATAACATGGGCTGTGACTTTGGATAGAGACAATAATTTAAGCTGAGCTGAATTTAGCTTAGGTAGTGGAGGACAAGTAGAGACAAAAATATACACTCGTCAGCCATTCTGACATATGTATCTTGGGCAAGTGCTTTCAGCTATCTAAAAGCTGATAACCATTTATCTGATTTTCAGGAACATAGATCATGAAAATCTAAAGACTAGCATAAACAGTCCAATAATAATACCAGAACATGAAGCCAACTCAACAGGCCCACCTTAAGCACTGAAGGAGAGGAATTTGGAGGAATGTGAAGTAAGATGTGTTTGTGTCTTCTGAAAGAGAAAACTTGAAAATCTCCTTAGGTTCCTCCACATCTAATTAGGAGACTGGGGAAAAGGGCCTGACAGCAATTGGGATTACCATTTTATGGGCATACCCACGTCTGTAGATTAATGGAAACAACACTGACCCAAGTTAAAGATACTTGGTTCTAGCCTTAGTATTTGCCGCCACCTATGTGACTTGCATAAAGACATTCTCCATGTGTACAAGAATTCTTTTATCTGTAAAATTAAAGGATTAACCATTAAATTGCTTTCTAGTTTTAAGTCATTAACATCACATAATTTTACATTAGGTGTTACTACAAGTGTGTATTTCCACACCTGTGTCTTCTTGTGACAGAATTGAAAACCAAATGAGAAACATATCAACTCCGGGAGGAGAAAACCATCTGTCTTGTAGATCCCAGTATATCCATGGATTAGGCAATGATCAAACAAAGGAGCATCTTTGATTTCATTGAAGTTAATCTTAGAGATGAACCAGGGAAGAGAGAGAGTTATCCAGACTCTGTCTATGCTCAGTGGCCACAGACATTATTTTGAGGGATCTGATCATCCTGTCACTAAAAGTGGAGAAAAGGATTTTTTCAGTTCTTACAAAAATCTGGTTGAAGATGACCACATTCCCTTTTCTTTTTGATTCTACATGTTAACAGTCAAACTTCTGAACCATGGGTCCTGAGGATGTAACTCAGATTCTTAAAGTTCTCCTTTCATATTTTGAATTTTGCTTAAAATTTTGCCAGTGAAGCTTTATTCCTCTGTTGATGTTTTTTCCAAATTCTGCTCCCTATTCGTTTTTTGGCCTTTGTTTTTGTTTTTAAATATATTTTTATTTATTTCAGAGAGGAAGGGAGAGGGATAGAGAGATAGAAACATCAACGATGAGAGAATCATTGGTTGGCTGCCTCCTGCATGCACCCTACTGGGGATCAAGCCCACAACCCAGGCATGTGCCCTTGGCCAGAATCGAACCTGGGACCCTTCAGTCCACAGGCCGAAGCTCTAGTCACTGAGCCAAACTGGCTAGGACCCTATTTTTTTTTTATAACTTAACACAATCCTCTCTTGTTGAGCTCTGCCTTATGCATCTAACTTCTACAATTCACAAATATTCCTCACCATTTGACTCTACATCATCCATTCACTAAACCAGTGGTCGGCAAACTCATTAGTCAACAGAGCCAAATAGCAACAGTACAACAATTGAAATTTCTTTTGAAAGCCAAATTTTTTAAATTAAACTATATAGGTAGGTACACTGTTATTAACTTAATTAGGGTCCTCCTAAACTGGACTTTGCTAAAAACGTCCTCAATCTGATTGAGGTACGTTCACTGAGGTTGACCCCTTCCAACTCTCCCATCCACACTCGTCTTGTATACTTGTTTTGTCTATCTCCTTTTGTTCATCCTCTCTCTATGCCCAAACCATCTCAACACACCTTTCTCAATCCTCAACACTACATCTTCTTTCACTCCACAACGTTCCCTAAAATTAACTTAATAAACTTTACTTAAAGTTTTAAGTCTTAGTTAAACTACAGGTACGTTGATTAAAACTCGATATCATACTTAATAATGATATTATTTATTGATAAAATTAAATTCCTTACAATTTACTCACCTCCCCCACGCTGTGTATCTCGTGGCCTGCCTGCGCCGCGTCTCCCGTCGCCCGACCGACATCCCCCACTTATTCTAATGCCACTTCTTCAAAATAGACTCGCCCAGGCCGAAAACCGACTTTGGCACATGGGCCACGAAGTTTCAATCGCACTGTATGTGCACGCCCTCATGTGGTATTTTGTGGAAGAGCCACACTCAAGGGGCCAAAGAGCTGCATGTGGCTCGCTAGCCGCGGTTTGCCAACCACGGCACTAAACCAATAGCTCCTATTTTCACTCTCCTTTTGAGGGATTGTGGCCCTGGTAATAGCTATTTGATTTGTATGCTAATTCTTAAGTCACATGTCCAAGCTTCTTTACCTCTCTCTCTACTTGGGCCACCTTTTATAATCATGGAGCTCTTGGGTCTTGTTTTCTGTTGATGGAAATCTTTGCCCTGCTTTGCAATGTTGTCCTCATCCATTCAAGGGAGATGAGAATGTTGCAATTCTGATTTCCTGAAGGCTATGCAATAGGGTCTGAGTGAAGATGGCCACGGAAAAACTGAGCATACCAGTAGGCCTCCTAAGAAACCAAGCTCTATAATTATTCACCATCTTACCTTTTGGTATTATAGTCACAAAGAAGAGGAGCATAGGAAGCAGGGGAGGGAGCCTCATAGTTGAATGCCCAATAGAGAGGGGAATGATCAGGGGTAGTGGAACACAGGGCCTTTTATTAATTTCTGGAGAACTGACATTCCTCTTGGTCAGTGAAGCTAAACAAGTAAGAAAATAAAACAGCTTCTGTTGGAATGTCTCCAAAATGTGAGATCTTTAAACTTGGTGACAAATTAACCTAATTACAGGAAACCAGGTAACCAACCCTTCATTTTTTCTATGGACACTACAGTTCTTCAGAGGCCAGTACCTTTGACCAGTCCTTTGAAGGAGACCGGGAGGTAGGCTTGTTAGTGTAAAGTCTTTTTACCGAAAGTCCTCTGGCTTGCAAGGGGACTCTTCCACAACACACTCTTTTCCACACTAGGGATAAGAGATTGCCAAAGGATCTTTTTTTTTTTTTTAAGCAAAGCACAAGTTTAAATTATTTCATAAAAGAGAGGATAGTGTCACATATGTGCAATATTCTTAATAGCATCTGAAAGGTAGATACTTAGTTCACATAGAAAGCTAACATTTTCTTGTCTTTTATCAATCCTTTGTGTAACTAGCCTACATGACAAGGATGGTGAGATTGGGCGAATTAAAATATTAGAAATACAGAGCACAATATTTCCTCAATAGCCATCTGTTGTCAAGACTGTATGTTTAGTCAGCTGTATTTGAAAAATCGATTTTAAAAAAAAGAGAGAGACTGTATGTCTCCAACTTAAAGAGACTCCTTAGCCTCCCAACTTTCCCCAACATATCAGAACAAGCTATTAAAATTTAAGAAATGCCTTTGGCCAAGAATTGTTTGACCTAAAACCAAGTCATCAATGCTAATTTTCCTACTGACCAATGGCTTAATGACACATTCATATATATTCTTTTTTCTTGTTATTGTTTATAAACTTTCTTATGCAATATCAGCTTTTTTGGAAAAATGTATATAGTTTTGTGTCTTCTATTTTGATGACTTTTCATCATTTTGATGTTTGTTAACTAATTTCTCCTTTGATCTGTTTAGGGAAGTATTGCTTAATTTTACATACTCATCAGTTTTCCAATTTTCCTTCTGTTGTTGATTTCTAGTATCATACCATTGTGGTCAAAGAAGATACTTGATATGATTGCAATCCTCTTACATTTGCTAAGACTTTTTTCCCCTGTGGCTTAAAATATGATTTCTACTAGAAAATATCCCAGGTATACTTGAGAAGACTGTGTTTTCTGCTGTTGTCAGATAGAATCTTCTAAATATATCTGTTAGGTTCATTTGGTACAGATATTATTCACATCTTCTGTTTTCACATTGATTCTCTGGCTGGATGATTGATCTATTGTTAAGAATGGGACATTAAGGATCCAAATGACTGTTGCATTACTGTGTATTATTGCTGTTGGTTCTATGAATTTTTGCTTTATACTGGTACATGCATATGCTTGATGTTGGGTACTTAAACATTTACAATTTTTATAACTGATTGATGAATTGACCTCTTATTATTCTATAATGACCCTCTTTGTCTTTTTGTACCACTTTTAGTTTAAAGTCTGTTTTGTCTGATATGAAGAATAGCTAACCTTGTTGATTTTGGTTACCATTTGCTTGAAGTATCTTTTTCCATTTCTTTACTACAAAGTCTATGTGTATCTTTAAAGCTGAAATGAGTCTTTTGTGGACTGAATATTGTTGGATCTTGCCTTTTAAATTCATAGAGCCATTCTGTATATTTGATTACAGAATTTAATCCATTTATGTTAACACTAGAGGCCCGGTGCACAAAATTCGGATAGGGTCCCTAGGCTGGCTGACAATCAGGGCCAATCTGCAGAGTGACAAGTGGGGGCAATTGGAGGCACCCATCTTGGCCAGCCTGATGCCACCTGCTCGCTGGTCCTGACCCCTGCCACCGCCAGTCACCTCCCTCTGCAGGGCAACCAGGGGGATGATGGGGGGAGGTGCTGGCACCTACCTTGGCCCAGTTGGGGCCTGTGGGCTAGGGGAAGCTCCTGCATTGAGCATTTGCTCCCTGGTGGTCAGTGCATGTCATAGCAACCAGTCATTCTGCCGTTTGGTCAATTTGCATATTAGGCTTTTATTATATACAACTAGTGCACGAAATTCGTGCACTAGGGGGTGGGGTTCCCTCAGCCCAGCCTGCCCCTCAGTCCAGGAGCCCTCAGTGGATGTCCTACTGACGGCCACAGTCTGGCAGCAGAGGCTCGGAGCAGGTGTCCTGTGTGTGTGTGTGTGTGTGTGTCCCAGCTGGGGGTCTTCTCCCACCCACATTGGAGGCTCAGAGTAGGTGCCGTGTGTGTGTGTGTGTGTGTGTGTGTGTGTGTCTGCTGGAGGCTTGGAGCAGGTGCTCCTCTCTGTTGATCTCTCAGGCTCCTGGCCTCCACTGCGTGTTGTACTCTCCCTTGAGCTGTGGCCAGGGTGGGGTGCTGCCTGCAAGCTGACTTTTCCTGCTTCGGGATTGCGGTGGTGACCCAGGAGCAGGCGCACACAAGGGCTGCCTGAAGGCTGGCTTTTCCTGCTCTGGTATCGCCATGGTGACCCAGGAGCAGGCCTTGCTGGGTGCTGCCTACAGGCCACACTTTCCTGCTCACCTATCGCTGGATCACCAGGGCACCCGGGGTCAGGCCCTGCTGGGTGCTGCCTGTGGGCGACACTTTCCTACTCTCTAATCACCATGGTGTCCCGGCTGGGGGCAGGGCTTAGGCAGCGTGGAGATTAGGTGGCACACGGGGTTTGGCTCAGGGTGAGGCTTAGGCAGCACACAGGGGTCCCGTCTGGGGGTGGGGCTTAGTTGGCACGGGGCTTAGGCAGCACACAAGGGTCCAGCCTAAGCCCCGCTACCCAGAGCTGCAAACAGGGCCCAGATGGCAGCTCACGCTGTCCCGCCCTGCCTGCAGTATGCAAATTAGCCGCCATCTTTGTTGGCGGCTAATTTGCATATCACGCTGATTAGCCGATTGGAGGCATAGCGAAGGTACAGTCAATTACCATCTTTGTCTATTATTAGATAGGATGATTTTTGCTATTTTGTTAATTTTCTGATGATTTTGTAGGTCCATTATTTCTTGCTTATTATCTTGCTGTCTTCTTTTATAATTTGATCTCTTTTAGTATCAGTATGTTTGAACATCATGTTCTATTCTGTGATTACTACAGGGTTTTTTCCTGGTGGTTACTATGAGACTTACATAAAGTATATTAAAGTATAGCACTGTATTTTAAACTGATAGACCATGCCTAGCCAGTGTGTCTCAGTGGTTGAGTAATCACCTATGAATCAAGAGGTCATGGTTCAAATCCTGGTCAGGGTACATGAGCAGGTTTTGGGTACAGGAGGCAGCCAATCAATTATTCTATCTCATATTGATGTTTCTATCTCTCTCTCCCTCTCCCTTCCTCTCTAAAATCAATAAAAATATATATTTAAAAACAGTTTAAAATAAACAAATAAAAATATATTAAAAATAAATAAATAAGCTGATAGAACATAACTTCAATAGTATTCCTAAACATTTTTATGACAGTAACTATATCTTATTTAAAATATGACAAATTTTTTAAAATACCCAAACCACCAAAGCTTACTCAAGTAGTTATTGATAACATGAATAGTCCCTGATATCCCCAGAGAGTGGAGAGGGTGAAGGAGCTTTCTGACCACCATTTATGCACTTAGTTCCTGGCCTACAGCCTATCTCCACTGTTTTAAGGTCAATTTTGCCCTAACCCTTGTCAAGATGGTATCACATTATGCAGAAAAATGTGCACACTCTGAGAATGAAAAAATAAATATTGCATTATATAAAGAAAACTGGGGAAATCCCTCTAGTGTTAACTACAACAATTAAGGCTTGGCTAGAACAAGACTGCGCAGAGACCACAAGGGGGTGCACCAAGAAAGCATAAAAGATGCGGAGACAAAAAAACATGACAGAAATGGAGGATATGGAGCTAAGAATCGCAATTTTGAGGGCTTGCAATAAATTTGTGCAGAGCCTCACGAAAACTAATGAGACCCTCGATGCTACGATAAAGAAATTAGAAAGTAAGCATACACGGACTGAAATAAAGAATATTATACCCAATAGCAGACCAGAGGAGCACAAGAATCAAACCAAAGATTCGACAAAAAACACCCAATTGGAAAAGCAAAATGAAAAAAGAATCCGAAAGTGTGAAGATAGTGTAAGGAGCCTCTGGGACAGCTTTAGGCGGACTAATATCAGAATTATTCGAGTGCCAGAAGATGAGAGACAGCAAGATATTGAAAACCTATTTCAAGAAATAATGGCAGAAAACTTCCCCCATCTGGAGAAAGAGATGGACTTGCAGGTCCAAGAAGCGAAGAGAACCCCAAACAAAAGGAATCCAAAGAGGACCACACCAAGACACATCATCATTAAAATGCCAAGAGCAAAAGACAAAGAGAGAATCTTAAAAGCAGCAAGAGAAAGAAACTCAGTTACCTACAAGGGAATACCCATACGACTGTCAGCTGATTTCTCAACAGAAACTTTGCAGGCCAGAAGGGAATGGCAAGAAATATTCAAAGTGCTGAATACCAAGAACCTACAACCAAGATTACTTTATCCAGCAAAGCTATCATTCAGAATTAAAGGTCAGATAAAGAGCTTCACAGATAAGGAAAAGCTAAAGGAGTTCATCACCGCCAAACCAGTATTGTATGAAATGCTGAAAGGTATCCTTTAAGAAGAGGAAGAAGAAGAAAAAGGTAAAGATACAAATTATGAACAACAAACATGCATCTATCAACAGGTGAATCTAAGAATCAAGTGAATAAATAACCTGATGTACAGAATGAACTGGTGATTATAATAGAATCAGGGACATAGAAAGGGAATAGACTGACTATTCTTGGGGGGAAAAGGGGTGTGGGAGATGCGGGAAGTGACTGGACAAAAATCATGCACCTATGGATGAACACAGTGGGTGGGGAGTGAGGGTGGAGGGTGGGGTGGGAGCTGGAAGGAGGGGAGTTATGGGGGGAAAAAAGAGGAACAAATGTAATAATCTGAACAATAAAGATTTAAAAAAAAAAGACAAAAGAAAACTGGGGTCCTCACCAAATTTTTCTAATCATCAAAATTCAATACATGAGTGAAAAATAAAACTATTAAGATCTACTTTGAGGGATGTGACATCAGGAAAGGAAAGTGAGAACTTCGAACAAGAGGGGGAAAGATGAACTTGAAGTCAGAAGTTATGAAGTATCCCAATCGCTATGTACAAGGAGTACTGACAGCATGCTCTTCAAAGAGGTCAATATATAGTCACAGTGAAATTCCAGTTCCATGAAGAAATTATGTGTCTAGGGCAGTGGTCGGCAAACTGCGGCTCACGAGCCACATGCAGCTCTTTGGCCCCTTGAGTGTGGCTCTTCCACAAAATACCGACTTCTGCGCATGGGCCACGAAGTTTCAATTGCACTGTACGTGTGCACCCGCACGTGGTATTTTGTGGAAGAGCCACACTCAAAGGGCCAAAGAGCCGCATGTGGCTGGCGAGCCGCAGTTTGCCGACCACTGGTCTAGGGCAGTAAAACCTTGGGGTTCTAAATGATCATAATGTTTTCATAGGAGTAACATCAGAATCCCTTTGTTAGTTGAAGTTGTACCTTTGAGATATTTAATATACATTTCTGTTGATCTTCAACCTCTCATTCTCTCTCCTTTCTTGCTTTCATCTCTTTAGATCATCTGCTGTGCAGTTACCATCTTTGTGTTTATCCCAAATTATTCTTTCCCCTTTCTATTTTGTCCCCTTTCTTTATATCTCTTCCCTTTCCTTATATTTCCTGAATTTCCTCTGTATTTTGCCTTTGCATTTTCTCTGTGTGTCTATTTAATGATGTTTTGTGTAATTATAGTTTCACTTTTTTGTTAACATTTTGGTCTCTCTGTGGCAAATTTAATATGCATGTATTGTTAAATAAATGGCCTTTCTCACTTTAAAAGACATTGTTTGGATCTGAAAAGGATTCCAAAGAAGTAGCATGTGGGTAGATTTTAAATCATTATGTATTTATTTTTAGTGACACAGGAAAATAAAAATTGGTCATAAAAATAGCAATACATCAAAATATATATATTCTAATGTTAGATGCCAGGAATGTTCCTTCGGATGCTTTCTTTTCCTCATTTCATTTCAATCTAGGCTTCAGGGGTTCTTGGTATTCTGAATATATAACTGGTGTGGGGACTGGTATCAGGATCCACCATGCTCTGCAGCATTTCCACCTCCTTCGGCAGCCACCAATGGTGTCCTCTGTGACTTTGCAGACGTCTCGTCTACAGATGCCGGACAGATTGAGACAGTGGTTTTCAGCAGAACCCAAACCGCTTCTTACTGCAGAGAAAGAGAGTCTGTGAGGTCATTAGTCCACGAGTGAACCCACTCTTCCTGTGAGGACAGAAGAGTTCTGGATTGAGCATTTCTCTGTAGAGAGAAGGAGCTGGATGAAGGCTCTGTCCAGTGTCCCTGCCACGCTCACTGTCTCTGTTGTTCACCCCACAGCCTGAGGGTTCATACTGCCCTTCCTTGTCTTGTAAGTTCTTGTCCTTGCTAATGTAAGAACTTTGTCAAATGGCAAAATGGAACAACAGGTGGATGGATAAAATATACGTTTTAAACACACCTGGAAGGCAGCTATGCTCACCACTATACCACCAACGCTAAACACACCTGTTTTCTTCATTTACTCCTTTCTATGGCTCTTCAGCCAAGATTTGCTAACTTCTCTTTGACAGTCATTTTTCTTTATACGAATAATAGAACACTGAAAATAGCTGAAATAGTTTGTATTCTCACAGCACTTATATTCAATAAAGGAAATAATGACAACACCAAAATAAATGAATAATATAATATCAGAAAGTGGCAAGTGTTTAGAACAAAATAATGCAATAATGCAAAGGTCTGGATGATGGAATTGATAAAATAGGAGAGGCTTTCTGAGGAGGATGTAGCTTTTGAACTGACATCTAAATGATGAGAATAAAAATACATTCATTCTCCTGGCTTAGTTTATTTGAAGAACAGAAAGACCTGTGCATATGGAGAATATTGGAAGAAACAATTCTAAAATTCATATGACACCATGAAAAAAATCCCTGAATAGCCAAGGAAATCTTGAGAAACTAGAATAAAGATGGAGGCATCACACTTCCTGAAGTCAAACTGTATTCCAAAGCTATATTAATCAAAATAGTATGGTGCTGCTCTAAAAACAAACTCAATAGGCCAAGAGAACTGAATTGAGAGCCCAGAAATAAACCCATGTATTTATAGTCAACTAATATTTGACAAGTGAGCTAAGAATTTTCAATGAGGAAAGGACAGTCTTTTCAATAAATGATGCTGGGAAAACTGGACATTCACATCAAAACAATGAAACAACTCACAAATATTGCCTTGAAGTAGATTAAAAGCTTCAACATAAGACCAGAAGCCATAAAAGTCCTAGAAGAAAACATAAGAACAAATTTACTTGACATTGGTCTTGGCAATAATGACCTTTGGATGTAACACCAATAGAACAAGTCATAAAAGAAAAAATAAATAACTGGGACTTCATGAAACTAAAAATCTTCACAGAAAAAAAAAGCCATCAGCAAAATGAAAAGGAAACCCACAGAATGGAAAAAAATGCATATCATAAAGGATTACTATCCAGAAATATATGGGACCCATACAACTCAACAGCAAAAACAAAAAAAGATTATCCAATTAAGATATGAACAGAAGACTTGAGTAGACACTTTTTGCAAAAAAGACTAACAAATGGCCAACAAGGACCTGAAAAGGTGCTTAACTTAACATCACTAATCTGCAGCGAAGTGCAAATCAAAACCACAATGAGATACCACCTCACACCTGTTAGAACGACTATTATAAAAAAATACAAGAGATAACAAGTACTGGTGAGGATGTGAAGAAAAGGGAGCCCTGGTACACTGGGGGTGGGTTTGTAAATCAGTGCAGTCACTATGGAAAACAATATGGAGATTCCTCAAAAATTTTAAAGCAGAACTACCATATGATCCAGCAAACCCACTTCTGGGTATACATTCAAAGGAGGAGAAATCACTATCTCAAAGAGATATCAGCATTATTGTTCATTGTAGAAATATTCACAATAGCCAAGATCCTAAGAGTCCATCCTCAGGGCAGATGTTGAATCTGTTGATGGATGAAGAAAATGTGGTATGTGTAACAATGGAATATTATTCTGCCACACAGGAGAGAAATTCTGTAAACACTCTGTCCTTTCACTGAGGATGGGGCAATTATTCTCTGAGGCTGGTCATGGGACAGAAGCCCTGAGAGATACTTTTAGGGTGCAGATGTATAACCTATTGAACATGAGATGGTGTAGAAGAGCCAAGAGAGGCTCCAAGGAATGCTGGCCACAGCCCACTGTGCTGGGGTAAAACTATATGGAGGGAAACATGGGAGCTCATTTTTTTAATATTAATTTTATGACATAATGATATAATAGTTATGGACATTATCCATATAATGATATAAATTACACTGTTGGATATTCATTACAAGACTGGAGTTCAAAAGAGAGATCCAGGAGGGGAATTTAAAAAGGATGGGACTGGCCCCAAGGACTGGATGGAGAGAGAGAAGAGAAGACAACCAGGAACTGAGTCTTGGGTCTCTCCAGTATAAAGAGTTATGGGAGAAAAGGAGGTAGCAAACTACAAAACAGCAGCCTATTCCGTAGGGGGCCCAGAAGGAAGTACCAAAGTGAAAGATGAGGACAGAGAAGCAAAGGCGAGAGCTAAGTGGGCCAACAGAGCTTAGACCACTGAGCCAGGAGGTAGCATTTGAACCACTTGAGTCTCAAAGCTCCTTCCTGGACAGGAGTGTGGAGATGGGAGAGCCCCCACGCAGCTCTGACCGTTGTTGACGCCTGCTTCCATTGTGAGCACATGAACGCCCACAAACTCATGAGTCCGTACGGTCTGACTCAGCATTGTCCACAGTTCAGCAGAGGCTGATGAATAAGCAGCCTGGGGACAGCATGGAGTCCACATTGGCAGCTGCATTTCAAGCAACAGGTTTTTCTGTATTTGAGTCATAGCCTTCGATAGTCCTCGTTGATCATACTGCCCAGTGTGAAATTCAGAAGAGTGCCTAGCTGTCGTGTAAGACTCCCTCCACGTTCTGCGTGGAGTAGGGTTCCATATCTGAAAGAGGGGCCGCACACAAATGAGAGAGAAATGACACGAGATAATTTTGAAATATTGGGGGACCAGGCGGGCAAGTCCAGAAGGACTTCCACCGATGCTCAAGCCGCTCCAACCTTTTATTTGGTCTGGGGTAGCCCTAGGGTAAGGAGGTTTGTCTGACACATGGATTAGCTCATCGGTCTACACAAGCATCTAAGGAATTCAGTGAACTAAGGTGGGATGATGCTTCAGCTACCATTATCTAGGTTAACTGGGTGGTTCACAGTCCTGACCTTTGCTAGGACTTCAAAGGTTACTAGCTTTTGGGGGTCTCTGTCTATACTCAGCTAGTGAAGACAATAAATGGTTTCCTGCGCCTAGCAGTTAGTACAATCTGAACAAATCCTTCTTTCAATTAAAGGATGTAATGTAACGTTCCAATACAGTTATAACAGTGGTCAGTCCCTTTATTTTCCTGAAGTGTCTAGTTTGGATAAAAAGATGTATATGCAGCCTACTTTTACAACCATGGACATACCTCTTCTATAAACAGACCTCATCTCCAAACGGAAATGTTTCCAGGTGCAAACATAAAGACTATTTGGTGTAATATGTGTCTTCTACATATGCTCTGTCCCACTGATATGGAGCAGCCTTGCCTGATGAACAAACTAATTCTCTCTACACCGTCACCTAGCGCCCTCCTTAGCCCTGGGGCATTGTTTCCGGGTGCACGTATGAATACTTCAATTCCAGACTGTGGAGCACTGCTACCGACCTCAGTCCTTGCCTCTGGAAATGATGAGTTTGAACCTGACAACACAAAGGATTTACGACCGTAGAATATCACCCTTTTTATTACCCTCTCCATTCCCCAGCACAATTGCTTTCTTCCTGCATAACTAATGAGTTAGTATTCAAAGTGTGTGCTCCAGCCTCATGTCCCAGGATCAGATTTAGGCTTTGGGAACCTATTTTTTGTGGCTATCATTTACCATAAGCATCCCTTCCTAGAATGTGGATGAGCACATCATCTTCTCAGTAACCCCTCCTCTTTTTGAAACCCAACACTGGGTGTGTGCCATTTAGAGCGAGTGACCAGTGAGGCTGGGACAGTTCTATTTCGTGCCTGTTTTTTTCCAATGCAGTTATGACAGGGGTCCCTTTACTTTCCAAAAGTGTCTAGGTATGTGTCCAGCCTCTTCTTACAACCATGGACCTACCTCTTCCATAATGAGAGCACATCTGCATCCATTCAGGAGTCAAACACATCATGACAGAGATCCCCAAGACATGCCCTTAGCACCAGCTGCTGGTGATGGGATTCTGTCCATCTGCTTTGACCTAGTGAGTAGATATAGTGATAGATCTGAAAAGCCACTGCCATTGAAGCCTTTCAGATTCACCTGCCTACAAATCAGTGATCATGCCTCATCAGAGCACCCCAAGACACAACGTATGGAGAAAGCAGAAGTGACCTCAGCAGGCAGTTTGGTCCATGGCTAAAGAGTGGTCTCATTCCTATCCTACCCTGTTACGGTCCCAGAGAAGCTGTTGATATTAGGTCTATGAGCCCATAAGACTGATGCCAGGTGTTTTGTTGGACCTGCCAGATAGCCTTCTAAACCACAGACCCCAGTGGGCAGCCATCACCTTACCTGCGGGTAAGAGAGTCAGAAGGAGAAGAGTGGAGAGAAGCACATGGTATCTCATGGTTGACCAGCCAGTGAAGAAGAAAGACATCAGAACAGTCAGAGTCCGGAGTCTCTGAGAATGGCAGGCCCTCGGCTTTTTATGATGCACCCAAGCCTGTGGTTTGTTCTTGGTTAGTAGACCCTGAAAAAGCAAGAAGCACTCAGTCTCCCACAGGAAATCTCCAGGCGCAAAAGTACACACTGTGCTGGTAAGTCAACGGACGATAAAGCCAAAGTCAATGCTGCCCATTTCCCAGGGGCCGGGGTAGCCTCCCTGTAAGCCGTCTTCTCTCCTGCTTTCCTTAGGCACATGCATATGTGACTGCTGGCCATACTTGATGACTTCCTGTGTGCCAGGCGGTGTTGCAAAGCTTGGTCACACCAGCTGGATCAATCAGATTATGGGAGATGAACAGTAAAACAGATGCAGGCAGTCATATACGTACACCAAGGGGAAGGGAGGATGGGAATGTCAGGAAAGGCTTCATGAAAAAGATGATAAAGAACATGCTCCAGCCCTGGCCTGTTTTTCTCAGTGGTTAGCACATAAGCCCACGGACTGAAGGGTCCTGGGTTCGATTCCAGTCAAGGGCATGTAACCCGGTTGTAGGCTTCATCCCCAGCCCTGGTTGGAATGCATGCAGGAGGCAAGCAATTGATGTGTCTCTGTCACACAGTTTCTCTCTCTGTGTCTCTCCCCTTTCCTTTCCACTGTTTCTAAAAATCAATGGAAAAAAATATCCTCAGAGAGATTTATGCTATGTTGAAAGCATATTTCAACCCCTTTGTAGACTTTGTGGCCTTTGGAAATACATTTTTATTATTTTTATAAATGTTTGTTTTTAATTAAAACCTGGCATTACAGAAAAATGTAGAAAACATAGAAAAGGAGAAAAAAAATTAAGTTCTTGGAATTCCACTGCTGAAATTTAATCATAGCTATACATTTTAGAAAACTTTTCCCAGTATAGGTAGGTATCTTTTGCTATCTTAGCAGAATAGTCATTTTAATAATTGTCTTTTGGTTAAAACTAAATTGCACTGTCTGGATAGAAATCTACTCTGCTGATGCACTGTCGGTCCTGAGTCTGTTTCACCTGCACCCCAGGCTCAGAGAGGAGAGAGGAGGGAACTTGATTCCTTGTGGAATCCACCACGGGTTAGGTTGCTGCTGG
The DNA here is from genome assembly GCF_028538775.1 of Myotis yumanensis. Taxonomy (NCBI): domain Eukaryota; kingdom Metazoa; phylum Chordata; class Mammalia; order Chiroptera; family Vespertilionidae; genus Myotis; species Myotis yumanensis. The sequence continues at coordinate 2,457,066 of NW_027223754.1, read as the reverse complement.
GGCACTGTTGTCCTCTCACAATCTAGGACCCCTTTGGGGATGTCGGAGAGCCAATTTCAACCCGATTCCCGCAGGCCAGGCCGAAGGGCCCCAACGGTGCGCAAATATGTGCACCGGGCCTCTAGTATATATATACTTATCAATGTATTATATGGTAAATAATTAAGAAGTTAACATTTTAAGTGCTTAATAGCATATGAAAATTTAGGGTTATTTGAAAAATCTGGCAACTCATTCATTGTTTTTTAAGATGTAAAAATAGAATATAAACTCCAGTTATCTAAAAATATACTTCTCATGATATTTTAAAAACACATTAGATACTGACAATGAAGAATTTTTGTATTTTCCTATGTTCTAAGTTTCACTTTTTCACTTCAACTTTTTTCTGGAAAATTCCCCCCCCCCCCCCCTTTCCCATCTCTTAAGTAGGTCAAGTTTAAGATATGTGTTCTGGGTGGTGTGGGTTTGGTTTTCAATACTAATCTTAAATTAATCACCTTCCTCAATTCTGTCTGTATGGTGGTACCAATTGCTACATAACTAATTATCCCAAATCATAGTGGCTTAAACAACTTTCACTATCTCAGAGTTGCTGTAGGTCAGGTGTCTTGATGCACAGGTATATCTAAAGGCACTCACGTGGTTCTGGGAAGGATTCAGTCACCCCTGGGCTGCTGGGCATGCTCAGCTCCTTGCCATGTGGGCCTCTCCGTGGAGCATCTCCCAGCATGGAAGCTGGATGGTTCAGAGCAAACGGGAAAGGGAGGAGTGTGAGAAGCGCGGAAATATCAATCTTTTAAAGCTCAGTCACAGGTCAGAGATAGATTATCGCTGTTGCCATATTCTGTTCATTAGAAGCAAGCCACTAGGTCCACCCCACAGTCCAGGAGAGGGCATGATACAGGGCAAGAAGACTGGAGATGGAGATTCTTGGGGCCCAAGTCAGAAGCTGCCACTCTGTGGGTCATAAAGATTTTCAGTGATATTTTTCCATTGTTAAAAAATAGCATTGTCAGCTCTAGCCAGGTGTCACAGTTGGTTGGAGCATCATCCCATACACCAAAAGATTTCTGGTTAGAACTCTCTCTTTCTCTCTCTCTCTCTCTCTCTCTCTCTCTCTCTTCCTCTCTCCTTTCCACTCTCTCTAAAAATCAATAAAAATATATCCTCAGGTGAGAATTAAAAACAAAATAGCATTATCAAATATTGAAAAACATTTTTCAATTTTAGCTTTTACTTGTTTTTGTTCCCTTCTATTGACTAATTTTGGGACCTAGAATTTCTGGAACAATTTTAAATAATGGTATCTAATAGGAAATTCTTATTTTAAAACTAACTTCTTCTATTTCATTATTATGCAATGTGCTGATAGATGTTTTAAAGCATTTTTTATCAAGGCAAATTTATTCATATGTATAAAGAAAACGTATGTTCTATCTCAGTCTTTATTGTTAAAACAAATTCTTTTGAATTTCTGTCTCTTTTAGGTTAATGCTCAATCTTTATGAGTTCATTTCTCAGCCTCTGTTTTTCCCTAAAATAATTTTCAGTTTGTAAGTGTGGGGGGGTGGTGTAGGGGGATGATGATCTTTTGTTATTAAAGGAGAGAGAAATGTGGAAATTATGTTTAAATAGATACACTGTAGAACACAGTCATTGTCAGAATTACACAACTTGAATAAAATTTTCTATTTTATATTGTCTAACATAATAACCCTACCTATTTGGTAGGAGTTACTTTAGATTATCTTATATATCTATATATTTAAATATATAAGATCAGCAAATCAGTATTAGGAGTAGTTTCTTTATCATTTCCTTTCTAATTGTTAAGAATGTTTTTGAAATATTTTATTATTTGTAATTAAATTCCATTTGCATTGCTTTAGGATCAAATATGCCTGTCTGTGCTCTTTCCACCTAGAATTATTGAGGGTCTTAGAAGAAATATGTAGTCTGTTCTTATGCTCTGGAGAAAATAGAAATTGAATTATATGTCACATGTATGATATTTAGAGTAGAACCTGTCTTCCAAATTTGGCCTGTTTATTGTTTTACTAGTAGATCCTCTAGAGTCTGTCTTCATGTATTTAACACCTACCCACTCTATCAGCTGTGAGTGGTGCATTCCAGTCTACAATGCTCCTCACCACCTGTTCAACAGGTAACTAGAGCTGTGTGTCCTACACACAGCGGTATGATGTAATCATTGTGTGAGCAGCAGCCACAGGATAAGCAGAGGGGTATCAGCTGGATTGGTCAGAACAGAGGGGATTTAAGCCAGGATTGTTGCACAGGTGTTAAGGTTAGGGTTAGCGTTAGGGAGTGCGGAGACAACAGCAGGTGGCAGCATCCAGCCCTTCATGCTGTCTGGGAGGGCTCCCCCGGGAGGCCACCTTCCCAACTGCCTGTCAGTGCCACTAGCGCTCTGAGAAGAGACCTTTTGGAAGACATGAGATGAGTTGTAGAGCACAATGAGAAGGTGGACAGGAGCCAACTATGGTGGCTGTAGTGAGCAGTCACTGCTGTGACAATGGCAACAGAAATAAAAATGAGGAAGGAAGGCCCTTCCCTTGTCTCCAGAATCCAAGCTCTCCCAGCCACTCGGCAAAGGAGTCTGGGAAACAAATGCAGGGTCCTGGTCCCCATGTCACCAAGGAGCATGGTGTAGAAGAAGGACAAAGTGACACAGTGGAAGCAATGTCTTAGGTGGTCTTAATTATTTTTGACACTCAAATGTTCTACATGAGTAGGTTGCAAGCTCATTTGGGATTTCTTTGGCAGGTTTGAAGTAGCCCACGGAAACTGTTTCATGAGTTGGTCTGGACCTGGAGAAGAACTAAGTCAGATTCTTTGGGGCAGATGGATCTGGTGCTAATTGGCCCAGATGTGTGTTACTCCCTGAAAAGGTGGGGAGAAGCAAAAACAAGAGAAACAATATGTAAGGATGACAACATCAACCAAGATGCTAGAATGTCCAAGAGTGGCTGTCAGATGCGGCCTGCCCCTGAGTTAAGGTGCAGTGTTTGGGGAGTAGAGGCAGGAGGATGGGTGCAGAAGGGACATGGGTTTCCTAGGAGAGGTGCCCTTGAGGCCAGGCATCTGTCCCCTTCTGTTGCTTCTCGTATGTCACCGCCTGGAGCAGAGTTTTTCAACCTCAGCACTGTGGACACTTGGAGCAGATAATTGTGCCTAAAGGTCATGCCTGCACATTGTAGGGTTGTTGGGAGCATCCGTGGCCTCAGCCCACAGATGCCACTAGCAATCCCCTGGTTGTTACAACCAAAAGTGTCTCCAGATATTACCAGTTAGGTGCTACAGCAAAAGCATCTCCAGTTGAGAACTGTGGTTTACAGCATCTAAATCCTCCTGCAGAGTTCCTTTGTTTGCTTGTTTCTAGTTATTTGGACAATTCTTAGGGCTTAGGTTTGGCTCTAAGGCCATCAGGTTGCAGCTGACTTGAATGAACCTGGGGATAGTTTGGGTTATAGGCATGGGTCAGGAGCCAAGCCAGACAGAATGCTTTCCTGCCTCAGAAATGGTGCCTGTTGATTTATACTTGGGACTGAGAGGGAGAACAGTGTAGGTTTTTCTGGGTGACTGGACCTCCTCCAAGCTTCAGAGGTACAGGAAGTTATGGGGGTGGGAGCTAGGGTTACTCTGGAAGGCCATGTTCTGGCTGGAGAGATATAGAAAATTCTCTTTTTTTCTTAGTGTTTTTTTTTTTTCTAACTTCTCAATTACAATATTGACATACAATATTATATTAGTTTCAGATGCACAGAAGAATGATTAGACATTTATATAATGTACCAAGTGACCACCCCATAAGTCCAGTACCCACCTGGCATCATCCATAGTTATGCAATATTATGAACTATACTAGGGGGCCCAGTGCAGAAATTCGTGCACCTTGAAGGGAACTGCGAGCCGTGAGGCTGCAGTGGGCACAGGGGCAGGTCTCAGCCCATCCTCGGTGCCCTCCCCCTATGGCCCCTGGTCCCGTCTGCTGGCAGCCCCACTCCCACCACTGCCACTCCCACGCACTGATGGTGTTGGCCCCGCTTACAGCCACTAACAGTGCAAAGTGACTGGGGCCAGCGCCAGCAGCAGATGCAAGCAGTGGCTGCTGCCCCAAATGCCCCTCAGGAGCAGAGGGAGGTGGAGAAGTCCTGGACAGGTGCCATGCAGGACCCTGGCATGCAGGAGCAAGGAATTTTCAGTAACCACCAGAGGCTCGCCCCATGACAGAAACCTTGGTCTGGCACCCCCGCTCACCTGCTCCACCATCTCACCGCAGCCAACGCCCACCGTGTTTCGCACTCTGCCGGCCTGTTGCCAATGCCTGCCATGTTCTGCGTGCACCTCCTGGTGGTCAGCACATGTTATAGCGACCGGTTGTCTGGTTGTTTCACCGTGCAGTCTATTTGCATTATAAGGGTTTTATGTAGAGAGATTCCCTAGGCTGTACCTTACATTATACTAGGTGAACTAATTCAGACCCAGAAAGATAAATACTGTGTGATCGTACATGCAGGATCTAAAACAGTGGCACTCATAGTAACAGAGAGGAGAGCAAGGGGATGGGTGAGGGTGGGGGTGGTAGGAATTGGAGAGATGATGGTCAAAGGGCACAAACTCTCAGTTAAAAGATGGCTAACTTCTGGAGACAGAAGAAAAAAATACGCATTGATTCTATCCTCTTCCCATGACCAAGGGAGGCTCTATGACTTTTCACCCAAAAGAAAACTCTAACAATGATGGTTTCTCTACACAAAGAAACTAAAACCATCTCAGAGTGGACTGAATGGGTGACTGATGTGTGGGGAAAGCCGTCAGTGGCTATTGTAGGTAAAATAGTGTCACACCTCCTCTGGCAAAGAAGGCCATATTCTCATCCCTGGAACTATGACTATGTCACCTGACACAGCCGAGGAGTTGAAGGTAGAATTAAAGTTGCCAATCACATCGCCTTAAAGCAGGGAGGTTATCCAGCTTACCCAGATTGGCCAGTGGCATCACAGGGGTCCCAAAGGGGAGCGGAGGTAGGAGTGTTAGGAGGTGAGAAGGAGAGATGTCCATCGCTGGCTTTAAAGATGGATGAAGCCTGGTGTCTGGTGACAAACAGCAGCAACTCCCCATTAATGTCAAGACAGTCTCCAGAAAGGGATGCAGCCCGGACCACTGAGCCTTAATTTAGCCCTGAGATACATGTCAGACTTCTGCACTACAGAACTCCTTGTTGGGCCTCAAGCCCCTGGGTCTGCGGTCATTTTCAGGGTAGGCAGAGGAAGCTGAGGCCCTGGTTCCCGGGGTGGGGGGGAGGGGGGAGAGGGAGGGGAGCAGGGGAAGCTTGTGGCCAGGCCCAGTGGAAGGTGGGGCCCAATGAATCTCGTCTCAGCTGGGAGCACATGGAGAGGCCCTGAGTGCTCACTGCCTTGGGGAAGCGTGAGGACAGGGTGTTTTCTCAGCTGTGACTCTGTCCCTGGTGCAGGATTCTGATGATGGCTCACTGACTGGGGAGGTCTGACTGCAGGGTACCTGTGGGCTGCCCTCCATCAGGGACAAAACCCCATGGAACAAGGTCAAGCATCTTCCCAAGGGGAAAGCAGCCCTCTGGTGAAGGCTAAAGGGGGCCGGGCTGGGCACAAAGGGTAGGGAGAATGAAAGTGTCCCCATGAAGCCTGGAACCGAGCCACGAGCTCATGCAGACCAGATGGAAAAATGTGACCAGACAGCACTGCAGCGAGAATAGAGCACATGGGTGTACACAGTGGCTCTGTGTTTGCGAGTGCTTCTTTATTATTTATTGAGGACTCAGCAAGAATCCCTGTGAAAGACAAGACAGTGGGAGATGGAGATGGCGAACCAGAGAATGAAACATCCCAACAAGCAAAACCCTTTGAAAGGCCTCAGTCCTGAGGGGGTATCGTCGGGTCGATCCGTGATTGGTGTCCCATGGGCAGGCAGCACGGCTGGCCGCTTAGACATCTCCCAGCATGGACTTCTGTTTCGAGGCAGAATACTTGGCAGGAGCCGTTTGGACGCTCACAGATCTCCTTGAATTTGCCTGCGGCTGCACAGAGAAGAGGGTTATTGTAACTATTGAGTCATCTCCCTGAATGTCTATTGAAGCACACAGAGGGGGAGCGTGTCTCGAAATTATGTTGTGTTGATTGCTGTTGCTGTTTGAGTCCTTAAACCAACACTCAAAAATCTGCTTTCCCACAAAGATTTGGATTCTTGGCATTTGGGGGGAATGTGGCATCACTGGGTGTGTCTAAGTAACAACAGGCCAGGCTGGGGAGCTGCACCCCTTTGGAAGTTCCAGGAAGCAGCACCAGCTTCTCCCAGCCCTTCTCACTCCCGAGTAGCTCCTCATGCTGATGCACAGGATGGGTTTCATTTTAAATAAGCCCTGGGCTGCTAATGATAGTAAGAGGTATCAACGCCAGCGTGCCCAGGTCTCCTTATTCTGGAACCAAAGGCCAGTTCTTGGATAGCTTCTAATCATTATAGAGTGTTTATATACATCCAGAAAATACCCCTTGAAACCCAGATGCATTACACTGAATTTATCTCTTCAGTGTTCACAAAGCAATCGGTTAATGGCTATGAAGATCAAATATGCAACATCATATTTTTACTGTATAGATGAACTCAGAAGTAATTTAAGGGTATATTGTTGTTTTTAAATCAGTGACCATTGTCATTGTTGAGCACTGTGTAGAAATCACTTGAAATCTGAGTTTTTCATTTCCTGGGTTGCACATCTCTTCCTTCTGTCTGCAACCAGCTCAACTACTGTGTAGATGGGCCCCAATGAAATTGGGCTAGAACTGGCCTGTTGCCACTAGAAGGGTCATCTGAGGTTAGAATACGAGAGGATGAAGCACTGGCATGTCCTGCGACATGTTAGAAGTCACTCTGAGATGTCCCTCTATTGGGGCACGTCTTGCATTCTACTCTGCTGTCCTGCCTCCACCTGACCCCACTGCTGGGTGATGAACACCTTACTCTTTTCTGTATGTATATCCCAGAGCTCAGCTCAAGTCTCAGCACATCATAGGCATTCAGCGAACAGTTGTGCAATACTTGGTTAATGCAGAGTTATTTTTTATCCTTTAGCATGTTGGTACAGACACGTGTTGTCACTTTGAGGGCACACATCTTGGAGGTGAGTGTGCTGTTTTGTGGCAATTGACAACCGAATATTTCCTTTTAAATCACAAAGGAGCTCTATAAAAAATATGACCCACTGTTACCTGTGTGTGTAAGAAGCCAAGTAACATTCAGGGTATTTTTCTTACTTTTTGGGCCATTCATTCCCTTATAGAGTGTGGGGTAGTCAGCACACTCCACACATAAACAGAGACACACTTGCACACACGTGCGCACACATGCAGACTGTCACTGAGGGAGAGTCAGGTGGACAGAGAGCCTCAAGCACTCTTAGTACTAAACAGATGCCATGGTTCTGACTCCCAGTTGGGTCCCCTAAGGCTCAGGACCAGGGCTCTCAAATAATCACATTGTTCTTGATTTACCTTTCTTTTAGTCATTTTCTAAAGGAACCAGGAAACCTCTCCTCCACCACATGCAAATGCTGTGTTTGGGGCTTTTTGTCTGTTCCCTGGCAATGCAGGTGGCTGACCCGTGACTTTGTGGAAGGGAAGGGCCACCACATATGCTGCTTCCTAGTAAGGGTGCACCGCGGTGCTTAATTAGCAGATACCTGAGAAATAGACCTGTTTTCCCACCTCCAGGCTCCCCCAACTGCAACCTCCAGAGTAGTTCTAAAATCGAGTTGATATTTGCCTCACAAGCTGCACCCACAACCTCCCAAACCCAAAGTACTGTCTCCCTGTTCGCAGTAAGTATTCCTTTAAAACACGGATTTAGACAGGCAAGTCTGGATTCGCCAAGAATAGGCATGCCCCCGAGCATATTTTCTGTTGAAAAATTGGGGAAGTGTCTTTTTTTCAAACAGGAGAAAGCGTAGCAACCAACAATTCCTTAAAATATAAGAGGATTGTCCACATTTACACATGTCTGACTACTTGGATACTCCTCCCTGACCCTTGAGGGCCTGAATTGAATTCTCAGGAAAAGATAAGATATTCCACTAGATCTAGAGCAATAGGTTGCTTATTCTACACACCCAAGAGCCTACACACCCAGGAGTTGTAGGGAATTTCCTGGTCTATCTTGGGTGTCTGGTCATCTCCTTGGGTGAAAGCAAGGAGATGCCCACAGATGCTTCGCACCCGGGATGCACCTGTGCATGTTGAGTGCAGGAAGATACACTCTGATCCCTTTGTTTAACTAGATGTTGAAAAGGAAGAGGAAAAGCCAAGTGTGGAGATGGAGCATCACTGGGCAGAGCCAAGCCCAGGGGACCAACATTATGGAGGCACAAGTTGGAGAATTCTTAGACGCACAGTACACCTTTCAAATACCCCCCCACACACACACTAATCCCTTCTGCCTGGGGCCCTACAGCTCTGGTGTTGCTCTCATGCCAGCATCTTAGGGTAACTCGGCCTCTGCAGACCTTTTGCTGAAAGTAAGCGGAGGGTTTCTGGAGGCCACGTTTAGTAGGATAACACATCATTTTTTTTTTGTTTTGTTATCTAGGTCTAGAAACTGCTAGTAAATTTGCCTAATTAATTTTATTTTTAGAAACGGAGAAGATAAGGTTTCAAGCACTTGAAACACCCTTGATTTCATTTCATCTGAGTGGCTATGGAGAACTACAGAGACATGGCTGCAGGTAAGTGGTTGAGGGCTCTCAGCCAACAGGTCTTCTCCCTCCACAGGGCACAGGTGAAAGACTTCTGCTCTGAGCACTGGATCCCCATGAGGTCCAGGCACTTCGCCCTTACCAAGGCTCTGCAGAGTTCATTTGGTTACCTGGTGGAACTTGGCTCAGAGAGAGAAGAATGGTACAGAGGAAGACAGCAATCCTCATGGCTTCTGAGAGGAGAAAGCTTGGCTTCGTTTCCAGGAGGCAGAGAAAATTTCCGTCTGCGGTTCTCACAGCAGCGGAATGTCTGTGTCTGGGTAGTAAGTGCCTTCCGTACCTCATTAGGGATGTTCCTGGACAGAGAGGTCCTATGAAGACACAATGGCCTTCATAAGGAGACCAAAAATCCTTGTTTTGTTGGACACTTGGTTCATTAGGAGGATGTGGGTGCACAGTTTTGACCAGAAATCCTTGTGAAATGGGAACATAAGGTACAAACATTTTGGCAACGGATTAAGGTCTATGAACAAAGAGCTCTCTATATTGTCACAATGAGCCAGACTATGTTGAGAAACAAGCCAGTTTAGTCAGTGACTAGACACTTTGTTAGTGAACACTTCCTGGGCTTCATTAGCCCTGCTAATAACTAATGGCCTCCCCACCACCACTACTCCTGGTCTGAATGTCCAGGTGCTCTGCTTCCATATAGTGTTCACTATAGCATGTTAGTTTGCTGAACATACATTCACCTCCCCGATAATGTGTGAGCTTCTTATTTGCCAGGACCATGCTCTGCTCCCCAGAGCTGAGGAGACTGTTGCGTCCTGCGACCATATCCATCCAGGTCCTCCACATCAGCTTTCAAAGTGCAGGGCAGTGAGATGATGATCGTGGAGGCAGTGGGTCTGGATTTAACTTCTAATTCTCTAGACCTGCTGCTAATGAGAGGTCTGGTCCTCCTCAAATCTCAGCAGCATCTGTTGAATGTAGATCAGGGGACTCTCAATTATTACTGTGCATAAAACCAACTGGTAAAGTGCCTTCCAAATGCACACTTAGATCTACTCCAAGAAAATTAGTTTGGTCGGGTGGAGGGAGCCTGGAAGTCTGCATTTTTAACAAATTTCCCAGGTAGCGATTCTGAAATTTATTCTGGAGTACTCACTGTAAAATGTTAACTTAGTTCATCCCTAGGCTTCTTTCTAGTACTAATATTAGCATATTCTAAATTCTCTGACTTACTAGAATAAATTTCATGTTTGGCTTTTATGAGTGTTAGGAAATGTGTGTGTGTGTGTGTGTGTGTGTGTGTGTGTGTGTGTGTGTGTGTGTGTTTGCAGCATGGAAGGGGGAAGCACACACCTTAATCCGTGCATAATTGGATTCTAGTTTTATAAGGAATACTCAGGGATTGGCCTGGGTGAATAAGATGACAGAGAGACCAATTTGGAAGAAGGCTATTGCAGTAATCAAGGTTCAGTGAGGCTCCAAACCATACAGAGAGAAGGGAGGGAAGATGTTTGCCATACAAATTATAGGGATGTAATGACATGTGAAAAAAAAAGTGGACACATGCGAATAACCCAGTCTGCTTGCCCTGAGCGCCGAAGTATAGGGCAACAGCTTTGGTTCAGGTCTGGAACAGTGAGTGCATTTTCCTGGTGGCAGTCCCAACACGGTTCTCACTCATCTCCATCCTCGTGTGCATGCCCTTGTGTCAGCCCCTTCCCACTGAAGGAGATGACACATGTAACCCATGAGATAGTGCCCAAATAATGGGTGTCAGTCCCCAGGCTCAATCATCAGGGATGTTATGGGAACCCTCCCTCTGGGTGAAATCTGCTTACATTTCATGAAGCTACTCAAGCAAGATGCTGGATGTGTCCATGTGGTTAGAAACTAAAGCCCCTTGCTAACAGCCTTTTGAATGTGACATCTCAAAGGAAGATCCTCCAGACCAAGCCAAGTTGGGCTGCCTGATCCCTGTCTCTGTGCCTTCCAGCAGCACCAGCATTTCTGTGGCACCCACCGAAATGTAGAACCTTCCAGAGGTTCGGGCGGGCTTTGGAAGCCATCACTGCACAGCTATTTTAGAAAACATCAGGTCCAAGGGGCCCGAGGTAGAAAATTTTCCAGTCTTTCCAGGATCTGGGCTGCCAAGTTGAACTAGAAACACATTTGCTTTGACAAAACTCCTGAAACTGATGAGTTTCCTGGAATGATCAAGTCCTGCTGGAGGCAGGGATGAGCCCAGGTCCGCAGGGCAGATTCACAGGGCAGATTTGGGGAGAGCATCTCTGTTCAGGCTCAGCCTCTGCAAACATTCAGAAGTGCCCTCAAGGGACCAGCAACCACTTCCCCTGCCTGAGGCCAAAGCGAGGGCATCCCTGCCCTGCAGGAGCCAACACAACATTTTCTAAGTCAACTTAGAAACTGCTCCTGGGATGGCATGGACAGCAGTGAATAGCATCGGGGACACTTCTGGGGGCCAGACCACTGGTTCCTATTTGAAATGACAGAGAGGGTGTCCCAGTAACTTCATCCTCCAATTTTTCTAGTCAATTTTACGCTCTGGGAGCTGCCATTATTGACAATGGACATCTTTTGATGCCTGAGGTTCCAGGAATGGTATAAGTCCCCTCCAGTGTACAGGGAAGGCTTTATTCAGCTGCACTAAAAGCACAGTGAAGGTCACCCATTACCTGAGCAACAGCCAAATTCTGTCTCCAAATGACAGAAAGAACCACTGCCGCTGGGCCCCCGCTGGCCAGGGGGCACACAGACCATGCCTTGAACAGACCCTGCAGAGAGATGGAACCTACCTGTCCTGACAGGAAGGGCCTGGCAGATCCACCAGGTGGAAGAAGGCAGTTACATGGTGAGCGCTAAGGTAGTTCTGGGGCTGAAAGTCCCCTGAAGGCAGCGCTGCTGTGTGGGATAGATGTGGCTTTGGAGCTCCTGCCTTCCTCACAGGGCGCTCTGCCAACCAGGCATCTGGGGGAAGTACTGAGAGCTACCCAGTGCGCTGTGGCATGTAGCATTAGCGTCCTCAGACCTCCAGACAATGCTGAGGAAAGACTTACTACTGTCAAACTGGCATTTGAACTTGTAATTTATTTTATAAGTAACTGAGTCCACACACAGGACTATCAAAATAGAATGTAAACCGGAAGCTATGAGATTAATGTGTAAATGGCTAGGGAAGCTCGGGATAACGTACCCACCTAGAGCGTCTGCATCTCTCCAGCAGCACATTGACCTGAAATGCAAGTTTTCAATATCGTAGAGGTATTTTAATGGAAACAATCATAAGGAATATTCTCTTGGCCTTGTCCATTTTAGTTACTGTCGGTCACTGTAAATGTGTGTTTAAAATTGTTGTAATGTTAATAAAGTTCTCTCAAATATGAGACTCTATAGGAACTTTGATTTCTAAACATTTCTCACCTTTATAAAAATTAACTTATCCAAGTTTATTCACCAGAGAATAAAGAGGATTTTTTGTTGGATCTGTGGCTTATTAGATATAAAGAGTCTCGGGCACAGCCCAGCTCCGCTGCAGCACTACACGCGTGTCAGCAATGTCCCCACAGTCTGCACACACATTAAACTGTGATCAGCCCGGCATTTAGATCAGTTCTCAATTTGGGTTACACTGGAACCACTTGATGAGAGATAAAAACTACTGATGTCTGGATCCTTCTCTCAGAAGTATAAGCTCAGCGAGTTCTTGTGTGAGTCCTGAGCACTGGGGCTGTTAAACATGTTCCAAAACATCTGAATTCTCTAATCAGGGAACTTCCAAAAAAATATGCAGCCCATCTGTACCCCAGAGGAGTCACTTCAGTTGACTTTTAGCCTCACAAAGCTCACACTGTGCATAAACCAGAAACAGAGAAAGCTCGATGGAGAAGCTGGGTCAGAGGCTGGATGGGTAGAACTATGTCAATTGACTCCCATGTAAAGAAAGAGGCAGATGAGGAAAAATGAAATGGGGGAAGACTTCAGATAACAGGATTCTTTGAACTCAAATCACATACAGTCTTGGCTCCTCAATCTGTGTTCAGGTCCCCATAGACCTGAGGATGAGGAGTGAGAGGTGATCCAGTTAAAGGATCTCAGACCGGGAGACCTGGGGGAGCAGTGGCATGGACCCCAGAGTGTCGATTGTCCCCCTGCCTAAGAAAATGGGATCTGCCTGAATTTAAATCCTTTTGAGTCTAAATATTTTTGTTAAATCAAAGTTGGAGAAACTTGTATTAGCCATTAGAAAACCAGAAGGTTTTTTCTTTGGAAATATCTTTAAGATATGTCTGCAGCATGAATAGCTGGGATGTGTAACCTTGCCAAATTTTCTCTACCCCGAACTTCAGAATTTACACAGGAAATTTCAACTCACATATTTCACCTTAAAGTTTATCAAAGGCTTAAGTGAGGCAACTGAAATGTGAAAATCCGGTTTTACACCGCTCTTCGATGTTCACGTGAGAAAGATATTCCAATTGTGTGTGTGTCTAAAAAGAATGAAAAAATGGATTTCTCATTGTTGAAAGCAAAATCTACCTATCTCCTAAGGAGCACATTTTTCAAATTAAAAATACTCTTTCAGATAACGGGCAGTAAAAATTAGGGAACGTGTGAAATTACAAATATTTAGAAAATAAAGACTTGTGCAAGTTGGAGGATGCCACCTATATTTGCCTCAAAAATATCTGGATGTATACATCTCAGGAATTGTGAACTACAACATTAAATGTGAAGAAGGAGAAAGGGATACACACATACCTACACACACACGTGCACATACATGCTCGCACACAGGCAGCAATTTTGTTCGTTTAAAGCGACTGCTCACCACGCCCATCCTTCCTGCCGCAAGGGGCCCCTCAAGTCCCTGCAGCTGAGAACAAAGTGGAAACCAAGCTCCGTGGTTGTCCGTGTGAAAGGCTCGTTCCAAGCTGGCAGGTTTGGTGCTGATGTTCTGGCTCCGGTCAGAAGAGGAAGCACAGCCAGGCCACGTGCTCGGCGGCTGAGCGGCGACCTAGGAACCAGGAGGTCACAGTTCCGTTTGCCTTCGGGGCTCATGCCGGGTTGGCGGCTCCATCCCCAGTGGGGGGCGTGCAGGAGGCAGCAGGGCCGTGATTCTCATCACTGACGTTCCCTCCCTGCCTCCCTCTCCCTTCCTTTGTCAAACCAATAAAAATATATTTTAAAGAAAAAGAAAAGGGAAGAATAAGGAAGTGTACATGGGGGGAAGCTCAGATGTTCAGGACCCACCCACAGCGACCCTCCCTGATGGCACGTGCTCACAGAGGGTTTGACTGACACCGTGTTCAAGGGGGTGACGAGGACGTGCCTCCGCATTCGGTGTCGGTGGCTCCACAACTCACCGTTTTTATAATAAAGCCTGTGACCCACTGAACGCCAGGCAGGGTGGGCGGCGGCCCAAGGGACACCCACCTCACCCGGAAGGAGACCGGAGACGCAGGTTCCGCGCCCGGAAGTGCCTGCGGCGGGGCGGGGCGGGGCGGGACTGAGGGACGCCAGGCCCCGCCCCCAAGCGCTGCAGATGCAGCTCGCCCTGGCAGGCCCCGCCCCTTCGGCTCGCAGCTTCCTGCCGACCCGGAAGCAGATTCCCCTCTCGAGGGCTCCTTTGGCGGGAGCGAGTTTTGGTATTTCCAGGTCGGGATCGCTCGTGGATACCCCAGCGCCGCGTCCTCCACACCCGCAACCCGGGACCCAGGGACCTGGAGGCAGTGCGCCCGCCCCGCCCGCCCTGCCCTAGCCGCGGGGAGGACGGCCCAGTCGGGGAGCTGCGGGCCCGGCCCGCTCACTTGCAGGTAAAATCGCCCCGCCCCGCCCTGCCTGCCGGGGCCCTTTGCACCGTCTCCTCTCCGCACCGCGCGGCGCCCGCCGCCCCGCAGGCACCGACCTGGGGATCTGCAGCCCGCGGGCCCCCTTGAGGTCCCTTTCCACCCCCGCCAAATCGGGGCGCCTTCCGGGAGCCCACCGCGTCCTGGGCACTTCCGGTTCCTTGGCCCTCAAGCCCCGCCCACCGGCCCAGCTGTCAGGCTTAGTGTTGACAATTCTGTCCCCCTGGGAGTGCGCTTCCTGCGCGGGACCTCCTCATCCCACCGGTGCGCGAGGGTCGGGTGGGCAGCGAGGGAGACCCGGAGGGGCAGGAAGAAGAAGGGAAAGGCAATGGGGGTGGAAGATGCGACCTGGGCAGAGAGACCAGGACCGCAGGCAGGGGAGGAGACAGGCCAGCGGGAGGGGTTTGGCCAGCACCGGGGCAGAAGGAAGGCAGATCCCAGCGTCATTGGAGTTCCGTTGTCAATCAATAGCTTATGTTCCCACTGACATGTATTCTGTCCGGTTCCGATGAGGAGGTTCTGATTGGAAGACACTCCTTGGTGCTGAGCAGACAATTGTACACTATTTCAATGTGTAAGCATGTTGGTGATTTATTTTACATGACCAGTCAAAGCCGAGTTTCATCAATGAGTTCAACATTCAACGTGTTCCTCCCCTTGCATAATCTTTTAAGATAGCTGGCTGTGAACTAAAATTTCCAGCGAGGTCTGTGTCCTCTGTGTCCTGTATCTGAAATCGAGCAAGGATAGGCTGGGTCGTCATGGAATTTTGTGGAAGAGAGCTTATCTGGCTTCTATGTTGCTCAAAGCTGCTAATTAGGTCTGCTAGCAGTCATAATTTGTTGTTGTTGTGGTGGTTAGTCCTCACCCAAGGATATTTTTTCCATTGATTTTTAGAGAGAGTGGAAGGTGGAGGGAGAGACAGAGAGAGAAACATCGATGCAAGAGAAACACATCGATTGGTTGCCACCTGCATGTGTCCAACCAGGGCCAGGGATCCAGCCTGCCACCTAGGTACCTGAATCAAACTCAGAACCCTTTAGTCCACAGGTTGATGCTCTATCCACTGAGCCAGATCAGCTAGGGCTGATAGTTTATGTGATATTCTGGGAAAGAAGAATTAAATACTTGACATCATTGTGATTAAAGCCATGAATGATGGGAGAAGTGGCTCCTGCTCAGTGGTATGAAATTTGAGTTGTACTTTTTAAAATTGTTTATGTTTTTATTGATTTCAGAGAAAGGAAGGGAGAGGGAGAGAGAGATAGAAACATCAATAATGGGAAAGAATCATTGATCAGCTGCCTCCTGCCCGCTCCACACTGGAGATCGAGCCTGCAACTCAGGCATGTGCCCTGACCTGGATTGAACTGTAACCCCCTGGTTCATGGATCACCACTCAACCACTGAGCCACACCAGTGGGTGGGGGCTAAGCTGTACTTTTTAAGGGCAGGGGTGAGAAGGGCAAACCCTGCCACTCTCCCATCCATGCCTGTCCTTCCTGTGAGGACAGTGCTGCTCCTCTCTACTGGCCTCTCCTGCTGACCTCCTTGCCTGCCCCACAGTCACAACTGAGGGTATGTGAAAAGCATCTCCCCAATGAGGAGAGGGCAGATTCTGTGAAGGGAACTTGGAGAAGGAATAAGAATAAGGATCAGGGAGTGGGAGGAAGACAGAGACGCTCAGGAGCAGGAGAAATTTGCTTGGTACATACTTGGCCTTACTAAACTTCTTGCAGTATTTTAAAGTGGAAATAATCACATTTTTTTTACTATTCTTCAAGGGAGGATATCTGTGAAATGCTTAGTGTCAACAGTTGTGGCAAGGAGTTTTTTTAAGTTCATAGTATTTAGTGAGTAATAGAAACTTTATTAAATGATATTAATAGCCTCTTAATAGCATCCAATAGGAGCAAATGTTTGTAGGCCCAGCAGAAACTCTCACTAAACTTCTGTTTTCTTTCAAAAATCTGCATGCTATATGAAAACACATATGCTAATGTAAAAAAAAAAACAACCTCCTCTTGCCTGGACTTTGTCTAGTTACTGTATGACTTTCAAAATGGCTCATTATTTGTTGATTGTACATATTGCTTATTACCAAAAGGATGGTGTAGAATAAGCCATCACTTGAATTTTCTGTGTAATCTACACTCATGTTGTAGCAACTGTCATCCTTTCTCTTTAAAAAAATATTAAATGAATTTTTATTTAGATGTGTTAATTGTTCCAAAATGCTGAAATACAAATGAGTAAAAAATGATCCTATGTAATAAAAGGGTGGTATGCAAATTGTTCCCTTGACCAGGAGTTCTACCAGGGGTCGGGGCCAGCCAGGGGAAGGGAGGGAGTATCCGGCCAGCAGCTGCTAGGGACCGTACCAGTGCACAAACTTCATGCACTGGGCCTCCAATAGAATATAAAAATATATCTGGAAAACAATCTGCCATTCAGAGACAACTCTTATATTGATTCATTTACATGTTTTGTGTGTGTGCCTTACAGGGGATTTGGCCTCTGGGAAGGTGTCTGGACTCAAGGACCATGTCCTGCCCACCAGTCCCCCAAAGCCCCACCTACTACGAACATTAAGACTAAAGCCTTTCCTGGCCCTGTCTTGCTGCACTTTCTGCCTTGTGTTCCACTCTACCACCTTCAGGTGTGTACTTCTGGCATCTCGCTTCTGAGCCTGGGGCTGGTGGTGGGAGCTGGGGCTGTTGTAGGAGCCTGCATTGGCCCCTCCTTGCCCTGTTCCACGCCCGCAGGTCTGTGGAGCAGCATGAGCAGTTCTGTGGTTCTGTAGCACACGTAGAAAATACTGCAAAGGCTCCAGAAGGCTTGGACCTCCTCTCTAGCTTTCTATGCTTGTTCCCTGGGCCTGGGGGAATTTTAATAATTTGTAAGCTGTCCATTACTGAAATTGTTGAATAATTTTAAAATAATGTTCTGCTACAGGCAAAGGATTTCTTGAATATTAACTTTCAATAACTTTTCACTTCTACCTCTTTTATACTTGAGCCTTTTTAATAGCTACTGCATCTTTTTTTCATTGAGTTTAGTTCTCCTTAAATCACATGAATTCATGGCGATTTAGAGAGAAATATATGTCTGGAGCAGGCACTCTGCCTGGCTCAACATGATGACTGTTTGCCACAGTACATTTGGAAAATGTGTGGGAGCTGGCGGAGTTTCCCCACGATCTAAGAAAGTTCATGGCTTCTACATAGTTCATAGTGCTCATCCACACAGTACCTTTCTTGATGCTGCCACTTGGAGGCAAACAGCACAACGGCTCCTATGTGCATTCCTCCCATACACAGGGATGTCCTGTTTCACGTGCATAGGACTTCCCCAGAAAGCCCTCTTTTCATTAGAAGGAAAATTCTAAAGATGAAAAAAGATTTTACATTTAAACCTAAATTTGCCTTGAAATCAAAACCCAACATAATCCCATGGCCAATGCCTTGTTAGTTTTCCTAACTCTTCCTTCCCTCTACTGGGATTATCCATATTCTCTGGGTAACCCCCATCAGTAAACTGTATTATGGAGCATCTTGGGCAGTGAACTGTCCTGGGGAGTGGCTACCTTTTCCCAGTTACCAGATCCTTGCATTAATCTGGTGTTTCTCTTCCAGATCTTATCAAAAGGTCTGTCCTCCCTGTTGAGTGACTCAGAGGAAAATAAGAAAAAATAATGTCCAGAATCGAGACATTTAAACAACTCTTCCGTGCCTCAGACCTCTTCACTCACCCGGGAAGTCCAAGGATTCAAGTCTCCATCCCTGGACAGGCACACGGCGGGCAGGGAGCAGAGTGTGGTATCCACTAGACGCTGCCTGTTTCTGCAATGCTGAAGACTCTCCTCCCTGTGCACTGCAGAGAAGACTCGAATTTCCAGGTGTGGACCAACATCCAGGGGGCAGATGTTCTCGCTGTTCTGAGAGGAGCAGGTGCTGCAAAGCTCAGGGTGGAGCAGGTGTTTGAGGGATATCAGAATTCAGGGCACAGTTGGAGCAGGGAGCATCCAACCACTTTCTGGCCTTGTGGCTACAGAGGGCAGCAGGGTCACAGGTGGAACCTTGTGCTTCCCTGGGTTTTAGAGATGAATGTCGCTTTCCTTCTCTGCAGAGCTTTTCAGCAGGGGAAGATGCTCGCTGAACATTCTGAACCATGGAGATGTTACCTGACACCTTTCAGGGTATGTACGGACCCTCTTGGGAAAATCATGAGGGACTCCTTGGTGTACTTGGGATGGCTGTTCTCACACAGAAGCCACCCCAGGCTCCTAGAGTGGGCAGATGTAATGGATCCGTGGAGCTCTGATATTGTCCAGGGTCCTTATCATCAGTAATTGCACTTCTTGATTCAAGTTGAAGGTGATTAATTTTAGTTCCTTAATTATCAGAACTTTTGGCTGTTGCAGGGAGAGACCCCTGTTATAAGGCATCTCTTCTGGTAACACATGGGACCAGAGTTTTAGTCGTTGCGTATGAGAGGCTAAATGGTTGTGACATCAGTCTGGCTTTAATGAGGGGAGTGGGTAAGAAGATATAAGTTATTACAGCAGTGATCCTCTGTGTTCCAACTGTGAGCACTTCACACTCATTAAACACTTACACACCACCAGCCTGTGGGGAAGCTTGACTGTGTCCCCAGCCTGGGCCCTTCCTCTGCCATCCAGACCAGGAGAAACTTGTTCAACATTTTTTTGGTCTTGGGGCACTAATCTTCCATGATGATGATGAAGGTGATGGTGATGATGGTGATGATGACATTTCTTAAAACATCAACTGCTTATACTTAAAATGAATGTATACTGCATGATTTTTCTTCAAAATCTATTTGTTCTTTTGTATATCTATATCTCCATTTATCTTAAGATCATGTCCTTAGTCTGTCAAATGTTTAATATTTTCAAAAGAGTTAAAGCACATAGTCCATATAGGAAAATCAATAGTGAAGCTAAATCATTTATTCTAGGAAGCCCCAAGCTTTTGAAACTTGTAGGGTTTCACAGTCCTTAATCATTAGCTAAATCTAAAGAGACCTTCGATGCATTGTTTTTCTATTTCTTAATGGTAAAATATGCACACTCTAGATACCTGAGAAATATGCCCTTTGAATATACATTTTAAACACAAGCATTTTTACTTATATGGAGTCAACCTGACTCGGCCTGAATGATATCATAGATCATAGTCCTCTTAAAAATAAAGAGCAGGATAGACCTCGCTTTAGCTTCTCTACAGTACTGCCCATAACAACCAAAATCCGCAAAATAGTGAGGCTTCTGGAAAGAGATGAATAATTGAGGGTATAATCTGTTGATGAAATAATAGACAAATAGATCATTAGAACACAATAGGGAGTCCAGAAATATAGTTCAAACAATACAATGTAGAAAAAATCAATAAGGGGAGTAACAACTGGAAATTCACATACAGAAAAATGAAACTTTGTGCCCAGCTGGTGTGGCTCAGTGATTGAGCATTGACCGTTGAACCAGGAGATCACCATTTGTTTTCCAGGCAGGGCACATGCCTGGGTTTCAGGGTCATTCCCCAGTAGGGGACATGAATCATTGATGTTTCTATTTCTTCCTCTCCCTTCCTCTCTGAAATCAATAAAAAATATATTTTTTAAATTAAACTTTGTTATAGTATTAAAATTTTTGGAATCACTTCTGTTTATGTCACTTGTTTTGTTTTGTTTTGTTTTTCTGAACTTCAGGTACAAATGGGTAAGTTAATGCTGCTTTGTTTATGATATCATTTTCCATGAAATACACCTGATTATTGCTATTTTAGGAGATAATTTAGAGTTTATAAATACTTTCTCTGTGTGTGTCTCACACACTTTTATGGGTACTATTGTACATACATATGCACATAAATATACGTGTGTGCACGCTGAAATACAGGGATACTGCAGCTAATGAGAGTTAATACAGAATAGGATTTCAACTACCGCTTTATGAAAATATGAGTTAGACCAAGTAGATTTCCAGCAATTCTGTATTATCTGGGCTTCTTTGACCTAGAGGACCAAGGCAATACATGCCAGTGCCTCTATGACTCATGTATATCCTCCTGCCACTTTCTGCTGGCAGAGATTTAAAGGACTTGATTGGGATGGGATGGGTGCCATTGAATCCTCCAAATGGAATAAGTTGTTGAATTGATAACTCTATCAAAAAACACATTCTTAGTTGCTTGGGTACTTGAGCAGGAGGAAATGAGGGTCCAGAGGATTACTTGGAGGTTGGAGAATCCCTGCTAGTGCATAAGGCAGTACTGACACCTGAGAAATTCCACAGTGCTTACCTGCAGGTGGATACCAATGTCTGCATATGGTGTGAGTCAGGGATTACTATACTTGGAAATCAGGGAGGGAATTGAATAGCTGAATGCCATGGCCTAAGTAGCATACAAACCTCAGTACATTTGATATTCTTATCCATAAAGTTTCTGTATTTCTTTGCTTTTTATTATCAACTGTACTCACAGTCTTCATTCTTGTGGCCCTAGGGGAGGAGGAGAGTCCTCTACATTTCTTGAAGACTCGCTGCCTGTTTGTTGGTTAGGCTGGGAGTAGGGAACACACCCAGCTGAACACTGGAGTTTCATGACAGGAGGGTCTGGATATTGTGCATAAGATTGGAGTCTCATGGCTTCTTTCTCTATCCTCAGCTTTGCCTGTGTCCTTTTGTCTGTGAGTGAAAACCCAGAGAAAGATACCTGGCAACTGAGTCACTGACCATGCAGCCGCTGGTGAGTAGGAATGCCTCTTTCTATTGAAATCACACTGCTGTTGACATCAGTGGGCAGATTTCTCCTACTTCATCACTGTCCTAAGCAATCAGGAGGTAGTCAGAGATCTGAGCTCCAATGAAATTTCCCCAGGACTCTGAGTTGGCTATAATGGGTCAGGCACCTCCCAATGACTAACATTCTTCCTAACATCATACTGATTTATTCCAGCAGGTTGTACATGTGCCGAAGAGATGAGAGAAGCTTTCTCTAATTCAGTGCATGGCCTCACTGGGAAATAATGAACTCCTTAATCATGCTATTGATTACAGAGGTGGGTGGGTGTGTGAATAGAGATGAATGAGGGGTAGAACTGGGGAGGCAGTGGTTTCATCAGGGAGGCCAGTCATTGAATGTTACAGGTGCTCGGTGAGCATGATGAATCATTCATTTATTTTTTCCATGTTAAATGGAAGGTCTTGCTAGAATATATTTTCACTTTTGAAAAATTCTTAAAAGACACCTAAAATTCTCATGATCATTCTTGTCTCAGTTACACATTTTGTCTTTCTGTAATTGACCTTTCCTTCATACTCAGTAGCTGGAATTCATGTCTATGCACTTTTATGCCTTACCTACAGCTGTGCATGCAGGGCAGGGAGTAGAGCAGAGTCAAATGTAGGACCCTGGAAAATCGTTGGAGAACTAGATAGACCTAAACCAATCCAGGGGCTCTTCTATCCATTAGCTGGAGACAAGTTAAAGCTACAAAGGACACAGTGACAACTGCTGCTTGAGGCCCCAGATAAAGTCAAGGATGGGAGGCCTCATCCCACAGGACGGTCAGGTTAGGACTGTCCTTCAGCACAGCCTCTCAGAGCCCTGGCTTGTGCTGCTGACCATCTGACCTGTTGCTTATTATGAACACCTGAGTCCTATAGCAATAAGACAGCACCTACTGGTACCAAGTTCTGTGTGAAACTTACTCATTTCTGAGGAATGCTGGAGATTGCTTCAAGGATCCTGGACATTTTAGTGAGTTATAGACCAATGGCATGTATTTAATACATGTTTACATAGAAAAGATTAGTTCGTGGAATCTTTCAGAATAGGATTTCAGCTACCACCTTATGAAAATATGAGATGGACCAAGTAGATTTCCAGCAATTCTGTATTATCTGGGCTTCTTTGACCTAGAGGACCAAGGCAGTACATGCCAGTGCCTCTATGACTCATGTATATCCTCCTGCCACTTTCACAACACATTATTAAACCCTTTCATAGACAAGGAGTCTGAGGTTCACGCAGGGGAATGATGTAACTATAGTCATGATTCAACAGTGGCAAATCATAGTTATCGTTTGCCTTAATTAGAAATCTGTAAAATTACTTGACATTAACCAGGAAGTGAGTTTTACTTATAACTTTTTAAGGGTCTGGAAGTAAAAATAAGTTCTGGAAAATTTCAAGGTTATATTACACCATATTTCATATGATTTTCCTTTTTAACAAAGACTTATTAGTTCAGACTATGAATATGTCTGTGATATATCTGAAAGGCAGATGCCAGCTCAGCACTGAGAACCCCAACTTCAGTTTGATCTTGCTATATACCCAGCTCCTCATCCCCTTTCTTAGGTTGCCATCTCTACCCTCCTACTCTGGACATTGGCTGGGGTTACTCTGTCAAAACCAGAATGTCCATGATATTTCAGGAATCAGTGATATTTGAAGATGTAGCTGTTGACTTCACCCAGGAAGAATGGGCCCTGCTGGACGTACACCAGAGAAAGCTGTACAGAGATGTGATGCTAGAGAACATCAGTCACCTGGTTTCCCTGGGTGAGTGTGTCAACTTCTATGTATGTATGTATGTATGTATGTATGTATGTAAATAGGTATTCATTCATTCATTCAACAATTATCTAGAATAGCTTCCACAGCCCACTCCTCTCTCTACCATGATTCTGTCATAGACCTTAAAACTACATGGAATAAAAGTTATCTCTTTTCATTTACTTACACCTAGTTTCTCACCCAACTAGAATGTAATCTTGATCCCAATTTAATGCCTTTCTTACTACTCAATATCTAACACTCAGAACAGAACTGGGAGCTCGATGAATATTTTTGAATGCTTAAATAAATTGATTAAATTTTCTAAATAATTATTCTGTTCTAGTCACTATGCTGAACTTAAGACCGGAGTAGTGAAAATGACAAACTTGATTATTCTTTTGAAACTTACATTTGAAAATAATATTCAAGTCATTTTGGAGACATTTAATTTCCCCATTTTTGAAAAGATGGAAGATTCTGCTTTCTGACTGAATGTGACGGTGGACATCAGCACCCAGAGGTCTTACTACTGTGGACATGTGACTTGGATTTCTTACCTGTTTTCTTTGTTAAAGGCGTTGGTGCCTTTGATGACCTGCAGTGATCTTATTCTTCCTCAGTAGCCTGTCGTGGACTTGATGAGAATGCATTTTTATTAGTACACTAGTGCCCAGTGCACATTGAAAGGAAATTAATTAAAAGGTGGCCAGCAGAGCGGGACTGGACGAGATGGGCCAGACGTGCCCTGGAGCCAGCCTCCTGTGGTCCCTCCCCGGCCGGCCGCACCTGGGACAGCGCCACGGCTCACAGGGCATCTACAGAGTGAGCAGGGTCCCTCCAGCACGTGAGGTCCCTCAATCTGGCCTGTTGGGATCAGGCCAAAACCGGCTCTCCCATCCCCCAGGGGGTCCCGGATTGCGAGAGGGCGGTTCTCAGGTGACACACCCCGGGATCGGGCTCCCTCCTCTCTGTTTTTGGGGTGTGTGACTTGAGAACAATCACTGCGAAGTCACTGCAGCTCGGCAGCTCCTGCATTGAGCATCTGCCCCCTGGTGGTCAGTGTGCATCATACCAGCCAGTCGGACAGTCAGAAGGTCACTTAGCCTTTTATATAGAGAGAGATATCTCAAATCCATATAACTTTCTTTCACAAACAGGGTATCGGATCTGCAAATCAGATGTGACTTTTCAGCTAGAGCAAGGAGAAGAGCTGTGGAGTGAAGGGACTGCGTTTCTCCAAGGCCAGAGTGCAGGTGAGCAGCGGGGGTCAGGCCTTCAATGTGAGGTGATGTCTGCTCAGTGACTGAGTAAGTCCTTAACCAGTGATGGCGAACCTTTTGAGCTTGGCGTGTCAGCATTTTGAAAAACCCTAACTTACCTCTGGTGCTGTGTCACATATAGAAACGTTTTGATATTTGCAACTATAGTAAAACAAAGATTTATATTTTTGATATTTAT
The DNA here is from genome assembly GCF_028538775.1 of Myotis yumanensis. Taxonomy (NCBI): domain Eukaryota; kingdom Metazoa; phylum Chordata; class Mammalia; order Chiroptera; family Vespertilionidae; genus Myotis; species Myotis yumanensis. Next base: position 2,432,398 of record NW_027223754.1, on the reverse strand, counting down.
TTTATATATTTAAATGCCATTTAACAAAGAAAAATCAACCAAAAAAATGAGTTTGCATGTCACCTCTGACACGCGTGTCATAGGTTCACCATCACTGCCTTAGACTATCAAGTGAAGGCTTTGGGAAGTTTGAGTGACATTTTTCAAAGTGTAGATGGACAATGAAGCAAAATTATTCAGATGCTGTCATTATTCCATTCATATATATTTGTAAATTTATATATATATATATATATATATATATATATATATATATATCAGTCACAATTCATGTGTCCTCCTGTCATTGGCTCGAGGGATAAGGATTTTCATATGCTATTGAAGTTAAGCTTTCACATAATAATCTTGTTCTGATCCTTCTCTTTGAAAGTTTTCCCTCTCTTTTGCTACCCAACATCTATTTTATGTTTTTTGTACTTCAATCCTGAAAATCTTTACTAATTGTCAATGCCTTTGGGTGTGTTTCTACTTCCTTAGAGTATTCCCCATCAGAATGCCAATTTTTGAGACGTACTCACATCTTCATTCCCCTAAAGCTATTCTAATTTTTTAAAAATTATTTTAGGCAGGGAAAGTGCCGTTCAAAACGAAGAAATGATAGCCACACAACATACCAGTGGAAAGGACCCATTTACAATCATGCAATTGGTAAGTTTCATGAATGTTCACTCTGGTCATCCAAATTAAAACTTGGCAATTGGATGTTAGTACTTGAGTACGATAGTGTGATTTATGTTAATTTGGGATAAAGCTTTTTCTGAGCCAAAAACTTGGAGTAGTTTCAATGTAGATAAGGAATTAACCTAAGCTCATAACTGTAACCTGAGATATTAATAAAAAGGGCAACTGCATAAATGTTGTTTGTATACCTAGTCTTTGAAACATAATTGAAGTTTTCAAAATTAACCTATAAGCTCTGTAGTTGGGATGCTACAAAAGAGAAAATCTGTGTGTGGAATGGAGTAACACACCATGCATATGTAGGCATCATTGGGAACATTTTAATTGGATATCATCACGGAAAGATTAGTTTATTACTCATATGTAGAGAAATGAATGTATGAACTTATGTGGTCAAATCAATTAACAGCCTTTCATCTTTTTCCCCAAAGCCGAAATTTTACACTCAAGAGGATACCTATGAATATAATGATTTGGGAGATTTCACTCATAGCTCCACAGTGACTCAACATGTGTTAACTCATATGGAAAAGAAACCGTGTATCAGCAAACAATATCAAAAATCCTTTAGTGACCAGTCATATGTTAATCAACAAAAGCAACTTTACACCAGAGTTAAATCATATGAGTGCCATCTATGTGGGAAAACCTTCAGTAATTGCTCTAGCCTTAGAAGACATGAGATGACTCACACTGGAGAGAAACCGTACGAATGCCACATCTGTGGGAATGCCTTTATTCAGAGCTCTGACCTTAGAAAACATAGTCTCACTCATACCGGAGAGAAACCTTATGAATGTCATATATGTGGGAAAGCCTTCAGTCAGTCGTCTAACCTCAGACAGCACCAAAGGACACACACTGGAGAACAACCGTATGAGTGTTGTCAGTGTGGCAAAGCCTTCAGTAAATGTTCTGCCCTGAGACGACATGAGAGAACTCACACAGGAGAGAAACCTTATGGATGTCATCTGTGTGGGAAAGCCTTCAGTCAGTGTTCTGCCCTTAGACGACATGAAGGAACCCACAATGGAGAGAAAATTATGAATGCCTTCAGTAAATATTCTGACCTAAGATGACATGGTATTATAAGTAATGAATATAGAAGAAAACTCAATCATAGTTTTAACATTAAAAAACAGCAAGGACTCACACATTAAGGAAACACTGTCTGTGATCAATGTGGAAGGTCCTGCAGTCATCCTTACTCATCTTTCATGTGCAAATGTAGATGGAAGATAATCCAGTTGTATGGAATCTCTCTGGCAAAGCCTTCAGTCACTCGTCTGACCATAGGTGACATGGGAGAACTCACACTGGAAGTATAAAGAATGCAGAAGTCTGCAGCAACGGCTCTCAGCTTCATACTAGAAAATTCACACGGGGGAGAACCCCTCAGTCTGCAGTCACTGGGAATGCTTTCATTTATAATTCATGGTAAACAATGTGAGCAAACCCCACTTGGGAGAACCCCTAGGTCTGTAGTTGCTATGAACATTTATTCAGCCAAGCTCCAAGCATGGTGTGCACAAGAAAACTCAGTGATGAAATAACCACTAGACCAGTATTTAGGAGACTAAAACCTCTTGAGGAATACCAATAATTTTTCCTTGGGAAATGATTCAGTGAAAACTTATGAGAAGTCCTTTATTCAGAGAGGAATGCTGTGGCTCATATGAGAATTTGGAGAATAGAAAACACGTTCTGTGTCATGAAAGAAGGACAGAGATCACTCATTTATAGTCAGCACTACAGGCCTCATGTTGAGGGGACAGTAGTTCTATACTCAAAGTGGAGAAAGCTTCAGCTGGATTTCATACCTGAAAACTCAGTCTAGGGAAAAAAATAAACCCTCTAGGGATTTGTTTAACATACTACTTAGCACATGATTCATAATTTTGAGGGGGAAAAACTATTCCTGGGGAAAATATGTCATATAAATGCAAGATAGGGTGATCTGAGAATATTAAATGCAAAATTTTGTAAGAAATTAGATTAAACTTTTTCAATAGATTATTGCTATTAAACAATAAACTTGCTGAAAAAAATCTATGTTGATAAAATCCTGGTTTTCTTTTTTTACACAGGTGTAAATGCAGATGTGGGAGTCTGCACACCTTGGCATGTGGGTTAGAGGTTCAGCCTGTCTCTCTGAGTATTCCTTTCTCCCACAGCTGCTTTCATACAGCTCACCATCTTCTGTCTTCATCTGTGTCCTAGTGGTCACAGCAGGGACCTTTGACAGGTTTCTCTGTGCGCTGTGAGCCGGGCCCAGCAGGGCATGGGACAGTGTCATAACTAGTATAAACAGTAACATGGGCTCCAGCCCTGCCCCTGCCCCTGAGCAGCTCTGCCCTTCCAGGCCAAGAATTTTTGCATTATTTCCATGATGTTTCTGATTCCAACTAATTGGGGCAGAAGTTCATCCCACATCTTATTTAGATGAGCCCTGAGTTATGCACTTACTCATTCCCCAAACTGAGCCAGTTCTGTGTGTCCCCACAGCAGCCCAGAAAGAACACTCCAGCAAGATAGAATTACTTTGCCCCAGGGGTTGGGAGTATATTACCCTTCAACCAACCCCAATACTGGACCTGAGCCTCAAGGAGAAATGCTCTCAAGACATAACTGGGATGATTTGTGCTCTTCCAAAACTGGCACAATCCCAAATCATAGCCTGAGACCAGTGAAAGGAGCACTTCTCTGTGTGACATTAATACATCATTATTTTTTAGAAAGCTCCTCAACTGACTCTACAGCTGGAGGGCGGGGGCAGTCAAGTCATGTATGAGGAGATTAGCAATCAGAATTCAACATCTCGGCCCTCTGGCTAGAGAGACATGGGTTGTGATCAGCCAGGGAGACATGGAAGTGTGAACAAGGGTCAAAGAACAAATTTGTGGTGAGAAGTTCAGACTGTGGAGACACACCCCAGGGTTCTAATTTCCACTGTCACAGCCCATGAGACCTTGTAACTGAACCTTTCTGTGACTCAGTTTCTTCATTTCAAAGGTGGAAATAGCTGAGTGCCTTTATCTTAGAGTCGCTATGAGCACTAATGTATTGATACTGTATATACCAAGTTATTACAGCTGGTGGGCACTTTGTGTTTGCCAATAAAAATATTTTACTAGGTACACTTGAAACCTGCCCCCCAATAAATTTAATTACAAATATATTTTTACCATTTACGTTGTTATCTGGGTACACCAGTCTTCTTTTATCTTATTTTTTACATTGAAATATTTTATAATCATTTTCTAAAATAAAGTCAGATATTATTACATAACTAATCTACTTAATATATAATTTGTCTCCAAACTGTAGCTGACTTCAGGTGTGATCCAGGGTAAAATTTGGATTTGAGATCTATCTGGTGGCCTAGCCAGGAACCACACTTTTCCCAGGGGGTCTCCAGGAGGGAAGGGGCAGGTCCGGCTGCTGTGCTGATGCTGGGATCCCTAGGATTGATGTCGACCCAGTTGGAGAAGCACGTCCCAGTGGGATGTATCTCCACTAACCTATGCATAGAAGTATGTTGAGCAGTTGCAGTGAGATCAAGGGGTCTGGGAGTTGAAAGAGGACAATTACATGACTGCAAAGTGACAGAATCACACAACTAGCTTAATTTGGGTGCCACACTGACCACTTGCTGGTGAAGGGAAGTCCCTCACAGGGGGGATGGTTCCTTCCAGAGGCAACAGTGCAGGGCTACCACCCAGAGGGAAGAGAGCTTTTTGGTTATTAATAGAGTCTGGGGAGAGGGTGCTTCCTTGTCAGATGAAGTCTCTCTGCCATAAGATGGGATGTCTCGGGGACAGAACTACAGAAGACTAGCAGCAGCTTAGCGACTTGTGTAGTCCATAGTTTACCTCACTTAGGGCTTGCCAATGGTGGGTGCATTTTAGCAGGGTATGTGCAGCAGGCAGGCTCTAAATGGTTACATGTGCTAACTTGAGCTATATTTAGAACAATTCAGAGAGTGAAAGTTGGAGTTTGGCACTGGTGGGCTTTTAAGCTAATGGGCCTGGTCTGCTGATTGATGTTTCTATCTCATCCATGTTTCTAACTCTCTATCCCTCTCCCTTCCTCTCTGTAAAAGATCAATAAAATATATTTTAAAAAAGAAAAATAAGTCTTCCATCTAAATGGCAACAGCAGTGGATTTATGAGATCTCGCCGTGATGGCAACATACAAGAGATCTACCCAGATCCCCATTCAGATTCAGAGGAACAGCAAAAAGTCAGGCATGAAATTTTTTTTAATTTCCTTATTGCTTCAGTTGACTTATTCCAAAATAAGAGAATCTATTTTTTCAGGTATTTTGATTTTAGGACAGCTTAAGATGCACAATATGGTGATTTGCTCTACATATTCATTGGGAAAGGATCCCACACAATCAAGCTCATGAATACATCCATCCCTTCACATCACTTCAAACTCATTTCTGTTTGTCTGTGGTGGGAAACCTTAAGTTCTTGGAGTTATTGGGGTCTGTTAGAAAATCATGTTTAATTAGAAAAGCCATTGTACAGTGTTTTAGAAAAAATGGGAAACAGCCATAACTGAAATATAGGACATTAAATGCGGGGTAGTTAGCACATACTCAGAGTCAAAATTTTTCAGGAGAAAAGACTTCTGATGGCATTCAAAATTCCAAAAGATTCCATCAGAAGAGATAAGGAGCAAATTGAACAATTAATAATTTAAAACATTAGACTAGGGTGGTGTATGCTACTTCGTATAATTCCCCCAGTAAACAGGCCTTATTTCTCAGACATGACACAGTTAACTCTGACTTCTGAGGCTGAACCTAAGAGTGGACAAAATAAAACTTCTGGGCTAAGGCAGACCAGAGATAATTAAGGTCATGGGCCGTACCAGCCTGGAGAGACAGACCCAGGGAGGTGCAGTGGCCTGGGTGAACTCCAGGTGCAGAGACCCAAAGGGTGGGCTCTGAGTATAATCACAATGGAAGAGAACTTATCAATTATAGACAAAAGACAAGGGAGGTCACTGGGAGATAAAACATATGAAAATTATAAAATAGGGAATTCTTTGATTTTTGTTCTAAAAGCTCTGAAGGGAGCTACAGGATGGTGTGGGGGGGGGGGGGGGCGCGGTGGTGAACATTGAAGCCTCTGACCACAATCTACATCTTACTTGATTCTGATTTTTATGCCCGGCACTCACTCCAGATTGGGCCTTAGCTGTTTCTGCCAACCCGAAGGAACAGTCTAGAAAATAAAGCTGATAGGATACAGAGATCTGCCCACCTGGAACCAAGAAAGCTCATTGACTTTTGTTCTAAAAGCTCTGAACTGAGCTAAAGATTGGTAGGGGCAGTGGGGGAGGAAAGGGTTAATTCTAATATTTGTGCTGAACACTGACTCCAGAGCTGCAATAAGGTAAAATCCCTAATCTTACCAGCCACTGCTTAAACTGTTTTTGTTGTTTTTTAATAATGAACAAAACTTGCTGTCCCGAGGCAAAATGAAAGGATGTTTACCACTTTGTCCCCCAAGATAAGAATGTGGTCCTTCAACAAACACCCAGGTTGAACATAAACATCAAAGGGAGATGCTCCGAGCAGATCCACTGGGCTGATCTGTGCTCCTACCAACTAGCACAGTCAGGGGTCACTTAAGATCAATGGTAGGACAAGCAGGGACAAGGATCCCATAAGAAGTTGGGTGTCCAGCCTGAGCCACAGGTGTAGGGACACCAGGGATGGGACCACAGTTCCAGGTCCTAGACCAGGGTCACCATGGGGGCACATTCATCAATAATAGAGGACAGACCAATGAGAAGGTCAGTGGAAATTCATATGCATGCAAATTATAAAATGGGAAACTACCCAGAATGCCCACATTTTGAAATCAGACAGGCCCCGCCTGTGCTGGAGCCAAGCTGGGCCTGATTGGTTGACTTGCTTTGAACACAATTCTCTGGGGAAGGAAGTAACAAAAGGCAAAAATGGGATGACTTGCCTTTAGCTTCCTTAAAGCCTCTTAGTAAACACCTAGGAATGTGCCTCAAATATACACAGTCAGATGACAGTGGAAAAGACACTGAAGAAAGTACCAAGGATCAACCAGTAGAAGAGACTGAAGGAACAAGTCCCAGTTTGTGTACATCCACCTGCAGGACAGACTGTGACCTGGGAGGACACAGAGCCCGTTGTGCAGACATGGAACGACTCGGGCACAGTGATTTGAGTCAAAGGGAAAGAGCAAAGTGAGCTAGTCCCACAAGAACGAAATTGGGGGCTCCATCCCTGTGAGTTCCCTAGAGGGTCCTCTTCCAAGATACAGAGGCGACAACGGTGGCAGGAGGTCAGGATTGAGGCTGAGAAGAAGAAAGGCTTTTCATAGAATCCGAGCTTCATTTGGAAACATGAAGAGTTCTGGGGGTGAAGGAGGTCTTTGTTGCACACACTGTGGGTGGACTTCATGCCAAAGGACTCTCCGCTCTGTGCATTACCAGTCCGTTTATCTCCCAAGCATGTCAGCACATTAAACAAGGCAAAGTGTTGAAGGAAACAGCAGGCATTTCCACAAATGTTCGTTTTTCTTAAAGGAGGTACATCTTCCTAAGAGTAAAAAAACAGGTCAGTGTAAAGAATAAATAACTAAAAACGCTAAAGGACCCAGAAAAGCAAATCCCTTCAAGCATTGTGTCCCTCCATGCGATTATGCTAATTTGGTAGTCTGCGCCTACTTGGGAATTCCCCTCCAACCAGTATAAAAGTCCAGGGAGGACTGGAAATTCTGCCAGTAGCCCTGAAACAGGCACCTTGGAAGCTGCAGCGGGCCCAGGGGAGCTGGTCCAGCACCCATTTTCTGAGGACCTGCTGACGGACTGCAGGAGCACAGCAGGATTGCAGGTGGGTTTCCTTCCTTTTTCTTTTCTAAAAAGCCTGTTTTCTTGGTTGTAGAAGGGGAGGAAGGGAGAAAGAAAGGGCCATAAATGTTGATGACACAGAAACATCTATTGGCTACCTCCTGCACACCTCCAACCGGGGATGGATCTCCCACCCCAGGGATAGAGCCCCCACCCACGCTCAAGCACTGAGCAACCCCTGCATGGCGGGTTTCCTTTCAGTGGGGTCCTTCCATTGTCTCTCAGAGAGACAAGACACTAAAGAAAAATTTGGGAGTGCTTGCACATTAGGCAGTGGGGTGAGGAGTCTTTCACATTCACAACACATCTGAATGGAGAGATGGACAAATTACATATTTTCAATGCTCATTATTACCCCAAGAATAAATTTCAAAACAAATGGACCCTAGCACTGTGATTTGTTGGAGCCGGTGTGAGAACAGGTATGGAAAGTTGTGAGATCAAGATAGGGGCACTTAAAAGTACATAATTGATTTGTTCAGAATTAGTTCCAAGGTATGCATTTCACATTTCTTAGAAACTAATTCCCTAGGGCCTAGCCTGTTTTACCCAGTGGGTAGAGGGTGGGCCTACAGACTGAAGGGTTCCAGGTTCCATTCCAGTCAAGGACACATGCCTGGGTTGTGGGCTCCATGCCTACTAGGGGACATGCAGGAGGCAGCGGATCAATGATTTTCTCTCATCATTGATGTTTCCATTTCTCTCTCCCTCTCCCTTCCTCTCTGAAATCAATAACAATATATTTTTAAAAGAAAAAATTGAAACTAATTAATGATAGGAAACTGAAGATAGAATGATGAAAACACACACACACACACACACACACACACACACACACACACTGTCCAGAGCCTTATTTGCGATGCTTCCAGACTAGCAGAGGAGAAAATATTTTTGTCTAGGATAATTTGTATTTGAACCTTGGCTCCTCTTCTATACAAAGGTAACTTCATATTTCCCAGAGGGGAGGACCCTTTACTTTGCTGTGCTAATATGTAAACTCTAATACTCAATGCATTGATGACGGTAAGTCCCGGGAAACACTGTCTTTCTCCGCCCTACTAGGACACAGGGTAGAACTACTCATGATCTCCTCTTTGAAATCCCTCCTTGATGAATGCACATGCACCTCTCCAAGTAAGTCTCAGCTGTGTTATCTTAGAGTCCTGTCCTGGGGAGAGGAATCATTAGAGGACAAACAAAGGACTCAGAAAGAAGGATCACAGTGGGGCACAGATGTTTTTCCTGAGCTCATGAGATCCCTTCACCCAACTTGGAGCAGATGGTGCATGAGGAGCTTGCCCTCTGTGTGATTTGGAAACGTTTCTTTTCTTTTTCCATGGGAGATTCACAGGTCCACAGCTGAGAGCAAAAGATGTGAAGGTCGTAGGTGGTGTGGCAGAAGGCAGGTCGTGACCCAGAGCAAGGGCCCTGCAGACCTTTGATGGCCCAGGAAGGGAAGCAGCCTCAGATGGCCCCAGTGGCACGCAAGGCTCCCCCCCCCCAACCCCGCCAGAGGAGGAGAATCCCAGGGTGAGTAGCGGCTTTGATCTTTGGGGGACCTGGGGAAGCAGGTAGCATGGATGACAGAGACAGGGTTTGGACAAGGCAAATTCTGTGTCTATAAGTGGGGTGTTCTTTCCCATGCAACAGTCCCCTAATATAGGAAATCCTCACCGGTCAGACTGGTCCCTTCGGATTTGCAGGAACAACCTCACCTTTAATAGTGTCCTGTGCAGCCTGTTTTTGTTGTTGTTGTTGTTTGTCCTTAACATTTGGTTTCCATTTGGTTCTATATATGAATGCTTATGCCTTCCATCCTTTTTCCTATGTTCTTTCCAAACTAACCTGGGCTTTGGGATCCACCCTAAAACCTTGAACAATGGCTACCTGGTGAGACCTCCCTGGTGTGACCCATACTCGGCCTCCATCAATATGTCTCCCTGTTCTCCTTTGAAATGTGCCCGTGTTCTGAGCTGACTCTCTGACCTCCTTCTCTCCTCCAGGTGAGATGTCGCAAATGTGGGGCCTTTGGGAACAAGGCAAGCAGCCTCAGGTGTCCCATGAAGCATCAGAGTGGGGCCCTAGCCCCCCATGCCCTGCACTCCAATGAGATGAAGGAGAGCCAGAATCCATGGACTGAAAGAGGAGCTGAAGGGCCTGTCCAACCTCCGAGCTGACAACTAGCACCTCAAGGATGAGAATGTGGCCCTGATCTGTGTCATCAGCAAACTGTCCAAGTGACCCCGGAAGACTTGCCCCTGCACCCGCATTTATACAGCTGCTTCTGCCACATGCACCCCTTTCCTGTGCGAGCACGAGTGACAGGGCTGTCGAGGAGTCTCTGAGAAGCCATAACCTTCCTTGAGATCTCCAGGTTAGGAGGGGAGGACAGAGCCCCCAGGAGCCAAGGGGGCCATTTGAGGCCAGGATGGAGACGGGAAGCTGAGCCAGGTAGGGGGACCAGGGCTGCAGGCAGGACCAGAAAGGAACCGAGGACCAGGAAGTGCCAGGACCAGTAGCCAGGACCAGAGTGGTCACCCGGAGTGGTCTCCCCGGTGCTGTCCCGGGCAGAGGGAGAAGGTATTTTTCAGACATAGCATAGGCACCACAAGTAAAAGTTGAGAAGTTGCAAAAAAAAAAAAAAAAAGAGCAGGCCAGCCAGCCAAATACTCCCTCTCTTCCCACCACCCTCCTCTCCCCCACCCCTGGCCAGCCCCGCCCTTGACCAACCTGCCCTACCACAATAGGCCCACAGCCCCTCCCCGGGCTGTCTGCCCCTGATTGCACCCCACCCCCACCCCAAGAGGGGGCAGGGCTGGGCGGCCAACCTCCTGCAGCCCCTCCCCTTGCCCAGCCCCACCCCAGATTGCCCCCCCCCACCCCAATCAGGGGTAGGGCTGGCTGGCCAACCACCCATGGATCCTCCCCCAGGCCACTGGCCCCAATAGCCACCCCCCACCCCATCTGGAGGGGTGGCCGCCCAGCCCATCAACCACAGCCCCTCCGCATGGCCAGCCCCACCCCCAATTGGCCCCCAACCCCAATCAGGCTCACAAGGGGGGGCAGTTGGGAGCAATCAGGCCAGTGGCAGGGGGTAGTTGGGGGCAAACAGGCTGGCAGGTGGGGCAGTGGGGGATGATCAGGCTGGCAGACAGAGTGGTTAGGGACAATCAGGCAGGCAGGCAGGTGAGTGGTTAAGAGCCAGCGGTCCTGAATTGCAAGAGGGATGTCCGACTGCTGGTGCAGGATCGGGCCTAAACGGGCAGTCTGATATCCCCCAAGGAGTCCCAGATTGGAGAGGGTGCAGGCCAGGTTGAGGGACCCCCTCACCCCAGTGCACGAATTTCGTGCACCAGGCCTCTAGACCTATATAATAATAGACAAAAAGGGTAATTAATCGTAACTCCGCTATGCTTTTCATTGGCTAATCAGGGCAATATGCAAATTAACTGCCAACAAAGATGGCAGTAACCGCCAACAAAGATGGTGGTTAATTTGCATATGCGCAATGATGGGGAGGCGAAAGGGAAAAGAGGAAGAATGGTGATCAGCGACCCAGGCAGCAGGCAAGAGCTGGGGGTCGGGCAAAGGCCGCCTTTCCCCACCCCTCCGCCAGTGATTGGAAAGCCGGGCAGCAACCCCGGACCCCTGGGCAGGGCTGGGCGGCCCCGTCATCACCATGGTGATCAGAGGGTGGGAAACCCAGTCTCACGGAACCTCTCTTAAAGGTTCTCTTAAAGCAGTTGGCGAGGGACCTTGGAGAGCCCCAGCGGGCCCTGTGTCAGGAAAGCTGAGACCTGGGGCGGCTCTCTCCCAGGAAGGTCCAGGGAACATCCACTGCAGCTTGCCCCCACCCCAGCGCAAGGCAGGGTGTGCTGGGCCCGAGGACCCACCCCCCCCCCAGAGGCCCCAGGCTGAGGAACACACCTTCCCCCATGCATGAATTTCGTGCACCCGGCCACTAGTATAAAATAGCGAATTCAGCTAAGCAAATTGAAGAGCCTGTTCTGATAGTGAAATTTAAGAGGTTAGATCATTTGTTTGGTCCATATCATTACTTGTAATATGGTTTACTAAATTTTCAATAAGTAGTGATTTCACCTAACAAGTGAATAAAATTAGATAGCATTGCTGTAAATTTTACTGTACCAGGATATAATTCAATACAGGTTTTTGTCTGTAGTTGATAGAAGTTTGAGTAGAATTTTAGGGTAGCAATTTTATACATTATAAAAGCAAGTAATTTCTATATTCTCATGGACATTATTGAAAACTGCTATTAACTGTTAGTGTCAGAAAACATAAAGTCATTCATAATTTTAGCAAGAACAGATGAATTACTCTAATTTGGAAATTGTAAATACATTCAAAGATTTACCTTTGCAATGATAACATAAAATGAGACACAACAAATTATCTCTATTCTATGCTCACTATATTCTTGATTAAATATCTCTTAATGTTTTTAAAAATAGCTCGTTCACATTAACAGCCGATCTAGATTTCCCTGAAGGCTTCGCACAGAGGTGAAGGAGGGTTTATCTCAGTCCGCAGCACACCCTTCCTAATTCACACTTGAAGTATCACCTCTTCTGAAGTCATGCTGAATGTTTATCCGTTTCTTGAAAGCTGAATAATAACATCTCAAACTATGATAATTAGTGTTTTCTCAGTTACGAGGCATGCAACCAAAAACTCTAAACCCTCTGTGCAGAGCTCTCATTCTCACGGCATGGTGGGGGCAGAGGTAGGGTTCTGGACATGTAATGAAGTCGTACAGGTCAGGGAGTGCTCCCCGGATGGGGTCGGGGTGGGCATGGACTGAGGGATTCTGAGAGGGGCACTGAGCCTGCTGAAGGACCACAAGGGAGGGGCACCTTTGGAGGGTGATTTCCTAAGGGCTTTTAGTGGCCCTTAGGGTGGGGATGACCTTGACTGTGAAAAGGGGATTAGGCAGGGACCTACAGGTGGAGCCCAAACTACTGTCATTTCAAGGAACATCAGACTCCACTCTCCTCTCAGGGACCTGAGCTTTGTGGTGGAGCCATTACTGCAAAAATGGTGTGAAATGATCAGAAATGAAACCCAATCACAGCAGGACATATTTTTCAGAATTTTATTATGAACAGGGATAAAAACTATATACAATGAAATTTATTAAAACTTACTAAAATTTATTGAAAATTTATTAATAATAAATAAATTTATTAAATTTATTTATTATTTCTTAATAAAACTGAAGACATCACGTGGGCTTTCAGCAGGAGGAAGGGAGGGAGCTGTCACCAGCCTGCAGCTCCACTGGCCTCCATGTAATGTCTTAATGCTGATGGGCTCACATGGAATCGGGGGACTTGGTGGGAGCTGGCAGGGCTGCAGGGTCTTGGCGAGAGGGCCCAGCTGCAGAGGCTGGGGGTTTGCTGCATGTATGGTCTCTCTGGTGGACAGGCAGGGCTGCAGGATCTTGGCAAGAGGGCCCAGCTTCAGAGGCTAGAGGTTTGCTGCATGTATGGTCTCTCTGGTGGACAGGCAGGCCTGCAGGGTCTTGGTGAGAGGGCCCAGCTGCAGAGGCTGGAGGTTTGCTGCATGTATGGTCTGTCTGGTGGACAGGCAGGCCTGCAGGGTCTTGGCGAAAGAGCCCAGCTGCAGAGGCTGGAGGTTTGTTGCATGTATGGTCTGTCTGGTGGACAGGCAGGCCTGCAGGGTCTTGGCGAGAGGGCCCAGCTGCAGAGGCTGGAGGTTTGCTGCATGTATTGTCTCTCTGGTGGACAGGCAGGCCTTCAGGGTCTTGGCGAGAGGGCCCAGCTGCAGAGGCTGGAGGTTTGCTGCATGTATGGTCTCTCTGGTGGACAGGCAGGGCTGCAGGGTCTTGGCGAGAGGGCCCAGCTGCAGAGGCTGGAGGTTTGCTGCATGTATGGTCTCTCTGGTGGACAGGCAGGGCCTGAGTCTTCTTTTCTTTCTGGCCTTCTGGCCGAGCTGGATGGATGTCGGGGCTGCTCTCTTGCCTGGGTGCCTTGGTGCTAAGTTTGGAGTCCTGGCACCCACTCTGTGCAGCAGGATGTGCCATGCTGGGCGAGTTCCCATCAGGGAACCTGGCTTGTGCCTGAGACATGAGGGTGTGGCCCAGGCCATGGGTGCTGGAGACAGAATGGAGCTTGTGGTGCGCCTCCTGGACACTGTGGGTGGCATCGTGGATAAAGGGTGAACCTGCTGCCTGAGCGGTGTCCGTGACAGGAACTCCCTGCCCACTATTTCGTCCAGAAGGTAAGCAGGCGCTCCCCTCAGGGTTTCTGAAGGGAGTCGCTGGGGATGTCTCCTCGGTTTTCCTGCCAGGTGACCCAGTGCTGGGACTGGGGTCTTCCACACGCCTCCTCTTGGAGGTGGGGATGGGACTCGGCTGGGTCTGACGCTGTGGGAGACGTAACATAGAGGTTTCTTTTCACATCAGAACGTTTTCATCATCAACTATAAATAAAATTAAACAACGAGCAAAACAAAGATCTGAATAAGAGCTATGGATAGGGGCAGATATACCAGCAATCTGTGTGCAGATGAGGAGCCCAGCCTGGTGAGGATGTTTTAGGATGGAGGATGCTTGCATGGGAAAGCACACTCCGCATAGAGGCACAGAACTTGGCTCTGTGTCCAAAACATGTCCCTGTCATCCATGCCACTTCCTCAGGTTCCCCAGAGGCCAGCCCGTACTCACCCTGCGAAGGTAATGGTCTACTGGTTTAGACTCTGTTGCCTCCTGGTCACTCTGTGGCTCCATCCCTTTCTGGACCTCCGAGGGTCTGGAGGGCCCCGGTTCTGGATGACGATCCGCCATTGGCTGCAGACTCGTGAATCTCCTGTGGAAAAATGAAAGAGAAACTTCAGAATCACACACAGAGCAAGCCCCTCTGGCACCGTCTGCTTCAAATCCGGTGAAGAGACCTCATGAGCTCAGGCAAAACATCTGTCTCCCCTGTGATTCCTCCTTCTGAGTCCTTTGTAATAGGAGACATAGATAATACTCTTTGTAATACTTTAAGCAATAAAACAATTTTTAAAAAATCACAAACAGCCGAAACCGGTTTGGCTCGGTGGATAGAGCGTCGGCCTGTGGACTGAAAGGTCCCAGGTTCGATTCCGGTCAAGGGCATGGACCTGGGTTGTGGGCACATCCCCAGTCAGGGATGTGCAGGAGGCGGCTGATCGATGTTTCTCTCTCATCGATTTTCTAACTCTCTATCTCTCTCCCTTCCTCTCTGTAAAAAATCAATAAAATATATTTAAAAATAGACAAATAAATAAAAATCACAAACATATTTTCTTTTCTACTAGACTGGAAGCTTCCCAGGTGAGGGTCTGGACTGTCCATTTATCAATAAGTCTAACCTCAGTCTCCTATCCTTACCTAGTTTTTCATATATGTGAAATGAAGATGTTAGAAATTAGGACTGAGGATATCAATTATTTATCTTTATCTTAGTGGAAGAAAGGAGCCACATGCTAACCTGACAAGCTCAGGGTAGGCCCAAGTGGCAGCCTTGCAAACTGAGAGACCTAACATAACCACAAAAGATGGTTTGAAAATTAAATATTTAACCACAAACAGGTTATAGTGGGTAGTCATGTACTAAGCCGATATTTTCCCTGACAAAAATCAACTTTGATCCTTACTGAGCCCATTTGCCTTTCTGCCTCTAAGATAAAATATCTTCTGAGATGTCTGGGTAACTTGTAACTTCCTTTTTACCCCGGGACCCCTCAGGGCACAACAAGTGGCACCAGGACACTCCCTCACTGTCATTGTTACCAAGTTAATTGTCAACTGTTAATGATGTTAAGCTATCCTGTACCCGACTGTGTAAGAGAAGCACCTGTCATTTCACTTGTCATCCTATCCCAGAGGTTTCCCCGCTTTGCTTAATCCCACCTCCTCAATCTATCACCAATGAATTTCATGTAACCCACCTACGTCCCTTTCCTTTAATTGCAATGTTTAAATACAGCTGTAACTCTCCATTCTCCGGAGCACTATCTCAATTCATTGAGGTTCTGCTTCCCGGCATATGTCCACAGTTTGGCTTAAATAAACTCACAAATTCTTTACAGGTTTCAATGTTTTTTTTACGTTAACATCTTTAAATACCCACAGTTCTATCTACCAAGGTCCCACACCTTCGGACATTTCTGCCTCTTCGTTTTAAACCCCGGTTGGGCTTTTTTCTCTGGCTCTTGGGGAGACCCGGAGGGAGCGGCACCCCCTCCCCTCCCGGCCCTGCCCCCAGGTGCCCTCAGCTCATCAGCAGCTGAGAAGGCGGCAGGTCAGTGAGTCCGCGCCCTGCCTGGCCTGGCCAGCGGCTCTGGCCGCGGCCTCGGCTATGTCTGGGCCCAGGAGGCTCTGAACCCCGGCCAGGCCCGGCCCCCAGGTCCCTGGAAGCCTGACCCCAGGACACGCCTCCGGGGAGGGCACCGCGGGACCAGTGAGCGCTGGACTCGGGTCAGTCTCTGAGAGCGCCTCCCGTGCCATGGGCATCAAGGAGGGTCCGCGACCAGTTCGGGCCATGGGGAGTGAGGGACCTGGGACAGGGCAGGACCATGGTGGGCAGACCCTGGGACGGGTCTGCACCTGGGACTGGCCGTGGGAAGGTCAGGACTAGGGGGTACACCCACTCAGAGGACTGGGACCCCAGATCCAAAAGACCGGGTCCTGGGACAGTCCTGGGACAGTCCTGGGACCTGAAACACCCCCTCCCCAAGGCCGACCCCTGGACGGTCTCAGCAGGCAGGGCTTGAGCCATGTGACAGGCTCTAGGGGTGAACAGGGCCCCACAGGCCTCTGAGGAGGTGGGGGTGCTGGGGCAGGACCATGAAGGCCGAGACCCTGATAACAGCTGGGCTTGGAGACAGGTTTCGGTGAAGCCAGGACTCCCGACAAGGGGTGAAAAGCGCCCAGGCCCCACCAGTGGGCCCGGCCGCCAGGAGTTGGAGCCCCATTACAAGACCCAGGGGTGCCCAGAGTCTCCCCAGCCCACTCAACTGGACCCCGGTGCTATGAAAGCTGTGGAGCATCAAGGGACCCTGGTGAGGCCGCCTACAGACCTCTGATGATGCTGGCTGGTTCTCGGAAGCAGATAAAAGAAAGGAATAAAATCCACTTCCTACCGCTCTGTGTTCCCCCGGTTGTGAGCTGGTCCTCAGGATTATCTGAGCTGGACCTCCCTTAGAGGGGTCGGAAGGAGAGCTTGCCGTTTGGTAGGAATATATGTGGGTGGTGACCATTAAATTAGCATAATTTCCCAGAAGGAAGCGGGGCTTGAAGGGAAGTTGTGTTATGGGTGCTTGAGGGTTCCCAGGCCTTTTCAATCTATATGGACCCACGTGCTCACTATTAGGAAAACCTATCTTCTTTTTTTTCTTTTTTTTCTTTTTTTTTTTTTGCTAAAAGTATTACAAAGGGTATTACATAAGTGTCCTTTTTTTCCCCCCCGCCCTTGACAATCCCCTGCCTTCCCTTACCCCCCAGTGTCTTATGTCCATTAGTTATGCTTATATGCATGCATACAAGTCCTTCGGTTGATCTCTTACTCCCCTCCCTCCTGCCCCCCAACCCTCCCTGGCCAGGAAGACCTATCTTCTATAAAAAAAAAAAAAAAAAAAAAAAACGAACGTTTGTGGGGGCACCTGCTGTTTCCTTCAACAGGGGCCTTCTGAGGACACTGCTCAGTGACATGGCATCGCAGCAGGACAGGAGCTTCAGGGGCCCACGCACCTGAGGAACCTGCAACAGTCCAGGGCGTGGAATCAGACTAGAACATTGTTGTCAGGGCCTGGGGGAGGGGAGGGAGAGGGTCATGCTGGGCAGGAAGTCTGAGGAGCAGATGGAACAGTCTCTAGGCTCACTGGGCAGCGCCTGCCCCAGTCAGTGCTGGGCCCCACTTCAGACGGGGCTCCAGCCGGGACACGAGCTGGCAGAGGCTGGGCTCTCCCATCTAAGACCAACCGCACTCGGCACTGGGCCCAGCAGGCTGCTCTGATTACAGCAAGTGGCGCCTGGGTTTCCCTCCGTGATATTAGCGTGAAGTCCTCTCACCTGTACTGCTCAGGGCACTGACTGCCCTTCCCTTCCCTTCGCTTTCTAGGGTCTCAGAAGGACCCAGCTTCCCTCGGAAAGATCTGATGAGACAAGGGCCCCCGCCCCTCCTCAGTGCCGCCCTGAGGACTGCCAGGAGGTGCAGGGAGCAGGCGCATCCCAGGTGCGCTGGGGAGATGCTCCGTGTAGGACTGAACAGGTTTGTTCCGAGTCTCTATGTACCCATTTCAAACCCCACAAGATCCCCCTTCCACGTTTACACAGATGACTGCTCTTTTTTCTGTTTCTTTTTTATTGGTTTCAGAGAAGAAGTGAGAGGGAGGGAGGGAGTGAGAGAGAGAGAGAGAGAGAGAGAGAGAGAGGAGAGACATGAATGATGGGAGGGAATCATGGAGAGAGAGGAGAGACATGAATGATGGGAGGGAATCATGGATCGGCTGCCTCCTGCAGGTCCCACACTGGGGATCCAGCCCGCAACCCAGGCATGTGCCCCGACCAGGAATCCAACAGCGACCTCCTGGTTCCCTGGTCGATGCTGTACCACTGAGCCACCGCCGGGCCACAGGGCCGCTTTAACCTCCTGCCTCTCAGGGTTGATGCAAGATGCTCTCTCAGCCTCTGAAGCACAATCCCGAGAGTACAGGAGAGTGCCGTGCCCTCAGCACAGCTAAGCACAGCCGCTCCCTTCCCACAGACACTGCCACTCCTGCAGCCCGTACCCACCAATCCGATCCAGCAGGGGAACACCACAGCTCAGGGAGGTAGCTACCCATGGGCTCCTCAGGTTCTCAGGCCTCCACACTTGGACTTGGTTATACTATTGACTTTCTCCAGTTTGCAAAGCACAGATAATAGGGCTCAACGTATGAGCCTATTCCTATTACATGCTTCCATGTAGACCCTATGGGTTAGTCTGGACAACACTGCCCAATAGAGGGACCTAGCACAGGCAGCACCTCACCCATTTACCAAGTCCTTCTGTTACCCATCCTGACAGGCTGACTTAAAACACGCTACTCTAGGCTTCCTCCGTAGAGAGAGACGAGAGAGGTTATGGCAATAAAGCCAATTCCCATGGATATGACCTGTCTCCAGGGTTACATCTTATGTGGTATAGAAATACTAAGAAAAAGTGTTCTGTGCCTGAATGACTTTCGTATTTCAATCAAAGGAATTTGGATGATTTCCCTGGCCACAGGCACGTGACTTCCTCCGCAGCAGGCTGACAGGCATGGACTGGGAGGCCCAGCGGCTCGGTTCTTTGCAGTGTGGACAAGACCTGGTGGTACTGGGGGCTCTGCCTTGTGCCCTGAACCCCTCCTGGCACAAGTCCTGACTTGGGGGTTCACCAGCAGCACCATGAGGACCTCTCGTGTCCAGGGTCAGTCCCAGCAGTGAGTCCCCGTCACCTCGTGGGTTGGTGGGCCACTGAGCATGTCCCATTGTATCCACCCACTGAGCAACCACAAGGAGGCAGAGATGCCCAGAGAGAAGGAAAGACCTGGAGGGAGTGACAAATTGGTGCTGAGCCCTGCAGCCGAACCGCATCCCAGCAGCTCCAGTGTCTGATCCTGACCCTCCACAGCTCTTTTCATCAGTAACTGGAGGGTCCTGAGTGTAAACTGGGGAGACAGGTTAATACATGACAGAGGACCAGACGGTGGCCTTTGAAATTGTCTTTATTTCTGAACATTCCTTTCCAACCATCCACCCAGGATTGACTCCCACACATGCAGCTGGAGGCCCAATACCTCTCCCTGTCCCCAAGCAAATCAGATTCGTGTTGCTGATTGTAGGACACTGAGCATGAACCTGAAACGGGGGTGTCCCCTGCATAATGCACCCCGGTCCGAGGTTTCAGCTTCCAAAGTTCCAGAAAGAAGCCTTTGCTGGGTGCACCCAGTGAGCAGGGTCACTACAGGGGCACATCACGGGCTCCATGTCACGAAAATGCCACCTCATAAACCTTCCTATATCTAAAGTGCTTGGTGGCAAGCTGGATGGTCCGGGGCTGTCCTAACTCCCTCAGTATCCCCGTGAGTTCAGGTGTCTGTGGGGTGAGTGCCTAACAGGAAAAGAATGGGGGCCTAGAGGAAGGCTGTGCAGGCCGAGAGCTCCCCATGGAGCAGTGGGCTGGCCCCAGTTGGCCTTCCTCACACTGACCATGGCCACCCATTCCTTCCACAGACATCTAAGGAGCCATGATTGCTCCCTGGCTTCAAAGAGCCTCTGGTCCAGCAGACAACAGGCTGTCAGTCAAATGCAGAACAGAGTGATATTGGGGGACAGGCTTACTGAAGTGGGGACCTGCGGGCCGATGGTCATAGGGGAGATCATTGGGGGTGTGGTGAAGTGAAGGGGTGCCATGAGGGCAGAAATGGGGCCATGGAGACACGCTGTAGTGAGGGAAGGCACTTGCTACCTGGGGAGGGTTCTCCGTGGAAGAACCCCGACCCGCAGATAAACGTCACCTGGTGGCAGCTGCCGTGATGTGACAGGGTTACCTGTGGTTGGCCCATGTTTATTTCTCTCCCGGGCTCCAAGATCCCAAAAGAGCCCATGCATCTGCCTTCAGTGCCTCTCGGGCTTGAAAATGTCTAACTCCCAGGCCTGGCCTCTCTCCCTCTAATCACATTCTTAGATTTAATCTTCTCCGCCCAGTTGCTGAGCTAATCCCTTCTTTCCCAGAGGAGACCCACCCTTTTCCTCCTGGGAGGGACACAAGATGGAATCTCTCCCTTTGCCCTCCAGGATGGCACTGTCTGCCCTCCAGCTTGTCTCAATTAAATCCTAAATTCCCCCAGAAAAGAGGCTTTCCATCTCTCTTCTCTCCAAGGAAAAACATCCATCTGTTACATGGCCCTGGGTCATTCACAGGGTTCCATTAGGATGGCTCAGCTCCACTCTGCCCAGCCCTGACCCCTGCTTCTCATGGTGATCCTGTCCTGACCTCCCTCAGAGAAGCCTTGTGGTCTGAAGAGCCTCCCACATCCTCAAACAACCACTGCCTGCTCCCGGAAGGAGCTCATGATCTGCTGTGTCACCTGACATAAAACCTAAGTGACAACTAGATGCATGGACACATTTCTTTTTTTCTTGCTACTGCCACCATTGTCTTCCCGCCTGTTTTAGCTGTGGATAATTTGGATTACTCTGATGTGGCCAAAGATCCCAGCAACCATGCTCTCAGGTTGTGTTTTTTTCCTTTCTTACATCAGGAACCCATTACACCCTTCACTCTCTCACACCAAGTAGGATAACTATGGACCATCCGTCCACCTCAGTCAGTGCCTTTGGAAGGAATCAATGAGCCAGTCCTCAACCTTGCCCCTCCCTAACTTTCTCTTTCCTAAACAGATATCTGGGTCAATCAATTAATAGGGAGTAACACATAAATCCAATTAGGATTATGGGGTTTAGACCAGGGGTTCTGATTGGGTGTTAGCATTTGAGAAGGTGTATGAAAACCTCAGGCACCAGAGGAGATATTCAGAGTGCTCCAGCTCTACAGTCAGTGCCCTGGTTCTCCACCAGGTCTGAGATCTCAACCCCAGCCAACCCAGTTACAGCAGGTGAGTTACCGGCCTCAGCTAAGGCAGCCAGCCTCAGGGTGACATGAACCCTGACCTGGCATGATGAGCTTTCCATATTCTTCCTCCCTTCCTCCCTTCCTTCCTTCCTTCCTTTATCTTTCTTTCTTACTTACTTACTTTCTTTCTTTCTTTTTCTTCCTTCCTTCCTTCCTTCCTTTCTTCTTTCTTTTTTTCTTCTTTTCATCTTTCTTTCTCTCTTTCTTAAAATGTATTTTTATTGATTTCAGAGAGGAAGGGAGGGGGAGAGAGATTGAAACAGCAATTATGAGAGGGAATAAATTATCAGGTGCCTCCTCATTCCTCAAATGGGGATGGAGCCCACAACCCGGGCATGTGCCCTTGACCAGAATCAAACCAGGGACACATCAGTCCACAGGCTGAACCGGTATCCACTGAGGCAAACCACCTAGGGTCCTTTTACTTTCATTACAAATTAACAGATTGAATGTTTTGATTTCATCTCTAAGTGTAGCTTTACCTGAATTCCAAACATTGGATTTGGGCTTTGGTTTATTTTTAAATGTCTAAACAAGCTGATTCCCTGACACACACCCCCTACTGCCCTCAATGAAAACATCTTAACTGTTGGGGGTTTTATTTTTGGACATTTTAACTATTTAGTTTGTGTCCCAAATGGGTCTGAAACTTACCCCCCAAAAAGGTAGGGGTCAGCTTTTAGGCCCCTGAGTACCCACGTGGTAGTCAGACTGGAATGAAAGCTGTGGGTGCTTCTGAGATGCTTGTCTGGGGCCTGCAGGGGAGAGCTATGGCTCTGTGGTCACCGAGTCCAGAATGGGACTCACTAAACTGAGGCTCTCACCATTGCCAGGCTGTGGCTTTGGCCCTGAGTTGATTCCTCTGAGGGAAGGGGTGTGAGTTGATGGGGCTCAAAGGCTTGGCCTGACGTGGATGTCTTGTTCCCTCGACGTTTCTGCAGGATTCCTTTCTGGGCACCTTGAACATGAGCATCTGGACGCCACCCACACTCCTGGAGCTGGCAGCCAAGCGCCTGCTGAGGGACCAGGCCTCGGCCATCGCCGCTCTGGAGGACCTGCCCGCCGAGCTCTTCCCGCACCTGTTCGCCATGGCCTACCGCGGTGGATGCCGCCCCCAGCTCCTGAAGGCGTTGGCCCAAGCCTGGCCCTTCACTGTCCTCCCTCTGGGGGTCCTGATGCAGCGTCCCCCCGATCATGCCCCAACCCGGGCCGCGGGCTTAAAAGCCGTGTTGGACGCGCTTGACGTTCTGCTTGCCCAGGAGGTTCGGCCCAGGTAAGGCTGCTCCAGGTGCCTGGTAGGGTCCTGACTGAGCATCTGGGAGACAGTGGAGGTCAGGGTGTTTGGAGGGCCTGAGGGTGGACCTGAAGTTTCTGACCGTGCCAGTGAGGCTCGGGGAGCCCTTGCATGCTGCCCAGCTCACTGTGGGAAGTGGGGGGATGCCAACTGGGCAGGGGCACCTGCAAAACCTGCCCTGCCTCCTCCCAGTGGGACTTAAAGGTACTCCAAGTGCTGAGCAGGAGGGATGGAAGGGAAGGGGATGAGCAAAGCAGAGCAGAGGGAGGAGGAGGGCAAGGGAGAAGCTGCCCCTGGGATTCAAAGTAGAAGCTCAGGGTGGGGGTGCAGTCTGATTGGTGCCTCAACTCAGACGCTCACTCTCATTCTGATCTGCCCTCCCTCAGTCGATCTTTTTAAAAACATATAATGTTTATTGATTTCAGAGAGAAAAGGAGAGATGGTGATAGAAGCTTCCATGCTGAGAGAGAATCATTGATCAGCTGCCTCCTGCACACACACACACTCCCCCCACCCACTGGGCATTGAGCCTGCAACCCAGGCATGTACCCTGACTGGGGATTGAACTGTGACCTCCTAGTTCATAGGTCGATGCTCAACCACTGACACACACAGTCCATAAAGCACCTCAGCCAATGCCCTGTTGACCTGCAAGAATCTCAGCTAATGTCCTCTTCTCCCCACAGGAGGTGCAAACTGCGGGTGCTGGATTTAAGGGACACGGGTGCCAACTTCTGGGATATGTGGCTTGGAGCCAGCACCGAGACTTGCTCACTGAGAGAACTACTGACCATGCACAGCTCCAGCCCCAGCATGGAGCATCCCCTGGCTCCCTTGGAGGTGTTCCTAGACCTTACCTTCGATGAAAGGGACCGGGATGAGTTTTTCATGCACATCATCCAATGGGCCCAGCAGAGGGAAGGGTTGCTACACCTGTGCTGCAAGACACTGAGGATTTCTGAGGTGCCCTTCCAGAGGGTCAGGAGGGTCCTGGATAGGGTGCGGCTGGGCTGCATCCAGGAAGTGGACATGAACTGCACCTGGGACCTGTCCACCCTGGGGACATTTTCTCTCTACCTGGGAACGATGAGTAACCTGAAGGAAATCTTTCTCATGGGAGAGTTGACTGAGGTCTATGAGGAGGAGGGGGAGGAAGAAGTACAACAGGAAGAGGAGCAGGGGTTGAGGGAGGAAGAGGAGTTGGAGAGAGGAGAGCAGGAGCAGGAGAGGGAAGAGCAGGAGAGGGAGGAGGAAGAGGTGATGGAGTGGGAGGAGGCAGAGGTGCAGGAGGCAGGGGAGCAGGAGGCAGAGGTGCAGGAGAGGAAGGAGGAAGAGGTGATGGAGTGGGAGGAGGCAGAGGTGCAGGATTGGGAAGAGGCAGAGGTGCAGGTGTGGGAGGAGGCAGAGGTGCAGGAGAGGGAGGAGGCAGAGGTGCAGAAGGCAGAGGTACAGGAGAGGGAGGAGGCAGAGGTGCAGGATTGGGAGGAGGCAGAGGTGCAGGATTGGGAGGAGGCAGAGGTGCAGGAGAGGGAGGAGGCAGAGGTGCAGGAGGCAGAGGTACAGGAGAGGGAGGAGGCAGAGGTGCAGGATTGGGAGGAGGCAGAGGTGCAGGAGAGGGAGGAGGCAGAGGTGAAGGATTGGGAGGAGGCAGAGGTGAGGGAGAGGGAGGAGGTAGAAGTGCAGGATTGGGAGGAGGCAGAGGTGAAGGATTGGGAGGAGGCAGAGGTGCAGGAGAGGGAGGAGGCAGAGGTGAAGGATTGGGAGGAGGCAGAGGTGAAGGATTGGGAGGAGGCAGAGGTGCTGGAGAGGGAGGAGGTAGAAGTGCAGGATCGGGAGGAGGCAGAGGTGCAGGAGGCAGAGGTGAAGGAGAGGGAGGAGGCAGAGGTGCAGGATTGGGAGGAGGCAGAGGTGCAGGAGAGGGAGGAGGCAGAGGTACAGGAGGAAGGGGAGCAGGAGAGGGAAAGGCTGGACCAGGAGGAGCAGAGATCCTTTTCCCAATTCCTCTCTCAGATGCTCAGGCTGTGGCACCTCCGGGACCTCCACATGTGTTCTCTTTCCTTCCTCCCAGGCCATCTGGACCAGGTGCTCAGGTGAGTTGGGGAACAGTGGACGCAGCTCCAGAATGGCAAGGGAGGGTCTGGTTTGCTGCTTTGAGGGTGGTGTCCCGTGAGCACCTTAGAGAAGCATGTTTTAAAATCTGCCTGTCAGGAGGGGTAGCAGAGCTGGCTCAATGAGTGACCCAGGGAGCCGGGGTCTGTGAATTCTTCCTTAGGGAGACGTGTCTAAGTGACCGGGACTTAGGAAGGGGGAGGGAGGAGGAAAAGCCACATGGGATGGAGCATTTCCAGACAGAAGCTCTGTGCCCACCGGCCATGTGAACACACGTGAGCCTGTCTCAGCTTCCCCGTCTGTCAGAGGTGGTCCTGGGCGCCAGGAAGGTCATTAGCAGGAAGGAAAGGCAGGATTCCCCAGCTAAGGGAGCGGGAGGGAAAGGACTGCTAAGAGTGACAGGTGGTTTGTGGTAGAAGTTGCCCCTGCAGACTGGCCTCCCAGTTGTCACTGCATGATCTTTCCAGGTCTTCTCTCTCTCTCTCTCCCTCTCCCTCTCTTTTAAATCCTCACCTGAGGATATTTTTCCCATTGATTTTTAGAGAGTGGAAGGGAGGGGAAGAGAGAGAGAGAAACATCTATGTGAGAGTGACACATCAATTGGTTGCCCCCTGCTCATGCCCCAACCAGGGCCAGGGATTGAGCCTGCAAATGAGGTGCATGTGCTTGAGTGGCACTCAAACCTGAGTCACGTCAATGCAAAGGCCAACGCTCTATCCACAGAGTCAAACCTGTTAGTGCCATGTTTGTTGTTTATGTATTACATGAACTAACCTCATGTTGCCCAGATATCTCGGGCCTGGAACCCAAGCCGTGGAAAGAAGGAAGCCTGAGTTGACAGCATTCTTGGTTTTGTCTCCCAAACTTAAGGTTCAGGGATGCCCACTCTTAACCTAGACACTGTGTCGGGTTCTCTGAGCAGGTTTTCCTTCTGTCCAGTCACCCTCCAGAGTGCAGTGCGCTGCTTGGCAGCTGAGGACAGGAAGCTCTGGCCATGTCGTGAACTTGTCCCAGCCTAAAAGGAGACTGGGTGTCCTGGCTGCTGGCCTTCATCGAATTGTGAAGACAGCCCTGGACTTGGGCAAATCCATCTTCTGTCACCTGCAGGACACCTTCTATCAGCTACTCCCGTCCCCAGGCACTAACCCAGGGGTGGGCAAACTTTTTGACTCGAGGGCCACAATGGGTTCTTAAACTGCACCGGAGGGCCGGAACAAAAGCATGGATAGAGTGTTTGTGTGAACTAATATAAATTCAAAGTAAACATCATTACATAAAAGGGTACGGTCTTTTTTTTTTTAGTTTTATTCATTTCCAACAGGCCGGATCCGGCCCGCAGGCTGTAGTTTGCCCACGGCTGCACTAACCGCTCTGTGTCTCCCCAGGTGCCTGCAGGTTCCCTTGTACAAATTCTGCCTAATGTGTTGCCCGCGGATGACGCATTCAGACCTGACACACCTGTTCCAGTGCCCGAACCTCAGGGAGCTGAGGGTCCTGCATCTAACTGAAGTCAACCTTGCGGATTTCAGTGAGCCCCTCCGAGCTCTGCTGGAGGCAGTGGCACCCACCCTCCAGTTCCTGGGTCTGGATAACTGTGGGATGGGGGACTCCCACGTCGAGGCCATCCTGCCTGTCCTGGGCCACTGCCACCAGCTCAGAACCTTCACCATCTATATGAACAACTTCCCCGTGGCCACCGTGGAGAAGCTGCTGCGCCACACAACCGGGCTGCGCAGTTTAGGGCGCGAGGTGTACCCCATCCCCCTGGAGTGTTACAGGACCCGGGGGACCGTCAACAAGGAGAGACTTGCCCTGATCCGGGCTGAGCTCACCATGGTACTGAGGGAGTTAGGACAGCCCAGGACCATCCAGCTTGCCACCAAGCACTTTAGACATAGGAAGGTTTATGAGGTGGCATTTTCGTGACATGGAGCCCGTGATGTGCCCCTGTAGTGACCCTGCTCACTGGGTGCATCCAGCAAAGGCTTCTTTCTGGAACTTTGGAAGCAGAAACCTCAGACCGGGGTGCATTATGCAGGGGGCACCCCCGTTTCAGGTTCATGCTCAGTGTGAATGGGGGAAGGGAGGGACCCAGCCCGGGAACAGGATTGCAGGGGCAAAGGTTGGGGAGTTCATGGGACCTCAAAGGCAAAGTGTCCTACAATCAGCAACACGAATCTGATTTGCTTGGGGACGGGGAGAGGTATTGGGCCTCCAGCTGCATGTGTGGGAGTCAATCCTGGGTGGATGGTTGGAAAGGAATGTTCAGAAATAAAGACAATTTCAAAGGCCACCGTCTGGTCCTCTGTCATGTATTAACCTGTCTCCCCAGTTTACACTCAGGACCCTCCAGTTACTGATGAAAAGAGCTGTGGAGGGTCAGGATCAGACACTGGAGCTGCTGGGATGCGGTTCGGCTGCAGGGCTCAGCACCAATTTGTCACTCCCTCCAGGTCTTTCCTTCTCTCTGGGCATCTCTGCCTCCTTGTGGTTGCTCAGTGGGTGGATACAATGGGACATGCTCAGTGGCCCACCAACCCGCGAGGTGACGGGGACTCGCTACTGGGACTGACCCTGGACACGAGAGGTCCTCATGGTGCTGCTGGTGAACCCCCAAGTCAGGACTTGTGCCAGGAGGGGTTCAGAGCACAAGGCAGGGCCCCCACTACTACAAGGTCTTGTCCACACTGCAAAGAACCGAGCCGCTGGGCCTCCCAGCCCATGCCTGTCAGCCTGCTGCGGAGGAAGTCACGTGCCTGTGGCCAGGGAAATCATCCAAATTCCTTTGATTGAAATACGAAAGTCATTCAGGCACAGAACACTTTTTCTTAGTATTTCTACACCATATAAGATGTAACCCTGGAGACAGGTCATATCCATGGGAATTGGCTTTATTGCCATAACCTCTCTCGTCTCTCTCTACGGAGGAAGCCTAGAGTAGCGTGTTTTAAGTCAGCCTGTCAGGATGGGTAACAGAAGGACTGGGTAAATGGGTGAGGTGCTGCCTGTGCTAGGTCCCTCTATTGGGCAGTGTTGTCCAGACTAACCCATAGGGTCTACATGGAAGCATGTAATAGGAATAGGCTCATATGTTGAGCCCTATTATCTGTGCTTTGCAAACTTGAGAACCAGCAAAGTCAATAGTATAACCAAGTCCAAGTGTGGAGGCCTGAGAACCTGAGGAGCCCATGGGTAACTATCTCCCTGAGGCCAAGGCCCGAGAATACAGGGCCGCTGATGTAATCCCTGAAGTTTGAATCCCTGAGAACCAGGAACTCCAATGTTCATGTGCAGTTGAAGATAAACCTCTCATGACTGGCTGGCGAGGCTCAGGGCTGATCTTCAACTATGAATGAGGAGATCATGGTTCTATTCTCTGTCAAGTCACATGTTGTGCTGCAAGAGGCATCCGATCAGTGATTCTCTCTCAGCACTGATATTTCTATGTCTCTCAATCCTACCTCTCTGAAATCAAATGTATGGTTTTGTGTGTGTGTGTGTGTGTGTGTGTGTAAAGATGGACATCTCAGCCAAAGAAGAGACAATTCATCATTTTTTCTTCTTTCTATTCCTCTTGGTTCCCCAGAAATTGGAGGGAGCCCACCAGCACTGTAAGGTCTCCTTACTCATCTACTGATTCAAAAGCTAACCCCTTCCTTTAATACCCTGAATAGTTGTACCAGGTAACTGAGCAACTCTTAGCGCCTTCAAGTTGACACATAAAATTAACCCATCACAGTGACCCTAATCAAAGAGAACCCAAAGGAAGACTCCAAGCTGAGGTTTCGGGGGCTGGTTCTTTGAGGTATGGGTACCTTGGCAAGAACTCAGTTTCCCTGCAAAATGAGGATTATGGTGCTCATCTAGCTTAGTGGATGCTTGTAAGATCCAAAGAGATGGTGCATGTTGAGAGCTTGGCATTGGGCCTGGCTTAGAGGAAGAGCTCAATAAATGGGTGTTTCCTTCTTTTGTCCTCCCAGAAGAAGTCCCCAGCATTCTTCCCCCTCAGGCTCATGCTCTACTCCTGAGGTCAGGGAAGAGAGCGCAGCACAAGCCACCCACTGGGACTTGGCTTCTGCATGGGGCCTCCCTGATCCTGCTTCACCCAAACAGCCGAGCATTTCTTGTGACATCAGTAGTTTCATGAAGAGAACTCAAAAAATATTTACAACTATTTAAGTATTTTTTTTAACTGATGTTGTACGTTTTTGTTAAGATCTATTATTCTATCTTTGATAGTATTTCTAATGAGTGGTAACTCAGAAATTCTTTTAACAATATCATCTTTATTTTTCATATCGTGAAATAGAGCTGGTGCACATCTTAGAAATGTTTCCTTAATAAATTCTCCGTCACTGAGGGCTTTTCCATGCTGAGCTATGGAATGAGCAATAAAGTAACTTGCTGATGTTAAATTTGTAGGGCATCTTACAAATTTAATGATGGAATTTGATTGACTTTTATAGAGGTGTAGCTGCCTAGAGGTGTATTCCTTCCTTTCATCGATACTTTTTTTCAAGAGCTGACAACGATTCGTTTCAAAATGTCTCTTTACATTCCACGTTCTGCTTACTACCGTTTCATTACACAGTGTGCACAATGATCTGTTATTTCTGTGGACAATCCCATACATCTTGGTCCATATGTCTTGAAAGGGTCGGCTACTGCTACTTCCACTTCCTTTATCATTCAGTCTTGCCTTTTAATTTTCTTGATTCTCCATACAAGGCTGCAAAAATAAATAAATATAAATCACAGCGCTTTTTATAAAAGTTTAATAGGTTTCTTTCTTATTAACTTTTTGCAGTGTTGTTTCACTGACTCCTGGTGCAAAACAATTCAAAGATAGTATGTATAACCAACAAATATATGATGCTGTAATCAATTTAGGGCCTCACCCTCCAAAGGTGTCCCTCTCTTGTGGTCTTTCATGAGCCTCAGGCTTCCTCCCTAGACATCTCAGTCTCTTCCCTTTCTACCCCCACCCCAGGAGCAGTCCTTGATCTTTATAACTTCAGAATAGTTCCAGAATCCTACCTCTGCCCCCAACATGCTCTGAGAATGAGAGCTCTGCATGGGTTCTAGAAAAAAGATTCCAAAGGTTCCTTTGAGTGATGAATTTACTCATAGGTATGCTGTGTCTCAACATTGGTTAATTCATATAAGAAAGAAACCTTACATCAGCCAGTGAAGAGCTATGCCTTAGAGACACATTGAAATTCACACTAGAGGAAAATTATGTGAATGTGAGAAAGCCTTTAATAATGCCTTCATCCTCAGATGATACAAAATCACACTGGAGAGAAATACTTTAAATGTCATCTATGTGGGAAAGGCTTTTTGCAAACATCTGAACCTAGAAATACAATCTAATGCACAGTGTTGGGAAACCTTATGAAGGTGTGAGTGTGGGGAAGCCTTCAGTCAAATTCTTACTTGAGACAACATGAGAGAATTCACACAGGAGAGAAACTTTATGAATGTGATGAGTGTGAGACCCCCCTCAGTTCACATGCTAATCTCAAAAGACACCTGAGAACCCATACTGGAGAACAGCATATGCACATCAGCTATGTGGGAAATCCTTCAGCAGTCATTGTCCCTCCCTTAGAAAACATGAGTAAATTCAATACAGGAGAGGACTCATGAAAGCCTCCAGTAGATAGTCTGACCTGCACTGCCATGACATGTCATTGCACATGTAATAAATACAGAAGAGACATCAATCACAGCTTTATCATTTAAACACTCCTGCAGACTCATACATGAAAGAAACACTCAGCAATGTGGGAGATCCATTTATCTTCATACTCCTTGGCCCAGAAAAGCCTTTATTATGTGAGTGCATTCATATGTATGGTAGCTTTGTGCAAGCCTTTAATCATTGGCCTGATCTCAGATAACATGACAACTCACATTGTAAAAATGCTAATTTATATGTCCTCAGCAACAGCTGTGAACTTTGAAGATGCTTGCCATATTCTTCAGAGGATAATACATAAGGCTGCATTTATAATTATTGGTAAAAGGAACAAATTTCACAAGAAATAAACACTAGGGCTGTGGTCACTATTGGCAAACATTCAGCCAACTACCAGGCTTTGTGTGCACATTAAACACAGGGAGGACACAACACTAAAACAGGAAATCAGAACATGAACCCTCTTGAGGAAATCCAAACATTTCTTTACAAATCATTCACTCTAGTGAAGTTATTCAGTGCAAAATCACAAGAAACCTTTTCTTCATAAAGCAACACTAGTGGTAAATGTGAGGATTCATACTGTACAAACCACTGTGTCAGAAGGATAAGGCATTCATTGATCACTTATTTCTTAGTCAAATTTAAGTTTCACAAACCAAAGAGATAGGAATCCTAAAACCAAAGCAGAAATAGCTTAGATTTCATCTCAGAAGCCATGATCCTCTGTGTGTGTGTCTGCGTGGGTGAACATTTCTAAAGGAGTTTTTCAACACATAACTCAGCAAATAATTGAGTCTTTCAGGAGATAAAGTTGTTTACAAATGTAAGGCATAAAATGCAGGAGGGTAAAGTGATCAGGAAACATTGAGGGTAGAATTTTATAAGAAATTCATCTTAAAATGTAGCAATGCTTGCAGATACTTCAACAATAAAATCTGTTGCTGAAAAAGATAATGCTGGTGTTCTAGTTTTCCTCATGCCGTTTTCAACACATACATTCAGATCTGTACCCCTTGTCTGGCAGGGAGAGAACCAGACCTCAGGTTCACACAGCTCTTTCTCCAATGGCTGCTTTGACACACCTCAGTTCCTTCATTTATCTTCCATCCAACACCATCTGTCTCATTCCAAGCCATGGTGCTGACACAAGTATGGTCTTCAGCCCCACACGCTAGATGTCTCTGAGTGGGATGACCCTGCTCAGGCAAGGTCATGGGGGCATATCAAAGGCATCTCACCTAAAAATCTTGGTTTTACCTCATCCTAGGTCTCCAACATGAGGACAGGAGACAGTATTCTGCCCACAGAAACCCAGAAAGCTCTTTTATTTTTGCTCTCAAAGTTCTGAATTAAGATACACTGAGGTAATTGGGGGGTGCGGGGTGGACCATGAAGTCTCTGAACATACCCTATATCAGTGATGGTGAACCTATGAGACGTGTGTCAGAGATGACACGCGAACTCATTTTTTGGTTGATTTTTCTTTGTTAAATGGCATTTAAATATATAAAATAAATATGAAAAATATAAATCTTTGTTTTACTATGGTTGCAAATATCAAAAAAATTCTATATGTGACACAGAACCAAACTTAAGTTAGACTTATTCAAAATGCTGACACGCCGAGCTCAAAAGGTTCGCCATCACTTCCCTATATCTTAGTTAAATCAGCATTTTTGCATCATGCAATAATTTCAACTTGGGCCTTAACTGTTTCTTTCCCACCCCAAGGATCATCCCAGAAAATAAAGCTATAGTAAGATAATTTCCCTAATCCTATTAGCCAGTCCTTAAGCTGCTTTGTAAATAATTAAGAAAATATGCTTGCCCCAAGCAAAATGAAAGGATTTCACCACTTTGTTCCTAGAGAAGAAAATGATCTCCTTCACAAACACACTTATTGAACCTAAACATCAAGGTGCTGACCTATGCTCTTCCCAACAAGCAGTCCAAACCATGGGCCTTATTGAGACCCACTAAATGAGTACATTCTGAGGTTGAAATGAACATATACTTCTTTTTCTAAAATCTCTCCCCAGGTGATTTCCCTGTAGAGGCAGGGTGGGAAAGTGTTAACCACATCAGAAGAAGATGAGGAACTAAGTCTATGGTTCGCCTAGGACTGTGGTTGGCAAACTGCAGCTCTCGAGCCACATGCGGCTCTTTGGCCCCTTGAGTGTGGCTCTTCCACAAAATACCACAAAATACCACTATGGGCACACACGTACACTGCGATTGAAACTTCATGGCCCATGCGCAGAAGTCGGTATTTTGTGGAAGAGCCACACTCAAGGGGCCAAAGAGACACATGTGGCTCTCGAGCCACAGTTTGCCGACCATTGGCCTAGGAGAATGGGATCCTCCCTTCTGTAGTTGAATTCAGCTGTAATTCTGAGCAAACACCTCTCAGAGACCAATCAAAGTGTGTGATTTCGTTTCCTTGTTTTCGTTAGAAGATGGGTCCACGTTAGTTTGGGTGCATAGGAGGCACTATTGCTAACAAACAACTTGTACAAAGGACATCCCTCTGGACTTTCTAAGTCCTGCCAGGTGTCTATGGAAAGGCAATATCCTCAATAGTAAAACTCTGAGCAGGCACCTGTGCCCCTGAAAACACTCAGACATTTCCATCTCCACCAAAGGAGGCCCAGATCCGCTGATGCTCACTCAGTCCCTATCCGCTCCCCCACCCTCCACTGGACCAGGAGCACAGAAGAAGCTGCCACCAACAACAATGGGTGAGATATGGAAACCCAGAGGACCCTGGGGCTCCCAGGAAGACTGATGTCAGAGCCCCTGGTCCATCGGTGTGATGTCCCACTGGACACATGATGTGCAATGCAGATCAGACTTCAGGGTACAGGGGAGGGTGAATATAGCACAGGAGACCTGGCTATTTTGTAGAGAGCCCACCCAATCAGACATTTTATACCAAGATACTCCACTACCATATGAGATGATTTAGAATAATGATTACTGACAATACACAGAACGGTGGAGGGAAAAGTCCAATTCGAAACCAGCACCAGAGAATCCACACGGGGGAGAAACACATGTATGTCCCAAGTGTGGGAAGGCTTTCAGGCAAAGTTCTGAGCTTACACATTACAACAGAGCACACACTAGAGAAAAGCCATATGAATGTGGTCAGTGTGGGGATGCCTTTAGTCAGCATGCTAATCTCATAAGACACCAGAGAACCCACACTGGAGAACAGCACATCAGCTCTGTGGGAAGTCCTCCCGTCATTGTTCTTCCCTTAGAGGACTCTTCTCATGACTTTGCCCTTTCTGTTTATGAAATTCTATATTCAATTTCTGGTGTTCATTTTTTGTTTGCTATTAATAAAATTCTGCAAAATATGTCACATTGTGATTTCTTTTTATCCCAGTAATATATTTCAGGCCAGCTCTTTATTGGTATCTCATATTTCTCCATCTTTCCTTTCATCTTTATGTCTGCAGGTCCCACAAAAAACTCCAGCCCCAGGTGGGTAGTCCGATGATCTGCTTGAGTTCCAAGACAGGGACTGTTCCCTGTACATAGAATGCACACAGAAAGACCTATCAGTGAATAAAGGAGTAGATGGAGCTGTCTAACATACTTTCACAGGGTCCTTTTTCACATCATTATAGGAGAATTGTAACTGGGTATTAGTCTGGAAAATCCAATCATATTGAACAGGGTGTGACCAACAGACTGTAATCCAGTTTAAGTTCATTGGTATTTCCTGGATCAGGGTGTGTCCTAAGAACCTCACACTAACTGGATTTACTGTCTTCCCAGGATAAAAGGGAGTTGAATAGCAAAAGGATCCATTTGCCACTAGACGAGGGAACTGAAGGTTTCTGGACATTGGAGGAAGAGGATTGGCTGCTTTGTGGAACTGGCCTCAGCATCCATTTGGCTCCAACATCTCCTCCAGTTTTCCATCTGGTGAGTTCTCCAAACCCTACGATGTGAGCTGGCCACAGTCCCTTAAAATTATATATCATATCAAAGCGGCTTATTGTGATCTCCAAGTTTTACTGGGTCAATATTCACTCACCCCCACATTTCCGATATTTGACTGTTTGTGCTTCTTTTCCATCTTTGTGTTGAATCTATTTGCAATTTTGAATGCTTACCCCAAGATCCTAGATCTTGCTGCCCAACATAGTACTTGCCAGCTGCATGGGAGTGTAAGATTTAAATTAATGAAATGAAATAGCTAAACTTCAGACCCCGATAGCACTGGCCAAAGGCCCAGTGTTCTAAAATCAAGAAAGCCTGGCAGTGACAGTCTGCCACATGCTGTAGGGCAGCGGTCGCCAACCTTTCAGACCTCACAGACCACCAGGGTCCGAGGACGACTGGTTGGCAACCTCTGCTAGAGGGCATTTCCTTCCCTCAGAAAGCACTATTGGCACTTTGATCTATATCTTATGTTTTTGTTCTTTTTATGGTTGTACATGCTTCATTATCTGCTTCTCTGAATTAATTTCTTTTCATGTGTTTCATCATGTGACATTTTTCATTTTATTTCTCAAATGTCTTGAGATAGGTGCGTATATTTATTTTAATTATCTAAAAATGAACATATTAAAGGCAAATAATTGTTCATGAATATTGCTTTAGCTTTGTTCCATTTGTACTTATGCATAAAATAACTATATTTCTATGCCATTTTCATAATGTGTTTGAGTTTTTTGTGCCAAAATTATTTTTTAATATATTTTTATTGATTTCAGAAAGAAAGGAAAAGGGAGAGAGAGATAGAAACATAAATGATGAGAGAGTATCATTGATTGGCTGCCTCCTGCACGCCCCCTACTGCAATCGAGCCCGAACCCTAGGCATGTGCCCTTGACAGGAATTGAACCAGGGACCCTTTAGTCCACAGGCTGAGGCTCTGAGCCAAACCAGCTAGGGCCCAAAATTCTTTAAAAGAAAAAATTTACTTATTAACTTTCAGTTGACAGATTATGTCATCTATGATTGTCATTAGTTTCTGATTTGGTTCATTGTTTATGAGACTGTTGAATATTCCTTTTTTAATGTGATTTTCCTTCATCCTGGCACACAAACCATTTGTATGCAAAGACCAATATGCTTTTAAAAGTAGATCTTCTGCCCAGCTGGAGTGGCTCAGTGGTTGAGCATGGACCCATGAACCAGGTCACAGCTCGATTCCTGGATAGGGCACATGCAAGGGTTAACAGTTCCTTCCAAAGTATGGCTCATGCAGGAGGCAGCCGAACCATGATTCACTTTCATCAATGATGGGGTTTTTTTTAAAATATATTTCATTGATTTTTTTTTTACAGAGAGGAAGGGAGAGGGATAGAGAGTTAGAAACATCAATGAGAGAGAAACATCGATCAGCTGCCTCCTGCACACACCCTACTGGGGATGTGCCTGCAACCAAGGTACATGCCCTTGACCGGAATTGACCCTGGGACCCTTGAGTCTGCAGGCTGACACTCTATCCACTGAGCCAAACCGGTTAGGGCCATCAATGATGTTTCTATCCCTCTCTCCCTCTGCCTTCCTCTCTCTCAAATAAACAAAAACATATTTTAAAAGAAATAGATCTCCTGTTTCAGGTTATTGTGCTCTCATGTACAAAATTCTAGAAGAATTGTAAACC
The DNA here is from genome assembly GCF_028538775.1 of Myotis yumanensis. Lineage (NCBI taxonomy): Eukaryota > Metazoa > Chordata > Mammalia > Chiroptera > Vespertilionidae > Myotis > Myotis yumanensis. The sequence continues at coordinate 2,396,404 of NW_027223754.1, read as the reverse complement.
TAATTCTAGTTTCCACATGGGTGAATTGTGTTGGTTACATTGGATGTTGAGAGTCACCAAAGGATGAGCTTTGATTTGTAATCCAGACTGAGATTATATATTTTTTTCACTTTCAGTATTAATTTGAGGTCCATTTGTTTGTATTCATTGCCCTCCGTGGTTTGTCTTTGCCTTCCTGTCTAAGCATTGCTCAATTGTAAGAGGTGGGAGGCAACACTATTTCAGTTGTGCTTGAGGGCTTGATCCTTAGCACCTGGAGTAGGGCATAGCCAACCTTAGGGAGGAAATTCGATCATTTTCCAGGCTGTAGTTCTGACTGGAAAGAGATGGAAAGTGCGGGGGAGTGATTATAGATGTCAGATATCAGATTGGATGGAGAATATGGTTTTGGTGTGCAGGGACAGAGGTCCAGAAAGCTGCATGCCAGAATTAAGCAGCTGTGTCTAAATAGTTCTGCGATGGCTGGAAAATTTAAGGCCTGCCCCTTAATGGCTAGCAATGCTCTGGAAATATTAAGACATGTTGAGGAAGTAAAATGCCTCTTCCCATCTGGCTCTTTAAGAGATCTGGAGAACAGAGGACCTGCAGTGCCATCACTCATCCTGATGTCACCTGGACACGTGTCCTTCTCCCTGGTTTAGGGGGAAGACGGTCAGTATATTTGCAGGAATTAATGAATAATTTAGAACTATTATGTATGTTTTGTTAGTTCTTCTAAAGATTGATACTGTAGAAATGGTTTTAAAATAAATTTAATTCCATTCCCGGAGATAGTTTCAAATACCTCCACACTGGAGTCCATCATGGAATAGGTTTGCTTTGATTTCCTTCTGGTAATATGCATCCTCACAAGTTTCTGGCACCATCTCTATGTGACCATTGAATTATGGTTGCATTGCCTGTGGGTATGATTACAAAGGTCTTCTCTAAGTCTATCTCTTGTTTTGCAATATTTGAAGAAGAGTATCCTGGGGTATCATATTGAGAGTCATGGCAAGATTCTCTGCAGGCTTTTCAGGCATTCTCCAATACCTCATTTGGGTGAGTGAATATCACCCCGTATTTTCCTCCAGTTTGTATAATGATATCCAAATGATTCTTTACCTTTGAATTTCAATGGAATTGTGAATTCTGTTATTTTTTAAATCTTTGTTGTTGAAAGTATTACATAAATCCCCCTTTTCCCCCATTGCCCTCTTCTAAACTGCCCTTCCCCCACCCCAGGCCTTCACTATTCTATTGTCTGTGTCTATGATATATATATATAAAGTTTTTTGTTTGAGCTCCTCCCACCCACCGTCCCCAGTCTTCTCTCTGAGAAATTATAAATGAGATGATTAGAGAGGGCCCTGAGGTACTATTGCAGGTCAGACCTATCTGTGCTGTGTTACCCTAGCAGTGGTTCTCAACCTTCTGGCCATTTAAATACAGTTCCTCATGTTGTGACCCAACCATAAAATTATTTTCGTTGCTACTTCATAACTGTAATGTTCCTACTGTTATGAATCATAATGTAAATATCTGATATGCAGGATGGTCTTAGGCGACCCCTGTGAAAGGGTCATTCAACCGCCAAAGGGGTCTCGACCCACAAGTTGAGAACCGCTGCCCTAAAGAAATTGGAGCTCAGGACTCAAACAGTAAAATTAAATGACAGCTGTTCCGTTTTCTAGTTGTAGAAGTTTGTCATGTCATTAAAGATTTTGGAACCTCTGTTTATGACATTTGTAAATATGTAAATAAACTATAATTAGCATGACTATTATGGAAATAAAGTAAGGAAATATGTAAATCTGTAAGTACACCATCACATTTCATCCCAATTTAACTTTTTCCCCCTGGACCTCAGGTAGAAATGTGTGAATTAATTGTTCTTTGTTTATGATCGGTTTTCATTATTTGCCCATAAAATTCATTTAATTATGGTTGATATGTTAGGGGAGAAGTTATAGTTTATAAATCTTTTTTGTCGTACACATATACACACTAGAAGCCCAGTGCATGAAATTTGTGCACTGGCAGGGTGTCCCTCAGCCCAGCCTGCACCCTCTCCAATCTGGGACCCCTCAGGGGATGTCCGACTGCTGGTTTAGCCCGATCCCTGCAGGACATCCCTCTCACAATCCGGGACTGCTCGCTCCTAAACACTTGCCTGCCTGATTGCCCCATCTGCCTCTGCCTGCCAGCCTGATCACTCCCTAACCGCTCCCCTGCCAGTCTGATTGACACCTAACTACTCCCTTGCTGGCCCAATGGCCCCCAACTGCCCTCCCCTGCAGGCCATCTTGTGACAATGTGGGGGCGGCCATCTTGTGATGATGCAAGGGTGTGAGGGTCAATTTGCATATCACCTCTTTATTATATAGAATTAGCTAAGGAAGATAAGTACAGAATTGGATTTGAGGGTCTCTGCTACCATTTAACCAGTTACCAGATGGACCAAGTACATTTCTTCATCAAGCCCATCCATTCTTTACTCTCTGAGCTCCCTTGACCTAGAGAACTGAGGCAGTACATGACATTAACTCTGTGACTCATGTATGTCCTCCTGCTACTTTCTGATGATGGAGATTTTAAGGTCTTGACTGCTTGGAAAAACCATGCAGATGCATAAGGCAATAATAATGACACCTGAGAAATTCCACAGTGCTTACCTGTAGGTGGAAACCAATGTCTACATATGGCATGAGTCAGGGAACTATACACTTTGCATTCAGGGAGGGACTTGAATCATTGTAGATGTTGTAGGTTAGTTAACATAGCACACTCAATATTTATCATGTTCCTTTCTGTAAGATATCTGTAATTTGACCTTCGTTATAGCAACCAAAGCTACAGCCCTATTACAATTGACCCTAAAGAGTAGAGATCTGGGCATGTTATTCTGAGAGTTCAGCATTAGTTTCAGTTTGTTAGGCTGGGAGTGGGGAACATACCCAGGTGAACACTGGGCCTTTCTGACAGGTGGGACTGGAAATTGTGCACAAGACTGGAGTCTCATGGCTTCTTTCTCTGTCCCCAGATTTGCTTGCTTAGTGCTTGGATTGTCTGTGGGTGAAAACTCAGAGAAAGACACCTGGCAACTGGATCATTGACCATGCAGCCACAGGTGAGTAGAGAATTTGCCTTTCTATGGAAATTACATCCCAGGGCCATTAGATGGACAAGTGTTTCCTATTGGCATGGGTGTCTTAAGTGGTGTTCAGGCATCTGAGTTCCAACGAGGTTTGCCTGAAATAATGGGATAGATATCATGAGTCAGGAACTCATCAATAGGGAATCTCCTCAACATCACACAGATTTATGACAGGCTACATTACCTTGCTTGTTTATAGAAGAGATCAGAGAAGTTTTCTTAAATCCAGTCCATAAGGTCCCTGGTCAATCATGAACACACTAACCATGTCTTTGGTTGAAATGAGCTTAGAGTGATGATGCTTTCAAGCAACAGAGACCCATGAAGAGCAGAACATAATAGTCCATTGTTGGAGGCACCTGTGTGAGCACATGAGCACAATTAATCCAGTGTTGCAAGGGCCAAGGTGAGGGCTGCTCAGTGTGGAGAGGAGCAAGACAAAGGTTTAGTATGATAGATAAATTATTTTATTTTCCCCAATTTTAGGACTGACAATGATAAGAATGCATTTGCACTTTTGAAAATTTATAAAATGTGAAACTAAAATTACAGTTCCTTCTCTTAAGCCCCCCCCCCAATACCACTTTTACCTCTTAGAAATTAATGGGCAGGGAGTAGGATTTCCTTAATTTTGGCACCCATGAAGGAGAAGGGATATAGTAGGTAGAGTAACAGCTAGATCCTTGGTAAATTTTTGGGAAACTACATAGACTAAACCAAGTAATGAGGCTTCTGTTATTCTTTAGAATGAGACAAGATAAAGCTACCAGGAAAATAGTAATAATTGGTTATGAGGTCCCAGACAAAGTCGAGAATGGGAGGCCTCATCCCACAGGATGGTCAGGCTAGCACTGGCCTTCAACATAGCTCCTCACAGCCCTGGCTTGTGCTGCTGATGGTCTGGGCTGTTGTTTGTTCTGAATACCTGAATTCTGTAGAAATAAGACAGAACACATCTACTGGTATCAAGTTCTGTATAAACCTGCTCAGTTCTGGGTAATGTCTAGTATTTCATGCAGATTTGCTACAAAAGAAACATTTCGTACATTAGTTCATTAAATGTTTCAACATTCGTAAGTAATGACACCGGTTTATAGATGAGGAAACAAAAGTTTCTCTAGGAACATATTTCAACCAATGGTCATGTCACAAATGTATCACAACATGGGCATTGTTGAGTTGTGATGAATTTATGGACTTTCTTGAAATTAATGGAAAAAAACAGTTTATGTTATGAATTTATAAGTGAATATTTTATGACCACCTGTCCAGAAATTCTAATGATCAGGTTACGGAGAAACTCTCAGACTGTGTAAAATCACACCACGTGTGTGATTTTTATAACAAACTAGAGGCCCAGTACACAAAATTTGTGCATGGGGGAGTCCCCTCAGCCGAGCCTGCACCCTCTCCAATCCAGGAGCCCTCGGGGGATGTCTGACTGCCAGTTTAGGCTCAATCCCAGGGCCTAAACCAGCAGTCGGACATCCCTCTCACAATCCTGGACTTCTGGCTCCTAATCGCTCACCTGCCTGCCTTCCTGGTTTCCCCTAACTGCTCCCCCTGCCAGCCTGGTTACCCCTTAACTGCCCCCCGCTGCTGGCCTGGTTGCCCCTAACTGCCCCCCTACCGGCCTGGTCGGCCCTCACGGGCCCCCTGCCAGTCTGGTCACCCCAAGCAGGATGCTTGTTCAGTCGTTTGGTTGTCCCTCACTAACCCCCTGCTGGCCTGGTCATAGGCAGCCATCTTGTGAGGGCATGATGGTCAATTTACATATTGCCTCTTTATTATATCGGATTATTATGAATTCATAGTGTGTATGCTTCTAAAAATGTGTCTGAAAGGCATACAGCAGCTCAGTACTCACAGTGACCTGAGTGGAACCCCAAACACAGACTGATCTTTCCATACACCCAGCTCCCCATCATTCCTCAATGCTGTCATCCCAACCTTCCTCCTCCGCACACTGGCAGGAAGTGCTTCTTTTAACCTGGAATGTCCATGATGTTTCAGGAATCATTGACCTTCAAGGATATAGCTGTTGACTTCACTCAGGAAGAGTGGGCCCTGCTGGACACACCCCAGAGAAAGCTGTACAGAGATGTGGTGTTGGAGAACATCAGTGACCTGGTCTCTATGGGTGAGTCTTAAAACTTGTATGTATGTTTGTATGTACGTGAAAGTATTCATATTTGTAAGTGTCCATTCCTTCATGCATTGAACAGGTACATAGAGCAGCTGACACTATTCCACACCAAGCACTGCCCTGATTCATAACCCACATAAGTATTTGAAGAAAGATTTTTTTTTTTACATTTTGTTTTCATCTCCACACTAGAATATCATCTTGACCACAGCTTTGTATCATCTTGCAATTCTGTCTCCAGCACTTAGAATATGGTGGAGAAATCACTGGACATTATTCACCCATAATTGATTTATCAAATACTTAAAAATAGGTTGAGTATATTTGGAAAAGTAAAGGCAGATTACTGAAAATATGATCATTTTTATTACTCTTGTGGAAATTATGTTGATGCGGTTTGGTTTGAAAATAATATTGAACCCACTCTGGAGCCATTAACCTCTCACAGTTTGAGAAAACTGAGTATTCTGACTTCAGACTTTGAACTTGATCATGGGTATATTCATCTAGCAGTCTTCTCTGGTTTTGCCACCAGTCTGTCTTGTCTCCTGGTTGGGTGAAGGGCCTTCAATATTTTCTCTGTAGAATATGTTGTTACCAGGACTGTCCCTTAATCCCTCTTTGTTCCTCCTCAGTAACCTGGTTTAGACTTGGTAACTGCAATGGTTAATTTGCACAGGACTCGAAATCCATGTACCTTTCTTCCACAAACAGGGTATCGGATCTGCAACTCAGGAGTGACTTTCCAGCTGAAGCCAGGAAAAGAGCTGAGGAGTGAAGGAATTGCGTTTCTTCAAAGCCAGACAGCAGGTGAGCAGTAGGGGTCAGAGCTTCAGTGTGAGGAGGTGCCTGTCAGTGACTGAGTACATCCTTAGAATATCAGGTGACGGCTTTAGGAAGTGAGTTTCACATTCCAAAATCCAAGGGAGGACCCCGGGAAGATTCCTCATCTTATCATTTCTTGCACATCTCAATCACAAGACAGGCGTCCTTCCTCCAGTTCTCTTTCCATTTTAGGGGGAAGAACCAATGTGTACTTCTTGCGGTTGGACTTTGCCATAGTGATTCCTGTTGAGATAATCCCTCTTAAGGTTTTCCCACCATAGGCAGGCCCAACATCTCTGCACTACTTCCAGCTTTTCATGCTTTAATCTCGATTTCATTTGTCCCTAATTTTCAATTAACTTTACATTGTTTGTACTACGAGTGGTTGGCAAACTCAGTAGTCAACAGAGCCAAATATCAACAGTACAACGATTGAAATTTCTTTTGAGAGCCAAATTTTTTAAACTTAAACTATATAGGTAGGTACATTGTTATTAACTTAATTAGGGTACTCCTAAGGCTTAGGAAGAGCCACACTCAAGGGGCCAAAGAGCCGCATGTGGCTCACGAGCCACAGTTTGCCGACCACGGACCTAGACTATTTCATTGGATATGTTTTCTAGAATGAAGTGCCAGGTTTGAAGTAATACATATATTGATCTTGCTGCATATGTACATTTTTTTCTCCCATTAACGCTATTGTAACAATTTATACTTTTCAACCCCTGTAGGCATGAGAGACCCCTTTAAAAAACCAGAGAAGATATTAATGCAGCAGGTCAGCAAGAAGGGCATATCCCCCGCCATGCCAATGGTAAGGCTCATAGGTGTGAAACTAATCATCCCAATTAAATATGTGGTGATGAAATAAGTTTTCATGAACACACTGCCTGAATGGGATTGTGTAGTTATCTTGGGATTAAGCTTTTTCCAAGCAAAAAAAATTGGACAGTTTGAAATCAGGGAAGAAATTAGAAGAGCCAAAACAATAACCTGAGTATTAAACAGAGACAATATCATAAAATCAGTTCATTACCTAGTTGTTGAAACATACTATAATCTCCCAGATTTATCTAATAACTCTCTGATTGTGATACTAAAAAGAGAAAATATTTATGCTTGCCAGGGAGTCACAGAACATGTGTATGCAACTAACGCTTGAAGTATTTTCACCAGAGACAATTACTGACTGATATTCTAGTACTGATATGTGAGAAAGAAATGTATGGGTGTATGTGGGCAAACCATTTACATTTTTTCATCTCTATTCACAAAGCAGAATACGAACTCATACCTTGCATGTTTCTATGAATGTGTTTGAAAGGCAGACACCAGCTCAGCACTGACAGTGACCTGAGTAGAACCCCAAACACAGACTGATCTTTCCATACACCCAGCTCCCCAACCCTTCTCCTCCTCACACTGGCAGGAAGTGCTCTGTTTAACCTGGAATGTCCATGATGTTTCAGGAATCAGTGACCTTCAAGGATATAGCTGTTGACTTCACCCAGGAAGAGTGGGCCCTGCTAGGCACACCCCAGAAGAAGCTGTACAGAGATGTGGTGCTGGAGAACATCAGTGACCTGGTCTCTGTGGGTGAGTCTTAAAACATATATACTGTATGTATGTATGTATGTATGTGAGTACATATGTGTGTTTGTATATGTAAGAAGGTAAGTGTATTTATGCATGTAAGTGTCCATTCCTTCAGCTATGTAGAACAGCTGCTACTATCTTGCTCCAGGCACTGCCCTGATTCTCTCATAACCCTCATAACTGCTTAGAAGAAAGTTTTTTTTTACATTTTTTTCATCTCCACACTAGAATGTCATCTTGACCACAGCTTCATATCATTTTGCAACTCTGTCTCCAACACTCAGACTATAGAAAAGAAAGCAATGGATATCGTTAATTCATACGTGATTGATCAAATACTTTAAAATACTTAGTATGTTCTAGTGCAGTGGTTGGCAAATTGTGGCTCGCGAGCCACATGCGGCTTTTTGGCCCCTTGAGTGTGGCTCTTCCACAAAATACCACGTGCGGGCGCACATGTACAGTGCAATTGAAACTTCGTGGCCCATGCGCAGAAGTTGGTATTTTGTGGAAGAGCCACACTCAAGGGGCCAAAGAGCCACATGTGGCTCACGAGCCGCAGTTTGCCGACCACTTTTCTAGTGTATTTGGAGGCTTAAGAGCAGACTATTGAACTTAAGAACATTTTGGTTACTATTATGAAAGTTATGTTTATTGGGTTCTGTATGAAAATAATATTGAACCCACTATGGAGACATTAACTTCTCACATTTTGAGAAAACTGAGTATTCTGAATTCTTTCCTTGAACGTGATCATGGAAATAAGTATCAGTCAGTACTTCCTGCTGTGGCCACATGTCTGTTTTTCCAGGTTTGGTGCAGGACCTGCAATGCTTTCTCTGAAAGTGTTGTTGCCAGCACCCACCTTCATTCACCTCTGTGTTCCTCAGCAGTAATCTGTCTTAGACTTGGTAACTGCAATGGTTCATTTGCACATAACTCGTGGTCCATTTACCTTTCTTCCACAAACAGGGTATCGTATCTGCAACTCAGGTGTGACTTTCCAGCTTGATCAAGGACAGCTGAGGAGTGAAGGGACTGGGTTTCTCCAAGGCCAAAGTGCAGGTGAGCAGCAGGGGTGAGGGCTTCCATGTGAGCAGATGCCTCTCAGTGACTGAATACGTTCTTAGAATATCAGGTGAAGGCTTTGGATTTGAGTTACACATTCCAGAATCCAAGGGAGGACACCTGGGAAAGATTCCTTATGTTGTTATTTCTTGCACATAGGAATGAGAAGGGATGTGTCCTAACTGCGTTTTTCCTTTTCTTTGTGGAAAAATATAATTGTGTGCTTCTTACAGTTGGACTTTGCTATAGTAATTCTTGTCCAGATCCTGCCTTTTCAGGTTTTACCACCATAGGCTGACCCATCATCTCTCACCAGTTCCTGCTTTTCATGTTCCAACCCTGATATTATTTCCCCCTAAACTTCAATTTACTTTACATTGTTTGTACTACCTAAAATATTTCATTGAACACACTTTCTCTAATGTAGTGCCAGGTTTAAAAACATACAGATTGATCATGGTGCATATATACATACTCATTCTGATAATGACATTGTAACACATTTTATTTTTCAATCCCTTCAGACATGAGAGATCCCCTTAAAAAACCAGAGATGATATTAATGCAGCAGGTCAGCAAGAAGGGCATATCCTCCACCATGCCAATGGTAAGGCTCATAGGTGTGAAACTAATCATCCAAATTGAATATGTGGCAATGAGATAAGTTAGTCATGAGCACAACTACCTGATTGCAATTGTATAGTTAACTTGAGATTAAGCTCTTTTCAAGAAACTTTTGGATAGTTTGAAATCAGTGAAGAAACAAACATGAGCCAAAGCAATATCTTGAACAAAAAAGACAGTATCATAACATTGGCTGATTACCTAGTTGTTGAAACAGACTAAAGCAGTGATGGTGAACCTATGACACGTGTGTCAGAGGTGACATGCAAACTCATTTTTTTGGTTGATTTTTCTTTGTTAAATGGCATTGAAATATATAAAATAAATATCAAAAATATAAATCTTTGTTTTACTATGGTTGAAAATATCAAAAAATTTCTATATGTGACATGGCACCAGAGTTAAGTTAGGGTTTTTCAAAATGCTGACATGCCAAGCTCAAAAGGTTCACCATCACTGGACTAAAGTCTTCCAAATTTATGTAATAATGTTCTGACGGAGATACTAAAAAAGAGAAAATCTTTGTGCCTGTCATGTAACAAACACGTGAAACATTTTCACCAGAGAGTATTTCTGACTAATATGCTAGAATTGAATGTAGAAAATGATTGTATGAATGTATGTGGGCAAACCATTGACACCTTTCATCTCCTTCCACACAGCGGGAATCTCACACTCCAGAGGATCCTATTGAATGTGCTGATGTGAGTGATGAATTTACTCATAGACCAGCTGTGAGTCAACATTCTTTAATTGAGAGAGGAAAGAAATCTTTTGTCAGCCAACAGTGTGGAAAGTCACCTAGAGAAGAGTCATGCCTTAGTAGACACAATGAAATTCACACCAGAGGTAATATATGTGAATGTGGGAAAGCCTTTAGCAATGTCTTCAACCTCAGACGACACAAGATGACTCACAGTGAAGAGAAACCATTTAAATGTAATGTATGTGGGAAAGCCTTTTTACAAAGATCTGACCTTAGAAACCACAATCGAAGGCACACTGGAGAAAAGCCTTATAAGTGTCGTGAGTGTGGGAAAGCCTTCAGTCGGAGTTCTTACCTAAGACAGCATGAGGCAATCCACACAGGAGAGAAACCATATGAATGTCCCCTATGTGACAAAGCTTTCAAGCAAAGATCTTACCTTAGAAAACATGAGAGAATCCATCCTGGGGAGAAACTGTATGAGTGTCATCAGTGTGGGAAAGCCTTTAACCAAAGCTCTGGACTTAGCCAACACAAGAAAATTCACAGGGGGGAGAAACCACATGTATGTTCCATATGTGGGAAGGCTTTCACTCAAAGTTCTGAGCTAACACGTCACAACAGAACACATTCCAGAGAGAAACCATATAAATGTGGTCAGTGTGGGAATGCCTTCAGTCAACATGCTAATCTCACAAGACACCAGAGAACCCACACTGGAGAACAGCCTTATGAATGTCGGCTATGTGGCAAAGCCTTCAGTCATCGTTCTTCCCTTAGAAGACATGAGGGAACCCAACACAGGGGAGGAAGTCATGAAAGCCTTCAGTAGATCGTCTGACCTGACTGCACATAAGATGGCAGTGCATATGTAATAAATGTGGAAGAACGTGGATCATAGCTTTATCATTTAAACACACCAGCACATGCACACAGGAAAGAAACCCTCAGTAAGCAATGTGGAAAAATCTATGAATCACCAAGCTCCTTGGCCAGAAAGACCTTTAATATGTGAGTGGGTCCATGTGTGTGGTAACTGTGCAAGCCTTTAATCATTGGCCTGATTTCAGATAACGTGACAACTCATATTGTAAACATGCTGATTTAGATGTCCTGTGCAACAGCTCTGAACTTTGAAGACACTTGACATATTGTTCAGAAGAGAATGTGTAAGGCTTCACTTATAATTATTGGTAAAAGGAATAAATTTCACCAGGAGAAACCCTATGACTGTGGTCACTATTGACAAACATTCAGCCAACTATCAGATTTTGTGTGCACATCAAACTCAGTGAGAACTAAACACTGAAACAGGAAATCAGAACATGAACCTTCTTGAGGAAACCCAAACATTTCTTTACAGATCATTCACACTAGTGAAGTTATTCAGGGTAAAAATCACAAGAAACCGTTTATTCATAAAGCAACACTTTTTTAAAAATATATTTTATTGATTTTTTACAGAGAGGAAGGGAGAGAGAGAGAGAAAGAGAGAGTTAGAAACATCGATGAGAGAGAAACACCGACCAGCTGCCTCCTGCACATCTCCCACTGGGGATGTGCCCACAACCCAGGTACATGGCCTTGACCGGAATCGAACCCGGGACCCTTCAGTCCGCAGGCTGACGCTCCATCCACTGAGCCAAACCGGTTTTGGCAATAAAGCAACACTTGTAGTAAATGTGAGCATTCATTCATACAGTACAAAACACACCATGTCAAGAAAGCAAAGCCTTCAGTGATCATTTATTTTTCAGTCAACCTTAACTTTCCCACACCAAGTAGGTAGCAATCCTAAAATCAAAGCAGAGGATAGCTTAATTAAATTTCATATCAGAAAGTATGAGTGTATGTGCTACTGTGTGTCTGTGTATGTGTGAAAACTTGTAAAGAAATCTCCAACACACAACTCAGCAAATAATTGATTTTTTGAGGAAATAAAAATTGTTAATAAAATTTGTGGCATCAAATGTAGGAGGTTAGCGTGATCTGGAAACATTGGATGTGAAATTTTGTAAGAAATTCAACTTTAAATATAGCGATGCTGGCTGCATTTTAAACAATAAAATCTGTTGCTAAAAATGCTGAATATTGTTGTTCTAGTTTTCCTTTTGCAGTTTTGCACACATACATTCAAGCCCGTACTTCTTGGCTGGTGGGAGAGAACCAGGCCTCAGGTTCACACAGCCCTTTTCCCAATCGCTCCTTCCACACACCTCAGATCCATTCCTCTATCTTCCCTCCAACACCCTGGTCTCCTTCCAAGTCCTGGTTCTGACACAACTCTGCTCTTCAGCCCCATGGGCCAGGTGTCTCTGAGTGACATGAACCTGCTCAGGCAAGGTCATGGGGGCCTATCGAAGGCATCTCACCTAAAGTCTTGGTGGTACCTCTGCCTATGTCTCTGCAACATGAGGACAGGGGACAGAATTCTGCCCACATGGACTCAGAAAGCTGTTCTAAAGACTCTGATTGAGCTACACGTGGGGGTGTTGGATGGACCGCGAAGTCTCTGAGCATACCTATATCAGTGATGGCGAACCTATGACACGCGTGTCAGAGGTGACACGCGAACTCATTTTTTTGGTTGATTTTTCTTTGTTAAATGGCATTTAAATATATAAAATAAATATCAAAAATATAAATCTTTGTTTTACTATGGTTGCAAATATCAAAAAATTTCTGTATGTGACACGGCACCAGAGTTAAGTTAGGGTTTTTCAAAATGCTGACACGCTGAGCTCAAAAGGTTCGCCATCCCTTCCCTATATCTTAGTTAAATCAGCATTTTTGCACCCACCACTAACCCCAGATTGGGCCTTAGCTGTTTCTCCCCCACCTCAAGGAGCAGCCCAGAAAACAAAGCTGCAATAAGATAATTTCCCTAATCCTATTAGCCACCACCTGAGCTGCTTCTTTAAATAATTAAGAAAATTCACTTGCCCCAAACAAAATGAAAGGATTTCACCACTTTGTTCCTAGAGATGACAATGTTGTCCTTCAACAAGCACCCTTATTGAACCTAAACATCAAGAGCTGGCCTGTGCTCTTCCCAACAAGCACAGTCCTCAATCCACGGGCCTCACTGAGACCAAGTCAATGAGTACATTCTGAGGTTGAAATGGACATGTACTTCTTTTCCTAAAATCTCTCTGCAGGTGGTTTCACTGTAGAGGCAGGGTGGGGAAATGTTAGCCACATCTAAGGAAGATGAGGAATTAAGTCTATGGTCTGCTTGCCAGAATAGGTTCCTCCCATCTGTAGTTGAATTCAGCTGTAATTCTGAGCAAACACCTTTCAGAGACCAATCAAAATGCATGATTTCATGTCCTTGTTTTCATTAGACGGTGGGCCCTCGTCAGCTTAGGTGCATAGGAGGCACTATTTCTAACAACTTGCGCAAAGGACATCCTGAGACTGTGCACCTCTGGTTTTCAACGTCCTATCAGGTGTCCATGGAAAGGCGATGTCCTCAGTAGTATAGCTCAGAATGGGCAACTGTCTCCCTGAAAACACTCAGAAATTTCCATCTCCACCAAAGCAAGCCAGATCCGCTGGTGCCCACTCAGGCCCCCTCCCCCTCCTGTCCCCCCCGCCCCCGCCGCTGGTCCAGGAGCACAGAAGAAGCCACTGCCAACATCAATGGGCTGAGACATGGGAACCCAGAGGACCCTGAGGCTCCCAGGAGGATTGATGGCAGAGCCTCTGGTCCATCAGTGTGATGTCCTGCTGGACACACGATGTGCAGGTCAGACTTCAGGGTCCAGGGGAGGACTAGGTGTGGCTCAGGAGACCTGGCTGTTTTGTAGGGAGCCCACCCAACCTCACATTGTATACCACGAAACTCAACTACTGTATGAGATGATTTAGAATAATGATAACTGGCAATACACAGCACAATTTTTTAAAGTCCAATTTGAAAACAATTTGTAAAGCTCTTTATTAAAAAATGTAAAACACCCCTAAATAAAATAAGTGACATTAAATAAGTGGTAGTTAACACATTTAGAGTTGGGAAATTTTTTCACATGAAAACACTTTTGATAAATTTCAAAATTCTGATAGATTCCATCTGCAGACATGAGAAACAAATTGAATAATTAGTTAATTGTAAGAATTAGATGAATGTGGCATTTTCATATAATTGCCATGGTAAAAGGGACTTATTTTTCAGACAGGACACTGTTAAATCTGACTTGGGTTAGTGATTCTGAAGGTGGGTGGTCCCACCTTCTCCAGCGGGAAAGTGGGTCAAGGTGAGTTAAGGTCAGAGGCAGGACAAGCAGGGATAGGCAGTCCCTGGGAGACTCATTGACCAGGGTGAGCCCAGGGTGGAGGGACCCAAGGGGAGGAGCCAGGGTTCCAGGGCCTGACCAGGGTCACCAGGGGGGCACATTCATCCATAATAGAGGAAAGACAAATGGGAAGGCCAGTGGGGGTTCAAACATATGCAAATTATAAGATGGGAAACTACCCAGAGTGCTACAGTTCAAAATCAGACATGCCCCACCGAGCTGGTGACCTGCTTTAAACAAAATACTTTCTGGAGTGAAGTTAAAAGGCTCAAAAGGGATTATTTGAGTTTCTCTTCTTCAACGTCTCTTAGTAAAAACCGAGGCCTGTGCCTCACTCTCTCCATGGCCAGATGCCAGTGGACGAGTAACTGAAGAAAGAATCAGGTATCAACCAGTAGGAGAATCCCCTAAAGGAAAAAGTCCCAGTTCCTGTACATCCACCCCAGGAAAAGTCTGTGACCTGTGGCGACAGAGACGTCGTCGGTGTGCTGACATGGAATGCCTCTGGAAAGTGACTTGAGTCTCGAGGCAAAGTATAAAATGAGTGAGTCGCACAAGACCAACTTGGGGCTCCATTCAGGTGAATTTCCTAGGGTCCACTTCTCAGACACAGAGGAGACAATGGCGGAAGGCAGTGGGCAGCCAGGCTAGGAAGGAGAGAGAATGTTCCTAGAATTGGAGCTTCAGGTGGAAACCTGAAGAGCTCTGGAGGCCGACCATGCCGTTGGTTGCACACACTGTGGGTGGACTGCATACCAGAGCTCTGTGCATTCTGAGATGATTTCTCTCCCATGCATGCCATCACATTAAACAAGGAAAAGTGTTGAAGGAAGCAGCAGGTGCCCCCACAAACGTTCGTTTTTCTTACGGAAGATAGGTCTTCCTAATAGTGAACACGTGGGTCCACATAAAGTGAAAAGGCCTGGAAACCCTCAAGGACCCACAACAGAACTTCCCTTCAAGCCCCGCTTCCTTCTGGGGGATTATGCTAATTTAATGGTCACCGCCCACATGGCACGTGGCCTTGACCCAGCATATAGTCCACCAGCACTGCAAGCGCTCCCCGTGACCCTTCCTCAGGCAGCTTCGGAGCTGCAAGGCAGCCAGTGGGGCTGGTCCAGCACAGGTCGTCCTGAGGACCTGCCGACAACCGGGGGAGCACAGGCCGATTTCAGGTGGGTTTCCTTTCTTTTTTTTAAATTTGTATTTGTTGATTTTGAGAGAGAAGAAAGGAGAGGGACTGAGATAGAAACAATGAGAGAGAAACACTGGTTGGCTGCCTCCTGCAGGCTTTGAGCTAGGGATCAAGTCGGAAACCGGGGCATGTGCCCTAACCAAGAATTGAACCCTTGAGCTCATGATTAATGGGTTCACGCTTAAACACCGAGCAACACCAACTGGGCAGGTTTCCTTTCAATCAAGTCCTTAGAGAATCGGGACACTAGGAAAACAAGGGAGAGATGTGGCTTTAGGCAGTGGGGTAAGGATTCTTTCATTTTCATAGAATATCTGAGCAGATCAACAAACTACACATTCTCAATGCTCATTGTTACCCCAAGAATAAATTGCTAAGGAAATGGACCCCAGCATTGCAATTTGTGTGAACATCGGTGTGAGCACATGTGGAAACTTGGTAGATAGAGCTGTGGGCACTTAAAGCTAAATAATTGATTTTACTCGGTCTTAATTTCTAACATATTCATTTCACATTTCTTAGAAACTAATTAAGGATAGGACGCTGAGGATAGAAGTAAAACAAAAGAAAACCATCCAGACGCTAGGCTGCAAAGCTTCTAGACTAGCAGAGAACATATTTTCATCTGGGTGAATTTGTATTTGTAAGTTGCCTCCTTTACTGTCCAACGGGAACTTCAAATTCCCAGAGGGGAGGATATTTTACTTTGCTGTGCTAATATGTGAACCCCAACAGTCAATGCATTGATGATGGTGTAAGTCCCAGGAAATACTGCCTTTCTCTGTCCTACTAGGACACACAGGGTAGAACTAATCACAGTCTCCTCTTTTAAATCCCTCCGTGATGCAGGCACATCCAATTCACCAGGTGTCTCAGCTGTGTTGTCTTAGAGTCCTGTCCCAGGTGGAGGCAATCATGGGAGGATGGCCAAAGGACTCAGAAGGAGGGGTCACAGGGGAGAAAGATGTTTTTCCTGAGCAAATGAGGTCTCCAGTGGATTTGAAGCAGATGGTGCCAGAGGGGCTTGCTCTGTGTGTGATTTTGAAAGCTTTCTCTTTCCTTTTTCCTCAGGAGATTCACAAGGCCACAGCCGAGAGTGAAAGAGTGAAAGACGTGAAGCTCGTAGGCGGTATGGCAGATGGCTGGTCCTTACCCAGAGCGTTGGCCCTGCAGACCCTTAGTGGCCCAGAAATGGAAGAAACCACAGAGGGCCCCAGTAGCACTCAAGGCTCCCTCACCAGAAGAGGGGCATCCCAGGGTGAGTAGGGGCTGGGCTCTGTGGGGAACCTGAGGGAGGGGCATGGATGACAGACACAGGGTTTGGACAAGGCAGGTTCTGTGTCCATAAATGGGGTGTCCTTTCCCATGCAAGGGTCCCTTGCCCTGGGACATCCTCACCAGGCTGACTGGTCCTTTGGGACTCAGAGAAACCACCTCACTTCCTAGTTAGTGTCCTATTCCTAGGATCACACTTCCTGTTTTGTGCCCATATTTTTCCATTTCTATGTAGTCATGCTTAGACCTCCAGACATTTCTCCCACACTCCATCCTAACTAAGATGGGCCTCGGAATGCACCATAATATCCTCAATAACCAGCACCTCATTGAGTCCTATGCTCATGTCCTTCCCTATAACCTCCATATCCGTCCTCCTATTTACCGATGAAATATGCCTGTGCTGACTGGCAGACCTTCTCTCCCCCCAGGTGAAATGCCAGGAATATTGGGCTTTTGGGCACAAGGCAAGCAGCCTCAGGTGTCCCATGAAGCAATGGAATGCGACCCTGACCCCCTGACCCTGCGCCCCCATAAGATGGAGAACCCGAAACCACGGACTCCCTGGGACCTGCAGAACCCAGGGCCCTTTAATGAGGCTGCTAGGGAGACTGAGCAGACTCGGTGAGTGTGGCGGGACAGTGGAGCCAAACTTTGGGGGAAATCTAGGGAGCCCGTGTGTCTCTTACCTCTACACAGTCTGCATTGCCATCTCCGGGCAAAGACGGACATGGAGAGAGTGAGAAAGCTGTTGGTGTCCTTCCTCCAGGGGGTCAGGCTCAGAGTTTCACTCCCTTCCTGAGAATCACACAGAGGGTGAATGGTGGTGGGGGTGGGGTGAGACATGTTGGATCTCTGCCAAGGACAGGCAGAGAGACAATGGAGGGAAAGGAAAGTCCTTTGTGAAAAATCCTGGAGTGCTCCCAGGAAGGGGGAGGATCTGAGATGATCAAGGGCAAGTCCAGTGAAGGCACGGGGCCTCGCTCCCTGCATCACACAGACACAGGGAAAGGGTCTGGGCCATGGGAAGGCTTGTCTCATTGGGGACAGGAAATGGAGGGACTCACGTACCATGTTCTGACTGGCAGGCATGAAGAACAGAGACAGGCTCTGATCCAGAGAGTTCCCCAGAAATCTTCACCCCTGATCCACCCAGTGGTGGAACTGGGGAGGGGATGTCGCCAGGAGCAAATCTGGAAGAAAGAGACGGAGCCCTGTGACTCTGTGAAGGTGGGTGTCCCTAGTTGCTGGGCTTTGAACTTCATCACCCAACTTCCCTCCTTGTCTTCTGTCTGAGAGAATGGTGGAAATCCCATGGGACCCAGGAGGTTTCTCCAGTGCAGTCTCCTCACATTTTTTCGTGGTGTCTGATTTTGCTTTCTACTTGCATGCTGGGGTCCAGCCCCAGGGGTCCAGGGGTTCCCAAAGGTGTGGACAGAGTCGGAGACAGCGTTCAGAACTCTCTAGCTCTCTTTAGTCTCGGTGGATCTTCCTGTGCCTGGCTGAGGCCACAGAGAAAAGATCTGGAGGCAAACTGAGCCTTTATTTTTTAGTCAGAGGTAAACAGGTAGTGGTTACCAAAGTTACACTGTTCTTGTGAGTTTCACTTGCTTACACTGTTCTTGTGAGTTTCACTTGTTTTTGTTCTTGTTGCACTTCCCTCAGCCCATTAGCTTCCCAGGTAAGATCTAGGGAGCATCACAAGGTCAAGCCTCATTATGCTTAAGAGGACTGTACCCTCAAAGCTGGGACTTGTTTGTGACTTTGCCAACAGGTCAGTCCGAGGCTTAACCCTATAGAGGCTCCCCACACTTGCATGAGCACCAAAAACGCAGGGTGAGGCAAAAGTAGGTTTGCAATTTTCCTTTGGAAAATAATAACATAAGTAATAAAAAATAATCCATCAATAAACTTGTTTAAGAGTAACTAAAACTGTAAACTGACTCTTGCCCCCCACATTCTCTGCTGGAGGAGGGCAAGGGCGGGATCTCATTAGATGCTTCCACAAAGGTACAATCCCTTCTGGGCAAGCAGGCATCTTGAAATCGGGATCCCTACTTCTGTAATGCCCACCCAAACTCATTAGTCCCCAAACTCCCTTCACAACACCATGATGTGTGTCCAGTCCCTAGAGCAGTGGGTCTCAACCTTCTGGCCCTTTAAATACAGTTCCTCATGTTGTGACCCAACCATAAAATTATTTTCGTTGCTACTTCACAACTGTAATGTTGCTACTGTTATGAATCGTCATGTAAATATCTGATATGCAGGGTGGTTTTAGGCAACCCCTGTGAAAGGGTCATTCGACCGCCAAAGGGGTCGCGACCCACAGGTTGAGAACCGCTGCCCTAGAGGAAGCTTAGGAAGGTCTTGTTCCAATTAACTGAGAGGAGACAGTTGTGAGAACCTTTGTGTTTTCTTATCTGATGTTACACAGTGTGTCAAGGGCGCTTGGGAACTTCATTCATAATGAACTCCAGGGCCTCCTCCTCTGCTCACTGATGGCTGGTGTATCTTTCACTGTCCATAGCTCGTATTCAGATCTTTTTTTATCTGTGTTTAATTTTACTTATACTTGATGATGAGAACATTCTAATGTGAAACCTCTGTGTGGTGTCTCCTTCAGCGTCCACAGGGGCCAATGCCAGACACCGCAAACAAGAGAATGTGTGTGCGAGACCCTGATGTCACCCCTGGTCACCTGTCAGGGAACCTGAAATGACATCCTCAGCGCCTCCCATCAGAGCCCTCCTCACCTCAGACAAGTCAGAGGGACTCCATCACAGGGCCCCTGGAGTGTCCTCCAAGAGAAATTTCAGCTTTCCTCTTCCTCTGGATAAAGCGACGGCGATTGAGATGCCCCGTGTCAGCCAAGACTCGTTCCTTGGCCCCGGGCCTCCTGGTGGTGACTGTGGAGCTGGGGAGGGGACACCACCGGGTGCGCCTGTTTCTGGTGGACCAGAGCCCCCCTGCTGAGCTGTGTGTTCAGATGGTGGGAAGCCCAGTAAGGCTTGCTCCATTTATATGTACGGTCTTGCTGGACACAGAGTCCCAGTTACTTCACTTTTAATTTGGGGAGGTATGATATGTCAAATGAAAGTTTTATAGTAAACTGTACTTGGTACTTATAGAACAGGTAAGGGAAGTAGATATTTTTGTAAATTTTAATCCATTGTATAGGAAATTTAGTTGCCATAGTGGCCTTAAAGTCTAATGGAAATAAATAGGAAGTTCTGTAATGAAGCTCTATCAGATGTGCCCCTGTCTGCCTTGGGGATCCAGGGGCAGGGCCACCTGCTTGGTCTGTAGATTTGAAGCAGTGCCTGTGGCCCTGAGGTGAGACTGTGTCACTGTGCTGGGTTATTTCAGTAGAAATCAGAACGGGGACGCTCCTTGTAACTTTGCACCTTTTGTTTATGAAATGTTATATTAAAGTTCTGGTTTACAGTTTCGTTTGATATGAGTAATATTCTGAAAAGGATCACATTGAGATTGGGTTTCATCCCTCTTTATTGGTATCTCAGGTTTCTCCATCTTTTCTTTTATCCTGAAGTCCCCAGACTGGTAGCATCCCGTTGTGTCTGATGCCCTGCTTGAGTTCCAAGACATTCTCTGTTCCCGGAGAGTTATATCTGAGTCTGGAAAATCCAATGAAATTGAACAGGGTGTGGTGAAGGGCCTGAAGGGTTCGTAGGACAGTTAGTTTCTCAGAGATCGGGGTGTTTGATTTATGGTCTTCCCAGGATAAAGGGGACTCAGACACCGAGCAAAGGGATACATTTCCACCCAGTAGAGGGAACTGAAGGTTTCTGGACGTTGGAAGAAGAGGAGTGGCTGCTTTGTGGAACTGGCCTCAGCATCCATTTGGCTCCACCATCTCCTCCAGCTTCCCTCCGGTGAGTTCTCCAAACACTACGATGTGAGCTGGCCACAGTCCCTTAACATTATGTGTCATATCAAAGCAGCTTCTCATGATCTCCAAGTTTTACTGGGTCAATATTCATTCACCCTCACATTTCCGATATTTGACTATTTGTGGTTCTTTTCCATCTTTGTGACGAATCTATTTGCAATTTTAACTGCTTACCCCAAGATCCTAGGTCTGTGCTGTTGTGGGGGTCTCAGTTCCCCTGCCAGGACCTGGACCATCATGGACGCCAGGTATTAGACGGAGAAGACATGAGAGTCATAGGTGTAGACCAAGTAGCCATTGCGAACAAGGAGCCACCAGACAAAGCAGTTCTTTAACAGAGCAGCAGCAGCAAACGTAGGAGCCATTGCTAACAAAGCAGCCCAGCCAAGCAGCCAGCCACCGGCTGGTCAGGAACACATTTCCCTCCATTGACCCCCTCCAGCCTGCCCCAGGCCTTCAGCAACCTATTATCTGTGTCCATGGGTTATGCATACAAGGTCTTTGGCTGATTACCTCCCACCCACCGTCCCCCACCTTCCCTCTGAGATTCCGCACTCTTTCCATGCTTCCATGTCTGAGTCCACTCCATTTTCCAGTTTATTTTGTTACTTAGATTCCACATGTGTCCTCTGAAGTTTTTTTTTTTTTTTTTTTTTTTTGTATTTTAGGTGCTCCTATATTGGATGCATATATGTTTACCAAAGTTAAATCCTCTTGTTGTATCAATCCCTTTAGTATTATGTAGTGACCTTTGTTGTCTCTTGTGATGGCCTTCATTTTGTCTATTTTGTCGGATATGAGTATTGCTACTCCAGCTTTTTTTTCTTTTCCATTTGCATGGAAAATTTTTTTCCATCCCTTCACTCTCATCCTGTGTGTGTCCTTTGTTCTAAGGTAGTTCTCTTGTAGACAGAATATAGTTGGATCATGTTTCTTTATCCACTCAGCTACCCTATGCCTTTTGATTAAAGCATTTACTCCATTTAATATGTAAGGTTATTATTGATAGATACTTATTTATTGTCATTTTAATTATGTATGCCTAGTTTTCTCTCTCTGTTTCTTCTTCTCATTACAGCAGTCCCTTAAACATTTCTTGTAATGCTGGCTTGGTGGTGATGAACTCCTTTAGCCTTTATTTTTTTGGTGTGGGAAGCTCTATTTTACTGTCTATTTTGAATGATAGCCTTGCTGGATATAGTAATCTTGCTGTCAGATCCTTGTTTTCCATTATTTGAGTACTTCATGCCATTCCCGTCTGGCCTGTAGAGTTTCTGATGAGAAATCAGGTATCACTCTTATGGGATCCCCTTTGTAAGTAACAGTTTGCTTTTCTCTTGCTGCCTTTAAGATTCTCTCTTTGTCTTTAATTTTTGGCATTTTAATTATGATGTGTCTGGGTGTGGACTTATTTGGGATCTTCTTGCTGGGGGTTCTTTGTGCCTCCTGAACTTGTGTGACTTTTTCCTTTACCAGGTTAGGGAAGTTTTCTACCATTATTTCTTCAAATACCTTCTCTATTCCTTTCTCCCTTTCTGCCTCGTCTGGCACACCTGCTATTCTAATATTGTTACATTTCATGTTCTCCCACAGCTCTCTTGAGCTGTCCTCTTGTTTTTTTTTAATTGTTTTTTTTTTCTTTTTGGTTCTCTGAGTTTTTTCAACCCTGTCTTCTAACTCACTGATTCAATTCTCAGCTTCCCCTAATCTGTTGTGTATTCCTTCCAATATGTTCTTTACTTGTGTGATGCCATTCTTTATTTCTGTTTTCATAGTTACTATATCTTTTCTCATTCTGTTGAGCATCTTTACCATCATTACTATGAACTCTGTTTCAGATAAATTTCTGATCTTTGCTTCATTTATCTCTTCTTCTGAAGAATTCTCTTGTTCTTTCATTTGGGGGGTTGTTTCTCTGTCTCCTCATGTTGGCTTCCTGTTTGGCTTTGTGAGTCTGTATTAGGTAGATCTGCTATGCCTCTCAACCCCTAGTGCAGGAGAGTATCAAACACTGTTTCTGACTAATTAAATCAGGTAGAGACCCAAATCCTCCAGAGATGCTTCTGCATATAGACTGATAGGATGCTGACTTGAATTGCCCTCAGGCAATCATTCTCAGGTGTGGTGAGAGTTGTTGTTGTTTTTTTAATTGGGTGGGGCAATTGCTTCTGCCTGGAGGTTAGTGGTTATTTTATCTTAGCACATTGTGGGTGGATCATGAGCATTCTCATGTTTTCATATTACACAGTGTTTTACATAAATGTTAAAGGCACGCCTTAAATATTCATTGCATTTTGAAGTTATTTATTACATGTTCTTACAAGCTAATATCTTTTTAACGTGTGATACTTTGTAAAACGTTTTTTGTACTTGTTCAATAGAAACTTATCTGGCCACTGAGTAAAGCTAGCAATAAAACTATTGCTGTGCAATGTGTTAAGTGACCTCCAGGCAAGGTGTTTTCCAATAGGGTGGGTCATCTGTGTGCCCCCTCGCCACTCCCCCAACAGACCTCCTGTATAGCAAATGTCTGTGTGGGAAAGATGTCCTCTCCTGCTTGGAAACTTGGGGTGTCTAAACCCCGAGTCCCCAGTCCTGGATTCTGGTCACACAGCTCTAGTCCACTCTGCCAGATCACAAGGTGGGTGGCTCCACTGGGAATTGTGTGTGTTGGGCCTTTAAGAGGGTGCTTGGATTTCCAGCCATCGCTAGCTCCCTGGCAGACAGCTATCCCACTGCTCTTCACAGCCAGATGCTACTTGTGCACCTTTGTCAGTTCTGTGCTCTCTGCTGGGGGCCCCAGATTGGGGATTAGACTCCAGAGTTCTCAGTCGCAACCCCCCACAGCTGAGCTCTGTCTCCAGGACTTTAGTTCCTGTCTGTGGGCACCTGGGCCAGCCCTTTCACACCTCTGCCCCTCTGACCAGTCTCTATGCCGTCTCCACTTTCAGTCCTCGGGTATCAGGGTTTTCTCCAGTGAGTCTTCCGTTGATTATTCCGGAAGTTTTTCTGTATTTGAGTTGTAATTCTCGTTTGTTCCGGGGAGTGTGTCCATGCAGCATCCACTTACTCTGCCACTCAGTAACGCATTTTTATACTAACTCAGACAAAAGAGACTTCTTGCCAAATAGTGACATCAATATTTGGGTTATACAAAGGTATGCCTGCGCAGGGCACACAGTAAAATCGCTGTGTCCTCCTTGCTCTTGCACCTACTATGGCAAATTGGCCTTTTACATCCGGCATACTCTGATGAGGGTTCCCATACTCAAATTGCCCTCGAACATCCAGTGTACTCTGGACTGGACCCCACACTCCACCCCTTATACCGGTGGTTTCTAGGGATACCACGGCCTATTTGCCAGCTCCTTGAACCCAGGGCTTCACTAACAATACCAGTTGTAGTATGTTAGTACTACATTGTACCAGTACTCCGGCCCTAATAGTAAAACTTAAGAATGCCCAATGCCATGTCCCTGACGGTCCATCCCACCAGGATCGGGGGGGGTCATGGGAAGGGCTTGTATGGCCTGTACTTCACTGTCTCTTTCTGTAGGGCATTGGTGGCATTTCCAGGGCTGGATCAAGGGGTGCAACTATAGCTTATAGTTAGTTATACCTGCTTCCAAAGGGGATAGGAGGGCTACCCAGGGCCCTCCTAGTAACAGACCATGGCTGGGTGTATACTCCCTGTGCTTCCTCTTGGCAGGGGGAGGGGGGCCCTTGGGTCATATCAGCTCATCTGTCGCTTTCACCTGCACATGAAGTGTCCGAGGATACCTCTGCATACACTCATCCAGCCTAATCTTTTAGGCTAGCTAGGTGGGTCCACCCCTAGGTGGAGCTTACATTTCCTGTCCCCACATGGGGTGACGGCCTACTAGCCACTGTTGCTTGTGCCATCGTGGCAACCACAAAGACAGCCCAGCTGTCTGTTCTAATGGCCGAAGGGCTACTTGGCTCAGTATCTGAATCGAACTACACAGCTCATCTTTCTACACACCCAGCTCCCCATCATCCCTCAATGCTGTCATCCCAACCCTCCTCCTCCGCACACTGGCAAGAAGTGCTCCATTTAACCTGGAATGTCCATGATGTTTCAGGAACCAGTGACCTTCAAGGATATAGCTGTTGACATCACCCAGGAATAGAGGGCCCTGCTGGGCACACCCCAGAGAAAGCTGTACAGAGATGTGGTGCTGGAGAACATCAGTGACCTGGTCTCCGTGGGTGAGTCTTAAAACTTGTATGTATATGTGTGTGAGTGTATTTATGTCTGTAGTGTCCATTCCTTCATACATTGAATAAGTACATGGAACAGCTGCCACTATTCTACTCCAGGCACTGCCTGATACTCTCATAACTGCTTAGAAGGAAGATGTTTGTTTACATTTTGTTTTCATCTCCACACTAGAATGTCATCTTGACCACAACTTCGTATCATTTGGCAACTCTGTCTCCAGCACTCAGAATATGGTGTAGAAATTAATGGACACTATTCACCCATAACTGATTGTTCAAATATTTTAAAATATGTATTATGTTGCATGTATTTGGAAAAGTAAGAGCAGAGTATTGAAAATATGATCATTTTGATTATTCTTGTGGAAATTATGTTGATGGGAATTAACTGGGTCCTCGCAAAATGATTGAGAGCCCAGGCTTGGGCAATAGCTGCTATTCCCAGGATGTACACTAGATGGCGGCACAGAAGAGCATTTGCTTGCAGTGTGCATCTGATGGCGTGGGGTTCCAGTCTGAGACAGTGTCCTGTCCCATCAGCTCTGGGTGCTCTGAGTGTAGGGAGGGGTCCCACCTGAGAGGGTTGAAAGTCCTGTCTTTTCCGATCTGAGCCCTGTGCCTGTGAGGAAAGGTCTGACCTCACAGAGTAGGGGGTCTCTTCATGTCAGCCCTGGGTCCAGTGACTGTGGCATGTGGACACGACGGAGAGCGTGTGGGGTCCTCTGACATCATCTCTGGGTCCTGTGACCGCAGAGGAGGGGAGTCCACCCTGAGAGAGTAGAAGGTTCTGTGACACCAGTTCTGAGTTCCTTTCTTGTGGGGAGAGTCGCACGTGGGAGACTGGGGTGTCCTGTCACATCAGCTGTGTGCCAGGGGATGTGAGAAAGCGTCTCTCCTTGGGAGATCTGTGTGTCGTGTCCTATCACCTCTAACTCTTGTGCGTGAGGGGAGAGGTCTTCCTGAGACAGTGCTGCGTAGATGACCCACTGCACCCAACACCGTTGCCGGCTGATGTGCACAGAAGTGTTACTGCCAAGATGCACAGGAGATGGCAGCAGAGAAGCACCCTTGGTATCTTTTATGAAGTAACCACATTGTATTGTTAAGCAAGTTTCAACAAACTTCAAAAAACTGAAGTTATATAAAGTATGTTGCAGGCACTCCGGGCAGTTAATCTAGAAGTCAGTGGCAAAAGGAAACTAAGAAGTCTTTCTGTTTAAAAGCTATGAAATACACGTTTAAAAACACTGGATTCAACATTCGTTTAGATAATCCACCAAACAGATTTTCCTGCTCACCAGCTCCCAGGTGTTATTCCCAAGATGGACACTAGATGGCAGCAGAGAAGCACACTTGGAACATTTTTTAAGTGACCACCTTGCTATAAAACAGGGTTCAACAAGCTTTACAGGATTGAAATTATATAAAGTATGCTTCTTGCTCTCATTGCCGTTAACCTAGGGTAACTAGAAAGACATTATATTTTGAAGTTATCACATACCCTTCTAAACAACCCCCAAAATAAATCGGAAAATATTTGAACTGAATAAAAATAAAAAAAACTGCATACCAAAACTTATTTTTTAAAAGTGCACCCTTAATTTATTTTTCTTAGTTTTTATTCTTTTATTAATTAAAAAGTGTACCCTTAAATGTACATATTAGAAATAAAACCTGAAAATTCACAAGTTTTGCACCCATGTTAAACCTAAAACAGGACATCAGCACGAACTTCAAATTTGCAAAGGAAATAAAGCGATATGAACACATGGCGATAATTGTTTAATCGGGCTGCTGAACCTGGGCCCATCTTGCGCTTCCTGGTACAATCCAGCTCTAGCAAGAACCCTGCTAAGTCACGTTACCAGAACCTCCCATCCTTGGCATCGGCTCACCCTGGGGATCTGACCGCATTCCTCGTCCTACATCACTGCCCCGTCATCTGATCACCTTGGACTGTCTTCAACAAGAAACCTGTTGAGGAAAGTTGAGGCAAATCCTCCTGCCCCCTGGCGGTTCTGTTACCAGAGAAAAGCATGGCTCCTCTTTCCCCATTGCGAGTGCGAGTGGGGTCCTCAGGGTACCACAGGAGTGAGCATTTAGGGAGCCCCCCGTGGGAGGAGGGAGTATGGTGGAAATCTTTATTTCCATGGGATTACACCGCAGGGTTTCCTAAGTCCCATCCCCTGGTCCAGTCCTAGGGGAAGTGTAGCTGGGGTTTCGGTACAGCGAGAAGCAGAGCCGGCGGCCAGAGTTTCCTTTCCAAGTTGGAGCGGGTCCAGTCCAGCCCAGCACCAGCGTAGCTGCAGCCATCAGGCCAGTGCCTGTGGGGCCGTGAAAAATGTGGGCAAAAACAGGGGAGCAGGAGCAAGACAGCCTCGCGAGCTGGGAGTGAATCACAATGTGCCCAGAGAAGGGATTTCTCTGGCAGTGGTTCTCAACCTTCCTCATGCCGCGACCCTTTAACACCGTTCCTCATGTTGTGGGGACCCCCAATATCATTGTTACACATTGAACATAATTAAAGCCTAGTGATTAATCACAAAAACAGTCTGTAATTATGCATGTGTTTCCCGATGGTCTTAGGCGACCCCTGTGAAAGGGTCGTTCGACCCCCAAAGGGGTCGCGACCCACAGGTTGAGAACCACTGGTTTAGAGGATTCTATGTCCCCAAACCGCTTCAGGCTTGCAGTGACCACGTGCCTTCTGGCCTCTGTGAGTCCCCAGGTGGCACTGACAGGCAAGCACCTCCCCCCTCGTCCCAAACTTGCTGGGTCTGCGTCTCTCTTCCCTTTGTCCAGCCCCTCCCCCAGTGCTTTGCAGGGAACATGCCTAGATGTCTGGCCTGCCCTTTGCTCCTTGTCTGTTATTAATAGCTAGCTAATTCCCTTGGCATCATTTCCTCTTCTCTACCCCGACCCCGGCTGTGCTCTTGGCTATAAATTCCCACACACACCCCACCCCGCATGGGGAGCTGAGCCCACTCTCTCCCCCCCTTGGCAGTGGTCCCTGCGCCAATGATGGCCATAGCCCCACTCGTGAAGAAAGCCCTACTGTGCTTCCGGACGCGGCGTTGAAGATTCCCGTAAATGTATCGCTTTCTGTTGGCTCTGTGAATAAAGAAAATGATGCAGTTATGGTATAGTCAGTCATTAATGACTTCATCAGCTAATGGGGCGCCATCCGGGCCTGTGGATTCACCCCAAAGGCCTTGAACTTACAAGTCATCTAATCAGCGGTTCTCAACCTGTGGGTCGCGACCCCTTTGGCGGTCGAAGGACCCTTTCACAGGGGTCGCCTAAGACCACCCTGCATATCAGGTATTTACATGACGATTCACAACAGTAGCAACATGACAGTTGTGAAGTAGCAACGTTAATAATTTTATGGTTGGGTCACAACGAGAGGAACTGTATTTAAAGGGCCAGAAGGTTGAGAACCACGGCAACAGTCGCGCAACAAGAAGTGAAGCGAGACGGGCTCCGTCTGCCTCGCTGGTGGAGCCGGGAGCCGGGCGCCCTCAGCCTTTCTCAGCCTTCCCGCCTCCCGCGTGGGTGCAGGCCACGCGGTCAGCACCGGGTTCCCAGGCCCCTTCGCGCAGGAGCCGGAGCGCCAGTCCCCCCACCGCCCTCGGCCCCGGAGGCCCCGCCCCCGGCTCTGGCGGGTCACGTGTCCTCAGCGAGGAAAACAGACTTCCAATTAAACTCTGTTCAGCCCCCCAGCACTCAGCATGGCCGGCCTCACAGCCCCACGGCGACTGGGAGCCGCCAACACTGAACGCCACGTCGGGAGAAGCAGCCCTGGTGCCGGGGCCACGGAGACGCCCACTGGGTACCCACGCGCGGAGTCCGCACAGCGCCGGGCAAGAAGGGCCCCCGGGAAACGGCCCGGGGCCGGGAGGGGCGGGGCGGCGGCTCAGGCCCCGCCCCCGGACACGCCCCCGCCGGCCCGCCCACCCTCGCCAGCAACGTCGCCTCCGGCCCGCCTCTTCCTGGCCGAGGCCACGCCCCCTTGCGTCACATCCGTGGGCGCGGAGTGGTGGGGTTTCCAGAGCGGAAGTCCCTGTGCGGTGAGTGAGGTCCGTCGTGGGAGGTTTCCATCCGTCCTCCACGACCGGGACGCGGCTCCTTGTGCGTGTCACCCTCCCCCGCAGGCACCCGTCCCTTCCGCGGGGAGCCCCACCGCCCCCAGAGGCCGGGGCTCAGCGCTCGGGCGCCGCCTGGAGCCATTTCCGGTTCCGGTCTCTGGCTGGGAGGCCGCCTGCCCGCGCCGTGTCCTTTTCCCCGGGGACGTTGTTTCTTGCCTTTCTGCCCCCTCGCCGCTCGCCCCTCCGGCCGGCCCTGGAGCGGCGGCGCCCCAGGCCCCCTTCGCGGCCGCCGCCTCCCGGCCCCTGTCCCCGGGCTGGGACGGGGGACGCTGCCCTGGGCCTCCTGTGCTGTGCCCGCCGGCGAGCCTGCGGGGTGCGTCCGCGCCCAGCGCCGGGGGAAGGGCGGAGGCCGCTGTGTTCCGCGCTGTACGTGTCGCGGGGGGTCGGGGTGGGGGTCGGGGAGAAGAGGGCGCCTCCGAGGCCCCGGGGCGGGGAGGTGAGGGCTCCCAGAGGGAAACCCTGGCGGCGGCTCCGGAGGTTGCGGTGCTGTCGGTGCGTCCAGGGGTCTCGGGTCAGTGTCCGGTCAGGGCATAGCCCCAGCTGCGTCCAGGAAGCAGCCGAGCCGTATTTCCCTCTCCCTCTCCCGTCCTCGCTCTAAAAAGTTCAGTGTAAGCTGGGCAGCGTGGCCCAGTGGCTGTGTCACCACGAACCGGGAGGTCACGGGTCGCCTCTGGGTCGGATTCTGGGTCAGGGCACGTGCCAGGGATGCGGGCTCCATCCCCAGTCGGGGGCGCTCAGGAGGCAGTAGATCTGTGATGCTCTCTCATCATGGATGTTTCTCCTTCCCGCTCTTCCCTTCCTCTCTGTAATCAATAAAGGTATTTTTTAAAATTTCAATTTTAAAAAGCATATCCTGCCCTAACCGGTTTGGCTCAGTGGATAGAGCATCAGCCTGTGGACTCAAGGGTCCCAGGTTCGATTCCGGTCAAGGGCCCGTACCTTGGTTGCAGGCACATCCCCAGTAGTTGGTGTGCAGGAGGCAGCTGATTGATGTTTCTAACTCTCTATTCCTCTCCCTTCCTCTCTAAAAAATCAAAATAGATTTTAAAAAAATAAAAATAAATAAAAAGCATATCCTCAGGTGAAGAATTAGTAAAATAAAAAAGGAAAAAATTCTGTTTATAGTAACATCAATGCAGAAATTGATTATTTGTTCTGGGAATTTTTAATACTTCAAAGCTGATAGAGTTTTGTAGTTTTGGGGACATTACCTAAATGTGAATTGAAGAGACCCTCCGACTCTGTATGGGCTACTTCTTGTTTGGTAGTAAAAATGCACATTCTAAACTAAAAATGCTTCCCTTGAATGTATAGTTATTCAGCGGAAGTGCTTATATTTGTGTAGAATCAGACCAATGCCTACAGCCTGAACCTGTGTTGGCAGATTACCAATCCTCTTACAGATAAAGAGCTGAATACATCCTCTTTCTGCACATGCTCTACAGTGCTGCCCAGAACAGCCAGAATCCACAAAGTAGTGTTATGGGTTCACTCAGCGAGATAGACCACCGACTCAGAATTTAAATTTAAGAGCCTTTATTAAACTGGCCAGCTGACCACAGTCACAGCACCCTGCCGAAGCAAAGGCTGAACTGCAGCCCAGACTGCAAAAGTTACAGCGTTTTTATCTGCAAAACCCACAAAGTTACAAAGCCTTGTTTACACAATTAGTTCCCAACACAGTATAGCATTATCACCTTCCTATCTATGTTTTCCTGGAACAGAGAGCACAGCATGTTGAGGAGGGACCATGAGACCATATCTCAAGGCCTGACCTGATGTCAGTACCTTCCTATCTGTGTGTTCCAGGAACAGACAGCACAGCGCGCCCCGTCTGACCGAAGTGCCAGATATGCAGCCCAGTACAGTAGGGACGAGGCATGCAGGTGAACTTCGAAGCTTTTAGAGGTGATACAGAGTAAATGAGACCGTTTGTTTCCTTAATTTCATCTACTTGACTTATGCAATAAGAGGGAAAATACTTTCTGACAGAAGTATTCTTGACGTACTTACTGGGTTTGTTCTCTGCATGAATCGGGTTTGTTCTTTAGATTACAGCACTGATGTGGTGATCAGCCCCGCTGAAAGGGAGCCCACCGCCAGAAGGCGCATCTTCCAGAGAGGAAGGGGCTCTGAGCTGGGGTGCCGGGTCAGCGTCCTTGGCGAAGGTTGGGCTTCATGGATGTCCTGTCTGTTGGGTTCTGGTGAGTACTAGCGATAATTTCACAAGGAGGAACAGACCTCCTTTATTTTATGAATGAATTTTTGTGAAGGGAAGTGTTCATTTTGTTGGGAATTTATTGAGGGGATATCTTGGGAATTGCCATTCACACTGAGATTGAAGAAGTAATCATGTGTTGGGAGGTTGTGTTTGTGAATTTGGGTGGGAATGAAGAATGATCATTGTGAACAGTGTAGAAATGATAGCAATACTTTACAGTGTTTGTGATGTTCTGAGTGAGTATACAGCATTTCAGACTTTAGATGTCTGGGAGAGACAATGAAAGGAATGTGGACTAGATAGAGTGATACTTAGGGGAGATAATATCCTGAGACATATTTCTATTAAAGTGCATGTTAGCTTGAAAGTGGAGGTGAGAGTGCAGAGATGGACCTCAGCCATGAGCTTGGTCGCTTTAGTTTGGAAAAAGTAATGGAAGAAACTAGGTAAAAGCGTGCATCAGTGGGAAGGGATGAAGGATTAGCGTGGAGCCTTGTAATCTTCCTGCAATATTGTTTGAGTCCTTCTCAAGTGATGCGGAGTTGGGATGAGTATATTAGTTTCAGGCCATTCGTAGGCTGACATGTTAGGGAAA
The DNA here is from genome assembly GCF_028538775.1 of Myotis yumanensis. Classification (NCBI taxonomy): domain Eukaryota; kingdom Metazoa; phylum Chordata; class Mammalia; order Chiroptera; family Vespertilionidae; genus Myotis; species Myotis yumanensis. The sequence goes on along the minus strand of NW_027223754.1, from coordinate 2,364,419 downwards.
CCTAGGGAAAAGTAAACTCAAAAGAAGTCATGTTACACTTGTTATTTGGTTCCCAGTAAAAGCCTGAGGCATGTACGTTGCATTTATTTATGCCGATGTCATTGGTGGTGATGTTAGTTAGCCAACTGGTGGAGGGGTATGAGCTTAAGGCAACCACACCTTCAGCTTTTGGTTTGACTGTAAAGGCGGGAACAGTAGAGAAGGACCATAAGAGGAAATCAGTTCAGAGGAGGTTTTAGTTTGAAGATGCAAGAGATTTGATAGGTTTAAATGATGGGGGGGCGGGGGGGGGGGGGGGATGCACTGTGACAAGAGGGGGAAGTCGCTTTAAAGGAAATAAACATTTTAGTAAATAATACAAGGTTCCTGACAAAACAGAAGACAAATGGTTCCATTGGAGTCTTGATGGTTCTTCAGTGTAATAGGAGAGAAGGAGTAACTAAAGGGTATAAATGCAGGAAAATTTGTACATCTTATGGTGTTAAACCCAGGTAATTTGTCGACTTATATAATATATCCACTTGGTAGGAAATACCTCATCTATTGAAAGTGAGGGGAGGGTGAGAATGTGTGAAATTAAAGGCATGGAGAGCATTAGCAATGTTTGGGGAGCATGGAAGATCGGTCAACTAACCAAGACATGCCATTCTGAAGACACTTTGAGAGGTGACTCTTGCTGTCAGGCAGCCCTGGAAAAGGCACTATTTGGAGACACCTGTGTGGGGGTATTCTTCCACAGCTGTGGCAAATGGTCAGCAGGAATAGAAAATGATGTTGGTCTTACGGAAGACCTGTTGAAACAGGTAGCCGAGTTACACTGGGCAGTAGAAAAGGAGAGTGGAGGCTGAAGTGTGGGGATTGGGGCAGTGCAGTGGTTCCTATGTGGTACAGAATATCGGCATGGGGAGTAAGTTTTGGTGAAAGAGCAAAAAGGAGAATGCATTGCAAAAATAGTATGGGTCCTCTGAATTTTCTTTTTTAATTCTCACCCAAAGATATGTGTTTATTGACTTTTAGAGAGAGAGGAATTGGGAGAAAAAGAGAGAGAGAAACGTTGATGGATTGCATACTGTATGCACCCCAACTGGGGATCAAACCTGCAACCCATGTGTATGCCCTGAGCAGGAATTGAACTCAAAATTTTTTATGGCATATGGGACAATGCTCCAACCAACTGAGCCACTCAGAAGGCATGGACGTCTGGATTTTAATGTTGAAGGTACTATTCCAGATGTGCTGTATAACCCTTAAGGAATCTCTGCTTAAAAGACAAGTGGAAGCCAATGCAAATTATATGTGTCCCTTTCTAACGTATGCTTATATGCATTGTATATGCTAGTATTTGTGTGATTTTTGTCACATTACTAAAGTTTTCTGAGCTTCTGATCATGTCATTTATTAACTTTATAAATAAACCATAATCAGCAGGATTACTTTGAAGAACAAATAAGCAAATGTATGTCTATCTCTTTGCACAGGATCACATGTAATGAAGCTTTACTGTTACAAGTTACAAATGGGTGAGTTACACCGACTTCTGTTATGACTCATTATCATCACTTGTTTATGAAATACACAGAATTATTGCTGTTTTAGGGGAGGGTTTATACTTTATAAATGCTGTCTCAGGCACACTAAATAATGAGATGAAGGAAAATTGCAGCTAATATGACTGGCAAAGGGCAGGAGTTCAGCTTCCACTTTTCTAAAATATCAGATGGAACAACAGAATTTCCTATTAGAATGCTTTCACTCTATATTTCCTAAGGCTACTGCCCTGTGAGGATCGTCGATCATGAAAGTAGATATGTAACCCATGCCCTAACGCTATTATCTGATGCAGGGGATCTTCAGGGATAAATTTCAAAGTAGATTCCATTGGCTCCACTAAGTGGAATAAGTCAACCCATCAATGAATTAATGAACACTATCATAAAATGTAATCGTAATTGTCTTGGTGCATAACCAAATTCCTACAGAACAAATCTAAAAGTCAGTGTTGAAGGATTGATATTTCTGGAAACCTCACTTGGAGAGGACAAAATGATTCAGGACAGAAGTATCTTGGAGGGCCAAGGACAGGAAGTAGGAATGGACTGAGGCACCAAAAGGCAGGTTAGAGTTGGAGAAATATTGCTGTGCGCAAACTAAGAATAATTAAGCCTGAGAAATTTCCCAGTTGTTACTGGAGGTGGGGACACCTGTGGCATGAGTCGGGGATCTCTGTGTTTTGGCCTCAAAAGGGAATTGGAAAATTCTGAACACCCTGGATTAATTCCCTTACCACACTTCGCTCTAAAGTGAAGGTGTTGGGGTCTTCTTTTGACCTGGTAGAGGAGAGCTCTCCCGCTGTTCTCTCAGCAAACACTGCTGTTTCTGCTGGTTGGGCTGGCGGCTACTTCCATGTGAAGCATTGGGGCTTCGTGACAGTTGGGTCTAGAAATTGTAGATAAAGAAGTTTCATGGCTTCTTTCTCCTCCCACAGCTTTGCCTCCTGGTGCTTGGACTGTGTGTCAGTGAAAACCCAGAAGACAGTTGACAGCTGAGCTAGTGACAATGGCATCACAGGTGAGTTGGGAATTACTGTTTCTACTGAAATGCATCTCCATTGCCAGGAAGTGGATATATTTCTCCTACAAGCATGGATGTTGTGAGTACACGCGAGACTTTTCACAGATCTGAGCTTCAGTTAATTTTCCCCGGTACTCTGGAATGTTCATGTTGGGTCAAAGACGCATTAACTGGCAATCTCTTTCCCATCATTATACTACGATATCCCAGCCTCTAGTAATGCTGTGCATTTATAGGAGAGATGAGAAAAGTTTCACTTTCTTATCGAATTCATGGCTTGGTTAGCAAAAAATGTTACACATTAATCATAAAGGGTGTCCCAAAATTCACGCAAAAAGTAATTTTGATGGAAAGCACAGATTAATAATTAAAAATTGTGAATTTTTTCTTGATTCATAAAGTATATAGTATAGGGTTATGTATGGAATAGCATATCGGGTAAATGGCCTCCACAGCTTTGCTGGCACATATGCACTCTTTTGTTATTGCCTGAGCAGCCGCATTTTCAAAGAAGAATGGTCCGATGGTGCCTCCAGCCCAAAATCCGTACCAAACAGTGACACGTTGTGGATGCATTTGTTTCTCAACAATCACTCGTGGATTTTCTGAACCCCAAATGCGACAATTTTGTCGATTAACCAAGCCATCAAGATGAAAATGAGCCTCATCGAAATTCAGCCACATTTATGTAAAACGGTCATGGAAAATTTCAACAAAAGAGTGCGTATGTGCCAGCAAAGCCGTGGAGGCCATTTACCCGATACACTATTCCATACATAACCCTATACTGTATACTTTATGAATCAATAAAAAATTTACAATTTTTAATTATAGACCTGTGTTTTCTATCAAAATTACTTTTGCGTGAATTTTGGGACACCCTTTATGATTAACTGTAATGGCCTTACGATATTGAAGTGAATACAGGTGAGGAAGGAGCAAAACCTTATAGCCAGAAAGGGCAGCAGATGTTTCCACAGGTGAGTTTGGTCAGTCCACGGTTACAGGTGCTGACGGGCGTACTGATTAGTATTGAAGGAAGATAAATAACGATTATGCCAAAAAAGACAATGAGCAGTCAGTCATTTATTTTTTCCAATCTCAACCCTCTTCCAGTTTTTATAGAATATGTTTGCGCTTTTGAAATCTAAAAAGGAAAACCAAAATTCTCATTATTACCCATGTCTCAAGTTATGAATTTTCTTCTTGTAATTTTCCCTTTCTTCAAATTTGGTTAAGTGGAGGCAATGCATAGGGGGTATTGTTTCCTTAATTTGGGTTGTGATTCAGGAGGAGGAACATAGAAGGTAGAGTGAAACTTAGAGCCTCGTGGAAATTTTTGATGAAGTAAAGAGCCCAGAATAATCAAGTGGTTTCAGGTAAACTTTAGTAGAGAGACAAGATGGAGAAACAAAAGAGGCGATGACAGCGGGTAATTGGAGGTCCCAGAAAAATTGAGAAACGGGGGCCTCGGACCATAGGAAGATTCAGGATACTCCTGGCCTTCAGCACAGATGTCTCAGGGTCTCTGGCTGGTGCTGCTGAGCCGTTATCTTTCGGCTGTGTCACCAGCACCTGAGCTGTGTGGAGACAACGGTGCGCCTGCTGATCCCAAGTCCTGTATGAATTCTGTTCAGTTCTGCAGAATTCTGGGCATTGCTTCAGTTTACTCTGTCATTCACTGAATAATAAACATGGAGCTTGTTTTTAATGTTGCTTGCTACATAGTTACCACTTTACACATGCTCATTGGATCTTAAAAAAAAATTATAACTACCATTACACCAGTTCATTGGTGATCAAACGGAGCTGATAAAGGAGAATAATCTGCACATAGTCATGGTAAAAAGGTGCAAATAGTGGACACTGCATTCCTTCTGATGAGTTTGTAGGTTTCCTTGAAATTGGAGAAGTGTTTTAATTATAAATTTCCAAGTGCAAATTTTGTAATCATCACTTGGAGTCATAATTACAAGTTTACTGGTATATCTCCAGGTTATATTACACCACACCTCATGTTATACTTCTTTACAGTGAAGTTTTATATATTTACTGTGGGTATATCTGAAAGTCAGATGTCCAGGTCAGCAATGAGAATGATGTGGCTGGACCCAAAATACTGTTTGAACTTCTGTATGCTCAGCTGCCACTTTCTTAGTGCCGTAACCTACAGGGACCATCCTCCCCTAGCGATTGGCAGTCCTGGCACCGTCTGAAGCAACGTCCCTGATGTTTTAGGAAGCAGTGTCCTTCGAGGATGTAGCTGTAGACTTCACCCAGGAAGAGTGGGCCCTGCTGGACACACCCCAGAGAAAACTGTTCACAGAGGTGATGCTGGAGAGCATCAGTCATCTGGTCTCGATTGGTGAGTCTCTTCATATGTACTGTGCATGTATGTATTTATTCAGTCTACATGTATGTCAAAAAGCTTTCCCATTTCTTATTCCAAACTTTGTCTTGATCCTTTCATAAGTTTTCCAACTACCTACGGTCAGTAATTTTCTTTACTTTTTACTTGTAGTCAGCTTGTAATCCCAGTAGAATATAATCTTCCTGACATCATTTCATGTCTCCCTTGCTACTCAATATCCAACTCTCACACAGTGGTGGGAACTCACATTTATTTTTTAAATACTCACCAGAGGATATTTTTCCCATTGATTTTTAGAGGTAGTAGAAGGGGATGGAGGGAGGGGAGGGGAGAGAGAGACTCATTAAATGGCAAATGAGTCTCACATCAATGCGAGAGAGAATGTCGATTGGTTGCCTCTCTCACGTGCCCCAATCAGGGCCTGGGATTGAATCTGCAGCTGAGGTACATGCCCTTGACCTGGAATCCTTTGGTCTGAGGGCCAGTGCTCCAACCACTGAGAAAACTGGCCAGGACAGAAACTCACTGTTTCTGAATGTGTAAATAAATGTATTATTTAAAATATATAAATGTTTATTTTGCTGCAGGTACTGTTAGATCAGAACAAAGTATTAAAAATAACAAGACACTGTTTTCCACATAGAACTTAGATTTTTTTTTCTGGTAGAAGTTGTATTCGGCCATAATAGTCAAGCACTGTGAAAACTTATATTTTCTCACTGAATGAAAATATTCATGATTCTACAATCTGTCTTTGAACTTGGGCATGGGCATCAGCAATGATATGTCTTTAATATCTCCTGGGACAAGTTTAAGAGATGTCATTGGCTGACTACCCATGTTACTTTCAGTATACTCTTTCCTGGGCTGATTTTCAGAGGTTATCTTACTTTTCTCATTTAGTTGACCCTGTTTTGATCACCATATACTGTTGTCAGCACAGAACTCAAAATCCATGTATCATTTACATACAAACAGGCAGTCAGCTCTACAAATCATACGTGATTTCCCATTTCAAGGAGGGAGGAGAGCCACTTTCAAGAGAAGGGATTGGTGTTCTGCAAGGCCCGAGTCCAGGTGAGCACCAGAGGCTGTGCTTCAGGAAGAGAAAGAGCCTTGTCAGTAAGTAAGTGGGCCCTAAGGATTACTAGTGGGGATATCTGAGGTTAGTGATATTTTGTAAAACGTAGGGGACAAATTCTTGAGAGGTCATTATATTTCGCAGGTAGCAACTTCTCTTCAAGTGTCTCTCATTATCTTTAACTTTAGGGAACATTATATTCATGTACTTAGAGGAGTTCTCTATTTACATCCCCTCTCCCCCCCAGATCTCCGTAGCTGGAGTTGAGCCCTATAACTCCATCTCGGCACCCCCACCACCCTGGAGCACTCTGATTGTGCCTTCATGGTTGACAGTAAGGCCATCTATGATATCTATGGAAGAAACCTTGATATTGTGCGCCCAACCGACACCTTAACCACCTTATTAGCCAGATTGTGTCTTCCATCATGGCTTCCCTTGAGTTTGAGGAGGCATTGAAAGTTGATCTTACAGAATTCCAGACAGACCTGGTGCCACAACCCCAATCCTCTTTCCTCTGGCCACATAGGCCCCTGTCGTCTCTGCTGAGAAAGCCTGCTATGAGCAGCTTACTGCAGTGGAGATCACCAATGTGTGCTTTGAGCCAGCCAACCCGATGGTGAAATCTGACCCTTCCTTGGTAAATGCCAGGCTTACTGCCTTTTCTGATTTGGTGACGTAGTTCCCAAAGATGTTAGTGCTGCCATTCCCACCATCAAGACCAAGCATACCATCACCTCTGTGGATTGCTGCCCCACTGGTTTCTGAGGTTGCATTAATTAGCAACCTACCACTGTGATACCTGGTGGGAATCTGGCCAAAATTCAGTGAGATACGTGCATGCTGAGCAATGCCACAAAACACCATAGCCGTTGCTGAGACGTGGGCTCTCCTGGACCACAGTTTGGCCTGTTGTATGCCAAGCATGCCTTGTATTCACTGGCATGTGGGTCATGGAGTGGAGGAAGGAGAGTTTTCTGAGGCCCATGAGGACGTGGCTATCCTTGATAAGGACTGTGAGGAGGTTGGAGGATATAGTGCTGAGGACGAGAATAAGGGGAATAGTATTGTCTTGTCTGCTGTCGTTTTATACTCCATTGTCTTAGGACTGTCTTATTCTGTGAAACCGTCCATTGTGTCTGACTTATCAATAAAAGTGATGTGTTTATGTGTTTTTTTAATTCACAAAATGTCCCTTTTCATGGACCTATTCTATGAATATGTCCCTCTCTTTTCCTCCCCAACTTGCCATCTTCATTTTATTTTTCTCATATTCTAGTTCAGAAAATGTCAGTTGATGTCTGTAATGTGTTTTTCCTTAGAGTGTTCCTTACTTTGATGTGCTTTCCCATTTATGTGTTAATATTTAAAACAAATGGGCTGTGGGTCTCTTCAACACTTTAATCTCCCTAATAATTCTCCCTCCTCCCTCCACCCCCTTCGTTTCAGAAAGGAGAGATGATTTTAAAAAACAAGAAATATTATCCACTCAACATTTTCACAAGAAGGACACATCCCTGATCAGTGCAGTGGTAAGCTTTATTGGTGTAAACCTGTTCTTCCAAATAAAGAACTGGAAATTAAATAAGTTATGAGTTTGGCTTAATTATCTAACTAATTAAAGTTGGGATCAAGGGCTCTCACAGCAGAACATTTTGTTAGTTGGGTTTTAGGGAAGAACTTAAACTGAGTCAAAACCATAACCTGAGGTCTTATAAAGAGACAATTGTGCCCTAGCCAGTTTTGCTCAGTGGGTAGAGCGTTGGTCTGTGGACCAACCAAGGGTCCTGGGTTCTATTCCAGTCATGGGCACGTACCTCAGTTTCAGGCTCCTCCCTGGCTTGGTCAGGAGGCAACCAATTGATGTGTTTCTCTGACATCAACATTTCTTTCTGTCTTTTCCTTCTCTCTTCCACTCTTTCTAAAAATCAATGGAAAAATATTCTCGGGTGAGGATTAAAAAAAAGAGAGACAATTGTATAATCCTGGCTCATATACTCAGTCTTTGAAGCAGAATGTATAAAAATTAATCAGATATCTCTGCAGTTGGGATGCCACAAAAGAAAATCTTTATGCATGTGGTTATATAACTAATAGGAACAATTTTGAATGGAGTCTACTGGTATCACTGCATGATTACTCTAAAATTTATATGTAGAGAAATGAATGAAGGAATGAATGAATATGGATAAACCTTTAACAGTCTCATTTCCTTTCAAAAAGCAGAGATTTTACACTCAAGAAGAGCCTTTTGAATGTAATGATTTGGGAGAAAAGTGGACTGAAATCTTAACATTGACTCGGTGCATGATACCTCACATGGGAAAGAAACCCCATATCATACAAGAATTTAGAAAAGTGATCAATTACTTTAATCAATATAAACAAATTGATGCTAGAAATAAATTGTTTGAATGTCAACGTGGGAATGCTTTGATTCAACTCTCAGCCGTTAGACAACACAGTAATACTCAAATTGGAGAGAAGTCATTTGAATGTCATGTATGTGGGAAATCCTTTGGTAACAGTTCTAACTGTAGACGACATGAGATTATTCACACTGGAGTGAAACCACATGGATGTCATCTATGTGGAAAGGCCTTCACTCATTGTTCTGACCTAAGAAAACATGAAAGAATTCACTTTGGAGAGAAACCTTATGGATGTCATCTGTGTGGGAAAGCCTTCAGTAAAAGTTATAACCTTAGCCGACATGAGATGATTCACACTCGAAAGAAACCACATGAATGCCATCTATGTGGGAAGGCCTTTACTCAGTATTCTGACCTTACAAAACATGAAAGAACTCACTTTGGAGAGAAACCATATGGATGTCATCTGTGTGGGAAGACATTCAGTCAGCCTTCTTACCTTAGACAACATGAGAGAACTCACAATGGAGAGAAACCACATGAATGTCATCTATGTGGGAAGGCCTTTACTCATTGTTCTCACCTTAGAAAACATGAGAGAACTCACACTGGAGAGAAACCATATGAATGTCATCTGTGTGGAAAAGCCTTTACTGATTCTTCTGTCCTGAAACGACATGAGAGAACTCATACTGGAGAGAAGCCATATGAGTGTCCTATATGTTGGAAAGCCTTCACTGATTCTTCTGTTCTTAAACGACATGCGAGAACTCACACTGGAGAGAAGCCATATGAGTGTCACCTCTGTGGGAAAGCCTTCAATCACTCTTCTGTCCTTAGACGACATGAGAGGACTCATACTGGCGAGAAACCATATCAATGCAATATATGTGGGAAAGCCTTCAACAGAAGCTATAACTTTGGACTGCATAAGAGAGTTCACACTGGAGAGAAACCATACAAATGTTACCTATGTGAAAAAGCCTTCAGTAAATATTTTAACCTTAGACAGCATGAGAAAACTCACACTGTAAAGGTTATAAATGTGGAAGATTCACTACCCGTTGATTCAGACTCTAAACACCCTTAAAGGACTCACATGTTGGGGGGGAAAAGCAGTTTGAAATCCGTGTGGAAGAGCCTTTTTTCATCCTTATTTCATTGAAGTTAAATAAATATGGGGAGAATCCATATGTATGGCAGCCACTTGACAAACTCTGTACACAGTGGGCTGACTTAGAGAAAAACTTAAAGCAGTGAATGTGTTGGGATCTTTATTACACAGTTCTGTTTTAAAAAATGCCCTGGCGGATGGAGATAGAGAGGCATGGTGCCAGCAGTGTGGCAGGGGGTGAGCTGGCAGAGTGGGAGACTGCAGTGGGGCAAGGGCTGGGGAACTGTTGTGAGGAGGTGGGGGCCTGCAGGTCCTCAGTACAGCAGGATCTGGACTCCTGCCTGGACCAGGGGGCACTGCTGGCTAGAGCCACTGTCACCACCCACAGGATGGCAGGGATTTCGGAGCACTGTGATGTACCCCATCAGCTGCATCACTGAGTGACTTGGACTGGCTCTGAGTCTGACCTGGGGCTGACCTGACCCCTGGTTCCTGTCCTCAGTCAGGACTCTGAGAGCTGGAGACCACATGAGTTCCTTCCTGGCTCCTGCCACCACCACGCAATTTGAATGATACTCCATGCCAGCAAGGTCTGGGCTGGAAGTTGATCTATATCAGGATCCAGAACCCATTTCTAAACATCAGTGAGATCTTAAGACTCTGGAATGGGAATCTATTAGCCCAAGTACTTGATATGAGCTGGGATTAAACAGGAACAGGGTGGGATGGGATGAGAATAAGTACTATCTTGATTAAGGTGAAGCCAACTGGCATGAAGCAGACCCTTAGTGGCCTGAGATGGTCTCTGAGCAAGTGCTTTTATAAGCTTCTTGCTGTGTTTTGCCTTAAGAGTGATGAGGCAGGAACCAGAATCTGGGGTTTCTCAGCTAGACAAAAGATTTAGTTCATCTAACGCAGTGGTCAGCAAACTCATTAGTCAACAGAGCCAAATATCAAAAGTATAACGACTGAAATTTCTTTTGAGAGCCAAATTTTTTAAACTTAAACTATATAGGTAGGTACATTGTTATTAACTTAATTAGGGTACTCCTGATGCTTAGGAAGAGCCTAAGAGGCTCAACGGGGCCAAAGAGCCGCATGTGGCTCACGAGCCGCAGTTTGCCGACCACAGATCTAACCCATGAATGAATGGAGGAATCAGATCAGAGGAAGTCTATGTATGTAATCAGTGCAGGAATGCCTCTGTTTATCATTTATCCTTTATACAAATTAGCAAACTGCAGAGGAGAAAAATTCTAGCTCTGTAATCATTGTGCACTATTCTACTTAGCACCAGTCTTGGTGTGCACAAAATAATGTATTGTCAGTTAACTGCTAAAACAAGAAATAAATGGAAAAAATCCAATAGCAGGAGGGCAAAGCCTCTTTAAGATTAGCAGATAATCTGGAAAATTCTATGGAAAGTAGTAAGATGTTACTTATTAATCAGCACTTGTAAAGCAGGTGAGGATTCACATTATTGAATACTCAGTGTAACAAATGATGGAATTTTCAGTGACTTCTCATTGCTTAGCACTAGTTATCTCACTGAGAAAGGGGATAAACTTTTAGATGGATTTCACATTAGAAATTTTAGACTGGCTAAAATTATTGGACCATTAAGCAAACAATTCAGCAAAATATCCAGAATTTTACCAAAGACTTCTTCCTGAAAACATAAGATAAAATTCACAGTTGTGAAGCACTCTGGGAGTGTAGAATGCACAATTTTGGTAGAAATAATATGGTCAAACTAAAATGATTAGTACTGAAAAAATGCAAGTATTGGTGATAAAAATTAGGTTGGTTAAATTCGTTTGCTTACACTGGTATAAACACATGTATTTGGGTGAGTTATAAAATATTAAACATGAGTTAAAATATAGAGGATACAAACCATATTCTAACTGTATTATTAATGTTATATGTATTGAAATTTTAAATGAAAGAATGATTTACCTCTATTTTTACATATAAAATGTTTAAATCAGAATTTTGACACCCTAGCCACTTAGTCTCAGTGGAGAGAGTGTCAGCCTGTGGACCCTTTGTCCTGGGTTCGATTCCAGTCAAGGGCACATTTAGTTGCAGGTTTCTCCCCTGCCGGGGCACTGGTCAGGGCTCATGCACGAGGCAACCAACCCATGTGTTTCTCCCACATCAATGTTTCTCTCTGTCTTTCCTTCTCTCTCCCACTCTCCCTAAAAATCAATGGCAAAATATCTTGGGGGGAGGATTAACTTTTTTTTTTTTTTTAAGAATTTTGACGATAATAATGACATAAAAATTCTCCACAGTGAAAAACATGGTATCACATTAAAACCTTGATGGTTTCTTAGAGGAACCTGCTTTAATTATCTGCACTTCCCTAATTTTTTGTGGGTGCAAATGTATCAACCACATGTCGATCCTTTGTCATGACCTGTCTCTTTTACTATATGGTATTGCTGGCCCTGATGGAAATCACACCTTTTGTTCCTCTGCCTCGTATTTCTCCCTTATTGCTGAAGTGTGAAAAGCCCGGTGTCAAAGCTCACATAGGCATAGCCAGGCTCTCCTTTAATGCTTTCAGGGGGCATGTGGTTCTTATGTGATCTACATAGAGGTGTGTTTCCTTAGTGTGTGTGTGACTTAGAGGGTATAGGCCTTTATGGCCTCTGTGAAAGTTCACTATGGAAGGTCCACATGTGATTGAACATTGTTGTTTTACATGTCGTCGTTCGGACTGTGTGTTAAGGTTTGCCTGTGTTGAAAGGGTTGTGTGATAAGTGTTGGCTCAGTGTGTGTTGTCATTACCTTTCAGAGGGTGTGTGAGGTGAGAAGCATTGTCTACCCGGCATCAGTCCACAGTTATCACCCTTGGAGCACCCATGGAGTCTCGCCCGTGGGCCCTGCCAGGATTAGAAGCGGGAGGGGCCAGGTAATCCAGGGTCTGAGTGGTTCCGAGGTTAGGGACCTGTGGATATCAGTGATTGTGGCACTGACTGGGGCTAAAGATTAGGGACTGAGTCACAAAGACCTATGGTAGAAAGCCTGGTAAGTTTGTCAATTGAAGATGCTAAGTTCTCCACCAGTGGGGAGAACTAAAGCCACTTTGAAGCAACAATCCCAAGGCAAACGTGGGAGGAATGAGGGGCAGACCCAGAAATGCCTGGAGTAGGTCAGAAGAGGCATAAGCCTACTCATTCTGACCATACCTTTCAGGGTCCCACCCTACCAGGCCCTAATCTACTAGGCTGAAGCCCCACCCTGCTTCTGCTCATTTCAGGGTGAGGCCACACCCTTACTGACTCAGGCTTGTCTGCTGCCAAGCAAAGTGGAAAAAGCAGGGGGGCTCTCCTTGCCCATGGTGAAGAGTAAGAAGACTGAATGTTGCTAATGACTCATTATCTCTGCAAAGATTGGGTTGTCAACCAAGTGACATCAGATTCTATTTCATGAAATGATTGATCAGTTCAATGACTTTCTCAATTTGGCGGATCAACACCCATTGTGCATATTTACCCCTTAAACCCCCTGCATCAGATTATAGAATTGGAGAAGTTAATGGGAAATAAAAAGTGGATACTAATAGAGTTTATATATTTTAAGTTACTGTTTTGGTAGAAAACAGCATTGATAAGACTTGTACAATGGCAGTAGGGTGGAAGTAGCTGACCTCTAGTGTAAAGGAGGACTCACCAGACACCAAATGGCGAAACATGGCCAACTACACTCTGATACACAGGGAAGGAGCTCTCTGGTCTCTTCTCCCAAAGTCTGCACACTCCAGCTTTTTTTGGATAAAGAGACATAAGGGAAAACCTAGTCACAGATGAATTTCATAGACTCACCCTAATCACACAAGCATTAAACATAGTGCAGCGGTTCTCAGCCTGTGGGTCGTGACCCCTTTGGCGATCGAACGACCCTTTCACAGGGGTTGCCTAAGGCCATCCTGCATATCCGATATTTACGTTACGATTCATAACAGCAACATTACAGTTATGAAGTAGCAACAAAAATAATTTTATGGTTGGTTCACAACGTGAGGAACTATTTAAAGGGCCAGAAGGTTGAGAACCACTGATAGTGCCTTCCCTGGGATATCCCCAGCCTTCATCTTGATTGGATTCAGCAAACAAAAAGTTAAACATCTGATTAAACAATGGAGAACAAGGCCATTTTCAAGGATAATTTGAAAATATTCTTCCTTTATACATGTTTGTTATTTCCGTTCACTTTTAGGAAATATACTTTTTAAAAAAATATATTGATTTCAGAAAGGGAGAGAGAAACATCAATGAGAATCATTGATCTGCTGTCTCCTGCATGCCACCCCACTGGGGATCAAGACCACAACCCAGGCATGTGCCCTGACCAGGAATTGAACCATGACCTCCTGGTTCATAGGTAGACCCTCAACCACTGAGCCACACCGACTGGGCCAGGAAACATACCCTTTAATGAGATGTTGATCTAAATGCCAGCAACTTGAGATAGGAATTTGGGTGGTTGAGAATTTTTTATTTAGAAAACATCTTATTCCTAATCTTTAACACACACCATACAAACATGTAGGGCTTCTGTAACATCACACAATTCCTGGGTACAGGAACAATAATAATAAGACGGTACTTTTAATGACTTTTTATTGATTTTCAAAGAGAGGGAGAGTGATACATCTAGATCTTTTAAGGAAACCTTTATGCCTCATCCTAATTTCTAATCCCTGGCTAGGCTCAATGGCAAAAGATGAAAGTCTCTAAAGATGGTGCTTCATGGGAAATCACGCCAGCGCTCCTGGCGCAGTCCGTCTCCTAGGACGGCCTTGTTACAAGCACCAGCCACCTGCAGCAGGGACATGTGCCGCTCATCAGCCACTCGTCTACGCGGGCCACGTGGAACAGGTGCATGCATAGCAGACACCTAATGGCGTTTCCAGGGACAAGGTCCATCAGATCACACACTCCTGGACGTTGTCTTCGCCGTCTCTTCTGTGGTCATAAATGCCTATTGGCAGTTGCTGTATGAGGCTGAGTCTTCGAGCTCTCCTGACTTTTTGCCCCGAGATGTGGGATCGGAGGCAATTCCCCATCTCTGGGCTGGACATGTGGTCTGTGCACTCTTTTGCAGTTCACCTCCTGCCCTTCTACCTGGATTCCAGAGAAAGAACAATTTTATTAAATGTGACTCCCTGCTTGCAGTTGTATGTAATGTAAGTAGACCTTATGGGTCCTCAGGAAAGCCCTGCTGGTTTGGTTTTTACCAATTTAACAAACATGATCAGGCCTTCAGAAAGCTTTGGTAACATGGCTCAAAGATGGCACAGCTAGAATTTTAATTTTGGTTTAAGTTGTTTTTGAAACTCAAATTTCTAAACATAACCATACCATCTTGAGGGTTACACATCACACCTAGGTTTTACCAGAAATTGTCTACGCTCAGGTCAGTAACCAGAGACCCCTTTCTGTAACTACAGCCTTCTTGACTTTCAGCTGGTACATGCACCGGTCCACATGCCCAGATGCCCCTACCACCTGAGAATCTAGTCCATCAGTCTCCCAAACTCAACAGTCCTCATATTTTACTGACTATTCAATCCACATCCACTCACTGCAATGCATAGGAAGTGGGACCTAGCCTCATGGCCATTCTGACCAATGTACCACATCGACTGTTCCAGTGACCCCAGATCATTCTCAATTCAGGGGCTGCGCCTGACAGAGCTCATGACTAGGATATTGATCCTGGTCTAAGCAGACTCGCCTCCAGAGCCTTTCCAGTGCATCCGTCCTATACTGTACTTAATTTCAAGCCTTCCCCAGGACTTGCTGAGCACACATGCCCCCTACTCTGGCTTTCTTATACAGATGGGGTTGCCTCCTACTACACAGACGAATTAGATCCTTTGAGGAATGCCTCAGCTCCCTGCCAGGAAGTTGACAATCATCCCTGCATTGGTAACCTTCCACTACTTTTGGAAGAAGAAACTTTCTACTAGACGTGTTCAACCTCCCTTTCCTTTCTTGGAAACTGTTGTCAGTTATATATGTTCAAAATCTGGTTTACCAGCCACCTCTCCTACTTTTTCTAGTCATTCTTATTACTAGAGGCCCAATGCATGAAATTCGTGCAAGAGCAGGCCTTCCATCCCCCGGCTGCCAGCACTGACTTCCCTCTGGCACCTGGAACCTGGGCTTCCCTCCCTCTGGCCGTCAGCAGGCACTCAGGACCTGGGCTTCCCTTGCAGCCCCGGCCTCGTCCAGAAGGGGGAAGGGCGTCTGTTCTAATTAGCATATTACTCTTTTATGATTATAGATTGTCTCTTCCATTTTCACTTATTTTTCACTAGTTTCTGCTTCAGCTTGCCATCAAATGAAAGCTGAAAAGGTAGTTCCTGTTTTCTCACATGCCCTCACTCTGACTTGCTGAGGTGACCAGTTATCTCAGCATGAATACGTCTTGTTAATACCACCAAGTTCTTCCCATGAAGCACCTAAGGCATATGTCTCTGACTTCTGCTTGGAACCAGAGTTGGACTATGAGCCCCCCTGGGACCTCTGTTTCTCTGCGACATCTCTGACATACACGACCTGCCCTGCCCTTCCAGCGGTCAGGACAGCAGAGGCTGCGGGCACACCGCTGTCTGCGCCCAGATGCTGGCTCCTGCACCACTTGTGCCTGTGGCCCATGGGAATGCGTTAGGAAATGGGGGGCCTATGACAGAGGACCGGCATGCAACCCAGGACTCTTTGGTCTGCAGGCCCCACTGTGCCCACTGAGCCCACAAGGGCCACGGTGACTTAGTAATTTCGCCTCAGGATGACATCTTCCAAGTCCACGCTCGCTTGTCTTCTTTTTTAAAAAAGATTTTTTAAAAAAATACATTCCATTGATTTTTTACAGAGAGGAAGAGAGAGGGATAGAGAGATAGAAATATCGATGAGAGAGAAACATCGATCAGCTGCCTCCTGCACACCCCCTACTGGGATGTGCCTGCAACCAAGGTACATGCTCTTGACCGGAATCGAACCTGGGACCCTTGAGTCCACAGGCCTACGCTCTATCCACTGAGCCAAACCGGTTAGGGCATCGCATCTCTTCTGCAGAAACATTTTCTCTGGCAGAGCGAGCTCCTGCCATGTTCTAGAATACCATTAGGGCAGCAAAGCCAGGCACGGCTATGACCAATCCCTCCCCAGAGAGGCCACATGAAGTAGTGACGGGGAGCGGTTCCACCGGCCCCGAGGCTGACTGGGGAGAAGGGAATTCCACGGGTGACAACAGGGGCATTCTGAGGACACTGCTCAGTGAGATGGCATCGCAGGAGGACAGGCACTGCCCGGGCCCAAGAACCTGAGGCACCTGCAACAGTCCAGGGCGAGGAATCAGACCAGAATTGGTCAGATTGTTGTTGTCAGGGGCTGGGGGAGGGGAGGGAGTGGGTCATGCAGGGCAGGAAGTCTGAGGAGCAGATGGAACAGTCTCTAGGCTCACTGGGCAGCGCCTGCCCCAGTCAGTGCTGGGCCCCACTTCAGACGGGGCTCCAGCAGGGACACGTGCTGGTGGAGGCTGGGCTCTCCCATCTAAGACCAACCCTACTCCGCACTGGGCCAAGCAGGCTGCTCTGATTACAGCAAGTGGCGCCTGGGTTTCCCTCCGTGACATTAGCGTGAAGTCCTCTCACCTGTACTGCTCAGGGCACTGACTGCCCTTCCCTTCCCTTCGCTTTCTAGGGTCTCAGAAGGGCCCAGCTTCCCTCGGAAGGATCTGATGAGACAAGGACCCCCGCCCCTCCTCAGTGCTGCCTGGAGGACTGCCAGGAGGTGCAGGGAGCAGGCGCATTCCAGGTGCGCTGGGGAGATGCCCCGTGTAGGACTGAACGGGTTTGTTCCGAATCTCTATGTACTCATTTCAAACCCCACAAGATCCCCCTTCCACGTTTACACAGATGGCTGCTCTTTTTTCTGTTTCTTTTTTTATTGGTTTCAGAGAAGAAGGGAGAGGGAGGGAGGGCGGGAGGGAGGGACAGAGGCAGAGAGAGGAGAGAGAGACATGAATGATGAGAGAGAATCATGGATCGGCTGCCTCCTGCAGGTCCCACACGGGATCCAGCCCACAACCCAGGCATGTGCCCCGACCAGGAATCCAACAGCGACCTCCTGGTTCACTGGTCGATGCTGTACCACTGAGCCACCGCCGGGCCACAGGGCCGCTTTAACCTCCCGCCTCTCAGGGTTGATGCAAGATGCTCTCTCAGCCTCTGAAGCACAATCCCGAGAGTACAGGAGAGTGACGTGCCCTCAGCACAGCTGAGCACAGCCGCTCCCTTCCCACAGACAGCGCCACTCCTGCAGCCCATACCCACCAATCCGATCCAGCAGGGGAACACCACAGCTCAGGGAGGTAGCTACCCATGGGCTCCTCGGGTTCTCAGGCCTCCACACATGGACTTGGTTATACTATTAACTTTCTCCAGTTTGCAAAGCACAGATAATAGGGCTCAATGTATGAGCCTATTCCTAGAAATGTCTTACATGCTTCCATGTAGACCCTATGGGTTAGTCTGGAGAACACTGCCCAATAGAGGGACCTAGCACAGGCAGCACCTCACCCATTTACCCAGTCCTTCTGTTACCCATCCTGACAGGCTGACTTAAAACACGCTACTCTAGGCTTCCTCCGTAGAGAGAGACGAGAGAGGTTATGGCAATAAAGCCAATTTCCCATGGATATGACCTGTCTCCAGGGTTACATCTTATGTGGTGTAGAAATACTAAGAAAAAGTGTTCTGTGCCTGAATGACTTTCGTATTTCAATCAAAGGAATTTGGATGATTTCCCCGGCCACAGGCACGTGACTTCCTCCGCACCAGGCTGACAGGCATGGGCTGGGAGGCCCAGCGGCTTGGTTCTTTGCAGTGTGGACAAGACCTTGTGGTAGTGGGGGCCCTGCCTTGTGCCCTGAAACCCTCCTGGCACAAGTCCTGACTTGGGGGTTCACCAGCAGCACCATGAGGACCTCTCGTGTCCAGGGTCAGTCCCAGCAGCGAGTCCCCGTCACCTCGTGGGTTGGTGGGCCACTGAGCATGTCCCATTGTATCCACCCACTGAGCAACCACAAGGAGGCAGAGATGCCCAGAGAGAAGGAAAGACCTGGAGGGAGTGACAAAGTGGTGCTGAGCCCTGCAGCCGAACCGCATCCCAGCAGCTCCAGTGTCTGATCCTGACCCTCCACAGCTCTTTTCATCAGTAACTGGAGGGTCCTGAGTGTAAACTGGGGAGACAGGTTAATACATGACAGAGGACCAGACGGTGGCCTTTGAAATTGTCTTTATTTCTGAACATTCCTTTCCAACCATCCACCCAGGATTGACTCCCACACATGCAGCTGGAGGCCCAACACCTCTCCCCGTCCCCAAGCAAATCAGATTCCTGTTTCTGATTGTAGGACACTTTGCCTTTGAGATCCCATGAACTCCCCAACCTTTGCCCCTGCAATTCTGTACCCGGGCTGGGTCCCTCCCTTCCCCCATTCACACTGAGCATGAACCTGAAACGGGGGTACCCCCTGCATAATGCACCCCGGTCGGAGGTTTCAGCTTCCAAAGTTCCAGAAAGAAGCCTTTGCTGGGTGCACCCAGTGAGCAGGGTCACTACAGGGGCACATCACGGGCTCCATGTCATGAAAATGCCACCTCATAAACCTTCCTATGTCTAAAGTGCTTGGTGGCAAGCTGGATGGTCCGGGGCTGTCCTAACTCCCTCAGTACCATCGTGAGCTCAGCCCGGATCAGGGCAAGTCTCTCCTTGTTGACGGTCCCCCGGGTCCTGTAACACTCCAGGGGGATGGGGTACACCTCGCGCCCTAAACTGCGCAGCCCGGTTGTGTGGCGCAGCAGCTTCTCCACGGTGGCCACGGGGAAGTTGTTCATATAGATGGTGAAGGTTCTGAGCTGGTGGCAGTGGCCCAGGACAGGCAGGATGGCCTCGACGTGGGAGTCCCCCATCCCACAGTTATCCAGACCCAGGAACTGGAGGGTGGGTGCCACTGCCTCCAGCAGAGCTCGGAGGGGCTCACTGAAATCCGCAAGGCTGACTTCAGTTAGATGCAGGACCCTCAGCTCCCTGAGGTTCGGGCACTGGAACAGGTGTGTCAGGTCTGAATGCGTCATCCGCGGGCAACACATTAGGCAGAATTTGTACAAGGGAACCTGCAGGCACCTGGGGAGACACAGAGCAGTTAGTGCGGGGGGGATGGGAGTAGCCGGTAGAGAGGGTCCTGCAGGTGACAGAAGATGGATTTGCCCAAGTCCAGGGCTGTCTTCACAATCTGATGAAGGCCAGCAGCTGGGACACCCAGTCTCCTTTTAGGCTGGGACAAGTTCACCGCATGGCCAGAGCTTCCTGTCCTCAGCTGCCAAGCAGCGCACTGCACTCTGGAGGGTGACTGGACAGAAGGAAAACCCCGGGAACCTGCTCAGAGAACCCGACACAGTGTCTAGGTTAAGGGTGGGCATCCCTGAACCTTAAGTTTGGGAGACAAAACCAAGAATGCTGTCAACTCAGGCTTCCTTCTCTCCACGGCTTGGGTTCCAGGCCCGAGATATCTGGGCAACATGAGGTTAGTTCATGTAATACATAAACAACAAACATGGCACTAACAGGTTTGACTCTGTGGATAGAGCGTTGGCCTTTGCATTGACGTGTCTCAGGTTTGAGTGCCACTCAAGCACATGCACCTCATTTGCAGGCTCAATCCCTGGCCCTGGTTGGGGCATGAGCAGGGGGCAACCAATCGATATGTCACTCTCACATAGATGTTTCTCTCTCTCTCTTCCCCTCCCTTCCACTCTCTAAAAATCAATGGGAAAAATATCCTCAGGTGAGGATTTAAAAAAGGGAGAGAGAGAGAGAGAGAGAGAGGGAACCTGGAAAGATCATGCAGGGACAACTGGGAGGCCAGTCTGCAGAGGCGACTTCTACCACAAACCACCTGTCACTCTTAGCAGTCCTTTCCCTCCCGCTCCCTTAGTTGCAGGATCCTGCCTTTCCTTCCTGCTAATGACCTTCCTGGAGCCCAGGACCACCTCTGACCGACTGGGAAGCTGAGACAGGCTCACGTGTGTTCACATGGCCGGTGGGCACAAAGATTCTGTCTGGAAATGCTCCATCCCATGTGGCTTTTTCTCCACCCGCCCCCTTCCTAAGTCCTGGTCACTTAGACACGTCTCCCTAAGGAAGAATTCACAGACCCCGGCTCGCTGGGTCACTCATTGAGCCAGCTCTGCTACCCCTCCTGACAGGCAGATTTTAAAACATGCTTCTCGAAGAGAAACCAAGATGGCGGCATAGGTTAACACCGGAATTTGCTGCCTCGAACAACCACTTCAAAAATACAACTAAAAGACGGAACGGACATCATCCAGAACCACAGGAAGGCTGGCTGAGTGGAAGTTCTACAACTAGGAGGAACCGAGAATCAGAGGAGGCGCAGTGCTGAAGTAAAATACTAAGGTGCGGAATGAGCGCGGCTCGGGCTGGTGGCTGAGGGCGCGGTTGTCTGTTTCAACCCGGAGGGAGCCTCAGACTCTGAGCTCCAGATCCGGGCGAGTCTCTAGGGACCCAGACTCAAACGGGAGAAGCAGGACTGTCTGGCTACGGTCCCTCCGAGGTTTGCAGCGGTTGCTGGGACAGAGAGGCAGAGCCCCTGGGGTCGGACTGAGAGCAGCCATAACTGCTCCCTCCTCCGCCCTGTTGATCCCCTGGGACCCGCCCCGCCCAAGCCCTGCACAGAGGCATTTGCCGATAGCCTCAGGCAAAGGCTAGATTAGCACCTCCCTAGAGGACACAAGTTCTTCCACTGCAGACACAGCTGATTAACACAGCCAGTCGGCCTGGAAGTCAAATCCCTCTAGTATTAACTACAACAATCAAGGCTTAACTACAACAAGACTGTGCACAAAGACCACTAGGGGGTGTACCAAGAAAGCATAAAAAATGCGGAGACAAAGAAACAGGACAAAACTATCAAGGGAGGATATTGAGTTCAGAACCACACTTTTGAGTTCTCTCAAGAGGCTTCTAGAGTCTGTCGATAAACTTGATGAGATGTACAGGAAATCTAATGAGACCCTCGATGGTGTGATAAAGGACCATCTAGGAAGTAAGCATACACTGACTGAAATAAAGAATATTATACAGACTCCCAACACCAGACCAGAGGAACGCAAGGATCAAGTCAAAGATTCGAAATTTGAAGAAGCGAGAAACACCCAACCGGAAAAGCAAAATGAAAAAAGAACCCAAAAATACGAAGATAGTGTAAGGAGCCTCTGGGACAGCTTCAAACGTACCAACATCAGAATTATAGGGGTACTAGAAGATGAGAGAGAGCAAGATATTGAAAACCTATTTGAAGAAAAAATGACAGAAAACTTCCCCCACCTGGTGAAAGAAATAGACTTACAAGTCCAGGAAGTGCAGAGAACCCCAAACAAAAGGAATCCAAAGAGGACCACACCAAGACACATCATAATTAAAATGCCAAGAGCAAAAGACAAAGAGAGAATCTTAAAAGCAGCAAGAGAAAGAAACTCAGTTACCTACAAGGGAATACCCATACGACTGTCAGCTGATTTCTCAACAGAAACTTTGCAGGCCAGAAGGGAATGGCAAGAAATATTCAAAGTGATGAATAGCAAGAACCTACAACCAAGAGTACTTTATCCAGCAAAGCTATCATTCAGAATTTAAGGTCAGATAAAGAGCTTCACAGATAAGGAAAAGCTAAAGGAGTTCATCACCACCAAACCAGTATTATATGAAATGCTGAAAGGTATCCTTTAAGAAGAGGAAGAAGAAGAAAAAGGTAAAGATACAAATTATGAACAACAAATATGCATCTATCAACAAGTGAATCTAAGAATCAAGTGAATAAATAACCTGATGTACAGAATGAACTGGTGATTATAATAGAATCAGGGACATAGAAAGGAAATGGACTAACTATTCTTGGGGGGAAAAGGGGTGTGGGAGATGCGGGAAGAGACTGGACAAAAATCGTGCACCTATGGATGAGGACAGTGGGTGGGGAGTGAGGGCGGAGGGTGGGGTGGGAGCTGGAAGGAGGGGAGTTATGGGGGGAAAAAAAGAGGAACAAATGTAATAATCGGAACAATAAAGATTTAATTAAAAGAAAAAGAAATTCTGAACATCACCTCAAAAAAAAAATAAAGTATTTTAATGAAAAAATAAATAAATAAATAAAACATGCTTCTCTAAGGTGCTCACGGGACACCACCCTCAAAGCAGCCAACCAGACCCTCCCTTGCCATTCTGGAGCTGCGTCCACTGTTCCCCAACTCACCTGAGCACCTGGTCCAGACGGCCTGGGAGGAAGGAAAGAGAACACATGTGGAGGTCCCGGAGGTGCCGCAGCCTGAGCATCTGAGAGAGGAATTGGGAAAAGGATTTCTGCTCCTCCTGATCCAGCCTTTCCCCCTCCGGCTCCCCTTCCTCTTGCACCTCTGCCTCCTCCCTCTCCTGCACCTCTGCATCCTCCCTCTCCTGCACCTCTGCCTCCTCCCTCTCCTGCACCTCTGCCTCCTCCCAATCCTGCACCTCTGCCTCCTCCCACTCCTGCACCTCTGCCTCCTCCCAATCCTGCACCTCTACCTCCTCCCAATCCTGCACCTCTGCCTCCTCCCTCTCCTGCACCTCTGCCTCTGGCTCCCCTTCCTCCTGCTCTTCTGCCTCCTGCACCTCTGCCTCCTCCCACTCCATCACCTCTTCCTCCTCCCTCTCCTGCACCTCTGCCTCCTGCTCCCTTGGCTCCTGCACCTCTGCCTCCTCCCACTCCACCACCTCTTCCTCCTCCCTCTCCTGCTCTCCTCTCTCCAACTCCTCTTCCTCCCTCAACCCCTGCTCCTCTTCCTGTTGTACTTCTTCCTCCCCCTCCTCCTCATAGACTTCAATCAACTCTCCCATGAGAAAGATTTCCTTCAGGTTACTCATCGTTCCCAGGTAGAGAGAAAATGTCCCCAGGGTGGACAGGTCCCAGGTGCAGTTCACGTCCACTTCCTGGATGCAGCCCAGCCGCACCCTATCCAGGACCCTCCTGACCCTCTGGAAGGGCACCTCAGAAATCCTCAGTGTCTTGCAGCACAGGTGTAGCAACCCTTCCCTCTGCTGGGCCCATTGGATGATGTGCATGAAAAACTCATCCCGGTCCCTTTCATCGAAGGTAAGGTCTAGGAACACCTCCAAGGGAGCCAGGGGATGCTCCATGCTGGGGCTGGAGCTGTGCATGGTCAGTAGTTCTCTCAGTGAGCAAGTCTCGGTGCTGGCTCCAAGCCACATATCCCAGAAGTTGGCACCCGTGTCCCTTAAATCCAGCACCCGCAGTTTGCACCTCCTGTGGGGAGAAGAGGACATTAGCTGAGATTCTTGCAGGTCAACAGGGCATTGGCTGAGGTGCTTTATGGACTGTGTGTGTGTCAGCGGTTGAGCATCGACCTATGAACTAGGAGGTCACAGTTCAATCCCCAGTCAGGGTACATGCCTGGGTTGCAGGCTCAATGCCCAGTGGGTGGGGGGAGTGTGTGTGTGTGCAGGAGGCAGCTGATCAATGATTCTCTCTCAGCATGGAAGCTTCTATCACCATCTCTCCTTTTCTCTCTGAAATCAATAAACATTATATGTTTTTAAAAAGATCGACTGAGGGAGGGCAGATCAGAATGAGAGTGAGCGTCTGAGTTGAGGCACCAATCAGACTGCACCCCCACCCTGAGCTTCTACTTTGAATCCCAGGGGCAGCTTCTCCCTTGCCCTCCTCCTCCCTCTGCTCTGCTGTGCTCATCCCCTTCCCTTCCATCCCTCCTGCTCAGCACTTGGAGTACCTGTAAGTCCCACTGGGAGGAGGCAGGGCAGGTTTTGCAGGTGCCCCTGCCCAGTTGGCATCCCCCCACTTCCCACAGTGACCTGGGCAGCATGCAAGGGCTCCCCGAGCCTCACTGGCATGGTCAGAAACTTCAGGTCCACCCTCAGGCCCTCCAAACACCCTGACCTCCACTGTCTCCCAGATGCTCAGTCAGGACCCTACCAGGCACCTGGAGCAGCCTTACCTGGGCCAAACCTCCTGGGCAAGCAGAACGTCAAGTGCGTCCAACACGGCTTTTAAGCCCGCGGCCCGGGTTGGGGCATGATCGGGGGGACGCTGCATCAGGACCCCCAGAGGGAGGACAGTGAAGGGCCAGGCTTGGGCCAACGCCTTCAGGAGCTGGGGGCGGCGTCCACCGCGGTAGGCCATGGCGAACAGGTGCGGGAAGAGCTCGGCAGGCAGGTCCTCCAGAGCGGCGATGGCCGAGGCCTGGTCCCTCAGCAGGCGCTTGGCTGCCAGCTCCAGGAGTGTGGGTGGCATCCGGATGCTCATCTTCAAGGTGCCCAGAAAGGAATCCTGCAGAAACGTCGAGGGAACAAGACATCCACGTCAGGCCAAGCCTTTGAGCCCCATCAACTCACACCCCTTCCCTCAGAGGAATCAACTCAGGGCCAAAGCCACAGCCTGGCAATGGTGAGAGCCTCGGTTTGGTGAGTCCCATTCTGGGCTCGGTGGCCACAGAGCCATAGCTCTCCCCTGTAGGCCCCAGACAAGCATCTCAGAAGCACCCACAGCTTTCATTCCAGTCTGACTAGCACGTGGGTACTCAGGGGCCTAAAAGCTGACCCCTACCTTTTTGGGGGGTAAGTTTCAGACCCATTTGGGACACAAACTAAATAGTTAAAATGTCCAAAAATAAAACCCCCAACAGTTAAGATGTTTTCATTGAGGGCAGTAGGGGGTGTGTGTCAGGGAATCAGCTTGTTTAGACATTTAAAAATAAACCAAAGCCCAAATCCAATGTTTGGAATTCAGGTAAAGCTACACTTAGACGTGATATCAAAGCATTCAATCTGTTAGTCTGTAATGAAACAAAAAGGACCCTAGGTGGTTTGCCTCAGTGGATACCGGTTCAGCCTGTGGACTGACGTGTCCCCAGTTTGATTCTGGTCAAGGGCACATGCCCGGGTTGTGGGCTCCATCCCCATTTGAGGAATGAGGAGGCACCTGATAATTTATTCCCTCTCATAATTGCTGTTTCAATCTCTCTCTTTCCCCCTCCCTTCCTCTCTGAAATCAATAAACATACATTTTAAGAAAGATGAAAGAAAGATGAGAGAAACCAAGATGGCAGCATAGGTAAAACACCAGAGTTTGCTGCCTCGCACAACCACTTCAAAAATACAACTGAAAGATGGAATGGACATCACCCAGAACCACAGGAAGGCTGGCTGAGTGGAAATTCTACAACTAGAAGGAAAGAGAAAAGCATACTGAGACTCAGAGGAGGTGCAGTGGGGAAGTAAAATACTAAGGTACAGAGGCGCACGTGGAGCGGGCTGGCAGCTGAGGGCGCGGTTGTCTTTTTCAATCGGGAGGGAGTCTCAGGCTCTGACCTCCAGTTCCGGGCGAGTCTCTGGGGACCTAGACTCATACGGGAGAAGCAGGACTGTCTGGCATCGGTTGGAACTCGAGGGCAGCTTTCTCTCGGAGGTACTTGCAGCGGTTGCTGGGACACTGAGAAGCGGGGCCTCTGAAAGCAGGACTGAGAGCAGCCATAACTGCTCGCTCCACCAGCCCTGTTGATCCCTTGGGACCCGCCCTGCCCAAGCCTTGCACTGAGGTGTTTGCTGGATAGCCTCAGGCAGAGGCTATATTAGCAACTCCCTAGAGCTCCAGGACAGAAGTTCTCCCACTGGAGACACAGCTGATTCTCACAGCCAATTGGCCTGGAGGCCAATCCCTCCCAGTGTTACTTACAACAATCCAGGCTTAACTACAACAAGACTGTTCACAAAGACAACAAGGGGGGGCACCAAGGGTGTCCTCCTCAGGTAATTGGGGAGGCTGAACCACTGGGCCCCAGAGGACACTTAGCACAGAAAACCACTTTATCAACACAAGGAAGCATAAAAAAATGCGGAGACAAAGAATCGGGACACAGATGATAGAAATGGAGAAGAGCAAACTGCTGGATATAGAGTTCAAAACCACACTTTTAAGGTTTTTCAAGAATTTTCTAGAAACCGCTGATAAATGTAGTGAGATCCTCAAGAAATCTAGTGAGACCCTCAATGTTGTGATAAAGGACCAACTAGAAATTAAGCATACACTGACCAAAATAAAGAATATTATACAGACTCCCAACAGCAGATCAGAGGATCGCAAGAATCAAGTCAAAGATTTGAAATATGAAGAAGCAAAAAACACCCAACTGGAAAAGCAAAATAAAAAAAGAATCCAAAAAATACGAAGTTAGTGTAAGGAGCTTCTGGGACAGCTTCAAGCGTACCAACATCCGTGCTGGAAACCATTTACTGTCTTCATTAGGTGAATATAGACAGAGACCCCAAAAGTTAGTAACCTTGAAGCCCTAGCAAAGGTCAGGGCTGTGTACCACCCAGTTAATCTAGATAATGGTAGCTGAAGCAACCTCCCTACCTTTAATCATGTAAATAGCTGAAGCAACCTCCTTACCTTTAATCATGTAAATTGCCTAAGGGTCATGTTATGACCTAATCTGTGTGTCATTGAAACCTCCTTATCCTAGGGCTACCCCAGACCAAATAAAAGGTTGGAGCGGCCAGAGCATCGGAGGAAGTCTCTCTCCTTGAGTTGGACTTGCCCGCCTGGTCCCCCGGACATTTCCAAATTATCTCGTGTCTTTTTCTCTCATTTGCTGTGCGGCTCCTCTTTCAGATACCAAACCCTACTCCACGCTGGACGTGAAAGGAAACTAACTCAGCACATCTGAATTATAGGGGTGCCAGAAGAAGATAGAGAGCACGATATTGAAAACTTATTTGAAGAAATAATGACAGAAAACTTCCCCTACCTGGTGAAAGAAATAGACTTACAAGTCCAGTAAGCACAGAGAACCCCAAACAAAAGGAATCCAAAGAGGACCACACCAAGACACATCATAATTAAAATGCCAAGAGCAAAAGACAAAGAGAGAATCTTAAAAGCAGCAAGAGAAAGAAACTCAGTTACCTACAAGGGAATACCCATACGACTGTCAGCTGATTTCTCAACAGAAACTTTGCAGGCAGGCAGGGAGTGGCAAGAAATATTCAAAGTGATGTATAGCAAGAACCTACAACCAAGATTACTTTATCCAGCAAAGCTATCATTCAGAATTTAAGGTCAGATAAAGAGCTTCACAGATAAGGAAAAGCTAAAGGAGTTCATCACCACTAAACCAGTATTATATGAAATGCTGAAAGGTATCCTTTAAGAAGAGGAAGAAGAAGAAAAAGGTAAAGATACAAATTATGAACAACAAATACACATCTATCAACAAGTGAATCTAAAAATCAAGTGAATAAATAATCTGATGAACAGAATAAACTGGTGGTTATAATAGAATCAGGGGTGTGGCAGATGCGGGAAGAGACTGGACAATAATCGTGCACCTATGGATGAGGACAGTGGGTGTGGAGAGTGAGGGCGGAGGGTGGGGTGGGAACTGGGTGGAGGGGAGTTATGGGGGGAGAAAAGAGGAACAAATGTAATAATCTGAACAATAAAGATTTAATAAAAAAATAAAAAAAGAAGTAATAGATTTGAACTAACAAGTTTTCAAGCTAGAAAATAAAAAAGAAAGAAAGACGGAAGGAAGGAAGGAAGGAAGGAAGGAAGGAAGGAAGGAAGGAAGGAAGGAAGGAAGGGAGGGAGGGAGGGAGGGAGGGAGGGAGGGAGGGAGGAAGGAAGGGAGGGAGGGAGGAAGGGAGGAAGGGAGGGAGGAAGGGAGGAAGGGAGGGGGGAGGGAGGAAGGGAGGAAGAATATGGAAAGCTCATCATGCCAGGTCAGGCTTCGTGCCACGGTGAGGCCGGCTGCCTTAGCTGAGGCCGGTAACTCACCTGCTGTAACCGGGTTGGCTGGGGCTCAGATCTCACACCTGGTGGAGATCCAGGGCACTGACTGTAGAGCTGGAGCACTCTGAATCTCTCCTCTGGTGCCTGAGGTTTTTTATACACCTTCTCAAATGCTAACATCCAATCAGATCCCCTGGTCTAAACCCCATAATCCTAATGGGATTTATGCGTTACTCCCTATTAATTGATTGACCCAGATATCCGTTTAGGAGAGAGAAAGTTAGGGAGGGGCAAGGTTGAAGAATGGCCCTTTGATTCCTTCCAAAGGCACTGACTGAGGTGGACGGATGGCCCATCGTTATCCTAGTTGGTGTGAGAGAGTGAAGGGTGTAATGGGTTCCTGATGTAAGAAAGGAGAAAAACACAACCTGAGAGCATGGTTGCTGGGATCTTTGGCCACATCAGAGTAATCCAAATTATCCACAGCTAAAACAGGCGAGAAGACAATGGTGGCAGTCGCAAGAAAAAAAGAAATGTGTCCATGCATCTAGTTGTCACTTAGGTTTTATGTCAGGTGACACAGCAGATCATGAGCTCCTTCCAGGAGCAGGCAGTGGTTGTTTGAGGATGTGGGTGGCCCTTCAGACCACAAGGCTTCTCTGAGGGAGGTCAGGACAGAATCACCATGAGAAGCAGGGGTCAGGGCTGGGCAGAGTGGAGCTGAGCCATCCTAATGGAACACTGTGAATGACCAAGGGCCATGTAACAGATGGATGTTTTTCCTTGGAGAGAAGAGAGATGGAAAGACTCTTCTCTGGGGAGAAACCAAGATGGCAGCATAGGTAAACACCGGAAATTGCTGCCTCCGACAACAACCTCAAAAATACAACTAAAAGACAGAACGGTCATCATCCAGAACCACAGGAAGGCTGGCTGAGTGGAAATTCTACAACTAGAAGGAAAGAGAAGAGCACACAGACTCAGAGGAGCTACGAAAGTAAAGTGCAGAGGTACGGAGGCTCCGGTGCGCAGGGAAAGGGGTAGGCACCTGAGGACGCGACGCAGCTGTCTTTTTGAATCAGGAGGGAGTCACAAGCTCCCGACTGCTCTGAACTCGGTTCCGGGAAGTCTCTGGGGTCCCAGGGCTCATACGGGGAGAAACTGGACGGTCTGGCAGCAGGCAGAACTCGGAACTTGAGGACGGCTTTTCCTCAGAGGTGCTGGCAGCAATTACCGGGACACTGAGACTCGCGGCCCCTTAGGGCAGGGCTGAGAATCAGCCATAGCTGCTTGCTCCGCCCTGTTGATTCCGAGACCCCGCCCCATCCAGGCTGCTGCAAAGGCTTTTGCATATGAATGCCTGGGTCCTTTGCAACCTGAAAATTACCTAACAAATTGCAGCTGGGCCAGACAGACCCAGAACTTCCAAGAGTAGGCCCAAGGCCCCACAGCAGCTTGCATTGCTTCATAGCTGGGCCTCATCTGGGCACCCCCAAACCCCCAAAAAAGGAAGGGGAATCTGAATATCTCTTCGTAGCTCCTGCTGGGTAACCTCAGGAAGAGGCTTAATTAGCACCTCCTTAGATCCAAGAGCCAGTGTACCCAGTGGTCAGAGTGGGACCATCCAGATTACAACTCCTCAGATTCATAAGGAACACACTCAGGGGGCAGACTCAGTGAGCACCAAAACCCCACTGAAGCAAGTCTTGCCCCAGAAGGGTGTCTTCAGCACTGAAGTTCTCCCACTGCAGACACAGCTGATTCTCACTGCCAATTGGCCTGGAGATCAATTCCTCCCAGTGACACCTACAACAATCAAGGCATAACTACAACAAGACTGTGCACAAAGCCCACAAGGGGGTGCACCAAGAGTGTCCACCTCAGGTAACTGGGGAGGCTGAGCCACTGGGCCCTGTAGGACACCTAGCACACAAAACCACTCTACCAACACAGGGAAGCAGGCAAAATGCGAAGACAAAGAAACAGGTCACAAATGACAGAAATGGAGGACAGCAAACGACTGGATATAGAGTTCAAACCACATTTCTAAGATTTTTCAAGAATTTTATGAAAACCGCCGATAAATTTAGTGAGACCCTGGAGGATATGAAAAAAGACCAACTAGAAATTAAGCATACACTGACTGAAATAAAGAATAATATACAGAGATCCAACAGCAGACAAGAGGATCCCAAGAATCAAGTCAAAGATTTGAAATACGAAGAAACAAAAAATACCCAACTGAAAAAGCAAAAAGAAAAAAGAATCCAAAAATATGAAGATAGTGTAAGGAGCCTCTGGGACAACTTCAAGTGTACCAACATCAGAATTATAGGGGTACCAGAAGAAGAGAGAGAGCAAGATATTGAAAACCTATTTGAAGAAATAATGACAGAAAACTTCCCCTACCTGGTGAAAGAAATAGACTTACAAGTCCAGTAAGCACAGAGAACCCCAAACAAAAGGAATCCAAAGAGGACCACACCAAGACACATCATCATTAAAATGCCAAGAGCAAAAGACAAAGAGAGAATCTTAAAAGCAGCAAGAGAAAGAAACTCAGTTACCTACAAGGGAGTACCCATACGACTGTCAGCTGATTTCTCAACAGAAACCATGCAGGCCAGAAGAGAGTGGCAAGAAATATTCAAAGTGCTGAATACCAAGAACCTACAACCAAGATTACTTTATCCAGCAAAGCTATCATTCAGAATTTAAGGTCAGACAAAGAGCTTCACAGATAAGAAAAAGTTAACGAAGTTCATCACCACCAAACCAGCATTATATGAAATGCTGAAAGGTATTCTTTAAGAAGAGGAAGAAGAAAAAGGAACTCTTACCATTTGCCACAGCATGGATGGAACTAGAGAGCATTATGCTAAGTGAAATAAGCCAGTCAGAGAAGGATAAATACCACATGATCTCACTCATTTCTGGAATATAATGAACAACATAAACTGATGAACAAGGACTGATCCAGAGATGGAGAGGCATTGATTGGACTGTCGGGCCTTGGAGGGAAGGTATGGGAGCGTGGGGGTAAGGGGCAGAGATCAACCAAAGGACTTACATGCAAGCATATAGGTCTAACCAATGGACATGGACAACAGGGGGTGAGGACATGAGCGGGGGAGGAGGGTAGGGGGTAATGTGGGGATAAGGACACATATGTAATAGCTTAATCAATAAAAAATATATTTAAAAAAAGACTCTTCTCTGGGAGAATTTAGGATTTTAAAGGAGACAAGCTAGAGGGCAGACAGTGCCATCCTAGAGGGCAAAGGGAGAGATTCCATCTTGTGTCCCTCCCAGGAGGAAAAGGGTGGGTCTCCTCTGGGAAAGAAGGGATTAGCTCAGCAACTGGGCGGAGAAGATTAAATCTAAGAATGTGATTAGAGGGAAAGAGGCCAGGCCTGGGAGTTAGACATTTTCAAGCCCGAGAGGCACTGAAGGCAGATGCATGGGCTCTTTTGGGATCTTGGAGCCCGGGAGAGAAATAAACATGGGCCAACCACAGGTAACCCTGTCACATCACGGCAGCTGCCACCAGGTGACGTTTATCTGCGGGTCGGGGTTCTTCCACGGAGAACCCTTCCCAGGTAGCAAGTGCCTTCCCTCACTACAGCGTGTCTCCATGGCCCCATTTCTGCCCTCATGGCACCCCTTCACTTCACCACACCCCCAATGATCTCCCCTATGACCATCGGCCCCCAGGTCCCCACTTCAGTAAGCCTGTCCCCCAATATCACTCTGTTCTGCATTTGACTGACAGCCTGTTGTCTGCTGGACTAGAGGCCCTTTGAAGCCAGGGAGCAATCATGGCTCCTTATGTTATGGGTTCAATCAGCAAGATAGACCACTGACTCAGAATTTAAATGTAAGAGCCTTTATTAATCTGGCCAGCTGACTACAGTGCGTCCCTTCAGTAAGTGGCTTTGCAGTCTGCAGTGCCGACCAAGGGTACAGCAAAATCTTTTATTGCAAAAAC
Organism: Myotis yumanensis; assembly: GCF_028538775.1. Taxonomy (NCBI): domain Eukaryota; kingdom Metazoa; phylum Chordata; class Mammalia; order Chiroptera; family Vespertilionidae; genus Myotis; species Myotis yumanensis. Next base: position 2,332,022 of record NW_027223754.1, on the reverse strand, counting down.
TACATAATGTTTTAAGGAAAAACTGCAAAGCATTTCATTAGCTGTTCCTTAGAAGTTCACAAAAACAAAGGGGAGATAAATGGAGTCACACCTGGCTGGGTTGAATCATAATACATTGTTTTCTGAGACAATCTAGCAATTTTTCTCTGTCACGATCTCGGACCCTAATAGAATCGGTAACCCTTCCATGCCTCAGTCCCTCCCCCTCGCACATTCCATAACCCTTCCATGCCTCAGTCCCTCCCCCTAGCACATTCTGTAACCCTTTCATGCCTCAGTCCCTCCCCCTAGCACATTCCCTACTGGTCTTATGCCTGAATCAAATCCTTGATTCAGCGCCCTCCTCTAAGATTCTGGAGTATTTCGTGTGTAAAGCCATTAACTTTACAGCCTGTATTCGATTTTGTATGAAATTGAGGAGGCATCTGGCAATACAGGGGCCGAATAGTAGCCCTAGGAGGAGCAGAACGACTGGTCCTGCCAAGGAGGAGAGCAGGGTAGTTAGCCAGGGGGACCAGGAAAATAAACTCTCGTACCAATTGCCCTCAGCCCTTCTAGCCTCTTCTCGGTCAGCCAGCCGTTTTCGCAGCTGGCTAAGGCTTTCCCTGATTACCCCCGAGTGGTTGGTGTAGAAACAGCAAGTCTCCCCTAGGGCCAGACAGAGGCCTCCCTACTTTAGGAAAAGCAGATCTAGGCCCCTTCTGTTTTGTAATACTACCTCTGCAAGTGAACTGAGGGAGTCCTCCAATTGGCTAACGGATTTTTCAAGCGAGCTTAAATCTTGATCTACCTGTCTGCTTAACTCTTTATAATCTTGGTGGCTGGTTGCTAGGGCGGCTGTTCCGACGGCCGTGGACCCTGCTAGTCCTATTCCCATAAGGAGGGGGACTAGGATGGGGGCCCTTCTAACTCTTCTGGGTTCGAGGTTCAAATGTTCTCGGCCTCCTTCTCCCGAATAGTAGTACACCTGTGGGAGGATATGAGTTAGAATGCATAGTCCAGGGTCCGTCGGATTCTGGAGGACTGGAGAGAAGATGCAAGGGGTTATACCAGTTGTACGTGCCCACCAAGTTCCTTCCGGCACTACGAAGTAGGTGGGGGTCCGTCCTGTATGATTTTTTTGAAGTATGATAGAAGAATTACATAGATCTGCATAGGTGAAACTGCTAAGGGGGTAGTTCCTAGGGTACACGCAAGTCCCTGGGTTCAGGATGTCCCCAAGAGTGAGTCCTGGGTGTTTGTGTCCCCACATACACAGTCCGTCTGACAGACTTTCTGCCGAAAGGTACCTGATGGCAGAGGCGTCCTTCCCGAGTTGGGCCTCTGCCCCTATCCCAACATAATAAGGGGGTTCAGGGTTAAGGCGCAGCCAGCAATCCGCAGTCAGGTTTGGGGAAGTGCGATTCAGAAAAGGAAACATTAAGTCTAGGGTTCCCAGCAGCTGCCGGTTGGGTTTTCCTGCGCCTGTACCCAAAAGCTGTTGTAGGTCCTCAAGGGCTGCTGGTGGAGTAGGGCTGGGGTCCTCGGGCTTTTGTGACTCAGGGGAACCAGGAGGTTTGGCTGGGGCTGGGTGCTGTGGCAAGCTCGGCCTCTTTGGCTTGTCTAGGGGACGCAAGGGGCCAATAGGGTTGAGCCGCCGGGGAAGAGTCCGGCGTTGAATGGTGAAGAGCTGGCCCGGGTCTTGGCCGCTGACATAGAGTCTTAGTCCCCACGTCTTTCCCCCTTCCCATTGGTCAGTCCACCAGGCGAGAGGCATGAGGAGAATGGGGTTACAATCTCCGACAGCGCAGTTCTTCTTTGGGGCCCCAGGTCGAACCTCTCTGGTCAGACGGAGAAGTTTGTTGGTGGGAGGTTTTTTCCACAGGGCTAGGGTCTCACAGCTCCAAGAGGCACAACAGAAGTCACCCTCTCCTCCACAGTCACTACCAGCTTCCCGGGGGCAGACATAATGTCGAGTGTGCCACAATTCTTGCTCTAGGGTTAAGTTTCCGTACCCATAACCCCCGGCTCCGGGGACCCAGGGATGCCCCCCGCCCCCAGCCATACCTGGTCGATATGGTTTGACCATGGGAATTTCCCCAGTTTTCCCCAAACAGTTGGCAGAGATCTGTCCGGATGACGGGCGCCCCTGCTCCGACAACAGAGCCTATAACCGTCCCTTCAATAGTCCGTGTGACCTCCCAAGAGTAATTTTTGGCCGAATGGGGATTTTCCAGTCCCGGCTGCAGGCAGACGAGAAGGGTCAGGATGAACACCGAGTGAGTCTGACCTTTAACGGGTCTCCGGTCTTCTGGACCCGCCATCCCTCGACGTTGTCGTTCGCCTTCTTAACCTGTGTACAATGGATCCAGTGCCTCTTTCCTGCAACTTTGATGGCGGTTGGAGTGCTCAGCACCACCTGGTAGGGTCCATCCCATCTAGGTTCCAGGCTGCCAGGGTCGTGACGCTTCACCCAGACGAGATCACCCGGAGAGAAGGCAGGCTGTGCTGGACTGGTTCTCGGTGCGTCCTCCTCCCGTACGGTTCTCACCACCCGTTGTGCTGACGTGGCGCTGCTCTGCAAAGCCTGTAAGGACTTAAGCAAATTTCAGGTAGACAGCCGGGAAATTTCTTCCTCCCTTAGGCGGGGAAGAAGAGGTGGCAGCCTGCCAAACATAATTTCAAATGGGGTGAGTCCTTTTATGTACGGGGTGCACCTAGCTCTGAGGAGGGCAAAAGGAAGGAGACTTACCCAGTTTTCGCCAGCCTCTAATTTTAACTTAGTTAATGTTTCCTTTAAGGTCCGATTCATCCTCTCTACCTGTCCAGAACTCTGTGGTCTATAAACACAATGCAATGTCCAAGTAACTCTTAGGGCCTTAACTATGGATTGTGTAACTTTGGCGATAAATGCCAGGCCATTGTCGGACCCCATGTATAGTGGCAGGCCAAACTGGGGGACAATTTCAGTGAGGAGTTTCCTAACTACTACCTGTGATGTCTCTGCCTTGGTTGGGTATGCCTCATGCCAGCGAGAGAAGGTATCAATAAAAACCAACAGGTACCTATACCCTCCTTGTCCTCCTGGTAGTTCGGTGAAGTCTACTTCCCAGTGTTCTCCGGGATTTTGACCTCGGAATTGCTGCCCCAGTGCGGCCACAACAGGGGGCCCTTGATTTACCCGGGCACACACTTGGCATCTTCTAATCAAGTCTTGGGATATTTTCTGGAGCCCTGGGATGTAAAATTCTCTTCCCAGCAGTTCTGATAGCTTCGTTCTCCCCAGGTGGGTACTCTGGTGGGTCTGGGAAGCGATGGTTTGCCCCAGGGCTTTTGGCACTATAGGCATTCCATCTGGCAAAATTAGCCATCCAGCCTCTCCTTCCCGGGCCCCTAGTTTCTCAGCTAGCCTCTGCTCCTCTGGCAGATAAGTAGGCTTTTCTGGGAGCCTTCGCGCTGGCAGGGCTATGAGAACTTCTAGGGGCCCTACTGGTCTTTTAGCCACGTCCTTGGCCGTTTGGTCTGCAAACCGATTTCCCTGTGCTTCAGGACTATCACCCTTCTGGTGCCCTCGGCAATGAATTACTGCCACTTCTTTTGGCCCCCATATGGCTGCCAGGAGGTTAAGTATCTCGGAAGCATTTTTAATGTCCTTTCCTCCTGAGGTCAGGAGACCTCTTTCCTGATATAGGGCCCCATGCACATGTACAGTGGCGAAAGCATACCGACTGTCCATGAAAATGTTCACTCTTTTTCCTTTTCCCCACCAGAGGGCCTGAGTGAGTGCTATTAGCTCTGCCTTTTGGGCTGAGGTGCCTCGTCCTAAGGCCTGTGCCCAGAGAATCTCCTTTTGTGTCATCACTGCCACCCCCGCATACCGAGTACCTTCCTCTACGAAGCTGCTCCCGTCCGTGTAGAGGGTCTCATCCGGATTCTGCAGGGGCTGGTCCACAAGGTCCTCTTGGAGGGAAGTGAGGGCAGTCAATGTCTCCTCGCAGTCATGCAAAGGGGTCTCTGCCTCCTTGTCAGGGAGGAGTGTGGCCGGGTTCAAGGCAGCTGTTTTCAGGAGGCTGACTCGTGGTGGGCCTAGCAACAACACCTGGTACTGGGTAATGCGGGTGTTGGACATCCATCTCTCCGGGGGGCTCCTTAATAAGGTCTCAACTGCAAGATACTTGGAGTTTTTGGCCAAACGTTAGCTTTGAAGCTTCCTTTACCAGCAGGGCGGTGGCTGCAATGGCTCTCAAGCAGTTGGGCCATCCCGAGGCCACCGGGTCAAGTCTCTTAGAGAGATAAGCAACGGGGCGTTTCCATGGTCCTAGGGGTTGTGTGAGGACCCCTTTCGCCACCCCTTTGCTTTCAGCTACATATAGCTGGAAGGGTTTGGTTAGGTCTGGCAGGGCGAGTGCCGGGGCGCTTACCAGGGCTTCTTCCTCCTTTTCCGTCCAGACTAGGGCAGGCTCCTTTTCCCCCCGTTGCAGAGTATAGTGGTTTTGCAATTTCTGCAAAACCTAGGATCCATATTCTGCAACAACCCACTGCCCCGAGGAACTCGTGGACTTGCCTTTTGGTGGTAGGCCTGGGGATTGACAAGATGGCCTTTATTCTGCTGCTGGATAAAGTTCACCTACCACCTTCTATGTTGTAACCCAAATATGTCACTCGGGTAGTGCATAGCTGAGCTTTCTTGGCTGAGACCCGATACCCCAATTGATCTAGGGTGGTCAGCAACTCTCGAGTGGCCTGTCTACAGTCCTGTTCCTCCTCCGTGGCCAGTAGGAGGTCGTCTACATATTGGAGCAGAGTCACCCGTGGATGGTCCTGACGGAACTCCCGGAAGTCTTGGTTTAGGGCCTCATCAAAGAGAGTGGGTGAGTTCTTAAACCCTTGTGGCAACCTAGTCCAAGTTAACTGTCCGGACTCTCCCTCTGTCGGGTCCACCCACTCGAAGGCGAAGATAGGCTGACTCTGCTTTGCCAGGGGAAGGGAGAAAGAGGCATCCTTTAGGTCTAAAACAGTATAGAACCGGTGTTCTGGCTTGAGAAGGCTGAGAAGAGTGTAAGGTTTCAGAACCGTGGGATGGATAGTCTCAACCCTCTTGTTTACTTCCCTTAAGTCCTGCACCGGCCCGAAATCCTCAGTCCCTGGTTTCTGTACTGGCAACAGGGGAGTGTTCCAAGCAGATTGGCAAGGAATCAAGATTCCAGCCTCTTTCAGCCTCTTAATGTGCTTGGTGATTCCCATTCTCACTTTCTGGCTCATTGGATATTGCCGGACTCTGACTGGGGTGGCACTGCAGGTCAGCTGGACCACAGTTGGAGGCCGGTGTTTAGCTAACCCTGGCGGATTGTCCTCCGCCCAAACTCCCGGGATAGCCTGTCTTAGTTGTTGGAGATAGGCATCTGCGGAGACTTCCCCTGGCTCCTCCTCATGTAGTAAATATTCCTCCTGTAAGGGCAGCGTGAGGAGATATATCCCTGCAGTCCCTGGGTCTTGTAATTTGACCTCAGGTCCTGGCCCTTCGAAGGAGATTGTGGCCCGTAATTTACTCCGCAAATCCCGGCCTGGCAGAGGGTAAGGGCACTCTGGCATTACTAGGAATGTGTGAGTAACCAAACCGTTCCCTAGGTCACTGATCCGACCTTCAGTCCATGGGTAGGCTTTCACTTTTCCAGTTGCCCCTTAGATGGGGATTTTGGTCTTAGAGACAGGACCCACTGGCTGTTGTAGGACAGAGAAGGTGGCTCCCGTGTCCACAAGGAAGTCCACCTTCTGGCCCCCCACTGTCAGAGTTATCCTGGGCTCTCGGGGCCAGCTGAGCCATGACGACCCTAATCCACCTCCTCCACCAACATGGGGGGGCCGGTTCCCCCGCACGCTCAGAGCACTTCCTTTTCCAGTGTCCTTCCTTTTTGCAAAACGCACACTGATTTTTCCCAGCCCGGGCCAGACTCCTTTTCTCCCGCAAGGCTTTCCTTTGTCCTTATTGTCTCTCCGGCCCCTTTGGCCTTTTTCCTCATTTATGGCCAGGGGGACCTTTGCCATCCGGGCGTTTAAACCTGCCGTCGGGTCCTCCCGATTGTTAAAAACCTTCTGGGCCACCTCAACCAACTCAGAGATTGATTTCCCCTCAAAGCCCTCTAACTTCTGCAATTTTTTCCGAATATCTGGGCCTGACTGGGAAACAAATGCAATAATGACAGCCCTCCAACTTTCCGGGGCATCAGGGTCAATGGGGGTATACACCCGATAGGCCTCGCACAGCCTCTCAAGGAAAGCTGCCGGGCTCTCATTAGGCCCCTGGACTGTCTCTGTCACCTTAGAGAGGTTTGTGGGTCTCCGAGCAGCAGTTCGGATGCCCCCCAATAGAGTCTGGCGATACCGATCGAGAGCCTCCTTTCCCCTCTCACTATTGGGGTTCCAGTTGGGCCGCCTGGAGGGAAACACAGCCTCCAATCTGTCTTGGTCAGATGTAGGCTGCCCATCTGGACCCAGTACAAATCTCCTCCCTTCTGCGTTGACCCTCTCTCTTCTGAAGTGAAAAGGGTTTGCAATAACTGCTGACAATCATCCCAGGTAGGTTGATGGGTAAAAAACACAGACTCCAAAAGAGAGATTAACCCTGTGGGTTCTGGGAGAAAGAAGGATTCTGGTTCCTCCAATTGTACAGGTCACTAGTTGAAAAAGGGACATAAATCATGAAAGGCTGGCCGTCCAGGCCCAGGTCCGGTGGCCCAGCCTGCCTCAAGGGCAGGAGAGGCGCTGGGGCCGCCGGCCCAACACCCCCGGAAGCTCCATATTCCGTTCCCTGTCCAGTATGGGACGGACTGAAGGGGTTGGAGGACGACAAAGCCCCTCCCGCCGGTGGGTCCGGAGGGAAGACAATCGGCATCAGGGGAGGCAGGGGCTCCGGGTCAAGAGCCGGTGGTGTGGCCTGGGCCTGAGGCCTGGGCTCACCTGGATCCGGCGCTGGGGGAACATAGGGAGGCGGCCTGACCCCGGGGAGTGCCTCCTCACCCGGACCCTGCAGAACAGAGGGAGTTTTGCCCTTCTGGGCCGAAGCCAAGAGGACTGTCTGTCTCTGTCCCAATTTCTTTTTCTTATTCTGACAACTCTTTAACCACCTTGGTTTTTCAGCCAAAATATCGACCCACACTTGAATATAGGGAATTTGGTCGGGGTGACCCGGCCGGCCATAGACAACATGGTGAACCCGAAAAGCGGTGGTTAAATCATAAGTCCCTACGTCCGGCCATCCCACCTGGAAAGTGGGCCACTCCCGTTCACAGAATCTCTGCAAATCAAAAGCATTAAGATCATATCCATAGTGTCCGGCTCTCTTCTTGAAGTCCTGAAAATTCTTAAGAAAACATTGCAGCGGGGAGCACACAGAAGCAGACGATGACTGCCCCATTTTGACAAACACCAAGACAACAAACACTAAGACAAACACCAGACAGACAAATTCAGTGCAGCCTAAAGCCGCATCTTCCAGGGACCCCGGCCACCGTCGTAACACATTGCTTTTCTAGCGAGATAATTAGCAATTTTTCTCTCCCATGGTCCCTGCCCCTCAGCCCACTCTGTAATTCTTCTTTGCCAGGCCCCTGCCCCTAGCACAGTCAGGGCACATGCTCAGGGTGCGGGCTAGATCCCCGATAGGGGGTGTGCAGGAGGCAGCCGATCAATGATGCTCTCTCATCATTGATGTTTTTATCTCTCTCTCTCCCTTCCTCTCTGGAATCAATAAAAATATATTCAAAAATATGCTTCCTGCAGTGTGTTCCAAATACAAAACCACATTTGATAAAGAAAAGTACTAAGATCAGATACCAACCTCTGCTCACCATGCACCAAGCACTGCTTTAAATATTTGCATGGTGAGGACATGAGGCCAGACGGGGTAAGGCGACCGTGCGTTCACAGGGCTCGTGGGCAGCCTTTCCGGACCCAGCCTCAGCCGTCCTGCTTCCAGCTGGACTCGGCCCACTGTGACCCGCACCTGCAGCCTGACCGGGGTTCCTTCTCCTCGGGGAGATGGCCACCTTCTAGAAAGATCTGAACAATACCCTGAATTGCTTGTAAGTGCACAGCCCTTGCGCCTCAAACTACGCATGAAAAATAACCCGGCGCACAGGTCGGAAAGCGAATCTCGGTCGCACGCGCTGCTCGTGGGTTTCGGTGCTTGGGGTGGGAACCGACTAGGTGGGGAGCCCTCTGGCCGCAGTCCGGGCGCCACCGGGATCAGGTGCTGCTGCTGCGAACACCACGGGCCCTGCTCCGCTTCCCCTCGCGGTGCCCCGCGCTGGCTGGGCGGGAGGAGGGAGGAGGCCCGGGCGCGGGTGCGGCGTCTCCGCTCGGTGCAAGGACTACACTGAGGATACCCCACTGCGCATGCCCGCGCATTAGCCTCCGGACCCGGGTAGCAACACGGTCACGCGGCCCGCGTCGGCCAATCAGGATTGAGGGCGGGGCTTTCCGCAGCGACTTCCGGCAATAAACCCGGACGCGCCGCCGCCGTCAGGTGGGGTCCGCGGTGGCCGGCGCTGCAGGTGGGAGCGGGGACACTCGGCGCGCAGGTAGGGACGGGGTGCGGCCGCCCGGAGCCCGCTGCCTTCGGGGGCCCGGCCCTGGCGGTGCCGGGAGACGTCTGCGCGTGCTCGGCCGCCTCCCGTGCCCCGCCCCCTCCGCCCGGCGTCCGGCGCCGGGGGTCCCGCTCGCCGCGCCGACCTAGGGCCCGCCCCTCGCCGCCCCCCTGGGGACCCGCGCCCCGGGCGTTGAGGGCGGCCCCCACCCAGCCTCCCGCCGCCCCGGCTCCGCCCTCCGTCCCCGTCGTGAGCTCCCGCGGACGCTTCCGTCCGCCCCGCCGCCTCCCTGGGCCGCGCAGACTCGTCCCGGAACTCGGGTTCCTTTTCCTCCAACCCCGGCCGTCCCGCCCCGTCGGAAAACGCCTTTTCTTCCCCCCTTCCTGCGTCATCCTCCCCCTTTCCTCAGCGCCCGCCCCGTCCCCAGGACGCACCCAGCGGGGGTCCCTCCCGGCCGCACCCAGCGGGGGTCCCTCCCGGCCGCACCCAGCGGGGGTCCCTCCAGGGCCGCACCCAGCGGGGGTCCCTCCAGGGCCGCACCCAGCGGGGGTCCCTCCGGGCCGCACCCAGCGGGGTTCCCCTCCAGGGCCGCACCCAGCGGGGTTCCCCTCCAGGGCCGCACCCAGCGGGGGTCCCTCCCGGCCGCACCCAGCGGGGGTCCCTCCCGGCCGCACCCAGCGGGGGTCCCTCCCGGCCGCACCCAGCGGGGGTCCCTCCAGGGCCGCACCCAGCGGGGGTCCCTCCGGGGCCTCACCCAGCGGGGGGTCCCTCCGGGGCGCACCCAGCGGGGGTCCCCTCCCGGGCCAGGGCAGCGAGCAGCGCGGCCCCAGCCCTCGGGTTCAGTCCTCACGTCCCTCCCGGTCCAGGACCTGCACTTGGACCCCCATCAGCGTTTGGTCCTCGGTGAGGAGCCTTGTGAGGAGCACAGAGCGGGAGAAAGGCCGGATGGTAAGCAGGCGCCTCTGACAGCAACGAAACTTATTTTTTCAAAACCGATGATGAAAATGACACCCGAGGGGGCTCCTTTGCCAGGTTTTTGCTCCGACAGCGCCTTCACATTGCCCTGCAAGCCGCTGTCCTCGGCGGTGGGATGTGCGGCTCCTGCCCACACGCACCGCTGCTGGTGGATGCCTGACTGAGCCGCTCCTCTAACCGGAAAACAAGTAGAAAAACATGTAGTCTTGTCTTGTTTTTGTTAATCCTCCCTCACCCGAGGATATTTTTATTTTTCCCATTGATTTTTCTTCTTCTTTGAGATAGTACAGGGGGGGGGAGGGGTGGGCGGAGAGACTGACTGGTTGCCCCCTGGGCCCTGGATCAAACCTGAACCCAAGTCTGTGCTCTTGACCAGGAATTGAACCTGAGACACTTTGGTCCGAGGGCCAACGCTCTAACCCCTGAGCACACTGCCCAGGGCAGCCTTTGAAAGTGTACTGAGTTAGGTTTTCTGTCAGGTTTTCCTTGTCTTGGTGTTTTTATTTTTAAGCTAGAGGCCTGGTGGGTGCAGGACATTCATGCACTGGGGGTAGCGGGAGGGGGGGGGACAGGAAGGGGTGTCCCTCAGCCCTGCCAGTGCCCTCTGGCAGTCCAGGACCCCTTGGGGGGTGTCTGCCTTCCACGGGGAGCAGGCCTAAGCGGGCAGTCGGACATCCCCCCTAGGGGTCTTTAGCTCTGCACAGAGCAGAGGTTCTCAACCTTCCCAATGCCACAACCCTTAATACAATTCCTCATGTTGTGGTGACCCCCAACCATAACATTTTTGTTGCTACTTCATCACTGTAATGTTGCTACTGTTATGGATCGTCATGTAAATATCTGATATGCAGGATGTATTTTCATTGTTACAAATTGAACGTAATTAAAGCATAGTGATTAATCACAAAAGCAATATGTAATTATATATGTGTTTTCCAATGGTCGTAGGTGACCCCTGTGAAAGGGTCTTTCGACCCCCAAAGGGGTTGTGACCCACAGGTTGAGAACCACTGCCGTAGAGGCTCCCGCCTCTCCTGCTGCATTCACCAGCCATGAGCCCGGCTTCTGGCTGAGCTGCATTCCCAGACCACCAGGCAGCAGCTCCTGTGTTGAGTGTCTGCCCACTGGTGGTCAGTGTGTGTCATAGCAACCAGTCGTTCCGCCATTCGGTCGATTTGCATATTACCCTTTTATTATATAGGAAGGATCAGTGGTTACTTTAGCTTATTTCTGGTATATGTGTAACATAAGGTAAATGAGAAGAAAAACTCCGCAGTTCTATGACCTGTTTCATAAGGCGTTCAGGCTGTGCTGTTACAAAAATACGCATGGAGCCTGGAGTGGCAGTCCACCAGTGTAAATGCCGCTTCGCCAAGCTGTTGGCCCCCGTTTCTTCACCGACAGTTGGGAGAATTAACCTGTGAGATGAGGGTGAGAACACTGTCTGCCTTGTAGGGTGGTGGGAGGTCTCCAGGAGATCAGACAGGTAAACGGTTAGAGTAGTGCCTTACCCGGACTGAGATCTAAAAAATGTCTGCTGTTCCATTAGTTACAAAAAGTACGCTTGCTGAAGGAGAGGCATTTCCTGGTGAGTCTGACGCTCTCGTGTCAGGAATTTCCACTGCAAGCGAACTTCCTGAGGCCCTGTTCCTCGCGCCCCACCCTCTTTTCCGCCCGTGAAGTCGAGATGAAGGGGAGGTTTAGCTGAGTTTGGGCCCGTGTGCTCTCTCGCATCAGTTGGCATAAAATTGGAAATTGTACCAGCTGTTTCACAGCTGAACCCCACCCTTTCAATAGTTGCTCTTACACATTTAATTTTCAACAGTGATTTCAAGTTTTTATTTCTGCATTTTGAAAATCTCAAAGGTAATTTTAATTAAAATAAACGTATATTATAAAACTCTAGCAATTCAGGTCTGTGGCAGAACAGATACATAAATTCTCAAAAAGTGATGGGTCATCCTCATTCTAATTTATTTTATTTTGTTTTTTTTTAAATATATATTTTATTGATTTTTTTACAGAGAGGAAGGGAGAGGGATAGAGAGTTAGAAACATTGATGAGAGAGAAACATCAATCAGCTGCCTCCTGCACACCCCCTACTGGGGATGTGTTTGCAACCAAGGTACATGCCCTTGACCGGAATCGAACCTGGGACCCTTCAGTCCACAGGCCGATGCTCTGTCCACTGAGCCAAACTGGTTAGGGCTCTAATTTATTTTTTATTTCAGAGCAAAGGAGAGAGAGAGAGGCTGCCCCCAACCAGGCATGTGCCCTGACTGGGAATCGAACTGTGACCTTCTGGTTCATGGGTTGATGCTCAACCACTGAGCCACACTGGCTGGGCTCATCCTCATTCTAAAAGTTCATGATATCTACTGATTTGCAAAGTTAGATTGGAAATTTCTTTTTATAATGTATTTTTTTATTGATTTCAGAGAGGAAGTGAGAGGGAGGGAGAAACATCAATGATGACAGAGAATCATTGATTGGCTGCCTACTGCAGGCCCCACACCAGGCTTCAAGGCCACAGCCCCCAGCATGTGCCCTGACCAGGAATTGAACTGTGACCTCCTGGTTCATAGATCGACACTCAACCACTGAGCCACCCGGCTGAGCAAAAATATTTTTGGAAATTTGAGACCCACGTCTTTGAAATTGCAATTTGTGATTGTTCCCCTCCCCGACCCCATAGCTTTTATACTGTTTATAATAACTGCTATGAAGGCTGCTTTTTAGTTCACAATCTGTAGATTATATTTTAAAGTAATCCAAAGAACATATTATTGTAATTCAAAGAGCGTAACATGACAAATCTATGGAATGCACACATCTACAGTGGAACAAATATTTTCCTCTGTTAAAAAGAAAACTTCAGAAATGTGCTAATTTTATTTCCATTGTCCATGTAGCTGCATTTCACTCTTCCAACCCATGGAAATACAACTACTTAGCAGCTGAAAAATTCAGACCAACTGTGTTAATTTATGAAGAGTTTTTAAAGTAAAAATGGATTATCTGTAGCGTTTTGGTAGTTGTAAAGGAATTGAGTGTCTTACTAGGAACACCCAGCTGACTCTCCACAGTGGAAACGCTGCGTAAATGGCTTGTGAGGCCTAATGTAAGTGTCCTGAGTGTAGTGGGCATAGTCTCCAAACAGCCAAGTATATGTTTGTGTGTCATAAAGTTTAGAATATTTTGTTACCTGAGATGTCGGCAAGACGTTCCTTTTGCCTGATTAGTTGTTATTTCTGCCTCTATTTTCCCATTTGATCTATAGGTCCTGGCAAGTAATTCTTAAAACAGTTTCTGTGTATGTTGCTACATGGCTTTAAAACTTTTAATTATCCTCTATAATAAAGGGCTAATATGCAAATTGTCCCCTCGGGGGTTTGACCGACTGGGAGTTTGACTACTTACTATGATGTGCACTGACCACCAGGGGTGGCATGGAACGAGGGAAGGCCCCAGCTGGCAGCCAGCAGTGGGGGGAAGGCAGGCCCCGGCCAGCAGCTGGAAGGCCCCGATCAGCCCTGATGGCCTACCCGTGCATGAATTTCGTGCACCAGGCCTCCCATCAGAGAATAAGGTCCCAATACCTTTGATAGTCAGCATTCTCTGCTGTGGCTTCTAGTCACCAATCTTGGTTTCTCTCTAGCAACCTTCCTGTAGCTTTCTCTATTTCAGCCAACCTGTTCTGCTCAGTATTCTCACACGAGTCATGTACATTCCCATCTGCAGGTTTTTCCTGCCGCCTCTTCGGTGATTGGTGTGTTGTCTTTGCCTCTCCATTCACTGAAGGCCCCACTGAGCTTCAGGGCTGAGCTCATGTTCTGTTCTCTTCAGAGGTTTCCCAGGGGGTTGCTTTTTTCTCTGAATTTCTTTGAGTTATTCCCTCTCTACTACTCATTCAGAACCCACATTACAGAATTGCACATCCTAATATATGTAAAGAGCTAGGTGCCGTCACAACCCAACGGGTGACTGGTCACCATGAAGTGCATGGAGCACCTCTCGGTCCCGCCCCCCCGTCCCCCACCCCCTCGCCCCCCACCCCAAGCCCCTGAGCCGCTCACTATGGGGGGTGCTGGCGGTGGGGTGGGACTGGGGACTGTTGAGCGGTGGTGGCGGGCTGCTTCGCGGGGTGGCTGTGAGTTTAGCAGAGCAGTCATGGGGGGGCAGCGAGTTTCACAGAGCAGTCACAGGGTCGGGGGAGAGGGAGTTTCACGGAGCGTTCAGCAGCGAGCCTCGCGGAGCAGTCGCAGGTTTGCAGAGCGTCTTGGGGCGGGGAGCTTCACCTAGTGTTACAGGGTGGCAGAGGCCATGCGACGGAGGCCAGGCTAGGCCCAGGGACCCTAACTGCGCACGATTTCGTGCACGCTGGACCTCTAGTATGTATATATTTGTATATGTTTTAAATATATCTGCATGTATTAATATTATATTGTGTGTGTGGTTTTCTCTCTCTTTTTTTTAGTTTCTCAGCTGGATGGTGCACACTTAGGGAAGGTGCAGATAGCATAGTAATACATTTGTTCTGTGCTTACAGGTTTGTCATTGGAGTAATCCTGTATTTAGTTGGTCTGTTTAGCAATATTCTGCACAGTTGCCACCAGATTTTTCGTTTTTAATCACAGATTCTGAATCCATGGAGTGATATTGAAAGATACTTTGGTACTTTGACAGTCGAAGATGGTCATTTTTCTTTGGTGTGTTTCTTATGAGACTACATCGCAGGACTTGCCTTTTGTAGAGTCTTCTCTGGCCTGTACCTGAAGCTTTATGAAAATAAAACAGCACATGCCCTAGAGCAGCGGTTCTCAACCTGTGGGTCGCCAACCTGTGGCTTGCGACCCCTTGGGGGTCGAACGACCCTTTCACGGGGGTTGCCTAAGACCATCAGAAAACATATATAATTACATATTGTTTTTGTGATTAATCACTATGCTTTAATTATGTTCAATGTGTAACAATGAAAATACATCCTGCATATCAGATATTTACATGACGATTCATAACAGTAGTAACATTACAGTGATGAAGTAGCAACGAAAATAATTTTATGGTTGGGGGTCACCACAACATGAGGAGCTGTATTAATGGTCGCCGCATTGGGAAGGTTGAGAACCGCTGCCTTAGATGATCCTGCCAATGGCTGGGCCTGCTGGCGGCTCTCTGTGTGGGATAACGCTCCCGTCCCCGCCCCCCACCCCACCCCCACCCCCGCTGGTTCTCCAGCTGGGAGCCAGCCCCTGGTGACCTGACTGAGCAGCGTGGAGCTAGCAAACCCCCCACTCCGCATCCCAGCCTGTCACTCAGCGCTGCCGAGGCACTGCTATCGCCACCGCTTCATCCCTATGTCGAACCAGCACTTACTGCCTGTGCAGACATTTAAATATTAAGTAAGCACTTACTTTTTAAAGATTAATGAGAAGTGATCTCAGTGAAATGAAACTTGCCTATTACTCACACATTTTAAACGTGAATCAACTGTTTTTACAGAGCGATGCCGTTTCTGGGCCAGGACTGGCGATCTCCTGGATGGAGCTGGGTTAAAACAGAGGACGGCTGGAAGCGCTGTGAGCCCTGGCGGCAGGACCTGGACCGAGAGAGCGCCCAGCGCAGCGTCCCGCACGGCATGTACGCGCAGCCGGCCCGCCTGGCGCCCAGGGGTCATTTCCTCTTCCAGGCGCTGAAAGCTCTGTCACTGTCTGTCGTTTGGCTGCGAGTTGCCCTCGCCCAAGGCTGGTGGGAGGAGGTCGTTATGTAGCTCAGGTCTGAGCCAGGACATGGCCCGGTTCCCACACGTAGATGCTGCTTTGTTACCGAGCAAGGGTCACTGCCCGACACCACGGAAGCCAGTGCTACTTGGAAAGAAAAGACCTTCCATGGTGAGGCCAGCCAGCCAGGCTCCTCTCTGTCCCCCGACCGGGTCCAGGGAAGTTCAGGGGCCACGGGGCACAGGCGGTTGTGGAAGTGCTGGCGGGGCAGATTTCGGTAGGCATGTTTTTGGAATTCCATCAGAAGGCCCCTGTCTGCGGTTTTGGCTTGGTTTTTTGTGAAGGAGGGGCCTTGAGGCGCAGTGTGGGGTCCTGTCTATGAAGAGTCCGTAGCGTTGCCCGGGGATTCAGTGCCGTTCCCTGTGGGCTCTGGGACGCTGAGATGGCACAGAGGTGCAAGGCCACGTGCACTGTATCCTGCGCTGCCGAACAGGACCCTTCTAGGGTTTCCCCTTTGCGTTTAACTTATTAAATCTTCACTGCATTGTTTTTACTTACATCTCATTAACATTCAGTTTCCTGTCCGAATTTGAATATTTTATGATTTATTTTGGTTACTTGGTTCACTGGGCATAGCAGTGGAGCTCATCAGAGACCTGGGGATTATCTTCAACTCTAGTCATACCCAAGATATCCCAAGAGTGGGATTCTCTAAAAAAACACACATTTTTAAATTGTGGGTCTTCCAAGGAAAAAAGGAAAGAAACTGCATTTTTGGTTCCCTTACAAAAATGCAAAAACAGTCTCTGGTCAACACCAGGTCAGAGGATCCAGGGGCCCACTAGCCCTTGAAGTAAGAACTGTGCTCCGAGGCCTCAGCCCCGGGAGACGCTCCTGTCCCCGCTCCTTTACTTAGACACGCGCCTCTGCTGGCGGCCTTGGTGGTGTTCCCTCGGGCTGCTGGGGGATGTGCAGCTCTCAGTTACAACCTGATGGCCTTATATTTTCTTCTTCAGTGACTAGGAAGGAAAATGTGGTTAGAAAGTTGGCACCGGCGTCAGACCAGCACGCGCCCAGGGCATTTGTGTACCTGCCTGCTCAGCGGGGCTGCATCTGGACTCGGAGGTCTGTCCTGGCCGCCCTGTGTCAGTGACAAGCCAGCAGGCGCATCATCGTCCTGACCTGTGTGGCAGGAGAAGTGAGAGTTCTTCAGCAGAGATCCTGTTCCGCACAGAAGAAATGTAGATTATGTATAATGTTTAAGGGACTTCGGGCCGTGAAAGGGTGAAAAGGAATAACATAGATAAGGATGAGTAAGCGCCATTTTTACCAAAGAAAAGGCATGAAAACATTTGCTTCAGAGAAATGGCCTTGGAGCCGCCAGAGAGGACTGTGCCGAGCTGAGGGCCTGGAGAAGTCGGGCAGGGGGGGGCGGGGCCTGGCCTGCGGGCGAGGCTCCTGTGCTTGGGAGAGTGCGACAGGGCCGATGGCAGATCTTCGGTGTTTGGGATTTGCCAGGAGGCGTGTGGCCCTGGACATGACTTTGTCGGGAGGTTGGGAGTCAGTCTGCTCAGGTTCTGGTTGGAGGCTCAGAGTGGGCAGGTGGTGGGTTTCTGGACCCGCGCTGTCATTTGGAGGTTGCCCAGCCTGTTCACATCGGGTCTCTGTCCTTTGTACTTGAGGAGCTTGAGTTGTGACGTCTCCTTCATTTCTGGTTATTTGAGTCTTTTTTTCTTAGCTAAATGCTTGTCAGTTTTGTTTATGTTTTTTAAAAAACCAGCTCCTAGTTTCATTGATTTTTTTTTTTATCTCTATTTTGTTTATTTTTGCTCTGTTCTTCATTTCCTTTGTTCTTCTTTTTCTAGTTCCTTGAGGTGTGAAGTTAGGTGCTCATTTGAAAGCTTTCTTGTGTCTTGTTGAGGCTTTTATCACGGGAACCCTTTCTTAGAATTGTTTTGGCTGCAGCCTGTAAGTTTTGGTGTATTTCCATTTGCATTCGTCTCAAGGTATTTTTATAATTTCTCTTTTGATTTCCTGTTTGACTCACTGGTTGTCCAATAGCGTGTTGTGTAATCACATATTTGTGATGTTCCTGTTTTATTCTTGTAATTGGTTTCAAGTTCATAAATCATGGTCAGAAAAGGTACTTGATATGATTTCTTCTTTTTTTTAATCTTCAACCAAGGATATTTTTTCTATTGATCTTTAGAGAGAGTGGAAGGGAAGAGGAGGGAGGGGAAGATAGAGAGAGAGAGAGAGAGAGAGAGAGACAGGAACATCCATGTGAGAGAGACACCTGGATTGGCTGCCTCCAGCACTCACCCCGACTGGGGCGGGGATCACACCCGCAACCCAGGTACGTGCCCGTGCCTGGAAATCGAACCTGAGACACTTCTGTGCATGACTGATGTTTTAACTACTGAACACACTGACCAGGGCACTTGATATGATTGCAATCTTAATTTCTTAAAGACTTGTTTTGTGGCTCAACATATAATCTGTCCTGGAAAATGTTCCATGTGTGCTTGAGCAGAATGTTCTCTTGCTTTTGCATGGAAAACTCCGTATATGTAAAGTCCACCTGCGCTAACATGTCCTTTATGGCCAGTGTTCACATTGGATCAGGGACATGGCAAATCATCAGTCAGTGTCGGGTACGTTCCCAGAGTGTTTCCAGTTTGGTTTATAATCTCCCAGTTTTGTTTTGTTTTTTTTTAAAGGAAGGCACTTCTTTTTAAAAAATATATATATTTTATTGATTTTTTACAGAGAGGAAGGGAGAGGGATAGAGAGTTAGAAACATCGATGAGAGAGAAACATCGATCAGCTGCCTCCTGCACACCCCCTACTGGGGATGTGCCCGCAACCAAGGTACATGCCCTTGACCGGAATCGAACCTGGGATCCTTTAGTCCGCAGGCCGACGCTCTATCCACTGAGCCAAACCGGTTAGGGCTGTAATCTCCCTGTTTTAATGAAGCATTTTGAAGTCTGAAACCGCATTGGTTGAGCACATGAAAACCCTTGGGACACTGGGACATGCCTAGCACTTCCTGGGCTAGCATTCTCAGAAGAACCGAGATAAGTCTTAGGTTTCTCAAAAGAAAAAGAATACATTAGACATCAGCTGTGTAATGTCAAGCTGTGATGTGTTGCTTTGAAAATGAACAGCTTGCTTTCAGAATTCAACAAGGTTTTTATTTTGATCTCCTAAATTGCAAGCCAGATACTTACTATCATTTTTTAAAAGATAGCCAAATGAAGATCCCCTATAAATATATTTTAATAAAATCTATCTTTATTTCAGAATCCTAAATAGTGAAGATGACGAAATATTTACTAGTGAGGAGCATGGATATGCATCCAAGAAAAGGAAAAAGGACCATTTTAGAAACGACAGCAATACTCAGTGTAAGATCATGTTTAACATGTTATATTTTACTGGAATATGTTGGCACACTAAGTCACTTCCACACGCGCACAGGAAAGGCGGCTCAGAGGTCTTAATAGTCCTTCTCCAGTGTTGCCCACAGGACTAGTGATCAAAGCTTTTGCAGCTCAGTCATTTTTTTGTGTTTTTAAAAAATATGCTTTTACTAGAGGCCCAGTGCACGAATTTGTGTACGGGATCGGGGCCGGGCCTGTCAGGAGGAGGAGACGGTGGGTGGTTGGCTGGCCAACCGGCCTGATCAGGGCCCCATCAGGGCTGGGCCGGCTGGGGGGAGTGGCCATGGGTGATTGGCCAGCAGGCGCTGCCCCTGATTGGGGTGAGGGGGCAGATTGGGGGCAGGGGTGGCCCTGGGGAGAGGCTGTGAGTGGTGGGTCAGCCGGCCCCACCCCCAAATGGGGTGGCGGGTCGATTGGGGGTCAGCAGCCGTGGGAGGGGCCGTGGGAGGTTGGCCGGCCAGCCCCACTCCCTATTGGTGTGGGGGGGCCGATCAGGGGTGGAACTGGCTGGGGAGAGGGGCTGCAGGCCGATTGGGATAGTGGGAGCTGATTGGGGGTGGGGTTGGCGTGGGGAAGGGCTATGAGCAGTGGGCTGGCTGGCTCTGCCCTCGAATGGGATGGGAGGGGCCAATTGGGGAACCAGTGACTTGGGGGAGGGGCCATGGGTGGTTGGCTGCCAGCCCTGCCCCTGATCAGGGTGGGGGGTGGGGCCAGGAGGGGGGAGGGGCTGCAGGAGGTTGGCTGGCCGGCCCCGCCCCCCTGATCAGGCTGGTTCGCTGGCTGCAGTGGGCATCATGGCGACCGGTCGTTATGGCATTATGGTCGCTGGCTTTTTATATATATAGATTGATTTCGGAGAGAGGAAGGGAGAGGGAGAGATAGAAACATCAATGATGAGAAAGAATCATTAATTGGCTGCCTCCTGCATACCCCCTACTGGGGATTGAGCTCGAAACCTGGGCGTGTGCTCTGACTGGGAAGCAAACTATGACCTCCTGGTTCATGGGTTGATGCTCAACCATTCTGTTAGTAAGATTGGCAAAAACAAAACAGGATAGCAAAACCCACTACAGAGCTTGCACATCCGAGCGACTGAACAGTGGTCACCATCAGTTTGCTGCCAGGCACTGAGGCCCAACCTGAGGCGTTTTGACTTTGGACTTTTGTGCAGGAGGTGCTGCTGTTCGGAGCAAGACACAAAGGTGGTCAGAGCTGGTTAGCCCTGGGGAGGCAGGCACTCCCTGTGCAGCCCCTGCTCTGCACTGAGCGCCTCTGTAAGTTGTGAGTGCTCCCGTGTAGTCAGTCTGCTGAGGAAGGTCGGGCCCTGTGTGGGGGGCAGTTATCATGACCCTTGAAGCTTTAGGATTCAGTTACATGAAAAAATTTAATTAAATCAAATACAATTTAAAGGCAAGGACGGAAGAATAGGACTTTTTATTAGTTACATAACACTTTATTAATTGTACTTTTATAATTATGTTTTCATATTTATAGTCATTAGTAACTAATTTTCTTCTAAGTTACTAAAAGTTGGTACTGTCTGAAAATCATATTTCATGTAAAGATGTGTTTCAGCACCTCTTAAACTTACGTTAGGAAACAGAATTTGCCCAGCCAATGTGGCTTAGTGGTTTAGCATTGACCTATGAACTGGGAGGTCATGGTTCGATTCCCAATCGGGGCACATGTCTGGGTTGTGTGCTTGACCCCAATGTGGGGCGTGCAGGAGGCAGCTGATCCATGATTCTTTCTCATCATTGATGTTTCTATCTCTCTCTCCCTCTCCCTTCCTCTCTGAAATCAATAAAATTAAATGTAGAAAAAAAACCCACAAAGAATTCTGTTCACATTTAACTAGTAAAGGCATCTCAATCTATATCAGATAATTTTGTTAACTTATGCAACTATTTTAAGTTCCTGAAAATCTTCATTTTGAAATTATTCCCCAGATTTTAAAAACAAAGTTAATTTCTGTTGTAGGTTTTTTTCGTGAAAAATGGATCTATGTCCACAAAGAAAGCACAAGAGAAGTAAGTATTCTGTTGTGAGTAAGCGGATATGTTTTGTCCTGTTGAACATGTAACTTCACATTAAATAAGTTACTTCTTTTGCAACATCAACCCTGTGAAGACGTCTGTGTGTGTGTGTGGTCGGTGCCCCTGGCACAAACCTGAATAAACAGAACAAGGGTGGGCCTGCTCTCCCGAGAGCTGCTCCTGCGGAGCCCTGCTGCTAGCGGGGCTGCGTGGGCCTGCTGGGCTGGGACGGGGAGAACTCTAACCCGCCTTTCCCAGGCCGGGCAGCTGATGTGACGCCGTAACGGACTGTGACTGGGCAAAGAGCAGTGAACCTCTCCCCGCCTTTGCTTTGCCGAGTTGGAGAAGCGTTGCTATGAGCCATGAAGCAGTCCACTCACTTCCACCTGTTTCCTTTTTCTCTGCTTAGTGTCCGGGAAGCTTACCTGCTTTGCAGTCTGAGGAACTCGGCACTTGCCTTATTTTGCAGCAACTGGGGATGATTTGGGGAGTAATTGTTTAGTGTACATTCCGTTGGCGTAAGTTACCTGTTCCAGAGGCGTTAGTAGTGGGTGACCTGAAACTGGCCCAGCTTCTGAGACAGAACGTATTTGACTACTTGGTGGTGGTTAACATTGTTAGTAGGTACGGAGGGACTGATCCTTCGCATACAGTCTAATGCACTGTTACACGAATGTTTGGCAGAATCTAACATAATTTGAGCTGACTTAAGACTCTTTCATATTTCATTTGCTCTGTGTTACCACACTGATGGCAGAAAAGAGAACCAGCTTAGGCCAGCACAAGCAACCGAACAGAACTTATGTGAGTCTGCAGGTGCCAGTGGACCTGTGGATCCCAGGAGCACAGTGTAACCAGCTCAGGGAGGGAGCAGGGACAGACTGAGAGCTGGCACTTCTCTCGCCAGCTGTCTCGGCCTCACTGGGCTGTCAGGACTTCTCAGAGGACCAGGTATCTCTGCTGCCCGTCTACATGGCCGACTGTGGCCGCCCGCAGACACTGAGCGCCTGACTGCATGGTTCCAGGCCCCCACCAGGTGGGCGAGCTCATGTGGTTCAGGCGTGTGATTTGCTGTTTGCTCTATGGATCAGAATTAATTCCCCCAACAGAAGAGGCTGTTGTGAGAAGGGGCTGCCTGGACAGGAGTCTCCTACACCAGCACACAGAGCTCTGTTCATTGAGAAGACATTAGAGTAGAAGTACCAGCTGGGTTCAAGTTCAGGTTCTGTCTAGGCTTTGCTCCCCCACAGCCCCCAGAAAATACTTTGCACATAGTAGATACTCCATAAAAATAGGTATTGAGTGCTGTGAATGAATGCATCTTGTTGGTTTGTGCACCCAGTAGGACTGTTCTCGGGACTTGCACAAACCACAAGCCCTTCCCATGTGTCTTAGCTGCGCTAGGGTGAGCCTCCTCTTCTAGACCCTCCCCTGCCACCCTGGGGTTTTCTGTGATTGGCCCCCAGTTTGTCCCACGACTCTGAATTGAAAATCTCTTTCTATACTCTTCGTATTTCAAATACCGAAGGTAGACTTTAAAGTGACACCTAATGTACAAACCAGTCGGAATGCAGGTGCATCATGGAGAAAACCATCTATGCAGAGAGTGGTGTTTCACTCGTTAAAAGACTGACTCAGTGGATAGAGCATCAGCCTGCGGACTGATGGGTCCCGCGTTTGATCCTGGTCAAGGACACTGCTCTGGTTGTGGGCTCAACCCCCAGTAGGGGGCGTGCAGGAGGCAGCCAATCAATGATTCTCTCATCATTGATGTTTCTATCTCCCTTCCTCTCTGAAATCAATAATATATATATTAAATATATATAGATATATGTTCTAAAAAGTAGTAAAAATAAAAGACTGACTTTGTTCATCTTTTTTGCTCTTGGACCTGGGTCTAATTCCAGCTTTGGGGTTTGGGTGCTGAGCAGGCCCTGCCCCGTAGTCACATCGCCCTGCCTCTACCCTCTCCCTCTGCCTTCAGCCTGTGTGTTGGGCAAACGTCCAGACCTCGGGACTCCTGCGAGCAGTCACATTCTCAGCGTTCGTGTTCATAGTGGCCCTTCACAGCACCCGCCTGCTGGGCGTGCTCGCAGTGTCGTAGCCAAGAATATTCCCACTTACTGTATGATTGCAGGCTTCATTGGCCCTCCCCCCAAATGTGTCCCAACAAAAGAAATCGGCGAGATGCGTGATGGGTCCGTCTTTGTCGTCTGCCGCGGGGTGAGGGTGTCTGTGCTGCCTCAGTGATGCATGATGGTAGGTCAGCTTCGGTGTGATTGACGCCACTCACCTGGGTGTGTCTGCATCATAGTAGACACTGTCCTTTGCTGACGGTTAAAAAACAGTTGGCACAGACTCGCCCACACTGAGCGTCGTTGGCTTTGCGTGCGTCCGCGCTGACTGTTTGCTTGTCTTCCAGCGGCACGGCTACTGCACCCTGGGGGAGGCCTTCACCCGCCTGGACTTCTCGAGCGCCGTGCAGGATGTGCGCAGGTTCAGCTACGTGGTCAGAGTGAGTATTTCCTTTCCCGGGAGACACTCGATGCCTTGGCCGCTGCAGAAAGCGGCGCTCCCTCGCGGTGCAGAAATATCCCGGGAGTGGGCTCAGGAGAAGACGGCTCGGTGCCGCTCAGCACCGGCTCCACGGACTCGGGTGGGACCGGGCCGGCCTCTGCGCTTTCTGGGTTTCTCCACGCCATGCGTGCGCTCGCACACTGTGCCAGGGAGGTGCCAGGGGAGCAGCCGTTTCCCTGCGGGTTTACCTGATGGTCCCTGCGTTTCCCACCTCACGTGTCACGGCAGAGCCTGGAACGGGGACTGCAGACAAAAGGAGCTCACAGAGCGGCTATGCTGTTGGCACCTGGCCGGACGGGGTTTGTGTCTCAGCCTCTTCCAGAAAGGGCTCTGGGCCAGGCCTCGCCTGTCCTATTGTGGAAGAGGCCTGCTCTGCGGCTTCCTCGCCTCCTGCTGGTGCAGGGGACAGTGACGGCTCCTGCAGCTGCGGCGGGATGGGAAGACGTCTCATAGTGGCTTTCAGCCTTTAGAAACGCTACGAGAACAGATATGGATGTCAGAGGTGGGGCGGGAGGGCCTGGGTGAAAGAAGATGGAGCGTTAGCTGAAGCACATGTCTGCGTGAGGGCGGGGTGGGTTTGGGGGGGAAGGGCAGGGTGGAGGTGGGCAGAGGGGACATCACAGTGTGGTTGTGCTCATAAAGGATTTTCAATTTAGCAAATAGGTAGACACACTTCTCTCTTGTGGAACCGAAACTTCTCTTCCCGAGGAAGGCGGGTTTGATTCAGGGAAACTGCTCTGATACTTTGCATTCCCCGATGCTCTGTGGTGATGGGATCATGAAACACCTTGACTGGGCTACAGTTGTCCGAGGGGTTTCTGATCAGCGTTGCTCCTCGGATGCTGTGACATGACGTCACTGCCTGTAGGATCCGTTTTTCAGGGATGGCTGCCAGGCAGGGTGCAAGGCCTCTGTTCCTGGGGAAAGCCCTATCTAGGTGTATCTGTGTGCTTAGGCTTAAGGTTTTAGTACCAGTTAGAGAACATTTATCTTGATTAAAATTTTCTCTTGGCAGCTAAGAAGAAAGAAATGTTAGGGAACACACGATTGGGTTGGTCACTGGAAGCCTGGGGTAGTCGTACCTACTGGCTGGTCTCCGTTGGTTTCCGGACACCTCATGGGATGGGTCCGGGGGCTCCTTTGGCACCAGCGGGGACTGCACAGAGGCCGCCCGCCTGAGTTCTCCAGAGGTTTGTTGCCAACAGTACTTCTTTTGGAGATGGTCCTCCCTGCGTTCTGAGCATTTCATGGATCCTTTAAACAGCGAAGCCATGAAAACAATGGGAGGACACAGTGACCAGACTGTCTGGTTATTTGAAGGTTTTGAAACTTTCTCCTAAGGACTGTGTTACGCCAGCAGCGTCACCAGCTTCCTCCACGGTGCACAGAGGAGCTAGAAACAGACAGGACCAGGTGCCTGCATGAGGCGGCGGGCGGGCGGGCGGGCGGGGCTGGGAGGTGCCTCTCGCTGATTTTTTCACTGAGGCTTGATTTGCCCTCCCAGCACGCGTGCTTCTCCCGAGACCTGACACCTCGCCATCTGGTAGGACAGTGACACAGGTGGAGTCACGGAACAGGTAGAACGCACTGTGCTCTGTTCCTCCGCCTACGTGGGCATGAGCTCTGGGCATGATGTAGACAGAGGTAGCAAACGTGCAGACAGTGTGCCCCCAGGGAGTCGGCAGACAGGCCTGACAACGGACAAGTGCTTCTGTTCAGACCTCCGTGATTCTACAGACTTCTTCTCGTGGAACCCCATGACTTACATGTGTCACATGACGTTTTAAAGGGGTGGCCTTGGAGTCCAGGGAATTCTGAGGGTTTCTGCTCCTTTCTAATTGAGCTGCAGTTGGCTGTGTTGAACTTTGTGGAGGGGCCCAGTTGTGGGCTAGATTATTGTCACATCCTCACCCCGGGCACCCTGGGCAGGACTGAACAAAAGGATGAAGAATGAGCCCTCTTTACACGCTTTGTTTTGTGAGTCACTTTTTAAAAAAACTTATTTTATTTTTATTGATTTCAGAAAGGAAAGGAGAGGGAGAGATAGAAACATTGATGATGAGAGAAATCATTGGTTGTCTGCCTCCTGCACGCCTTCTACTGGGGATCGAGCCTGCAACCCAGGCAGGTGCCCTTGACCGGAATCAAACCCGGGACCCTTCAGTCTGCAGGCCAATGCTCTACCCACTGAGCCGCACCAGCTGGGCAGTCTCCCCACTTTCACCGTCGAGTGTGCTCCACAGACTGCCCCGGCAGCGTGCACTGGCAAGCAGGGCTCTCAGATGGTCACGGTTGGCCAGTTGTTTTCTAAACCTGTGGGACCTCCTCTGCAGGAAAGCTTGGTCTTTGGAAATGAAGGACGTCCCTTCTTTGTTGTAAAACAGTCCCTCCCGCGTCCCTCAGCACAGAAAGGCGTGCTCACATTCAGTTAACAACCTCCTGTTGTCGGTGCAGGCATCGAGGTTGGCTGCTACTCCAGGCATTTCCTGTCATTTTCCCCTGAAGGTGTTGGGACAAAGTGCACGGGTGAAATTATGTTAATGCCCCTGAAAACGAGATGGAGGAGGAAAGCGTGAGAAGGGACAGTGTGGGGCCTGCTGACAGCCAAGGAAACGCTCCTCAGCCAGCAGAGGCCGAGTGCTGTCACTCTGACGTGTTTAAGCGAAACAACAGAAGCGATGGTCGTGGTGGGCGGCGTGGGCGCCGTGTCTGGCTGGTGAGCGCCGTGGTGGGGGAGGCCTTTGTTCAGTGATGACATTGCCAGCGAAAGTGGACATCCAAGCCACTTAGAAATTGTAAATGTCCTTCTCACAGGGCCAGCAAGGACCCAGTGCTCTATTGTTCTTCAGCTTCCAGCGTACTTATCCTGTCAGCTTGGAGTATGGCTCCATGCAGCAACCAGGAATTCTTTCAACAAAACTAAAACTGTAAATTATGCAGCAATTCAATTTATATAAACATTAGCAGTCTTTTTTTATTGATTTGAGAGAGAGAGAGAGAGAGAGAGAAACATCAACTTGTTGTTCCACTTATTGATGCATTCATTGGTGCTGCTTGTATGAGCCTGATGAGGATTGAACCTGCAACCTTGGCATATCAGCAAGATGCTCCAACCCACTGAGCTACCAGCCAGGGCCCAGCTAACATTCTTCCTTTCTGCCAGCACTGGGACTTGGTGACAGGGATGAGGCCCATGGAGTGTTCATTCCCAGGGAAGGGGGGCCAGAGGGACAGTCACAGACCATCTGCTTCACGCGTTCCCAGGATGGGAAGCCGCCTCGAAGGCAGCCTGACTCCGTCTGCGTGGCGCCGGGGACCTCGGGCAGAGGCATGGGTCTGGACTGTGGAGAGTCGGGCCGCCGAGCTCTCCAGAGAAGGAACGACTGCAGGGTTTGCCAGAAGGTTAGGACGGGGGGTTCTGCTTGGCTTCAGGAACATCCTGCTTCTGTAGGGTTTAGGTCACTTTGTTTTACTAAATGCAGTAAAATTGAGAAACTTTTTAAAGTGAGATAAAGAAATTTCAGATCAGTGATGCTGTTAGAAGCTACTCACCAGGCCTGACGGGCACACGATGGTGGGAGGTGCCTGGTGGGGCGGACAGTGCAGACCTGCGACCACCTCTGTCCGCTCTCTGAGCCCGTGACTTTCCGGTCATTTTCTTCATCTCCCTGGGCCTCGTCTTCTCATCTGTAGCTGGGGATCGTAGTGCTGCCTCGTAGGGGTGCTTTGGGAGTTGGGCTGATCACATCCCGTACTCTAAACCGTGCCTGTCCAGCAAGCACTCTGTGTTTCTGTTCGCTGTAAATCTACATCCTGCGGGAGCCTGAACAGCCGAACCGACTGTCTGGTGTGGCTAGTGTCTTGGTGACACTGGAGAAGTGACTTTGCCCTCGGGACCCCTTGGGGCTCCTGGGCAGCACTCTGAGAATCACTACATTACAGTAACTCCAGCTCTGCCCTCACTCCTCTCAGGGCGAGAGTAGGGCTGTGAGCGGCTCCTTTCCCTCTGGCCGTTGAGGGGTCAGATGCAGTGCACCTGCGTGTCTGGCCTGTGTCCCTCCGGCTGCAGGGCGGTGAGTCTCTCGTGGGTCGGTTCCCAGAGCCCCATTGGCTACAGACTCACCCGTCAGGTCTCAGTCCAGCTGCACTAGCAGGAAAGCTGCTGCTTAATCTCTGAACTCCTTGTCTCTAACCGGCTCCTCAGGAGGCGGAGAGGAGGGTGTCGCTCCGCATTGTGATGATGGCCGACCAGGGGGGCTCGGAGCAGCGCGCAGCTGCTGGGAACGGGCGGGAGCAGCGCTGAGGTCCAGCCGCAGGTCTGCGCCGGGCGGCTGGGCAGGCTCTCGCCTGCTCTGCCGGTGCTTCGTGTTGTCCGTGGTCTCCGCAGTGTGGGACACTCTACGTAAACGTTAGAAGCGGCAGAGGTGGTCTGTGGTGGTCACATTGTAATGAACTGTGGGCTTCGCCAGCCAATGCATCTCTGAGCATGTGGTTAGCACTTCCTTTCCTCCTCTGGAAGGCAGTGGAGGCGGCCGCGAGGAGGGAGGAGGGATAGAGTCCACTGCTGAGGCTGGGCGGCAGGAGGAGGGAGGAGGGAGGAGGGAGGAGGGATAGAGTCCACTGCTGAGGCTGGGCGGCAGGCGTCCCTGCAGAGTCTGAAGTGCGTGAGGCTGGCCAGAAGCAGCCACGGTTGGGCAGAGTCGGTCAGGATGGTGCGAGTGGAGGTGTTCACAGACGCAGGGCAGGTTGGGTGACACCAGCAGCCACACGTGGCCCAGGGAGAGGCCGGCAGGGCGGTGAGGTCACGGCTCAATTCCTTGCTCAGAGCACGTGGGGAACTGCAGAGGCAGGTGGTGGCGTGAGCCTGTGGGAGGGCAGCGGCTCTCCCTGGAGAGAGAGGAGCAGGCGGGCGGGCGGAGGAGCTGGGAAAGCCCTGCATTCCTCCTGGGGCCTCGGCAGGAGCTCTGCCCACCCACCTGCCTCAGGACGGGCGAGGCCAGAGGTGTGGACAGGGTGGTGAGGCACCAGGACCTGCCTGGTGGCGGGTGGCGGGGGGGAGAGCAGACTTTTCAGGGGTGAAAGCCTGACGGGCTGGGGAGGCATTGGGGGGCGGGGAGCTGGGAGCAGACAGACAGTGTGAGCCAAGGCTGACGGAGGAGACAGGCTGTGAGGACTGGAGCCGGGACAGGACCTGGAGGGAGTGGGCAGAGCGGGCACTTGGGAGCGGTCAGCGTCTGGGGCAGAAGTGAGAGGACCATGATTCTGAGTTTACAAGGACTGGGAAGAGGGAGCTGTGGAGAAAGGACAGACAGGAGAAGGCCCTGCACACTTAGAATTGGAGTCTTCAGGGAAGCAGACGGAGCACAGGTCCACGGGTCCGGTGCCAGCAGGCCTGCCTGGGGCACAGGCTCGGGTCTGCGGGTGGAGGGCGTGCGGGGCCGACCACACAGTCGGCGTCACGCCCTGGGGTGGCGTGACGGGCGCCTCTCACCGAGGACCCTGAGGGGCACACGTCCGTCCTGTGCGTGTCGTCACTGGTGTATGTTTCCATGTGAGGAGATTGATGCTCAGCTTTTCCCTCTTTCTTTTAAGCTATTGCAGCTAATTGCAAAATCCCAGTTAACCTCACTGAGTGGTGTGGCACAAAAGAATTACTTCAACATTTTGGATAAAATCGTTCACAAGGGTAAGAGGATAACTGACCTTTTTCATCGTCTGAATCTTAATGAGCTTTAGTGTGAGGAGAGGGGTTTTCTCTGACCCCCACCCCGTGTGTGTGTCCAACGGTGACGTCCGGTGCGTGGCCGTGGCTGCACAGCCGTGCCAGGGCCTCCGGCTTTCACGTCCACATGCTGTTTATGTTTTTAAAGTTGCGTTTGCGTAGGAAGGAGTATATTACGTTAATACAAGAAATATATCATTGTGCTATTATAAGATAGAAAGATAAGTGAAAGGACATTTCACTGCTTCGTGGTTAGCCATTCACACTTCACTTCACCATATAATGTTTCCATAACCATCAGGGTTGGGGCTCAGTTGTTTCAGCATCAAATACACCTACACATTTCTTTTTAATTTAGTGAATGTATTGATTGATTAGTGGCAAATAGGTAGAACAGTAGGGTTTATGCATGTATAGGGTGTCCCCAAAAAATGTATACATACTGTAACAGCTGATAGCTCCATTTTGAAAATGCAGTGTATTTGAGTAAGCACTGCCTTTGTATTTTCATAGTGTGTGTACATTTTGGGGGACACCCTATATCTGAGTTAATGGCTGAGTGCAGCCATTTTTAAACACCATTTTTCTTTATGGCAAAAATGTAAAGAACATGGAGGCTGACAGTTTAAAGTCAAAAAGTAGACTCGACCAGAAATGCTTGGTCAGGAAACAGTTTAAAGTCTGTTTAAGTCTCGTCATATCTGCGGTATCTCAGAAACCAGGTGGGGTCGCAGTGGAATGAGGTCATTGTTCATTGTGACAGAACGTAGACAATGTACAATTAACAGTTTCACTTAAGCTGACAGTTTGGTACCATTAGTTCCTTTCGCTCTGTTGTGCCACCATCACCACCATCATCTTCCCCAGAACATTCTCATCTTCCCAACTGAGCCTCTGTCCCCATAGACCAATGATGGCGCACCTATGATACGCGTGTCAGAGGTGACATGCGAACTCATTTTTTTGGTTAATTTTTCTTTGTTAAATGGCATTTAAATATATAAAATAAATATAAAAATGCAAGTCTTTGTTTTACTATGGTTGCAAAGATCAAAAAATTTCTATATGTGACACGGCACCAGAGTTAAGTTAGGGTTTTTAAAAATGCTGACACGCCGAGCTCAAAAGGTTCGCTATCACTGGCCTAGACACTCACTCCCACCGTCCCTACCCCTGGTTCCACCGTCCACTTGTGTCTCAGGCTCCGACTCCTCCGTCCGCAGACAGGGAGTCCCACAGCCGCTGTCTGTCCGGCTTGTCTCCCTGAGCATCGTGTCTTTGAGGGTCACCCACGTGGCAGCGTGTGGCGAGAGTGGAGTCTCTTCCTTTCCGAGGCTGAGTGCAGTCGGCTGTGTGCGTGCACCCCATTTCATCTGTAGGTTACATCGGGGTGCAGCTGGCCCTCTCCCAGGTGGCAGCTGTCCACGCACAGTCGTGCTGTTTTTGTTCCAGTGCTCGACGACCACCAGAACCCTCGGCTGATCAAAGACCTGCTCCAGGACCTGAGCTCCACCCTCTGCATCCTGATCCGAGGCGTAGGCAAGTCTGTGCTGGTGGGGAACATCAACATCTGGGTCTGCCGGTTGGAGACGATTCTCGCCTGGCAGCAGCAGCTGCAGAACCTGCAGATGACGCAGGTACGACCTTAGCACGAAGTCGTGACCTCTTCTCCAGACCCCCGGCTTGGAGAATGATGCTCGTCTTACTCTTTCGTGTTAATGAAGTTGTTTTAAATGGGTGAGACCAAAGAGCCCGTCAGTGGGCTCCAGCTGCTACTGGAAAGGGCTGACTCCCCAGGTGACGAGGTGGTAAACTCGCTCACCTCGAAAGGAAATTAGGTGCTTTGGACTCAAATGACATCAGGAAATCACGGCTCCGTGTGTGCGCAGTCTGCCCTTCCCCGCCCTGTGGCTCGTGCAGGGCCTGTACTCCCCTCACTAGCTCGCTCTGCGTGGGCGTGGACGCGGATGCACAGGTGTGTGGAGGCAGATGCACACATGTGTGGCTTGTAAGCAAGATGGCCCACGTGACAGACATGCCATCACATCCAAACTGTCGCCAGTGTCCAAGGCCCATGGTACCTGCAGCTTGAGGCACTGGATGAGGCAGAAATGTGGCCTTGCTCCCCTGTGGTTGTGTCTGATGAGCTGAGGAAGGGTTTGCACAGCAAGGACAGTGACAGCGCTCTGAGGGGACAGTGAGGGCGCCCTGTGCCCTCCACACCTCTCCCTGCACCCGCCCTCCTGGGATCAAGGGCGTTCATTCCTCCACACATGTCCCTTGTCTAGGGCACTGGATCATGGAAGAGAAGAGGCAGCACACGGGACCAGCTGTGCTGGGGCTGAGGCTCTGACCACCGGGGACACTTCTGCCTCTGCGGCGGGGGCCACCCAGCAGACACCTGCCGTCTGTCCGTAGGAGACTCCTGCGGACAATGAGGGCCTGCACGGCACAGCCCCTGGCACAGGCCTCCGACAGCACCACGTGGTGCCAGCCCTCCTGAGGGACAGTTCGGTTCCCTCGCCGGCTTGTGTGAGGGAGGGTGTGGCTTATGTACTTGAAATCACAGAGCTGTGAGCTAGAAGGGCCTCCGTGAAGGATTCATCCACGCCCCTGGCCACTGAGCTGCCCAGGCCGAGAGCAGAGGCTTGGAGCGCAGTGCACACTCCGTGGCCTGACACGTCCCCAGCACCTGCCCCTTCCAGGTGCCCCTTTGCGTGTCGTCTAGTAAACAGGTCCCCTCGTGCAGGTGCAGTGGAGGGGCTGTCGCCATAAGCAGCCTGGGCCATTCCGGCTCCACTTCCGGGCGTCCCTGATGGCCAGCAGAGGAGGCGTGGGGTCAGGGACGCTGGCATCACGCCCCGGGCAGGTGGGGGAGGGGAACGTTAGGTCGGTCCGTGGCCTGAAGGCGCCGTGGCCTGCTCCCTTTCTCGCAGGAGAACCACGGCCTCACGCTCAGTGACCTGCCCTTGCACATGCTGAACAACATCCTGTACCGGCTCTCCGACGGCTGGGACATCGTGACGCTGGGCCAGGTGAGCCCCACGCTGCGCACGCTCAGCGAGGACCGGCGGCTCTGGAAGAAGCTGTGTCAGTACCACTTCGCTGAGAAGCAGGTGGGTAGCGGCCCCGCCCGGCCCCGGCGCAGCCTGCGGCCTCGGAATCGTCCAGTTTAGGAAGGTCGTGTGTGGCTTCTCTCCGACAGCTTAAGCAGTTTCCTGTTCATCTTTTAAAAGGACCGTGAACTCATGACCCAACACGGAACACAGAACAGGGCGGCGTTCCTCCCTCTGTTGACAGCACCGTGTCGCCGTCTCCCCTATGGGCTCAGGCTGCGTGTCCGCTATGGCCGGGGCCCCGCCAGCCTTGGTTTCCTGGGCGGCGGGCAGCATGCCGCTGTCCACGTCCTCCCTGCCCTCCCTGCGTTCTGCTTCGCAGTCAGGGCTATGCCTGTGCGCGAGGCAGCCTGGGTCTGCGGGAGGGGAGGGGAGGCAGGCGGTCCGCGTCCGCAGAGACGGGTGTGGTGGAGCTGGTGACGGACGCGGGAAGTGGAGAAGTGGGTGTGCTGTGAGCACGTCCACTCTGCAGGCAGACGGGAGAGGACCCCTTGAGGAAATGCAGGTCACGGGGCAGTGGCAGTTGTGGGCGTGGTCCGCGTGGCAGGGCCCTACGCAAGGAGGCGCGTCATGAGCCCCGTGGACCCTCCTCTGCTTGGCGGCGTTTGGAACAAGTGCAGCTCTAGTGTGAAGAGCAGGCGAGTGGCACAGGGAGCCGATGACAGGCGGCACCAAGAAGGAAGGGTGTGGACATGGACCAACCCAGGGACTTGAGGCCCATTGGCTGGGGTGGGCGCAGCCGTGTACCGTGGTCCCTGGGGGTTGGGAGTCACAGGTGGAGACGGTGGGTTGAGATGCCTCCTAGGTGCCTGAGTGCAGCCCGTCGAGAGGCCCGGGTGTCTGAAGGACTCGAGAGGAGGTGGCGGGCCTCGGGCAGCGGCTAACAGGGCTCCTGAGGGCCTGAGAGGAGGGGCCAAGGCTCCCAGAGGTCCCCTGGGACCCAGAGGACGCCTGCTAGACTGAGTCCTGTGGTGGTGGGCGACCCCAGGAAAACTTCTGGGGGGTCTTGGGGAGAAGCACAGGGTCAGGGTTACTTGAAGGAGAAGAGCGAGATTGCATTCTGGAGTCGGCACGGGTGTGGGGACAGTGCGTGTTTGAGGGAGGGTTCGTGCCTAGGGAACGAGCGGGTGACGTGCGTCTGGGTGGCGGCCCGGAGCTCCTGGGGGCCCCTCCCCAGGTGCCCTGGCTGCTCCCCAGCTCGAGGGTCAAGTGTATGGCGGGCGTCTTGGGAACATGGTTGACCATTTGTGAGGTCCTTGCATGCATTCCGTAAAGGGTTACTGTATTTTTCTTAATATATTTTTATCGATCTCAGAGAGGAAGGGAGAGGGAGAGAGAGAGAGAGAGAAACATCAATGATGAGAGAGAATCATTGATTGGCTGCCTTCTGGGGGCGAGCCCACAACCCGGGCATGTGCCCTTGACCAGAATCGAACCTGGGACCCTTCAGTCCGCAGGCCGACGCTCTATCCACTGAGCCACACCAGCTCAGGCCTATAGGGCCCCTGTAGAGGCTCTGTCGTCCGCACAGAGTTTCATGTCAGGTGTCAGGATTGGCACCACAGGTGCATCTTGTCTGCATGCTGTGCCAGCCAGATGGAAAGCCCAGGAGCCGCCTGGCAGCGACTCCCACCCCCGGCGGGTGTGACGGCGTCTCCTTCCGACTCAGGGCAGGTCCTGGGCTTCTTGGCCATTTGTACATCTTCACAGAAATGTCTTTTCAGGGCCTTTGCTCATGTCGGGCAGATGATGTGTGTAACTTCCTGCCTCTTTGATTTGACTTGTCAAGTGCAGTTGACATACAGTATTATGTCAGTTTCAGGTGTGCAGCGTCGTGGTTGGACTTACTATTAGTTGAACTACTTATGGGCATCAGGCCAGATCTGAATAGTGAAATCTGTGTCACGGCTGTGTGGGGTCCCACAGTAGGGACACGCGCTTCCTTTGATGAGTCCCTTGGATTTAACCCAGGTAGTTTAAGTCCAGTGATTCCGTGTTGCCCACGCCACCTGCCTCTTTAACAGTTTTGCACCTCGTCACGCTCTGCTCATCACTGCTGACTGAGCCGAGCGTGCGTGTCCAGTTCTGCAGACACCTGATCCTCTCGGAGAAGGGCCACGTGGAGTGGAAGCTGATGTACTTTGCGCTGCAGAAGTGCTACCCGACGCGGGAGCAGTACGGGGACACGCTGCTCTTCTGCCGGCACTGCAGCACCCTCTTCTGGAAGGTGAGCTGCGGGCGCGGGCGGGCGGCGGGCAGGGACAGCTTGTCATCTGCTGCACGGAGCACAGAGGGGAGCAAACAGGAAGCTGTGGCGGAAGCGTGCGGGGCTGTCTGTCCCAGACGCCAGGCAGGCAGGCTCGTGAACACAGAGTGCCCTGGGTTCGGATCCAAGCGACGAGGAGCCGACCATTGGCCTCTGCCTGTCCCTGGATGGCGGTCCTCCCTGTGGTGACTTGGCGGGTGAGGCACGTCCCAGGGGAGGCAGGCAGCAGGTCTGCTGGCGCCCTCGGGCCTCCCCTGGCAGAGGCTGCTCCTGGCTGGCGGTTTTCCCGAGCCCTCGGCCTAGAAAGGACGACCTCCACTTACCTGTTCCCCAGACATGGCCTTCGTCCCACAGCCGCCCCTTCCCCCCCCCCACAGAGCTGCTTTGGAGCACCCCCCCCCCCCCCCGCCCCCCATGTGCCTCCCGGCTTCTCTTCTCAGAGCTCCACACACAAGTAAACGTGCATTTTCTTTGTTCGGTCAGAACCTAACAGACTCTGGTTGCTTATCAAGTCTAGCCCTTCAGTGAGGAATCTGTGCCTGGACACTCACTTTCCATCCAGAGCACGTAGGGCCCTTCTGCTGAGACCCCTTCCTGTCTGCCCCTCCAGATGTCTCTGATGGGCCCCCTTCCTGTCTGCTCCCCCCCAGAAGTCTGATGGGCCCCCTTCCTGTTTGCTCCCCCCCAGACGTCTCTGAGGACAGGTTCTCCCCGCTCAGGGCTGACTCCACGTGCCTCCTTCACTAAATTTTATTTTCTTCGCAAGTGAGCTGTTTCACCTGCAGTGCTTTCCACGCTTTGCCCTGAGTTTGTGTTTCCTGTGAGATTCACGGGTAAAAAGTGGTGAAACTAAAGGCTGTGTGAGCCCGGCCCCGGGCGTCCTGCGGCCCCTGCCCTGTCCTTGTGGGCCTGGGCTTCCGCCTGTGACACCACACGAGTTGGTTCAGCGCACATCCTGCCTCGGCCTGCGCGAGGCCAAGTCCAGCACAGGGAGCGGCGCAGCCGGAGATGCAGGAGCAGGAGAGAGGAGGTTCTGCCGGCCCCCGTGGCCCCCACGCCGGGCGCAGACCTGGTGACCAGGCGGAGCAAGCGGAGGGCGTATGGTCCCTTCAGTGGCGCCTGCACTTGGTGGCCCAAACGCCCCGAAAGGCTGTGAACGACTCCATGGCACAGTGTCCCCTCCCGTGTCATGGCGGCTCTGCTCCCGTCTTGCAGGAACACGGAGGGTGGTGTCCTGCAGCCTGGTCACGGGCGCGAGAGGCGTGGGGGAGAGAGACGTGCGTCATAGCTGCGGGTGCCGGGTGTTGGCTGGAGTCTCGGGTGCTGCCTTAGCGACCCGGCTGTCGCCCGTTTCCTGCTGGTTTCTTTCAGTTGTTGTCACACACAGCTCACCAGCCGCCCTTCTAATCTCTCCCTTTTCCTCCCGCTCCTCCGACCTGTCCTCCATCTCCAGGACTGCCGCCTCGCTTTGCTGTTCCAGGTACTCACACCTCCCGCCCTGCTCGGGACTAACCCTGCGCCTGCCCCGCCGAGGGCACCCCGCACCCATCGCAGCCCCGCCTGTCGGGTGCACAGCCTGGCTTAGGTTAGCCCCAGGGAAGGGTTTGCATGAGGTGCCCGAGGCCTGCACTTGAGCGCCAGGCTCAGCCTTAGGGGAAGCTCCAGGGGCGCCCAGTAGCATTTCCTTCAGGTAAAGGCACCCTCAGCACCTGGTGGTCACGGCCCAGCGAATGCGCCGGCTGTAACGTTCAGGCCACTCGTTCTCTCAAGTTCCTCAGCCCTTTCACACAAAACCCACTTTTCCTGTTAAGTACAATCCCGGAGTGTGGGCGTGGTCAGGGGGCGTGGGCCTGGGGGGGCACGGGCGTGGTCCAGGGGAGCGTGGGCATGGTCAGGGGGCATGGGCGTGACCCAGGGGGCGGGGGCGTGGTCAGGGGGCAGGGGCGTGACCCAGGGGAGCGTGGGTATGGTGATGGGGAACATGGGCGTGGTCCAGGGAGTGTGGGCGTGGTCAGTGGGCGTGGCCCAGGGGACCTTGGGCATGGTCATGGGGAGCTCGGGCGTAGTTGGTAGCATGGCTGGAGGAGGGCGGCAGAAACCTGGGGTCTTCTTCTCTGAGCAGGGCCAGCTCAGGCCAGCTCGGGGGTGGCTGTCCGTCCAGCACGGGAGCAGGAGGTTTCTGTGCTGAGACCACGCGTGTGCCGGTGTCATGCTCTCATGGCTTAGAGACGGGTTTGGGATGCTTAGGCAGCTGGTAACCGACCTGTGTCACCCTCGCCTCCTCCCGCAGGACTCGGGACACCCCTGCACGGCCACCGACCCCGACAGCTGCTTCACGCCCGTGTCCCCACAGCACTTCATCGACCTCTTCAAGTTCTGAGGCCCTTCCCCACGACGTGTCAGCCTCCGAGCCCAGCATCCGGTGACCGCGTGCTGCCCGGCCGAGCCGCTGGCAGCTTCCTGCTCCGGCGGGGACGCCGCGCTGTGTGTGTTCACCTTTGAAGGGTCAGGGAACCCAGTGAAGTCATTTCCACCTTCTTCTCTAAGAACTTATATTCTTCTGAGCATTGGGAAATTTGCAACTTTGCCTCCTAACAAATACGGTTCCGAAGGGCCCTGGGTTTTGAGCGCCACATGCTGTGCTGAGCTGACACCAATCAGTGACACGCTTGGTGGTCACTTGTCTCCAGGTTTTGCGTGGGGGGGGGGAGGGCGCAGGGGACCAGCATTCCATGTAAATACCTTGTGCAGAATATTTATTTTTCTTAAGATGTATTTTAACCACACTAGTTGTGACCAAATGACCTAGGGGAATATTTGTGTGTCCGTCCTGGTGTTTGGCGATTGAGTTGTGAATTGTGCAAAGTGTCTGTGACCAGCAGAGGTGTGAGTGGCGTGGCCGCCCTCCAGCCACAGCCCCGGCCACGCACCATGCTGCCCTCGGACAGACGCCGGCGTCTGGTGTCCCTGGAGGGACGGGTGACATGACAAGCGGCAGCCCGACGTCTGTGTGTGGAAACTGCTTTACAGACAATAAACCATGTTTACTGACACTCCTCAGGCTTGCCCTGAGAACTGTAGTGAGTGGTTTCATACTTACTTAAGCCTTTGAAACCTTTAAAAGATGGTTTTATTTTAAAAATAATGCAAGTCCATTTTAGAAAACGTGTATAGGTGTATAGCATAAAGTCACCGGTAACCTGGCTGCCCAGCGGCCAGGGTGAACATTGCCGCGTGTTCGACTGTGAGTCATGAGGGTCGGGGGCCGGCAGCATCGTCTCTATCTCCCTCAACATACACCGGGAGACAG
The DNA here is from genome assembly GCF_028538775.1 of Myotis yumanensis. Classification (NCBI taxonomy): domain Eukaryota; kingdom Metazoa; phylum Chordata; class Mammalia; order Chiroptera; family Vespertilionidae; genus Myotis; species Myotis yumanensis. The sequence continues at coordinate 2,294,289 of NW_027223754.1, read as the reverse complement.
TGCATGTCAGGCAGCGCCCTGCCCTCACCCTGGGAGTCCACATCTCCGTGGAACAGTGACTCAGATTGGACCGCCTCGGGTTGCTGCACTCTGGCCCCGCCCTGGCCCCCCTGGTCCCCTGGCTCTCAGGCTTCCGCTGCTGAGCTTTGAAGGCTCAGGGATCAGGGTTTCTGGCGCCTGTGGCCACAGCCACAGCCAGGGAAGCCCTTTGAAGCCCTGGTCTCTAAAGAAACAAATCATCCTCAAAACCTCAAGGCCGGTGGCCTCTCCTGTCACTCCCTGCCTGGTTGGTCAGCTTTCTTGAAAACATTACATTATCTAAGCTGCATTGTTAAAACTGACTTCAGAGAGGGGGCGGCAGGAGAGAGAGAAGCATCAGTGATGCGGATCGTTGGTCGCTGCCTCCTGCACGCGCGTGTGCGCGCACACACGCACACACACACCCGGGGTCGAGCCCGCAGCATGTGCCCTGGCGGGAATCATCCATGACCTCCCGGTTCACAGGTCCACGCTCAACCCCTGAGCCATGCCTGGTGGGCTGAAATAGTATTTATTTTAAATGTATTTTTATTATAGAGGAAGAGAGAAATGAAAACATCAATGATGAGAGAGTCGTTGACCACTGCCTCCTGCACGCTGACATGGTACTTTTCATTGAAATAGTTGTCCCAGCCCCTCAGAGCTGCAGGCAGAGGGCGGAGGGCAAAGCGAGACGCAGGCTCCTCCTGGTGAGTCAGAGCTCCTGCCTGGGAGCCGCGGGGGTCCCCACAGGCTCTCCCTGCTTCAGGGACCAGGACGGCGACTCCAGGGGCAGCTTGGCCAGGGACCTGGGCAGCTGGCAGGGGTGGGAAGTCAGTGCCCAGAGGAGGCTGCTCAGGGAGGCGTCTCTGGTTGGCGCCTCCTGCAGCTTTCCTAGCTCCCACTCCTTTCACAGGGGCACACTAGGTTCCTAGAGATGCCACTATTGTCATGGAAACGGCTCCACAACTCTCCAATCCCCGCAGGGTCCACCCCCCTCCCCCAGCTCCACCCGGGCCTCTGCTGTGGCTGGACACCCGACTGGGATGTTCTTGTTTCTCAGCCGGAGCTGGGAGGCAGGCAGCTCAGTCTCCAACTCACGGAACTGATTCAAAACCCCGCAGCCCCACACAGACCCGCCTCGCAGACAGCAGCAAGGCAGCTCACACCGGGAGCTCAGGTCCACGTCGGTCATGGATTATGAAACATCTGCACGTAGTTTGCATTTAAAACAGGGTGTACGTGTGGAGAGGCGGCCGTTGGCTCCAGGCCTGAGGTGAGTGAGCAGTGACCTTCACGTGGCACCAATGACAGGCCAACAACCAAGGACAATATAAATGACACTTTTATTTCTTAAAACCTCAGCATTAAGGATGGATTTGACCTTCTCTGCAGCCATTGCTTTTGTATGAAAAATACTAAAGCATCAGTAGAAGGAGCAGACACCTCGCTCCTCGCACAGTTGTCTATACACAGAATTCAAACGACCCCCCAACCAAAACCCAATCAATCTCAACATTTGCACAGAAAGTTGCTTTGGTAGATTATTTTTCTCCTGAAGCACAGCAATAAATATCTATAGGAAGACCCACCGAGCCCTTTTCACCGGATCCCATACAACAGAAGAACATCTCATTTGCATAAGTGTTTGCAGATGAGCGTGCGGTTTACAGTCCCACCTCGACCCGAGCCTGGCCCACAGCTCCAGCACCACGTAGAACACATCTGTGTCCAGGCTCCGCCAAGTGAAGTTCTTGTTCTACTGAAAAACACAGGTGGGTGAACGGACAGAGGCTTGGCAGACGACAGACAGACACGCTCCGACCCACCAGGCGTGGGGTGCGCGGCGGGTCCCGGGAGCGACCCAGCCCCCTTCCGGGGAGCAGCACCGTGAGCCCTGAGCAACCGGGATGTTCCTCCCGAGAGAATCCAGTGCAGCCAGACGTTGTTCGTGGCAAAAAGCGATGCCCGGTCCTTCACACCAGCCCCGGCTGGATACCGGGCCGCCCGCGGGGAGAGCTGGCCGGGGCCCTGGCCCGCGGTCGCAGTGCCAAGGACAAAATGGACAAAACGCCGCCCACGGCCGGACGCAGCCCTTAGGGTCCCACCGCAGGCGCAGCATCTCGCCTTGAAAACAAAACCCTGGGCATTCTAGAAAGGAGGCACTTCCAGTGTTTTCTACAGTTGCAAGTTTTCTACAGTGAGCAAGTTAACAGTTTCCAAGCAAAATTACGATATCAAGTGACTGAAACTGACCCACACTTTAGTGCATCCTGCAATCTGTAATCAGAACAGCACGACAGGTTTGTAGAAGAAAATACAGATCGATGTTTACAAGCCCAGCAGTAACAACAAAACCTCAACACACGCAGCGCCGACTGCGCCCACCGTGGACGGGGGCCTCTGCCAGCGGCAGGCAGCGTTCGCTTCTCTAGAATTTGATTTGCTGACAGATTTTTCATTTGAGAAGAAGTTTGCTTTTCCAGGATAAACACGACCTGACGCGGCCTTGGCCAAACTCGCGGCCCCCGGCTGGCGCGTGTCCATCCCGGCGGCTGCGTTCGGTGTCACCGTCAGCTCCCCCAGCTCCACGCGGGAGTCACCGCGCCATGCGGCCAACAGAGGCAGCTGAGGACGGCGGGAACGTGCCAGCTGGTACCCGTGGGGCAGCACCAGAGACTGCACCGCCAGGGGCAGGAGCGTGCAGGCACCCGGGCGGTCACAGTGTTTGGAAACTCCTCCCCAGGGTGTGAGACCTGGAGAGACTAACAATTCTACTGAAAACACCTGAGACAGCAAACTAAGGCTCTGAGCGGAAGGAGCCAGAGCGGCAACGTTGGGCAGATTCTGGTGTGACCCGCTGGCCGAGCCCGTCACTCGAGCTCCTCCCAGCTCTCGGTCAGGTGGCCGCGGCTCTGGCGCCGGATGCTGACCAGCCTCCCGGCCGAGCGCAGGCTCCAGCGCGAGCTGCCCCCCGGGCCGGCCAGGCTGGTGTACTTGCCGGAGCCCTTGGCCCCCTCCTCCCAGCCCGGCCGGGGCGCCTGGTCGCTCAGGGGGCCCGACTCGGCCGCCACGTCTTCGAGAGCGAGCTTTGGGGGCTCCCAGCCCTCGATCTCGTCTGGCTTCTTGGACTGTGTGTTCGGCTTTAAGACCAGATTGTCCCAAAACCCAGACTTCTTCTCCGTCTTCAGCTCTTCCTTCAACCGTAAGCTGGTTCTGTGGGAGACAAAGGAGTTGGGTTGGGGTGATGCAGGGGCCTCAGATTCTGTCCATTTTGTAAATAAAGGTTCCTTTTCTAGAACCATCTAAGGTGTGTGGGACGCTAACGCCAATCGATGTGTAAAACTTGAAACAGCAAAGTCAACGAGGGAGACGTCGTCCCCACGTGTTGCTGCTGACACCCGTGAGCCGCCTCTCAGACCCACACGTGGACGTGCACAGAAGACACGACTGGTGCTCACGTGCCTGCCAGTCGGCAGGAGGGACCCGGGGCCCAGGGCCCAATACGAGGAGGATTCCTTTTATCCCCCGGGGTCCCCAGGGCCCCAGCCAGCACACGGGGCCCCGGGAGACGAGGCCAAGGGGACCGACACGCAGGCCCCGCCTCCCGGGGAAGCAGGTGGTCACGGCGACACCCGCCCGTGAAGCGAAGCAAGGCAGCTCTGGGTCGCGGCTCTGGTGCCAGGGGAGGTGGGCCCTGGTCTGTAGCTTCCACGCTCCTCCTCCTGCGGCTCCGCTGCCCACGGCCTTCCCACAGCCCCGGCTTCTCCCCAGACATCAGGGGGCCCTGCACACCTTCCTCATTAGGGGAGGGGCCTGAGTGTCACCTGACTAGCCCTGCTCTCCCTACGTGACAGGGAGGGAGGGGTGGCGGGTCGCAATGACCCACTGGGGCCTGGCCTGGCCTGTGGCCCGCGTCCCCCCCTCCCGCAGGGACTTACCCCCTGGACTTGGGAGATTTGCATCTTCCCAGCAGGTGCTCCTCGTCATCATCATTAAACAGCGAAGTCACTTCCTTCCAACCTCGGAAACCTGCTCCCTGCACCAACAAAGGTCAGGAAGAGGTTAGGTCTGGCAGCAGCACACAGATCGGGTTTTGTAACAAGCTGTGGAGCTGGGCCGAGGAGAGAAGCTGGGCCCCATCCCCTGGGGTCTCGGCTCCTCCTCCCTCAGCGGCAGATGACCTTTGCCATCCTGCTGTGAGGACAGTCACTGCCCATCCTCGTCCTGCCCCCACCCAGGTGGGGCGGCCGAGCTGTGACCCCAGGACGGTTCCCTGGAGGTCAGAGGCCCTGCCAACCCACGGGAGGCTGCAGAGGGAAGGCCTGGAGTTCATCCTGGATGCCTCCTTTCTGCCGTCGGGGCGGGTCCTGTGCCAACCCCAGCCTCTCGGACCCAGAGGCAGGCGCTGTCAGAGCAGGGCCGGGAAGGGAGAGACTCCGAGAGTCCGTCAGGTGCCTCCTGCAGGAGCCCGTTCCGTCCCGCAGTCCCGGCCACTCTGTGGGTGGCTCTCTCCATCAGGGGATGGGAAGGGAGGGGGGCAGACCTCGCTTTACAGAACTCTGAGGTGTTCCTGTTGCAACATGAAAGGAAAGGGAACGAGGGCTGTGTCAGGCTGAGGTCACCCCGGGCCACCCAGGGCCAGGGAGCGAGAGCTCAACGTCGTCCCCAAAAGCTCACCCGGAGGCCACCCCTGGGGCCAGGCTCGCGACAGTGGGTCCCGGATGGACGAGGACCTGGCAGATGGTGTGTGACCACCTGACAGCCCCGTCCTGCCCCTGCAGAGCCAGGCAGGAGTGTGTGCCAGTCCCATGCCCTGTGCCCCGCGCCCCGTGAGGGCCCACCCACCCTTGGTCTGAGCAGCCCTGGGGGCCACGCCGACCGCCACCAGCAGCCGAAGCCGTGTTTACACACTCAAGCCTGTGACAAAGCCCCGCCTCTGTCCCGGCTGCCGGAGCCCCGGCTCCAGACAACGATCCAAACACAGACTCTTCCCAAGCGAGAGCAGCCACGGGACACTGAGGGCGACACATGGAAACAGGACACTGAGGACCTGAGAAGCAGGAACGGCCGCAGAGGACGAGTGGCCGCGGCTCCCACTCCGGGCGACCCTTGTGCCCTCACCCTCCCGCCCAGATCCCACGTAACATCAGCGCGTAACACAAGCTGCTTACACGTGTACAGCTCCAAGTATTTAGGTTCACAGGCCAGGAGTTAAGTTAAAGCTTTAGGTCAGGCCAACCGTGTGTTATCGGGGAAACTTGTTCCACCGAAGACGCCTGTGGCGCTCGCGTGGGGCTTGGTCTCCGTTGGGGGTGAGGGGTACCGCCCCGTGTGCGCCGGGCCCACGAGAACTGCGTGGCCCCGTCCGCTGTCACTGCAGGGTCACGCACTTCCTTGCGTGGCTGACAGACAGGTAAGCATGTGGAACCCGCCACGTGAAGCCGGGGGCCACATCTGCCTCCGGCTGCTAAGGAAGTAGCCGCCGGATGGATGCCCATGTCCTCAGTGGGCGGGCCGGCGGGAGTCCCGCGCCAGCAGGTGGCTTCTCAGGAGACGGCCCGTCTCTGCCTGAAGCAGCCCTGCCCGCTGCTGCTGTGCAGCCAGGTCCCCAGGCACCGGAGCACAGACCCTGCCCCCCTGTCACCCATCCCGCCGGGCTCCCCGCCCCCATGCGATCTCCCCTCCTGCCCTCCCGACCCAAACGCACGAGAGGAGTGAGAACAGCTCTTCTCCGGACCATTTCAGCTCTTGCTCCGAGCATGTCGCCAGCTTGGCTCAAATATACCCCTTGAACTTCCGCAGCATCGGCTGCGTGCTATGCCCCTACGCCGGCACCTGGGGCTCCAGAGGGGAGGGGACTGAGACCCTCAACAAAGGCACCGCCTGTGCCCTCAGGGGACGTGGTGAGAAGGACCATGCCTGTCCGCTCGGCCTGGAGCCCTGGGGATGGGGTTCTCGCAGGCAGAGGAGGAGCGGTGAGCCATGGCCGGCGAGGCTTCCGGGCGGGCGAGGTCCCCGCCCCACGCAGCTCTCCTCCTGCCCACGCTGAAGGGCAGAGCGCACCCGGCTGACGTGTCCGCTGCGTCTAGAGAACGGGCTCCACCCCGTGCAGGAGGCGGGCCACCGTGGAACCTGATCCCAGGCTCTTGTCAGGTGAGAGCTGCCCAGCGGCCCGGCCTTTGCCAGCCCAGCGGGGAGCGGAGGCCCCGGACCCAGAGCCCCAAGGAGGACCTCCCGGCAGGAAGGGGCACCTGGGTGGGAGGGCGCCCGCCGCCCGAACCCGTTCGTCTGTCGGTCTGTCCGCTCAGGGGCCACAGCCACACACCACGCACACGCCTGCAGAGGCCACGGCCACACGCCAGGCACACGCCTGCAGAGGCCACGGCCACACGCCACACACACGCCTGCAGAGGCCACGGGCACACGCCACACACACGCCTGCAGAGGCCACAGCCACACGCCTGCAGAGGCCACAGGCAGCCTCCTTCCTCCTGTGGGCGGTGCCAGCCTGACGACCTCCAACACAGGGTCCAACAAGGGTCACTGTCCAGAGACTAAGCCGGAGCCGGGAGGGAGGGCTCTGCAGGCCCCTCCCGGGCGGGGCAGGTCCTGTCTGTCCGGCTGCTCCTCCTGGGGGACCGGCCGCTAAAGCGACGCTGTGCATTCCACGTGCGCAGCATGGCCCGCTCCCCAACGGCACCGTGCTGGGTACCAGCTAACCACGTGCGCTGGTTCTGACCCACCGCCAATTGCTCTCGGGTTACTGGTCCTCTGGTCACCTGCTCCACAAGGTCCCCAGCCTCTCTTTTAACCCAGAACCACCCGACAGTCACCCCCAGCGGCTCCTGCTGACGGGGAGGAGAGCCGGGTCAGGGAAGCGCCACGGCCCCAGGATAACTTCCCAGCAGAGTCTCGGGGGGCAGGGGGCAGGCGGAGGGCGCTGCTTCTTTCAATCACAAACACTATGGCTCTTTATGAAGTTGGAAAAGCAACAGCCAAACGTAACGATGAAGATCCGATCTCAACACGAAACAACAGAAAAGGCCAAGCAGACAAATGAGCAAAACGTGAGGAAACAGGAGAATCTGCCGTGGAAAGTGTCTCCGTGTTTGCGGGAGAAACGCCGTCACGGGCGGCTCGGCTTCCCGGCTCGGGTGCCTCTGCATTTTTAATGTGTCAGCAGACGACGGGCTCGCAGCCTGACCTGGTCCCCGAGGGCGGGCGGGCGGCAGCCGCCTCAGAGGCACAAAGGGCTCTTTGCCGACGCCCGGCCACCGGCTGTTTGAACAGGTTCCAGGCAGCAGAACCGCGCTGCCCGGCCGGGGGGGCGAGGCCTGGGCAGTGCCCGGCTGCCTGCCCTCCGCTGCCAGGTGCCCTCGGGCTGTGAGCCTGTGGAGGCCTCAGGGAGCGGCTGGCCCTGCACGCCCTCGGCTCCCCGGGTTCCTCCACCTGCTGCAGCCGCTGAGTCCTTTTTCTCTCTGGTTTTCTTTCCCCTATTTTTTAAAAAAATATATATATTTTTATTGATTTGAGAGAGAAAGAGAGAGAAACATCAGTGATGAGAGAGAATCATGGGTCGGCTGCCTCCTGCACACCCCCCACTTGGCATCAAGCCCACAACCTGGGCCTGTGCCCTGACCAGAATCAAACCCAGGACCCTTCAGTCTGCAGGCCGATGCTCTAACCACTGAGCAAACCGGCCGGGGCTCTTTCTCCCGTGGAGCCCTGGAGGCAGCAATGAAGTGTTTATTGAGTCCTGAGCCCGAGCAAGGTGGGAGGGGAGTCCCGGTGGATGTCCCACCCCGTCCCCTGACCTCGTAGGCACAGGGCCAGGTTCCCACCCACACCCTGTCGGGGGCAGGAGGCCGAGTCAGCCTCACAGGATGTCACCCCAGGAGTCTCCCCAGTGGCCTGAGTTCACCTTTCTCCATCCGGGGCCCTTATCTCAGGACGGGCCATCCCTGGGAGCCTCGTGCCCTCTGGCCTTGAATGCAGCAAGAGCCGATGCCTCAGGGGCGACAGCAGGGAGCTGCTCTCGCTCGGCCACGTCTCACGGCTGAACTTACACCCATTCGGAGCCTTCACGCGGCATCTTCCGTAGCTTCCCACCTGGAAAACCTCCACCGCAGGTCCTTTTAACGTGTCCATCTGCACACTAACGGCAAGCTGTACACTGACCGTGGTGGTCACTCACTCAGAGCAGGACCCGGGCAGCGAGGAAAGGAGTCTTCACCGCCCACAGGAAGTTCTCCAGTGCACTCTTTCACTAACATAAACACCAGGCTCTTTAATGATGACGTAATGTTTAATTGATGTGCCGATATAAATGATAACCTTCATATAACCTTGCACACCTGATAGAAACACACACACCCACACATGTGGGGACCTGCACCGACTGAAATAAACCCATAGCCCTGGCCGGTCGCTCGGTGGCTAGAGCGCTGGCCTGGGCACCGCAGGGTCAAGGGTTCGATTCCCGGTCAATGGTGTGTATCTGAGCGGCAGGTTCAACCCCCGCCCTGGTTGGGCACATGCGGGAGGCAACCACTTGATGTCTGTCTGTCTGTCTGTCTCTCTCCTCCTTCCTCCTTGTCCTCCTCCCTCATACCCTTCCACTCTCTCTCAAAATCGATGGAAAAAATATCCCCGGATGAGGACTCACAAAAGAAGCAAAAAACAACCCACAAACACCACCACTTGGGGGTGGGTCTCCAGCACGCAGCCGGCCGGCGCCCTGGGCACAAGCGCTCCTGTGCTGGACACGCTTGCAGTGTGAAAGCACTGACCCGTGAGCGCGCCGACCGCCCTGCACCGGCCCGCACGTGCCTGTGCGCACGGGTGGCTCCCACAGCGGGTTCCTCTGCCGGCCCTCCCAGAAAACTCCCGGGAAACTCCCGGGAAACTCGGAGAAACCTTGCTCTTCACGTCTGCAAAGCTGCCAGGGTGCGTGTGTCCCCCCCAAATCCACCTGCCTAGACCCTGTCCCCTAAGATGATGGCAGGAGGAGGCCGGCCTGTGGAGGTGAGGAGGTCATGAGGTGGAGCCCTCCTGAGGCGATCCGCGCCTTCCAAAGGCAGCGAGCCCAGCCCGTGTCCCCGGCGGGGCCCTGGGAGGAGCCTGCAGCGGGAGAGGCCCCCCCACAGCTGGGGGGGGGGGGGCGGGCTCTGTGGTTCAGGCACCCAGTCTGGGCATTTCCCAGCAGCCAGATGGATAAAGATGCTTAAAATGTTGGTTTCTAAGAACCTGAAAAATCCCAATTAAGCCTTAGTCGGTTTGACTCAGTGGATAGAGCGTCGGCCTGTGACTGAAGGGTCCCAGGTTCGATTCTGGTCAAGGGCACATGTTTGTGTAGCCTACTCCATCCCCAGTTGGGGGCGTGCAGGAGGCAGCCGATCAATGATTCTCTCACCATTAATGTTTCTATCTCTCTCTCCCTCTCCCTTCCTCTCTGACATCAATAAAAATATATTAAAAAAAATAAACAACCTTTAAAAAAATCCCAATTAAGAGACACAATCCATGACTTTGTCAACTAGACTCCAAAGCACAGGAACTTCTTTCGCTGGAAATATTTCAGACGGAGACACCTGTTGCCAGAAGCCACGGAAGACTCCACCTGCTCCCGTGTCCTGGGATGGTCCCTCCGTGCCCACAGCACTTCCTCATCCACTCGTCCCTGGAGGACAGCAGAGCGGCTCCTAGAAGCCCAGGTGAAGAGGAGGCAGAAGGAAGGCTCGCCCGCTCACGCATCACTTCCTAATCCAGGGGGCGGCTCCCCGCACCGGGCAGCTCCCACCAACACCCTCCTTGCTCCATCACTCACGCAGCAGTGAAAGCAAACTGCGAGCGTTGCTGTATTGGAATCTGAGCCGAAACAGTCATTGCTTTTCTCAGGCACTGATGGGTGGCCCTGGATGTTTGTAAGACAAAATGTCAGTATTTGAAAAATAAAGAAAAATGATGTTGCAAATTCATGATCTGTGGCGTAAGAGAAAGTGTCCCGAAAATCTTAAACTCAGAGAAACGTGGATTCTCGCTGCTAGTGGCCCCATGATATCACGAAGCCCCTCTAACTCCTGAAGCCCCCCCATGTGAAACAGGGGGAGTCTCCCCGGAGGCAGCTGCGCTGTGGGAGTCACGGGGACACGGAATTAACAACAAGTCCTGACTCGCTGCTCTCACGGGAAACACGGGGCAGGGACCTGTGAGCCCTGGTCATACGTGTTCGTCAGTCAATCCTAACCTGTGTCACACGTGGTTATGCACAGGCACCGTATTGCTGCTGACTGCACGGCTCCCACACCGACTCGGCCGGGGCTCAGCCCGCCCAGCGCGCTTTCTCCACCTGACACGCCCGGCCTCCACCGGGGGAGCCAGGCACCGGCACTACGCCTGGGATCATTGGGAACAGCAGCATCAGCACCAAAAGCACTCAACTTGAATCACACAGAGCCAAGACTGCAAACAAGACGCGGCCAGTGTGACAGCTGACACCGTGGGCCAGGCACACGCAACCTCGGCCAGACGTGGGCCTCACAGCTGTGAAGACAGGAAGGCTCCCCAGCCCTGGACTGGGGTGAATTCCCAAACACGGAGCCCATGGAGCCCACGAAGAACCACGGAGCCCACAGAGAATCAATCACAGGGCCCATGGAGAACCACGGTGCCCACGGAGAACCACGGAGCCCACGGTGGCCAGTGCCTGTCCCAGGTCACCGTGAGGCTCTGCGATGGCCCGTGGCAGCCCTGCGGGTACAGTCCCTGCTGTAAGCCGCCAGCTCTTGGAATCGGACTCCGGGCGCCTTCAGAGGCCAGGACCGGGTACTACCTCTGCTTCACTTGACAAGCCACCTTGTACACAACACTGTGCTCCATCCACACGTGATAACACTGAGCCACGGGTTTCTTTCTTTTCTTTTTTTAATTTCAGAGAGAAAGGAAGAGGGAGAGAGAGAAACATCAATGATGAGGCAGAATCACTGACTGGACTGAAGGGTCACCGGTTTGATTCCCATTCACGAGCACGTGCCCCGGTTGCAGGTTCCCAGCCCTGGCTGGGGCGTGAGCGGAAGGCAACCAACAGATGTGTCCCTCCCACATGGATGTTCCTCTCTCTCTTTCTCTCTCTCTCCCCCTCCTCCCTCCCACTCTCGCTCTGAGTCAATGAGAAATACCGTCGGTCAGGATTTTAAAGGAAGTGTCTCCAAGTGCTGCCGGAGGTGTGCAAAGCAAGAGGCTGGCGACTTAGGTGGACTCCACTTGTCCTGATGTTCAGAACCACGTCACCACCCTCACGTCACTCCCTGGCCGAGTCACCAGGACCCAAGGACGCTCTCAGGGCCGCAAGTGAAGGCCGGACAGGCGGGCCCGGGAGCCTGATTAGACCGTCAGGTGCATCTGCGTCACCACCGGCAGCTGCGAGCCTCTAGGTGCCCGCCGCCTGCGCCTGTTCCTGCATCGAGGTCGCGGTGACACCACGGCAGGACGGCTGCGAAGCCCCAGCGCCACCGACGCCCGTGTTGGCGCCCATCCCCCAGGTTCCCGGTGGGAAGCAAAGCGGAGGCTCAGCCAGGTCCCGGGCTCTCACAAGGTCGGGCTCGCGGGGGCAGAGGCGTGGCTCCATCAGGGTCCACACGCCCACCCTCCACGCCCTCCACGCCCAAGCTGCGGCTGCATTTTCCCCCCGAGCGATGCCATGGTTTCTTTCTTTTTTTTATCCTCACCTGGGGATATTTTTCCATTGATTTCTTAGAGAGTGGAAGAGAGAGGGAGAGACAGAGAGAAACATCCATGTGAGAGAAACACATGGGGCTGGGAGGAGCCTGCAACCGAGGTACATGCCCTTGACCGGAATCGAACCCGGGACCCTTTGGTCTGCAGGCCGACACTCTATCCCCTGAGCCACGCTGGCCAGGGCAATGCCGTGGTTGTGAGTACAGTGTCATCCACCAGAGGGTGACACGGGCTGGTGGGGTCTGGGTGTTCATCAGGACTGTGACCACATGAAAAGTTATCCGCGTGCGAAACCCCATCACCATCAGACCTCGGAGTCCGCAGGGAACCGGCGTCGTCCGTGTGTCGTCCCCTCGCTGCTGGGAGGTGTCGGTACGGCCTCCGCAGGGGCCACTGAGACGGCGACCAGTTACCCAGGAACATGCCACTGGCCGCAGCGGCTGCGCTTCCGGAAATGTATGCTCAGGGTTTGGCGAGGGCTTAGGCCACAGGCTGTAACGAGACAGAACTGCCCAGCTCACGGTCACCACCGGGGAAGTTTCCTAAAGTCTGTGCGTCCGTACGAGGGAGCACTGCACGGCGCACGCACGCACGCTCATACATGCACACATGCACATACATACACACACGTGCACATACATACACACACGTGCACATACATACACACACATGCACACGCGTGCGAAGAAGCTCTTTGCCTGTTGCTAAGGCCGCCCCACGACTCAGCGGGAAGAAGCAGTGGCGAGTGTTTAAATGTTGCTCAAGTCCTTGTTCTACTGCAAAAGCCCGCACCCCGCACCCCACCCCGTTCGGGCCTCCGAGGGCTTGTTCTCTGAGCTCAGGTGGAGCATCCACGGTCCAGGTGACCCCACGCCTGCCGCCCCCCACACCCCCGCACCGCCCCCCTCGCCAACCTCAGCCGCTCGCGCTCTGAGCCCCGAGGCTGAGCCTGTCACCCACAGGAAGGTCACCCCCCGGGCCCCTCCGACCCCAAAGCAGATTGAGGCACACGTGACTGTTCCCTGGGCTGTTTTAGGGGCGATGCCTACTGAGTATGTCTAAGCCTCTTAAAATGGTAACATGAACCTGTGCTCAGAGTTCTCCGAGGCTTGTTTCAGAGGCATCAGTGTAGCTGCTGGCTAAGTCCCCACGCACCCCCGGGCCCTGCAGCCCATCGGCCCCGTGGCAAACCGCCCGGCATCTCATGGTCCCTCCGAGGCCCCGGGGAACCTGCGGCAGAGGCAGGCCCGGGAGAGGCCCCAGGAGACAGCTGGCACCGACCGCCGGCCTAGAGGGTGCGCTTTCTCCAGCTGCGGCTGAACTGAGGGCTCCGTGACCCACGCTACTGAGGGAACAAGGTTCCAAGGTGTGCACAGTGGGAGAGCACAGGGGTGGTTTTAAACACACACTCACGTGTACACACGCAGGCACGTCTCATGGTAGCTGTACAAAAAACGCAACAACGCTGCCCACGGAAAAGAAGGACGAAGGTAAGACCTAACATTTAATATCCAGAGCTCTTCTACCAAATATGGAGACTTTTAAAAAATAATAAACATTAGACTCATTAGTCTTTGTTATTAAACAAGTGCAATGAGTGTTTCACCTTATAAACCTCACTGTTTTACTATAATACAAAATAGATGTGTATTCATAACCAAAAAAAGCTCAACAGCCCTAGCTGGTTTGGCTCAGTGGATAGAGCATCGACCTGTGGACTGAAGGGTCCCGGGTTCGATTCCGGTCAAAGGCACATGCCTGGGGTGCAGGCTCGATCCCCAGTAGGGGGCGTGCAGGAGGCAGCCTATCAATGATTCTCTCTCATCATTGATGTTTCTATCTCTCTCTCCCTTCCTCTCTGAAATATATATATATATATATATATATATATATATATATATATATTATATAACAAATTCACTTTTAAAAAAAGTTCAAGGAGAAGCCCAGAGAAATTTATTTTCAGTGTGAAAAATATTTTAGGAACAATGAAGTGTTCCTTAATCCAAATAATGATTCCACATGCCTCACATTTCAAACTTATTAGAACTTCACATTAAGCTACTTTTTCTTTTTTAAAAAACCCAGCAGATTATAGCTGTGTGACCTGATTTTCAAGGAAGCTGAAGACTCAGATCTGAGTGCAAACTAAACACTTTCCAGAATAAGACAAAGTGTGCCCCGCGGCACAGCTGACCGCCGGGGCCTGGGGCTGGGAGGCGAGGCGGGCGAGAGGGAGAAGCACACATTCGGTGCACCCTTCTCACCACTGATTCCTACTTCTTTCAACTTTAAAATGAAAATCTGTAGGCAGAAGTTTTATGGTACACTTGTCACGAATTGTCTAGTTTAATTCTAACAGAAACTGGCTTTGGGATAAAGACCAATCCTCCAGAAGGAATTAAATTCAGAGTAAAAAAAAAAAAATCTGTTTTTCTATAGTAAAGTTTTTCAACACATTGAACTACAGAGACCCTTAATAAAGTGACGTAAAAACCACCCAGTCGAATCTCACTCAGGAGACAACAAGAGAAAATCCACATGGCTTTGTGGTGGCGATTTCTCAGGCACAGACACAGCCCATGAGGGAAGTCACTGAGAGCCTGTGCGTTACTAACATTAGAAACTTCTCTGAAAATGACACTGTCAACAGATGGAAAAGACAAGCCACAGGAGGAAATATTTGGGAAAGACACGTCAGATAAAGCACTGTTGTTCAAAACATACAAAGAACTCGTAAAACGCAACAACAAAAGTAAGTAGTTTTATTAAAAATGGGCCACAGGCCGTAACAGACACGCCACCAAAGAAGAGGGAAGCGCATGAAGAGATGCTCCACGTCCCCTGGCATCAGGGACACGCAAACGAAAGCCACAAGGAGGCCCTGCACACCTTGGGAGACCACAGTCCAGACACTGACCACCCCGAGCGGGGAAGGGGAGGACGCGGGGCGGCAGGAGCCGCACGCATGGCTGGTGGGGACACAGGGGGCACAGCCGCGGAGGAAGACAGTGTGGGGGTGCCCCACAAAGCTACACCCACTCTCACCACACGACCCGGCAAGCACGCTCCTCGGTACGTATGCATCCAAGTTAAAAACTCATGTCCGTACGAAACCTGCATACAGATGCTTCTAGCGGCTTCACTCATAACTGGGAAAGCCTGAAAGCGACCTGATGGGATGGATGGATCAACCGCGGTCCCCCAGCTGATGGGATATTATTCAGCTAAAAAGAAATGAGCTCTCAAACCCCGAAAAGACGTGGAGGAAACTTAGAGCACGTAACTAAGTGACAGCAGCCAGTCCGAAAGGGCCACCCACTGCAAGATTCCAAACCCAGGACACTTTGGAAGAGGCAAAACCACGGAGACAGTAAGTGGATCGGTGGGAACCAGGGATTAGAGAGGGAGCATAAGTGGACGGAGGAGGTTCTCAGGGCAGTGGAACGAGGGGACACTATAATCTCGGACACATTTCATGGTACATTTGTTGCAATCTGTAGGACACAGTCTGAGGGCCCCGGGATGAGGGTCTGCAGTGTCCCGATCGCAGCCAATGGGGTGCTGACAGAGGGGGCTGTGCCCTTGGGGACAGAACATACATGGGAAGTCGGTATTCTCCACTCAGTTTTGCTGGGTCCCTAAGAAAATAATCTCTTAAGCCCAGCGGGTGTGGCTCAGTGGTTGAGCTCGACCTATGAATCAGGAGCTCAGGGTTCGACTCTCAGCCAGGGCACATGCCCAGGTTGTGAGCTTGATCTCCAGTAGGGGCGTGCAGGAGGCAGCTGATCAATGATTCTCATCCCTGATGTTTCTCCCCTCTCCCTTCCTCTTTAAAATCAATAACCTATTAAAACACACACCAAAACACAGTTAACAAAAGAATGTAGACACCAACTTGTAAACTAGAAAATCAGGAAAGAAAACAATGTTACTAATGGTTGAATCCAAATTGCCCTTCAAGCTCCTATTCTTGCAACAGTTTTCTTATGTAAGAAAATTTTCAGAATAAAACAAGAGGAAAAAAACAGGTTGTAGGATTCATCAGGAGAAATGGAGGCAGGACACAGGATCAATTTAAAATTTTAACGTTCATCCAAAAAAAGATCCTGCTTATCTTTGATCAACAATAGTTACTTGGAGTGTAACTCCGTCACCACAAATACATTCTCATCATTCTATTCAAGAGAGCTGCTGCTTAGAGGAACCCTACCATTTTGAGATTTAAAAAAATAAAAACTCGGGTGTGCACTAATACTATCAAGAAAGTAACTTCTGAAAGAAGTTCGGATAGGAACCGGCACTGAAGGCGTCATCAGATGAACAGATTCATAGAAACTATCCCTGAACTATGTACAAGTGCTGAGAAAGAGACACTTCCCTAACTGCTTTAACAGCAGCGTCCAAACATTTAACAAAAAATAACCTTTCTGACCACCTTCAAAAGAGAACGAGCGAGCACTGAATTTCTGAACTGAAGTCCGTGGCCCAAGGAATGAACACGCGAATGTGCATCGGAAAAAGAAAGTGGGGGGAGGGAGGGGGCGCACGCGCCGCACGCAGGATCCACCTGGATCCTTTTTAATTAACAAATTCTGCGCATTCCAAGCATGTCTGGAACCTGCAGGGCCGGTGACTCCGTTTTCCGTAGAAAGGTCATCTGCCGTCTTTCTCCAGGCAATCAAAGGTTTAAGAAAAGGAAACGGTTGTTTATCCAAACCAGGGTTTCGCCCACTTGGCACGTAGCTGGGGTCGTGGAGAGCTTTCTGGTCTCCACCGGCGGGCACCGCTCCCGGGGCCGGGACTGCCCGCTGCTCCGTCCCGCGGGGGGGACTTGCTAAGGTCCTGGGCCGCCCCCAGCTCAGCAGGGAGGCCACGGCCACGCGCCAGCGTCGCAGGTGCCCTGTCACCTGTCTCGCGTTCCCGACCCCGCGTGGGGTGCTCAACACAGACGATGGCGGCGACCCGGACACGCCTGGGGCTCCTAACGGGCCGCGGGGCCCAGGCCGCACCTGCGCGCCGCTACCTGCGCGCCCCGATTCCCGCGCGCCGCCCTCCGGCGCAGCCTCCCCTGCGCGCCACCGTCTACGCAGCCCGCGCCCCCCACCTGCGCGCCCCCCACCTGCGCGCCCCCCACCTGCGCGCCCCCCACCTGCGCGCCCCCCACCTGCGCGCCCCCCACCTGCGCGCCCCCCACCTGCGCGCCCCCCACCTGCGCGCCCCCCACCTGCGCGGCGCTGGCGTCCGCGGCGGGCGGCGGCTCCCCCCGCAGTCCGTCCTCCTCCTCGGGGGGCTCGTCCAGGAGCACCCGGCTGCGGCTCAGCTTCCACATGCTGGTCGGGCCCGGCGTCCGCGGGTCTGGGCGCCCCTCTCCGGCCGGCCCGCAGCGCTGGGAAGCTCGGGCGGCGGCTCCAGCGAGGCCCGGACGCGGCGAGGGGGCGGGGACGGTCGGGCGGGGCCACATCACCCGCCGCGACCCGGACCCGCCCTGCGCCCCCTCCTCCATCAGGCACCCGGCCCACCTCCGTCCCCACCTCCACTCGGGACGGGGTCCCCGCCCACTGCCCCGGCCCCCGCGCCCCAAGGACCATCCCGGACCCGCACCCAACCCGGCGGATCCCCGGCTAGGCCGCCCCCGCCCCCACCCCCACCCCCACCCCCACCCCCACCCGGGGACCCCGCCCCCGGCCGGGCCCCGCCCCCACCGGCCACCCAGGACGAGGCCCCGCCCCCACCGCCTCCCCGCCCCCACCCCGGTCGACCCCTCACCCTGGCGTGGGGCGCGGCCAGGTCCACCGGCGCTGGCGCGGGGGGCGGGGCACTCGGGTTCCGGTCTCCATGGCAACGTCCACGGCCGCGGGGCGGGCCAGTGCGCATGCCCACAGCCGGCTCGGCGCGGGGGCTCCCGGGGCCGGAGAAGCGGTCGCTGGGACGTACCGAGACCCCGCAGGCCAGTGACCCTGTGTCCTTGGAGCGAAGTCCACCCGCGCGCAGGGCCTGGGTGCATCCGAGGCGACACTGGGGCCCCAGGTGTCCGGCGGTGCCCGCGCCCCGGCTGGTCTCTGTGGCCCCCGCGCAGCGCCTCCGACCCAACCGAGGGCACTCGTGTCTGGGAGGAGGGACGTGGGGGGCGGGCACCGGCAGGCGCGGGTGAGCCCCGAAAGCCAGGCCGGCAGGTGCGTCCCAGGGACCAGCATCCGCGACCTGGGCTCGGCCCTGATGGGGGGCGGCCTGTGCCCCGACCTCCGCGGGGAAACGGAAGGGGCTTTGCACGTGTCCACGTCAACACCTGGCAGGCCCGACGGACACCCACCCAGCCACCTTGGGACCCGGCAGCCTCCGCAGCGCCGCCCTCCTGGGGCGAGAGAAAGTGTAACCGTTTGGAGGGGTTTGTATCCAAACGCAGGTGAGAGCGCCACACGTGGCCCGGTGAACCCGATCTGAGAGTCTGTAGTTGGTGCTTTTCTAGCTAAGGTTACACTCCTGTCAGTGAACTGGGGGACCCCAGCCTGCACCCCACCTGGGGCAGTGGGTCCTCTTCCTTCTCACCAAGCCTCTGAGCAGGGGCACCTCACGCCCCCTAAAGCACAAAATGACTTATTTCCTGTCTCGGAAAGAGCTGAACAATAAAATACAAAAGGACATTCACCTCCATTAGAGTCAGAAAAGTGCAAGTTACATGAAATGCCTCTCCCCCCACCCACCCAAGGGGTAAAGGTGTGTCCGGTGTCGGGACCAGCGGGGTGGGTGTCACCCTGTGGGTGGGTGCTGGTGTGATTCCTGGTCAGGGCACGTGCATGGGTTGCAGGCTCCATCCCCAGGAGGCAGCTGATGGATGTTTCACTCTCACATCGATATTTTTCTCCTCCCTTCCTCTCCTCCTCCCCCCCCCAAAAACCCCACAACAATAAAAAATCGTAAAGAAAAAAAAACCTGTTGGAGGCAAATTGGATCCATTTCTGAGTATCTATCAAATTTTAATATGCACACCCTCCCGCCAAGCAAACTACCTTCTACAGAGAAACGTTTTACCTGACGACCTTCAGGTTTGCTTATATGCTCACACTAGCTCTATGTTTCTGTGTTACTTGAGTCATTTAAAAGTTTATAAAGAGATCCCAGAACTGTAAAAATAAGAAAATCAAATGTACCTTTTGGGTTTTGCCCCGAAATGATCAGTAGTAAAACTTTTAAACTGAAAAGAGGCTCTGAGTTGGTCTGAGGGAGGGAGAGGCCTGCGGGAGCCAGCACAGACCAGCACAGACCAGCGGTGACAGGCACTGCCCCGCAGGGCGAGGGGGTGGGACCTGGAAGGGCCACAGAGCTGGGAGGGATTAGCCAAATTTTAACTGTCCAGCAGGCACGTGGGAAGCCAGACATCTTACATGCTCAGCCAGTCCCAGGGATCCTGAGATAAGCACACCAGGCCCCCAAGTAGCTCTGGACCCCCCAGGCACAAATATGACAAACTCATGAAAGCCACAGAACACACCCACGAAAAATACCCTACCCAGCAGGAAGTGAATGGAAGAACTCCTCCGTCACAGCAACGTGTAAGAATGTTAACAATGTGCGTAGACACACCGTTTCAAACCAGGTCAAACCAGCTTAGCTTCTGGCCTTCAAGGCTCATGGGCTGGATACAGAGACGGGCAGTGGCTACCGTACACGCTACCCACACACGATGGGTTTCACGAGCTGGTACCTGGGGGCCAATGTCAAATAAACACTCTGCTGCACAACACTGAGGCTGCAAAAACCCATGAGACAGGTTACAAGACACAGCCAGGATGGAAACACGGCCTCCAGCACAAGGCAAACAGCGCAGGGACAAGCAAGGCAGACACTTCCGCTCAGTCCTCGCCATTCCCGCAGACACACAGGGCTTGTGCCCAGGCGCCTGGCTTCCCTTCCGTGGGGCACAGCCACCGTTCTGTGCTTTTAAATTTTCTATCGTAAATTAAATTGTCACCTCCTGCAAAGCCAGGCTTACTAGGTCAAAAAGCTAAATTTTAAACAGCATTTTGCATTATTTCTAGTGTGTGTGGAGGGGTGTCTCCAGGCATTCTGGAATTCTGAGAAGCGCTTCTCGTGATTTCTAGAAATGTGACCATCGTTCATTCACTTAGGAATTTTGTAAAATGAAGTGATGCTTGTTGAAGTTCGCAGGAGATGCTACAACCCTTACTCACAGAGTTTGTTTCTGGAGGGGGCTGAAGGACCTACTGCTTACGGAACCTCTGAGGGAAGAAGCTACGAATGTTAGCCTGACTTGCCCTTATTATAGGTAATAGAGCCCCTGACCACGCACTGGTACAGAAACTCTAAGTTTTAAAAAAAAAGGTTTTCGTTGATTTTAGAGGGAGGGGAAGAAAGAGGGGGAGAGAGAAGAAACATCAATGATGAGAATCATTGACCCGCTGCCTCCTGCACGCCCCCTCCTGAGGATCGAACCAGAAACCCGGGCATGTGCCCTGCCGGGGCGTCAACCAGTGGCCTCTTGGTGCATGGGACACGCTCAACCACTGAGCCACACTGGCCACGCTAGAAACTCCAACTTCGTAAACAACAATCAACTGTGCCATTTGTGACGGGAGCTAACCTTAGTGGCACTTTACTCTGGCATAGTTCCTCTTAAATGCAGGTACGGTCTGGGGTGCCACCTAGAACTTTCCAGAAACGCAAGCTGTTTGAGGACTGAATGAACAGCCTCAGGAGACAGCGAGTATCAAGTGCCTTGTCCCGGAAGTGGGGGTGTAGAGGCTGATCCTTATCGGGAACACGGGGTGTGGGCCAGGACCCCTGTCTGAGAACACAGGCCCCACATACTGTGCGTGCGTGAGCCACGTGGGCAGGCGTGCCTGACAGATGCTGGTGGCGACCTCACCGTGTGACCGCCCATTGCAACAGCTGCCACACTCCCCTGCCTTCGTTTGTACCAATGTCAAGGGAACGCTCATTTATAACATGTAGCATTGAGGTAACCCGTGAACTTGAAGATCAGTATGTCCTTAAAGATCAAGGTTCATATCTTTTATATTAAAATTTACACCTAATATCCTCCCAATCACGGTTTTCTCTGCACCACCCTTAACGGTGGGTATATATGAAAATAACATCCTATGCCCTTCAGTCCTCAACCCCCCTGTTCATTCTATACTTAGTATAGTGCTGATCACAAAATATTGGTGACATAATATTCACTAATTCATCGGCCAATTCTCTTATTAATAACTAGAAATAAAACTGAAAACTACACCTAGTGTTTATTGACTGCTTATTACATATCAGACATTTATTAGTAATATATATATATATTAGTAGTATATATATATTCTTTTATTTAATGGAAAGAGCAGAGTTTGGAGCGCATAGACCTGAATGACAATGTTAGCTCCACTTAGAAAGAGCACACCCTGAAAGGACTCGCACACATCGTAATGCTGCTTATTGTGGGAAGGACGCTTGGGGGAAATGCCACTTGTGTTTATGTCGTTATGTAAATGAATTATTGCATATAGGTCTATTACATACAATAGACAGAAGCCTTTTATATCTCTAGTATGTATTATGTATGCAAGGCGTTCAAAAAGTATTTGCTGTTTTGAATATTTAAGAAATTTGCTACTCTGTAAAAAATGAGCAAGTTGCTCATTGCAATTGTGGACGAAAGGGGCCACATGCTGACCTGACAAGCTCAGGGGAGGCCTGCGTGGCAGTCTTGCAAACTCAGAGACCTAAAGTCACCACAAAGGATGGTCTGAAGTAAACTTGAACTAAAGCAGTGATGGTGGGCAGTCATGTCCTAGGCCAGTATCTTCACTGACAAGATCAACTTTGATCCTTACTGAGCCCATTTGCCTTTTTGCCTCTAAGATAACATACCCTTGAAATGTCTGGGTAACTTGTAACTTCCCTTTTTCTGGAGCCCCTGGGGCACAACCAAATGTGCTGGGCGCCAGGACAGATACCACAAATTCCTTCATCATCATGTTAATTGATCCTGCACCCACCTAAGTATGTGTCCATCATTTTACTTTTTATCCAATCCCAGGGGTTTTCCTGCTTTGCTTTATCCCTCCTCCTTAATCTATCACCAATGAATTTCATGTAACCCACCTATGTCCTTCCTTTGATTGCAAATGTATAAATACAAATGTAACCCTGCCATTCTCCGGAGCACTAGCTCAATTCATTGAGGTTCTCTTTCCCAGCATATATCGACAGTTTGGCTCACATAAACTCACAAAAAATTCTTTACAGGTTTCAGTGGTTTTTTTAATGTTAACACAATAGATAGGGAATTTACAATAGATATAAATGAAATGAGACTGATTTGTTCTTATTTAGTTATGTTTTTTTAAAAAATATATATTTTATTGATTTTTTACAGAGAGGAGGGAGAGAGATAGAGAGTTAGAAACATTGATGAGAGAGAAACATCGATCAGCTGCCTCCTGCACACCTCCTACTGGGGATGTGCCCGCAACCAAGGTACATGCCCCTGATGGGAATCGAACCTAGGACCCTTCAGTCCGCAGGCTGATGCTCTATCCACTGAGCCAAACCAGTTTCGGCTAGATCTTATGTTTTTATTCCTCACCCAAGGATATGTTTTTATAGATGAGAGAGAGAGGAGAGAGGAGAGAGAAACATTGATGGGTTCCCTTGGTCCATGCCCCATCAGGGATTGAACCTGCCACCGTTCGGTGGACGGGACCACCTTCCAACCAACTAGCCACCCAGCCAAGGCTATTTCTCTTGTTTTTTATGTTAAAACCCCTGCCGTAACCCCACTGACTGTATCCAAATCTGCACATTGATGATGAATGAATAAAGCTCACATTACTAACATTAAATATATTTAATGTGAATATTACCAACAATCACATGTATGATCATGTGAAATGTGTTTCCTGGCTCTTTACCTTCCTGTATTTTTCAAATTAAAAGATTCCTGGGCAAATACAGCCGTGCCCTTCCCTGTACTGTGACTTTGGGTCACCCTGTCATCTGGGAAGGGGGACCCTCCCAGGGTCAGGGCGGGCGGAGGGGGAGGCTGCCTCCGCAGAGCATGCTGGGAGGCTCTGGGGGCCTGGCCGAGCCACTCTGCGCGTCGGTTTCCATGGTGACCTCCAAGCAGGAAGCTCCCTGCACCGCGCTCAGAGGTACCCCTGCAAGCTGTGCTCTTGGTCAGAACGCAGTCCCCAAAGGAGCAGCCCCGTGTGAGGAGAAACAGCCCAGCCCCCTCCGGGCGGCCCTCAGCCTGGCCCCTGGGCTGCCTTTCTCTGCGTCCTGTCCGGCCGGGTCTGCAGGAACTGTTGAGTCAGCCCGCCTGCTATGCACCTGCCCCAGGTGAGCCTGACCCGGGCTGCCTTCAGCAGGAAGCCCGTTAGGTCAGCTTGGCCAGCAGCCTCTGACCCCAGAGGCTTCCTCTGCTCCTGGGCCTAACCCCTCCTCCACCCCACCCCGAGCTCCGGGAGCCCCTGCAGCCTGCGCAGGTCCCTCTGAGTGAGGCCTTGGTCTTGGGCAGAGGTGCCCACACAGCCTCGCTTCCTCATGAGGGCAGCATTCACCCCTCACGTCCGAAACTGGGCGAAAGGGTGAGCCCCACCCCACCTCCCCGCCCCCTGCCAGGAGGGCCTTCCCCGGCGTCCACCAGGACACTCACTCTTCCGGGACTGGTGGTCCCCTCCATTGCCAGTTACTGGCCATTCATCCGTCCATCCTCCTTGTCCCAGACCTAAGGTTGGTGCCTTATCATTCATTCCTGCGGGGGGGTGGGGGGGGAATCTGAGAGGAGCACAATCCTATACAGTGGGGCCTTGACTTACGAGTTTAATTCATTCCGTGACGGAGCTCGTAACTCAAATTACTCGTATGTCAAATCATTAAAGTGAACGAGTGAGACACGTGATGCTGGGCTGATGTTGTGGCGTTCACTGTGACGTTCGCTGCGCCAACTAGCGGTGGGGTATCTGAAGCTGGCTCGTAACCCGAATTTTAGCTCGCAACTCAAAGCAAAAAATCAGCTGAGAGACGGCTCGTATCTCGAAAAACTCGTTAGTCAGGACACTTGTAAGTCAAGGCCCCACTGTATAATAAAAGGCTAATATGCAAATAGACCAAACAGCAGAACAACTGAACAACCTAACAACCAGTCGCTATGACATGCACTGACCACCAGGGGGCATGTGCGGAATATGGCGGGGGTTGGTCATGGTGGGATGGTGGAGCAGGTGAGCAGGGGCGCCAGACCAAGGGGGTGCCAGTCGCTGTCATTAGGGCGAGCCTCTGGTGGTTACTGAAAACTCTTTGCTCCCGCACACCACGGTTCTGCCCAGCTCTCACACCGGCTGCTGGCACCAGCCCTAATTGCTCTGGGCTGGCGCCGTCAGCACCTGGGAGCCGGAGGATGGGCCGAGACCTGCCCCTGTGCCTACCGCAGCCTCGTGGCCCACAGTTCCTTTCAAGGTGCATGAATTCGTGCCCTGGGCCCATAGTAACAGAATAAAATACCCAGAACTGGCTCACTGCCCTCATGGCTCAGGGGTTGAGCACCGACCTATGAACCAGGAGGTCAGAGTTCAATTCCCGGTCAGGGCACATGCCCAGGTTGTGGGCTCCATCCCCAGTGTGGTGTGTGCAGGAGGCAGCCAATGATTGATTCTCTCTCATCACTGATGTTTCTATCTCTCTCCCTCTCTGAAATCAATAAAAATATATTTACTTAAAAAATGCCCAGACTGGCCCTCCCACAGCTTCTCAGTGTCTTAGTTACTGGGCGGTTTTCCGGGAGGGAGGCGGATGACAGCAAACTGAACGTCCTGTTTCTGGAACTGAGGGTAAAATGAGTGAAACCCAGTGCGCTCGCTGATTAACACACATATGTGAGAGGGGCTGAGAGGGAATTCTCAGGTAGGATATGTCCACAGTCACCGAATGTCACCATGAGCCGTGGGGAGCCGAGTGCTGCTGGTCACCGGGCACTTGGGAGGCACCGTTAACTGAAACCCGAGTTTGTAACTGGAAACAGATCACGTTGCTTCCAAATCAGCAAAATTAGAAGCCAGTTAGAGGAACAGGCGCGAGGAGGTGTCACAGACTCAGCCGTGGGGGAGGACAGGATGTACGGAACCCTGAGAAACCCGGGGGCAGCCACGTACGGCCCCCAGTTCCCCCGGCCGCCGCGCTGCCCAGTTTCTGAACTCAGTGGACATCCGGCCGCCGGGCCCATTGTGCCTGGCCACAGCGGAGCCTGTTCCTTCCTTCCTCGCGGAGGGGATGTTTTGGTCTGGGGAGGGAGAGAGACTGCTTCCAGTCGAAAGAAGTGCAGTTATTGCTAAAATCTCTGCCGCCAGAGAGAGTTCCTTTTGTTCAGACAAATCCGCCTGGAACAGCAGCATTCCGAGTTGTGCCACACAGGGCCGCAGGCGGGGTCCGCTGGGGCCGCCTCCTTATCTGCAGGGGTCGGTGTCTCCGCCCCTCCCTCTCCGTTTCTTGAGTGAATGCTTTGAAGCCTTTCCCAGGGTCTGTGAAAAGTGGCTGAACTCTAGCAATTTGAAGACAAGAACAGATTTAGGGAAAGGGGTCTGGGTAAGACTCGGCTGAGGCCGGGGTCTTCTCTCAGGCACTGTTGCTCCTGGAGGGCACGGGCCTCAGGCAGGTGGGCTCCCGCTGACACTCCCCCTCCCCCACACCCCTCCCCTGCTGCCCCTGCGGCAGCCTTGTCCTTGTTACCTGGGGAGCTGCCCGCAGGGACCTCAGGGGGCTATGGGGGGGTGAGGGGGGGAGGGCTGGCGGAAACCTGTTTGTAAATAATAATGACAAAAGGATCAGCCTTTATGAAACCATCAGCTGTTTAGTGAGCCCTTTAGTGGCTAAATATAAAGTGTGGAGAGGGCACGATTTTCAAAATTAACAAAAAGGAAATCCCCAGTAAGCAGAATCCCGGAGGAAATTGAGGCAAAGCGGCTGTTTTACAGTTGTCACCGCTGGGGAAGGTGAGGAGCTGTGCCCCGAGGCGTCTCCTAAAAGGCCCCTCTGTCCCCGTCCATGGGAATGTCATTCAAAGATTATTTGAATTTAATGTAATAACATGGTTGGAGCTGGTTTTAATCCTATCAGGAGAGCCCTGCCTCCTCCCCAGGGGCTCACCCTGGAGGCCTCCTCTCCCAGCAGCTTCCTCTGATTCCCGCCCCATCACAGCGAAAGTCTCCCCGTCCCCCTTCTCCACACTGATTGTGGGGACACCTCAGGGTGAGCCCGACTGGAGAGAGGCCTGTGGCTGAGGCGCAGGGCTGGGCGCCGACCCTGCTGGCCGAGGACGCCCCTTTGCGGAGTCACCCGTGTTCGAGAAAACAGGCCCCTAACCCTGTGGGTGAACAGCCCTCCGTGGCCTTGGGAGGCCTGGGCCTCTCCACCGTCCAGCTGCCCCTCACCCCCCAGCACCGTGGTCTGCGCTCAGTGCCCAGTCGCACCCGCGGGGAAACACGCGTCCCAGCCTGGGGGTCCCCTGCAGGACAAGCCGCGAGGAGCCTCAGCGCAGCCAGCACTGGTGCCTGGGGGCTCCCGGGCGGAGGAGGGAGGACACGGTCCTTCCACGCTCCCGCGTGGAGTCTTAGGGAGGAAAGCGCAGGCGCCCAGCACGTGTGCTCCCTGATCGATGGCTTCAGGGTGGTCCTCTCTGTCCACTCTCCTTGAATCCTACCTATTAAATGGTTTTTTAATAGCAGGTACACCCTGATGGAGCTGTTAAAGTATCAAAATTAAAAGTAAAGTCAGATCTCAGGAAAGAGCGGTCATGAGCTTAGAGGTTTGGTTCGCTGAGCGAAGTGTAAAAAAATAAGACCCAGAAGTCATCAGGCCCATGGCTTACGGACGTTTGCCGCTGGGGCTGAGAAACTCGCTCTTTCTATGGAGGAAAAGTGAGCTGGGTCCCTAATGGGGTCCCGTGAAATGTGGACCTCAATGGGTCAGATCAGCGGTTCTCAACCTGTGGGTCGCGACCCCTTTGGCGGTCAAACGACCCTTTCACAGGGGTCGCCTAAGACCATCCTGCATATCAGATATTTACATTACGATTCATAGCAGTAGCAACATTACAGTTATGAAGTAGCAACGAAAATAATTTTATGGTTGGGTCACAACAGGAGGAACTGTATTTAAAGGGCCAGAAGGTTGAGAACCACTGGGTCAGACGGACATGTGAAAAGCAATAGAAGCAAGTGCAGACAGTGGAGATCCGAGAACGGGAAAGGAATTTTTACAAATCATGCAGCAGAACCCGGGTGCACGTGCTCAGAGACAACAAGCACAGCACACAGACATGCAGACAGACAGACACCTGCATCCGGAACACGGAGGCAGCAGAAAAAATGCAGGGGCACTATGGGCACTCCAGCCCCGAAGCCACCCTCCAGCTCAGGTGAGGGACAGACCAACAGGACAGGCTCCCCCCCCCCCCCCGCCCCCCCCCCGCCCCAAGCTACACCCTCCGCTTCCCCCAAGGACCTGGAAGCTCAGGAGGCTGGTACCACAGCAGCGGTTACAGCTCACACCCTTAGGAGGGGAAGGGAGGATGCGTGGGGGATGTTGGTTCTGCCCCAGAGCGATGGGCGGGCAAGGTCAGCAGGGCCCATTAGATGGCAGTGAGACCCTAGCCCAGCCGTGGGCAAACTACGGCCCGCGGGCGGATCCGGCCGTTTGAAATGAATAAAACTAAAAAAAAAAAAAAAAAAAAAAAGACCGTACCCTTTTATGTAATGATGTTTACTTTGAATTTATATTAGTTCACACAAACACTCCATCCATGCTTTTGTTCCGGCCTCCGGTCCAGTTTAAGAACCCATTGTGGCCCTCGAGTCAAAAAGTTTGCCCACCCCTGCCCTAGTCAGATGGGCCAATAGCAAAACGTGTCAGTGTAACAAGCGCTGGCTCTGGAGGAAGGAGACGGAGACACCAGAGCACAGCACGTGGAACAGACTGGAAACAGCCGCAGGAATGACGCTGCCCCTTCTGAGGCAGCAGGGGGCGCAGGCACCGGGCACAGAGCGCAGGGTACAGGGAAGGGGGGGCCTGCCTGCCGTGAGGTCAAAGAGAAGGAGGCGGGCTGGGCACCTGGAGTGGAGCTTTTTAATTTTAAAAAGTTTTTATTGACTTTTTGAGAGAGAGAGGAGGGGAGAGGGAGAGAGAGATAGCAACATCGAGAGAAACATGGACCGGACTCCTGCACGCCCCCCACTGGGGATGGAGCAGCAGCCTGGGCCTGCGCCCTGACCTCCTGGTGCACAGGAGACACACAACCACTGGGGGGTGAGAGCACTGTAGTCACCCCCACCCCCAGCGGGGGGGGAGCCAGGGCTGGGCCTCCCACAGCGACTGCCCGCACCCTCGGCCCCAGGGGACGGGCAAACTGGGCTCTCACATTTGAAAACTCTGGCAAGAAGGCTGCTCCGGGGACAGAAAGGGTCACCTCATGTGTGGATCTGCGGAGAGACCTGGCTTCTGCGAGGAACACAGGACAGGACAGGACGGGAGCGGTCACGCCCGGACTTCCCAGCAGGGAGTCCTGCCCCGGCCGGCCGTCCTTCAGCCTCAGAAAGAGCGACGGCTGCACAGGTGGCTGAGCCTAATGCCCCGGGACTGACCCTCATGTTAGGGACACTTCACCCGATGCACCCATTTCCAAGGATGGGACCAGGGCCCTCCTGAGTGTCCCACCACCAGCGACGGGCCTCAGGCCGCGAAGCTGCTAGCCTGCCTGCTCCCCACGCAGGCCGGTGCTCGACACCATTCATTCTCCAAGTGCGAAAGGGAAAAAACAAAACCAACAACTAGAATTGCACGATTTGAACCACAGCATTTAACAGCCGTAGCACTCTCGAGACAGAGACTTTCAGGGACGAGATAATTTAAAACTTTATAAAAACAGACCACAGCCTCACACTGCCGGCTTCCTCACCTGTACAGAGCGCGCACTTTTCGTTTTCACAGGAATAAAGACCACCCGATCACTGGGTGGTGGTGCAAGACGTGTTTGGTCTGTGCCTGTGCGGTGGGGGTGGAGCCTCGGGCCCCGGCCCAACACGGGACAGGAACGTCCTCCCAGGACCAGGGCCTCATGTCTTTGTGTCGAGGGCGTGAGCTCAGCGCCTGTTGTCTGTTAGGGCTTCCTGCTCCGTGTCAGCTCTGCTCAGGAGCTGCTGCCTCCGGGTTCACTCCCCGTTTTCTCAGGAAGGACGTGGGTGAGCCAGTAACTGAAGAAGGCGGAGACCACTCGGGCTTGGTCTGCAAAGAACAAAACCAGAACAACAGAGAAGGAAGCACTGGACACGGTTACCCTGTGGACAGCAGCCCATGGGCCCAGGGTGGCCGCTCAAACACCTATGACTCGAAGCTTTGGTATAAAGATGCTGAGGGAGCCGCCTACGCTGGGAACCACATCACATAAAGAACACACACAGCAGGAGCCCTGGCTGGTGTGGTTCAGTGGATAGAGCTCCAGCCTGCGGACTAAAGGGTCCTAGGTTCGATTCCCGGTCAAGGGCACATGCCTGGGTTGCGAGCTTGATCCCCAGTAGGGAGCGCACAGGTGTCTGCACAGCTGACAGAACTGTCTCCCCCCCCCCCCCCCGCAGACGCCCCCTGCAGGCCGCTCAGTGCTTTGCCCTGACTCCTGACCACGGGGTGACCCCAGCCCTGTGGGCACGTACCTGGCGGCAGGGTGCAGTGCTCCTCGAACGCCTGCAGGGCATGCCGCAGCCCCCCAGGATCCCGCAGGAGCAGCAGCGCCTTCATGTGGCCCAGGGCCCGCAGGTCGGAGGGGGGCACGCTGCCAGCGCCCAGGCCCCTCAACAGCGCCTCCGAGGCGGCCAGGAAGGTGGGGTCCGAGCCCTTGGAGACACCTACACAAAGGCAGGACCCGGGAGACGCACTCGAGTTGTCCTTCCGTCAAAGGAGAACGGCTCCTACTCAGAGGCCGCGTGGGGAGCAAGGCCCGGGCCACGGAGCAGAGCCCAGCAGGAGACACGCATCCTGCTGCTCCCGGGAACTGGGCTCTGCTCCGGGACCGTCAGGGGAGCAGCCTCCCCGCCACTGGGCGCCGCGGGGGGACAGGACAGGACGCCGGCCCTGCAGACGGTCAGGCCTCTGGGAGCAGCAAGGAGACGCGAGACCGGCGCTCCGCTGCTGCCTGAGGACGGCGTGTCCTCTCCTGTCACCGTCCACGCGCCCCAGGCTGCAGGCGTTCCTGCATCGGTCCTGCGTGCAGGTCCCAGAACGTGCTGAGGGTGTGGCCTGATGGCCTCTAGGAACTCTGAGAACTCCCAAGTGTGATCTCCTGAAAGCCCGTCCTCCCCCGGCCGGTCACCGGAGCCAGGCCTGACCCTCGCCCCCTCCTCCTGTCACTCTGCTGGGGCCGGCCTGCCAGTGACTGTCTTTTAGCTGAATCTAATCTGCTGCCTAAACTCGTGTTTGAGTTTTTAATTTGTTATTACATTTTTCAGATCTAGGATTTCCATTTCATTATCTTAATAGATTCAAATGAACTGGTGAAATTCTGCAATTTCCCCTCTGTTTTTGAACATCATGATTATAGCTATTTTAATTAAAATTCCTTGCGCCTGATAACATCGGGCATATTGCACTTGTTTTTAGAAAAAGAGCCGATTCCAACACGGACGTTGGGGTACGAGCCGGGAGACTGTGCTGGGAGCCCGGCCACGCTATGCCTCCTGCCGTGTGCTGAGCTAAGCGCTGGCGGGTCCTCGTAACAACTTCAATATTCTCATTTCTGCCTCAAAACTAATGGTTGTTTTGAATATTGGTTATTTTGTATTTTAAACATTTAAATATTATACTATTTTTGCTTATTTTTCCAAATACGTAGATACCATTATTCAAAAGAAAAACAGGGAAAAACATACCATCATAAAAATACAGTTCCTGTGTTGACTTCAAAAAATCGAGGATGCCCTCCGCCTGGTCGTCGGAGCCTTTGCCCCCGTCCTGCTCAGCGTCCACACTGTCTTCACGGTCCTCCTTGTCCCCCGCATCCCCCGCGTCCTCGGCCTCGGAGCCGCCCCCTCCGGCCCCCTCGCTGGAGTCCCCTGGCTCCACATCGCCCTCGCCGGGCGCGTACAGGAAGCTGATGCCGGCGGCTTTCGTCAGCATGCCGGCTGCTCGCTTCCTTTTCATCTGCTGCTTCTTCTTCAGTTTCCTCTTCTTGTTTTTGCTGATGGCGGGGCCGTCTGCGTGCCGCGGCTGCAGCCTTTCTTCTAAGAGGCTCTGCTGCTTCTCTAACTCCGCCTCTTCTACGTGAACGCTGCTGGGACGTCTAGTTTTTTTCTTTGATTTATGCTTCCTAATTCTTCTTCTCTTCGGTTGATCATGAGGATCCTGATCTATAAAACACGAGTTCAAGTCAACAATTTCCTGCATGATGAACCACAACAAGCATGTTAAACACAGTTCCCTTTAGAACCTTGTAATTTTAGCAGAACAGGAATTAAAAACATTTCATTCTCAACTGTATCTCAACTGATTACACCACCCAGGATTCTGAGATGTACAATTAACAGCCGTCTTGTTCTTAGAAAGAGAAGGCCTGTCAGACCTGCACCAAGGGACAGACACCTGCTCAGAGGGCTGGGGCTCAGCCGATGGGCCAGCCCCTCCGGCCGGAGCGCAGCTTTCCTTCCCTGGCCGAGTCCCTGGCGGAGCGAAACCTGGGAGGCGGGAGGCAGAAAGTCTCCGGGAGCAGCGCAGCACAGGCCACGCCAGAGAGGGCCTGGCCCCGGCCGCTCACAGCTGTGCTGTGTCACCTTTGAGCTGTTTTGCACTGAATAAAGTTTCCTTCTTCACCCCAAAGGCCTTCGGTTGAAAAGATATGTACACAGTTAATGCAATCGTGACGTACAGTGTGGTTTTAAGATGCAGTTGCTGCAGTTTTTTGGGGAGTAAGCTTCATTCCTACGGCCACCCACACCATCAACAATGCGCTGTGCCACCAGCACCCGCGGCGGGAACAGTGGGTGTGAGCACCTGCTGCACCTCGGCTCCCGCTCTGGGCCTGGGCCCTCCAAGTCCACCGCCTGGAGCTGCGTGGCTGCAGCCGCTCTGCTGTGGCCTGGGCTGTGACCCGGCCTGATGGGCATGGGGATGGGGGGGGAGGGGGCACGCCCTCCTGAGCAAAGCACAGGCCCCGCCCAGTGCCTCCCAAATTCTGTCAGCAGGTTCCAGCAGACTTTAGAGCAGCGGTTCTCAACCTGTGGGTCGCGACCCCTTTGGTGGTCGAACGACCCTTTCTTTCACAGGGGTCGCCTAAGACCATCGGAAAACACATATATAATTACATATTGTTTTTGTGATTAATCACTATGCTTTAATTATGTTCAATTTGTAATAATGAAAATACATCCTGCATATCAGATATTTACATTAGGATTCATAACAGTAGCAACATTACAGTGATGGAGTAGCAACGGAAATAATTTTATGGTTGTGGGTCACCACAACATGAGGAACTGTATGGAAGGGTCGCGGCATTGGGATGGTTGAGAACCACTGCTTTAGAGGAAGGTCACGGCCATGGCCGGCAGGTGGCGCTGTCCCCACGAGGCCGTGGTGCCCTCAGATCCTCTGAATGGGGACTGGACAGCCCGCACAGCCTGCTCAGCCCGGAGGGGACACACCGAGCCTCACAGGATCAACCTGGAATCTTTATTCCTATAGTTTCTGCCCTTCAAAGGCCCTGCCCTCAAACCCAGGCTCCTCCAGCCACTGCCCAGGCGCTGGCCTCCCTGGCATCCCTGCCTCCGGCCGGAGCAAAGGAGGTCACACTGCCCCAGGTGCTCCAGCACCCAGACCCCCTCGTCCTCCCGGCCTGTCATCTGCCTGGGACCCGCAGCCACCAGCGAAGCTACCGGAAGTTTACTCAGGGAGCCAGAGGCCTGGCTATTTATAACCCGAGGAGCTCACTCATTCTGAAAAGCTGCCATCCCCAAACATACCTTTCCTCGCACACGTGCTCATTTTAAAAATACCCGCAGTTTGTCAGAAGTCTCTCTGCCACTGTTTGGCACCCACGCCCGATGAGGCTGTAGTGGAAACAGACCCCGAAATAGCCGCCCTGCAGCTGCACTGTCACGTGGACACGGCGCAGCGACTTAAGGAAGAGCTTTATTCCGGATTCAGCGCTAAGGCTACCAAGGCGCGTGGCATGTCCCTCAGCCTCCAGGGGCTCCGGGGGCCAGTAACAGCAGAACTGACATCCACCTTGATCGAAACCACGTGTGCCAAGTCAGGTGTTAACTATAATGACAACCCATTGCCTTCCTACAACTCAGCACGTTCTGTCCTAACGCATCCTGTCACAGGCCCTTAGCGAGGTCAGATAGGCCCACAGACCAGGCCCATCTGGAGGCACAGGTGTGGGAGGAGGGCGAGCTGGGGCAGCGCCGAGGACTGAACCTTCTCACTGAGTGGCTCTGGCGATGGCGCCTGCGGCAAGGACCAAGCTTGGAGCGGAGACTTGACCTTTTTATTTTTTAAATATATTTTTTATGAATTTCAGAGAAGAAGGGAGAGGGGGAGGAAGACAGAAACATTGGTGATGAGAGAGAATCATTGGTCGGCTGCCTCCTGCAGGCCCCACCCTGGGGATATCAAGAACATGTGCCCTTGACAGGAATCGAATCTGGGACCCTTCAGCCTGCAGGCCGGCGCTCCGTCCACTGAGCCGATCAATCGGGCTGGACAAGATGCTGCCTTTCGGAGAAACCAAGGTGGCGGCATAGGTAAACACCTGAAATCGCTGCCTCGCACAACCATTTCAAAAATACAACTAAAAGACAAAACAGACATCATCCAGAACCACAGGAAGGCTGGCTGAGTGGAAATTCTACAACTAGAAGGAAAGAGAAAAGCACACTGAGACTCAGA
This sequence comes from Myotis yumanensis, assembly GCF_028538775.1. Lineage (NCBI taxonomy): Eukaryota > Metazoa > Chordata > Mammalia > Chiroptera > Vespertilionidae > Myotis > Myotis yumanensis. Next base: position 2,260,590 of record NW_027223754.1, on the reverse strand, counting down.
GGAGGTGCGGAAGTAAAGTGCAGAGGTACGGAGGCGCGCGGGCGGAAAGGGCTGGCACCTGAGGATGTGGTTGTCTTTTTGAATCGGGAGGAAGTCACAAGCTCCCGACGGCTCTGAACTCCAGTTCCGGGCAGTCTCTGGGGACCCAGACTCATACGGGGAGAAACTGGACTGTCTGGCATCGGGCAGAACTCGAGGGCGGCTTTCTCTCAGAGGTGCTTGCAGCGATTACAACCACGACAGAGGGCAGAGGGCAGGCCCACGTCTGCTGGAGGCTGGGGAGGGAGCTAAGGACGGTTTGAAGGAGGGGTGTGGGGTGGAGGTGGGCGGGAGGGAGGCCCCACTGAGGCGAGGAAGGAGCCGAGGGTGGTGGGGAGGGCCGGCTTCGGGAGCTGAGGGTGGACGTGAGGTCCACACAGGACAGAGGGTGGGAGCCGGGCGGCAGGCCCGTGGGGCTCAGTGCAGCTGAGGACAGTGAAAGGGCAGGAGCCCCAGGCACGGCCAGCAGGAGGCGGACTCTGGAGGGACCTGAATTCACAGCGGTGGCATGGAAGGCACATGAGTGACAAGAGAAGGGACAAAGGGACACGGGGCCCCGTGACCAACCGCCAGGGAGGCGCCTGCACTGACCCCACTTCGGACAGGGAAGGAGAAAGTGGCTGGAGGACAAGACCCTCACGTGGGGAACCTCTGTGCTGCGACGGGAAACGGCCGACTCTTGCACGAAGGTCCGTCCTGCAGGAAGGATCGCCCACCCCAAGGCCGGCGGGCGGCCAGCGAGAAACGGGGTCTGAGAGGTGAGCCAGGCGCAGAGTTGAGGCCATGTGCTCGCGGGAACTTGGTCTGCTATGGAGTGGTTATAACAGCATCAGGAAAGGAACAGCTGCTTCAAGAGAAGGCACAGGATAAAGGGCAGCGCTGTTTTAAAGGGTGGGTCTGCCTGCTAAGGAAATGCATTGAGAGGGACTGGAAGCCATGTAGAGCCTGGAACAGGAGGCCCGGGGCCCTCGTCGCTCCGGCGGCTCCCCCTCCGCCTCCCCCTCCGGGGCCGGCTGCCCAGCCCATGGGGAGCCGTGCCTCCCAGGTTTGTTCTATTTTAAGGAAATTAGCTCATTGACCAGGGAATGTGCAAGTATCACTTCCCACCTTGCTCCTTTGTTTCCAACCCTGTTTACTGTGCCTTTTGCCATGAAAAAGTGTGAAGAGCTCCACAGTGAAGCCTGTGTGAGAAGCTCTTAGGCTCATGTGCAGTCCTCACATCACAGGGGACAGGCACGTTCCCCAGCCATCAGCTAAAACGTAAGAGACTGGCGATGTCCCTGCTGGAAAGTGCACTTCCTCGCCCCGCCATCGGGGGCGCACTCGCTCGCGTGCCCAAAGAGCCTGTCAACAGCCCGCATCCAGGGGCAGAGCTGCCCTGTGGGGCGCTCAGCTTCCCATCCGAGACCCACCTCCGACGGCACAGTGACGCACAGGCGCTCACTGAGGCACCTCAGAAACTTCTGGATGCTTTCAACTGGGCCGGGGGGCTAGTTGTTAACAAGCTGGTTTCATAAAATAGGTCCCAGCTGTTTTAAAAAGTGGTACCAATACATCTCTATGCACCGAAAGGGAAAACCTACATAACACTGAGAGCAACATCCAGTTACAACACTGGCCGCGACCCAGGGGCAATCTCTAAGTCTGTGTTCCACACGCATGGGGAGGCGTGCACACCTTGTACAACACACATGGGGAGGCGTGCACACTGTGTAAAACACACATGGGGAGGCATGCATGCTGTGTATAACACGCATGGGGAGGCGTGCACACTGTGTACCACACACATGGGGAGGCATGTATGCTGTGTACCACACGCATGGGGAGGTGTGCATGCTGTGTACCACACGCATGGGGAGGCGTGCACACTGTGTACCACACACATGGGGAGGCATGTATGCTGTGTACCACACACATGGGGAGGCGTGTATGCTGTGTACCACACACATGGGGAGGCGTGTATGCTGTGTCCAAAATGCACGGAAGGCATGTACAGGACCTGAGCTGCCTTGGGCTGTGGGCCTCTGGGGACATGTTCCATCTTGTCATCGTCTATAAAACGGGACTTTTCAAAAATAACATTGCTGTTGGAAGAAAAACTTCTTTTCATTTTAGAAAAATAACCCTCAGGACGTGTCCACCATCTGCTGTGGCCCCGACTTCTGTCCTGAGCTGTGGAATCTGCCTGTGGAGGGAAATGGGCCGGCTCCCCCGGGAGAGAAGACACCACCCTGAAGGCTCATGCTGATGGCCCCACGCACCCGGCAACACAGGAAGAAATCAATTAACAGAAGGTTTTGCCTCACAAACAGCTTATAAAAATGTAACTTGTAATAATGGTGTAGTCAAAAGTTACCACTAACTCTGCCAGGTTACTATGGCAACTTAAATGGAATAGATGGTACTCAATTCCCCTTTTCTTTACATTTTAGAGAAATCGTCTGCTCTAATGCCCACTGTCAGAGCAGAAGCCGGCACCAGGCCCACCCCAGCCCCCAGCCCCCTTCCCGGAGGCAGCGGTGCCCGGCCCTGGAACAGGAAGTGTGATGGCTGGTAGGGGTTGGACCACACGGCTTATAGGAGATCCATGTGTCCAGTTGGTACCGTCATCATCCCATTTCCTACGAGGCCGTCACTCTAGCTCAGTCCGGGGAGCAGGCTGGGACAGGGCGGTGGTCTGGGACAGCTGGCGCGGTCTCAGCCAGGGCCCTTGCACACCTGCCCTCGGGCCGACGCCTGCTCACCAAAGCCATTTATCCTCATAAAAACAGTGCAGTGTGGTATGGCATCATCTATTTACCTAATAATTATATTCTAAAGATTTTCAACAGGGCCCGGAAAGATGACTGTGACTCCCTGGCGACTCCATTTTCGGTTTTGTGGTTTCCGAGCCTTTAATTGGGAAGTCAGGAAGATCAATGAGCTAGAAAACCACATTTTAAACACTCAAGCTAATTAAGGCCCAAGCAGCTTCCAGCTCCCACCTGGGAAAGCCAGCTGGGTCAGGTTTTGTTTGAAAACACCCATTCCTCTAGCAGCGGTTCTCAACCTGTGGGTCGCGACCCCTTTGGGGGCCGAAAGACCCTTTCACAGGGGTCGCCGAAGACCATCGGAAAACACATACATAATTACATACTGTTTTTGTGATTAATCACTATGCTTTCATTATGTTCAATTTGTAACAAAGAAATTGGGGGTCACCACAACATGAGGACCGGTATTAAAGGTTGAGAACCTCTGCTCTACAGGAAGTCTGAATGATGACTCCGAGGAAAAGCTACCCTTTCGCTTCTCAGGTAGACAATTCCTGGGCAGCATCCGCCTGGAGACCCGGCAGCGAAAGCAGAGCAGACAGAGGAATTCCATTTTCCCCCGAGAGATGCAAGCCACGCTGCTCCCTGAGGACAGAGCGGAAATGCCAGCCCAGACCTTGTCAGGTGTCGGAGAAGCAAGAAAAAAGTGACAGGAAACCAAGACGGTAGTGACACAGATGCATTAACACGAGGTCTCCCTCCGCGTTCACAGATGCAGCTAAGATCACACGCCTGCCCACCGTGGCTGTGCGGGGACAGGCTCACCCCTATCGATGAACTTAGATGAAATCAATGCCCCAAACCGGATGATCGGAAAGCATGCTTTCTCACCTGCCACGCCCTCGCTGCTGGAGGAGCCCTCGGCATCCGAAGAATCCACGCTCGGGGGCTCGGGCTCAGGCTCCGGCTCGGGCTGGGCAGGGGCAGCAACAGGAACATAGCCCTCAGGAGGCAAAGCCACAGTGTAGAGCCGCCGGCCAGGCGGGGGCCCAGTGCCGCCACCTGCAGGAGGAAATGGGCACAACAGGGGTCATCGCACTGACCTCCAAACCCTTCCCTGGGAGCGCCACCGCAGTGAGCTCCATCCAGCTCAGTGCTGCCCCCCCCTCTGGCCCCCCCCCCCCCCCGCCCCCCTCAGTGCTAGAGCGAGTTGGCGACCCACGCGGCCAGGAAAGGCACGCTCAATGATCATTTACATTCACATCAGGTCACTTATTATGTCAACTTCCAGGCTCTTATGACATAAAGACATAACTAACGAGTAGGAAGCAGAAAATACTCCACAGAACACACCCATCCTTATCACATGAGTCTCAACATTTTGGTGGCATAATCTTCTGGACCTTCATGGACGCTAACAACCCATATATACAGTGTGCGTGCGTGCGTGTGTACACAGACACAGACACACATGCAGATACATGGGATCCTGCGCACATTTTATTATAAAACATTTATATATCATACGCTTGAATGATATTGTATATATATATATATATATTATACATACAATATCATTCAAAAGTGAATGTTATAAATTATATTTAAATCTACAGTCTTTTTTCAAGAAAAAAAGATTTTAAATATAATAATACTAGAGGCCCAGTGCACAAAATTTGTGCACTCAGGTGGGGGGGGGGCCCTCTGCCCAGCCTGTGCCCTCTCACAGTCCAGGAGCCCTTAGGGCAGTGATGGTGAACCTAAGACACACGTGTCAGAGGTGACACACGAACTCATTTTTTTGGTTGATTTTTCTTTGTTAAATGGCATTTCAATATATAAAATAAATATCAAAAATATAAGTCTTTGTTTTACTATGGTTGTAAATATCAAAAAATTTCTATATGTGACACGGCACCAGAGTTAAGTTAGGGTTTTTCTTTCTTTTTTTTTTTTTTTAAATATATTTTATTGATTTTTTACAGAGAGGAAGGGAGAGAGATAGAGAGTTAGAAACATCGATGAGAGAGAAACATCGACCAGCTGCCTCCTGCACATCTCCCACTGGGGATGTGCCCGCAACCCAGGTACATGCCCTTGACCGGAATCGAACCTTTCAGTCCGCAAGCCGACACTTTATCCACTGAGCCAAACTGGTTTTGGCTAAGTTAGGGTTTTTCAAAATGCTGACACGCCAAGCTCAAAAAGTTCGCCATCACTGCCTTAGGGGATGTCTGACTGACGACTTAGGCCCATTCCCGGCAGTCGGACATCCTTAGCACTGCTGTGGAGGCGGGAGAGGCTCCCACACCCACTGCTGCACTCACTAGTGGTGAGCCCAGCTTCTGGCTGAGCAGCACTCCCCCTGTGGGAGAACACTGACCACCAGGGGGCAACTCCTGCCCTCTGGTGGTCAGTGCGCATCATAGCAACCGGTCATTCTGCCATTTGGTGGATTTGCATATTAGCCTTTTATATATCAGATTACCAAACTGTACCAACATAGTATATCACAAAAGTTGTAGGAGATATTAAAAATCTTCAAATAACAGGATTACTTCTATTATATTCTAAAATATTTCTTTTCTCTGACTCTATTTTTGTTCATTAGTTTTTTTTGTTTTTTTTTAAAATATATTTTATTGATTTTTTACAGAGAGGAAGGGAGAGAGATAGAGAGTTAGAAACATCGATGAGAGAGAAACATCGATCAGCTGCCTCCTGCACATCTCCCACTGGGGATGTGCCCGCAACCCAGGTACATGCCCTTGACCGGAATCGAACCTGGGACCTTTCAGTCCGCAGGCAGACGCTCTATCCACTGAGCCAAACCGGTTTCGGCTTTTGTTCATTAGTTTATGTTATTCATTATATTCCACAAATGAGTGAGATCATGTGATATTTATCTTTCTCCAACTGGCTTATTTTGCATAACATAATGCTCTCCAAGTCCATCCATGCTGTTGCAAATGGTAGGAGTCCCTTCTTTTTTACAGCAGCATAGTATTCCATTGTGTAGATGTACCAGTTTTTTAACCCACTCATCTGCTGATGGGTATTTAGGCTGTTTCCAAATCTTAGCTATTGTAAATTGTGCTGCTATGAAAATAGGAATCAATCCTTTCTGATTGGTGTTTCTGATTTCTTGGGATATATTCCTAGAAGTGGGATTACTGGGTCAAATGGCAGTTCCATTTTTAATTTTTTGAAGAAACTCCATACTGTTCTCCACAGTGGCTACACCAGTCTGCATTCCCACCAGCAATGCAAGAGGGTTCCTTTCTTCACATCCTCACCAGCACTTGTCATTTGTTGTTTTGTTGACGTATCCATTCTGAGGTGTGAGATGGTACCTCATTGTCATTTTGTAAATCTACAATCTTTCAGTAGCTTCATAATAATCCAGGGAACTGGCAAATTGTATCTTAACCACTGTTTTAAAGTTTATACACGGAGGCCGATTCTAAATTTCTGTCAGAAATGGCTGGTGACCACCCTTGCTGTGGGCAGCTTCCCACACGTTTCTGAATGTCTGCACGTCCTGGGCCTGGCATCAGCTGGGAGGGCACCACCATGCCCGCCCGACTTAATACCGACCAGCCTATCTCCTCACGGGCCCACCCTGGTGCCCAGCCTGAGGGTCTTCATAGCGGCCACACTCGGGCTGTGCCTGTGCACCCTGCCCGCCTTCCTGCAGGGGGTGCACCTGGAAGAGGGACAGGCCTGGGCCGGGCGGCTGCGTGGCTGTGCAGGGGCAGAGCCGCCCTCCGGCCCCCTGAGCTCATCCCCCCCCCCAAGTTGCTGTTGGTCATGGTTTCTACGCCTGCTGGCTTCCCAGGCCAGGCTTCTCATCAAGTTCTCCTCTCCAGTCCAAATCCCAGAGCGTGCAAGCACAGTGCCTTCTCCAACCTCCACACAAAAGCAGCAAGCCCCTGGCTCCCCGCCCCGTGCACCCATCCGTGCCCTTTGCCCATGACTGCGGTTCCGCTGGGCCCCACCCCACAAGCCTCTGGTCACAGAGGCTTCCAAGTTTCGCCGAACACAAAAAGTCATGACTTCTTCCTCAGTTAGCAGTTCTGTTACCAAGACGTAAAAAGATCCCTTCCGGCCTCGCTGCTTCCTCCACTATCTCATACCTCCTCTTGAGGCTCCTTTTTTGTTTCTGTGAAACACATGCTTTATTGTTCTCTCAGTGAGGTGTGTGGGTGGTGAGATCCCTTAAGCTTTGTAAAATGAACACAACTTTAGAGGATTCTATTTATTATATGCTAATAGGTGCGACAACCACCCGGCGCCAGGTAAACGCAGGACGTGCGGGGACGCCGCCCCCTCCGCGAGGCAGCTCCGGCGGTCATGTCCTCCTGCGTTTGTTCTTCAGGCGACTCATGTGGGTGCCAACAACACACGCCATTCCCCTCTCCCGGACCCCGAGGCCAGTGTCTCCATGCTGCTGCCCCTCCTCGCATCCCCTGGCGCTGCCCCTTCCTGCGGGCACAAGCGCCTTCCCCAGGACAAGGCTGCTCTTCTCCTGTGAACGGACATGCAGACTCCCGCCACGCTCCCGCTGCTCTGAGCGATGACGTCATGAATAACTTGAACATGCCTGTTCCCGGCCCTGGAGCTTCAGGTTCAGGTAAAATGGCTCAGGTGTGACCGCCGAGCCCTGGTGTGCACCTGTAACCTTCATGGGTTCCCACGGCCTTTCATGGACAGGCCGCAGCGATTCTCCCCACAGCCAGGCCGAGTGCTTGCCCGCCCTTCCTAACATGTGTCAGCAAATTCCCGCCAGCCTTCACGTGGGCCTCGCGGTGCCAGCAGAGGGAGCCTGGCGTGATGCTGAAGAGCCACGTGGATCTTCTCGTGACGCCCGCCACTCTCCTGTGCCCGTGTCTCTTTGGAGCTGTGGCTCATGTTCTTACTGGCACACGAGCTCTTGATTCACGACGGAAGGGAACCCTCACCCAGGCCCGAGCTGCCACATCTTTTCCAGCCGCCTGTTTGCCTCCCGACTCCGCTGCGGGCAGGGTTTTAGTCCCCATGAGGTGCAGTTACAGTCTCCTGCCCTGTGCTCCGCTGCTGTCCGAAGGCCCTCAGGGCAGAGCTCCCAGCTTCCCCCGGTCCCCGACAGTTTCAACACTTTAGAGTGAAAACCGGCCTCGTCTTGAGAGAAAGTGTGGCTCGGAGTATTCCTCCCAGAGACGGCACAGCCGTCCCTCCGTGTCTGTGGCACGTCCAACACGCTCACCGTCTGGGCCATGTTCCAGATCTGAGTGCCCCACCCCTGGCCCCGGCCTCAGGGCCTGAGGCTCCACACGGACGTGGGACAGAGAACTGAGCTCCTAGCTGACCACCCACGTCCCGGGGCCCCAACAACAGACATCCCTCTGTCCCGACTGGAAGTGCAGACCAGGCCTCTCCTGGGGGTGCAGACGGCTGTCTCCCCCCATGTCCTCACAGGGTCACCCTCTATGTGCATTTCGTGTGAGTTTCCGAAGACACAATTCAGCCCCCAACAGGCACATTCTGTGAAGAGTGAGAACTAGTCCCCAGCCCTCGTCCCTCCCACAGGGGTGACCGGCGGTCCTGTCCATCCGACTAGTTTGCAGACAGACGGTCGTGGTGGAGCCAGGTACGCGTCTGTGACTCCCCGTGACCTACGAGCCCCTCACCTGCCAATGGGGGGACGCGCCGGCATCGCTCTTTCTTGGGAGGAGTTTCGGAGGCCGCAGGCAGACATGCCCTCTTTTCTTGGCCACGTGGATCCTGAGGAAAAAGTCTCTTCAGCACTTTTTCAACAAACACTAAAATGCAACCAATTAACAAAAAACAAAAACAAAAAAAGAGAATTACTTAAAGCAGTTTTATTTAAATTGCATATAGAATTTACTTAAAACAAAGACATATTCTAATATTAACACCAGAAAAAAAGGTGACTGTCATTACAGGACCCCAGCCCTGTCCCCCCAGGACCCCAGCCCTGTCCCCAGAGGACCCCCAGCCCTGTCCCCCCAGGACCCCCAGCCCTGTCCCCCCCAGGACTCCAGCCCTGTCCCCACAGGACCCCCAGCCCTGTCCCCAGAAGACCCCCCAGCCCTGTCCCCACAGGACCCCCAGCCCTGTCCCCAGAGGGCCCCCAGCCCTGTCCCCAGAGGGCCCCCAGCCCTGTCCTCCCAGGACTCCAGCCCTGTCCCCCCAGGACCCCCAGGTGTCTGGACAAGACAGGAGGCCCGTGAGGAGGTGGCAGGGGCGCTGTGCTGGGTCATTCACTCTGCAGTTAACTGTGCAGTCACCTGGGGCCAGCACCTGCGAGGCGGGGGGGGGGGGGGGCACAAAACGCAGCAGGAGCCCCAGGCCCACCAGCAGCTGCCCCTGATGGCAGGGTCCCAACGCCTTCCCCACCCCGGGATGCAAGTGCAGGCAGCAGGCAGACGTGCCACCGGTCTAAAGCAACACCCCGCTGAAGTGGACCAGGCGCATTCAGATTCCAGTAACTTCCTGCACAGGGCAGGGCACTGAAACAATGAAGTCCGAGAAACAAGGAAAACCTGGCGTGAGGCAGAGGGAACCGCCATCAAACCGCTGGAAAGCAGGTGGGGGTGCGCCAGTCAGGGCCAAGACTCCTGCGACAGCCCCCGGGTCAGGCCTGCTCCCAGGGCCCCCAACGTGTGACTGTACCGCGATCCCGCGGACGGTGCGACATGACACGTAGGTGGGTGTCACTCACATCTGTCCGGTCCACTCTGGGGCCTCACCTGACCGGGCAAATGAAAGCCATGACTCTGTGCTCCTGGGAGGGCAGGGAGCACAGGGAGGCTCCTCCGAGGTGGGTGGGTGGGTGGGGAGCTGCACTTCCTGCTCCCGCATTCTGCCTCGCTGACACATCAGTTTCCTTTTCTCATTTTAAGCGAATGCTTATTGACTACAGTTGCCCCTGGCTTTTCATTTCAAGGGGCCAGAATGCAATCCTCCGTTTTAACGGTGAGAACAGGCTGGTGTTTGCCGGAGGCGGGGAGGACGTGGGAGGACCGGGTGGAGAGGTGGAGAGGCACCAACATCCAGATGTAAGGGAGCAGGTCCCGGGAGGAGGGAGCAGGTCCCGGGAGGCGGGCGCTGCGCGGGCACTGCCGCTCACAACCCTGTGCTGCCTAAGTCGCGGCTGCGGAGCGAACTCCACAGCGGCCACCCCACGAGACACGTTTGCCACCACAGGAGGCGGTGGATGGAGCGGCCACGCCCGTGGCGTCATCAGGCCGCGACCTTAAACTGAGGCCGGGCTGCCAGCCACGGGTCTCTAACGCCGGGCCCCAGGAAGCGTCCCTTCTCCATGGTGACGGTGGTCGCGGGGTCATGGCGACGACGCCCCGCCGTTGGCGCTGGGTAAACACACGGTCGCTCAATCGCTACTGGGTGCCCTGCGAGGCACCTAAGTTGCAGGGAAATGCGAGCACCGCCATTTAAGTCGCGAAGTGTCCGGTAAGTCACCACTGCAGGTCCCGGCCTCCGCCCCCAGGACAGTGACTCCTGAGCGGGGCCCGCCGGTCCTGGGGTCCCCACGGGCCTTGAACCCCCGCCCCCGCCCCTCGGACCAGAGCTGGGCTGCGGATCCGGACGCGCCCGGGGCCCGGGTGTGGAGTCCGGCGGGACGTGGGCCGGGGCCGCGCCGAGAGCTGTCCGAGCGGCGGCCTCCCCGCGCCCCGCGCCCCCCGCCCCGCGCCTACCGTGCCTCCGCGCCGCAGCCATGCGGGTCCCCGACCTGCCTCCGAGTTCCCAGCGCCGCTTCCGTATCCGCCCCTGTGGGCCCGCCCACAACAGCGGCGTGCCCAATCCGGGACCAGGGCCTCCACCATTGGTGCCGCCAGCCGCGCCCCTGCTCCGGATTGGCTCTCTGGGATATGTGGGCGTGGCCTCCGAGCGCTCGTGCTCCGCGCACACGCAGAGGAAAGTGACTGAACCCCGAGGGCGCCGGACCGCGCGGCGGAGCGGTCGTGGCCAGAGGGGTCCCCGGGCGGGATCAGGGGGGCGCCCGGGAGCGGGGGCTGCTGCGCGGGCCGAGGGGAAAGGGGGTCCCACAGGAGCCGGCACCCGCGTCCGCACCGGGGCCTCCTCCCGCCCGCACACCTGGGCAGGGCCGCTGCCAGGTGCACCCCCCCATTCCCGGGGACCTGGGTTCGCCCCCCTCCCCGGGTGTACGCCTTGGGAAACGTACACTGTTGTGCACGCTGGGGTGCCCCGGCGAGTGGTGGGGTGACAGTGTGAGGGAGATGAGAGCGTGGGAGGAAAGGGCAGTAGGAGGGGGCGAGGGGGAGGGATATGTGGGGATCCGGGAGCCTCAGAGAATCTGAGCCGGCTCAAAGCAGGGCCAGCAAGTGTCCCCAGGCCCTGAGGGTTGTGTCGGGGAGCAGCGCCCCCCGTGGCCAGTGTGAGGGCACAGTGCCGGGCAGGGGAGGGAGGAGGGATGGGGTCAGACTCCAGGGCCCGGGAGGGCGTCCGCCTTAAGTTTTCCAGCGGGCGCGACGGAATCTGGAATCGGGGCTGGTTCGGGCCACAGTGACACCATCTGACATCTGGAGGAGTCCCTGGGGCCACTGTCCCCAGAGATGGTGGTGCAGGGAGCATGGAGCCCCAGGGAGGCCTGGCTGTGAGAGGCCCTGGAGGCGGGCTAGCATGGGCAGCTGCGGGAAGAGGTGGCTGGATTTGGGGGAGTATTTGAAGACGGAGCAAAAGAGATTCTGACTGAGGGGGTGTTGGGCTGGGGCAGAAGAGAGGTGGCCAGTGGCCCCCCGTGTGTGGTCTGGGGACTCAAGGCCAGCGGTTCCCCAAGGACCGCCCTTGAGCTGCCCTGGAGGCTAAGCCACAGAAGTCCTTTGTCTCTCGGGATGGTGATGGGTGAGGTGAGGCCTATCCCAGACAATCGGATGTGTCAAGTGCAGTTGTCAGTGACCTTGACCACAGTGATTCTGTGGGCGTGGTGGAGGCCCAGGCTTGATGGGAATTCAAGAGAGAGTCGCAGGAGAGAACCTGAGCACATGGAGTGCAGATCCCTCTCTACTGGGATTGGGGAAGTGGGGTCGGAGCCGGAGGGCTTTTAAACACACGCCACGTACACACATACTCAAAGGAGGGTTAAAAAACACACCGGAACACACACCACATACACTGCCAATGTGTGTCTGAAGTATCTGGTCAGGTGGAGATTGAAAAAATGAACAACGCTTAACAAAAGCGCCAAAGACCTTAATAGACACAGGAGAGATGCAGGTGGTGAATAGCACAGGAAAGGATGTGCCACCATCAGGCAAATGCAATGCGATGCAAATCAAAGCCCCAGTGAGCCACCACTGCACACCCATTGGAAAGACCAAATTCCAGGCCCTGACCGCACCAGGTGCTGGTGAGAGGGGCCATGGGGACGGCGCCCACTGCTGGTGGAGACGAAGATGTGCAGCCACTTACGGAGGCGGTTTGACTGTTTCTTGCAAAAGGAAACATACTCTTACCATGCCACCCAGCAAACCATGAGGGGAAAACGATTGTCCACGCAAAACCTGCACAACAGTCAGCAGCAGCTTCACTCATAATTGTCAGCACCTGGAAGCAACCAAGATGCCCTTTCTGTAGGTGGCGGGTCAACTGTGGGACCATCAGACAATGGATTCTTCAGCTGAAAAGAAATGAGCTATCAAGCCATGGGAAGACGAAGAGGAACACGAGATGCCTGTGACTGAGGGACAGAAGCCAATCTGAAAAGGCCCTGCACGGTGTGACTCCAACTCTACGATGTTCTAGAAAAGACAGATTTACGGAGACAGTAATAAATCGGGGGTTGCCACGGGAGTGGGAGAAAGGAGGGATGAATGGGTGGAACTACTCTGTGTGATACTATCATGACGGACACACGTCATCATACATCTGCCCAAACCCAGAGAATGGACACAGAGTGAACCCCGATGCCCACTGTGGACTCTGGGTGACCCTGGGTCCATTGTGACAGATGTGGGGATGTTGCTAATGGGAAGGTAGGGGTGTGTTGGAGATCTCTGCCTTTACCCCAGGCTTGCTGTGAGCCTAAAGCTCTCCAAACTATGATAGAGAACTTCAAAAACGAGAGTGGTGCATAGGAGAGGGAACTCGAGCTGGCCCCTGCCCTTGGCGAGGCTGCCTGTGAGTCTGACATTCTCTCCTCTGCATCCCCAGCAGCCCTCCAGCCCTCGACCTTCTGGCCTCAGGACCCACACGCTTCCTCCTGTCCCGACAGCCTGCCTCCACTCTGTCCTCTGCAATCGGCTCTGCTGCCCAGTGTGTTCTGCATCCTCCGGGGTTGTCCTGCTCCTGCTGAGGTCCGGAGGGCTCCACTCACCAGTCCCTGCCTTCATGCTGCTCGGAGGCCTCCCAGAAGCACCATCCACCACCTGCCAAGCACCTGCCGAGCCAGGCCTGGGGCTCAGTGTGCCCTCCTCCCTGCCTCTTCCTCACAGCCCCTCCCGAAACAGCACCCCTTGCGTTCCACCCGCAGCACCCCCCTCCCTCCCGCTGGCTCACATCTGCAGGGTCACTAGCTAGGAGTGGTCCAGGCGTTTCAAATGCGACCTCCCCAATTCCACACTCGTCTCCTCACCCCCAACCACCTCCCTCTCTCCTCCCAGCAGCCAGGAGGATGTGACTTTCATTCAAAAGTCACATGTCCAAGCTAAAGAAAAATCACGTGATCATATCAATAGGTGCAGAAAACGCATTTGACATAACTCAACAAAATGCAAAGTTCAAGGTAAAAACACCCAGTAAACTAGGGAGAGGGTGTGGGGGGCATTTTAGACCTGATAAAGGCATCTGCAGAAACCCTGCCACGAATGCCACGTTTACGAGGAGAAATGAGATGCTTCCTCCGGCCATCATGGCTCCTCCCTCCACCCCTTTCCCAGGTCAGGCTGGGGGTCGTGGCTAACGCACTGTGACCAGTAGAAGGAATAAAAGGTATATAGTGGCGTGATTGTCTATGCAGAACATCTTATTTCCCTGCTCAGAACCCTACATCAAATTTCATTGTGTCCAGCAGACAATAGGATGGTGAAGGCTGGGGGGCAGAGGGGTGTGGGCTGGAGGGAAAGAGGGGGACATGTAATACTTTCAACAATAAAGAATTATTTAAACAAACTGTCGTGTGTCCGGGGTATAATTCGGAGTCCATAAATGTCCTTTAAGCCCCCAGACGTGACTGCAGATGTGTTCGTCTGCCCTCCCCCTTCTCATGTTGACCTGGTTCCTCCGACTCCCACAGCACCAAGTCCTTCCACCACTCCACCTTCCCCCGCTCTTCTGGCCAGCAGCCCTTCCTACCGGGCTTTTCCTGGTCTGACAGAAGTGGAAACTGTCCTCAATCTGGTGCTGAATGTCCCCTTGACCTCCCTGCTGGCACCTCAAACCCTGTGGGTTGACCTCCAGGCTGTCTTGGAAGCTCTCGGAGCTGCTCGGCCAGAGGAACCTGGGGGGCGGGGGTGGGGGGAGGAGGAGATAGGGGTGGGAGTGCAAGTGTCAATCACTGGGTGATGGAAGTCAGACAAAAACTGTCCGCCTGCCAGCCTTCAGGGTGCATCCCCCGGGGCCTTCCGGAGGCCCAGCCAGTCTGAGCCCCGTTGTCCACGGGTGGCCAGCTTGGGAACCCGTCCATCCGGTGTCCTCTCTCCTGTTTCCTGGAGGCACCCTCCACACCAACGCCTGGGCCCAAACCCACGCCTGGGACCTGCTCTCGGGAGAAGCGGAGGAAGAGGAAGGTGTGTCTCAATGACGGCTCCCTCGGCTGTTTCCTGGCCCACGAGCGGACAGGTGGCCCCTGCAGTTCTCCAGCCCTGCCCTCTACCTTCCCCCGGGGAAGTGGCCGTGGACTGGCTGTTGGCCCCTCCTGCCACTGGCTGCTCCTCTGTGTTCTGCTCACACATGGAGAGCCCGTGGCCAGCACCCAGCACCCAGCACCCAGCTCACACATGGAGAGCCCCTGACGGCACCCAGCACACTCGGGTCATGCGTGTTGTGTGGTGGCATGAATGAGTAAATACATGGATCTCAGAAAGACGAAGGCATGAGGACACAGACGAAGTGGAGGAAAGTAAATTTTAAAATAAATAAAAAATCGATCTTGCGTCTGGATTTCGGGGTGCGGTCTGGTACACACTGCCCACTGGCTTCTGACGTGGGGACAACACTGAAGGGCGCTCGGTCCCCCCGAATCTGGGCTGTGGGGTGCTTGGCTGCTGGCTGTACCCTCGCGCCTCAGCATGCAGACCTTCGCTGAGCAACCACCACACATGGAGAAACCTGGTGGGGACACGGCTTTTGATGAAAGATCCTGCGGTTTCAGGAAAAGATCGCCCTGTCCCATTCCAAGACGTTCCATCTCCTGATCTCTTTTCCTGCTCAGATCCATTTCCTTGAAAACTTACCCAGATGTTTCCTTGTCTGTCAGCTTTCGTGTCTTTTATCTCATTGGAACCGCTCCACCGTCGGTCGGTCGGGGCCGCAGAAAGCCCTCTAGCGCCGAGGTGGTGGCGGTGGGGCTCGCGGTGGCCAGGGCGGTGAGGGCCTCGTGGAGCGGAGCGGGGATAAAAACGGACTCAGCTCCGCACAGCGCGGCCGTCCTCCCGCCCGCCCCCGTCCTGCCTGGGAAGTTCAATCCCGTCCATCAAACACGGCCCGTGCGGCTGCAGGCTGTCAGCACCACCGGACGGAACTCGTTCCCTCCCTCGTCCCCTGGCTGCGTGGTCTGAGCGGCTGCCCGCGGGCGGTGCGCGCTGCCTCGGGACGCGGCGGACCCCTGCCCCGCGAGGACAGGAAGGGGCGTGGGAGGCTCGGCCGGGGCCCCGCGGCAGCAGGATGGACGGTCCCCCCGCAGAGCCGGGGCGTGCAGGAGACCGTACCGCGTCCACGACTCCCTCGCGCGATGCGCCCGCGTGTCCCTCTGCGCGCCCGGAGCGCGCTGCCCCGGCCGGTGTCCAGGGGCGTGTGGCACCCGCGGCGACTCCCAGGGCTTTCGGGCACCTGCTCAGGGGCAGCGCCGGGGCCGCGGGCGGGCCTCCGGGAGCGCTCCGGACCCTCGTGTCCCCGCTGTCCCCGCGTGACCGGCCGCTCCCCGCGCAACAGTTGGCGGACCGGGCGGTGCGCGCTCCCCGGGTCGGCAGGGAGCGCCGGCGGGAAGGGGTGGGAAGGGCGGCGGAGGTCGCCCCCGAGGTCCCGCGCTGCCCCCGCGCGGCCCCGCTGCCCGCCGGGTGCCGCCGCGCGCGGGCCGCCCCCCAGTGCGCGGGCCTCCCCAGGCGCCCAGTGCGCAGGCGCCGCCGGAGGACCGGGCTCGAGCGCGGTCGGAGCGCGCGGCTGCGGCGGCGGCGGCGGCGGCAGTGGCGGCGGCGGCAGACGGACCCTCGGACAGACCCGCCGACCCGCGAGCCGCCGTCCGGCCGAAGAGGCCGGTCGCCATGCGTCCCCGCACCTGCTGACCGGGAGCGCCGAGGATGTCCGCGCTGAGGAAGGTGCGAGCGGCCGGGGCCGCGGGGACCGGGCGAGGGGACGGGGCGCGGGGCGCGGAGCCGTCGGGAGGGAGCGCGGGGTCCCGGGCTGGGCGGGCGGCCTCCCGGACCGTGGGCCCCGGGGGGCGCGGAGCTGTGACCCACGCGCTCGGCCCGGCAGGGACCCGGCGAGGGGGGCGCAGGGGGAGCGGACCCGCGGGAAGGGACCGGGTGCGGCGGCCGGAGCTGCGCGCGGGGGCGGCGGGGGTCGCGGGGTCGCGGGTCCGGGGCGCCTGGCGGGCGGGCGGGCGGGCGGGCGGGGCGGCGGAGCGCCGCGAGGGGGTGGCCGCGGCGGGTGTGAGCAGCGCGGGGCTTTTTCGGGCGGTTGCTAAGCGAGCGCTCGCGGCGCGGGGCTCGTCACCACCTCCCCCGGCGGCTGCTGTGCGCTCGGCTCGCTCGCTGACGGCCGCGCGGAAATGAGGGGCTGTGACTGTCGCAGCCGCGCGGGCGGGGGCCGGCGGCCAGGTGGCGGGGGGCGGGGGTGGCGGGCGCGGGTGCGGGGCGCGAGGCGAGCGGAGGGGACGCGGCGGGGCCCGCGCGGAGTGGGAGGCGGAGGGGCGCCGGCGGAGACCCTCGGAGGCGGAGGGGCGGCAGGTGCCGGGGCTGGGGGCGCGCAGCCGGTGACGGTTCCCGGGAAACTCGGCGGCGCCGGCCCTTCCCCGGCTCCCGGCACTTCTCCGCGAACCGAACTCCGGCCGCCCGCGCCTCGCTGCTCCGGGGCTGGGATGCGGGACTAGGAGCCACCGGCTCTCTCGTGGATGGAGAATGAAGCGTTTGGCCGCGGGTCTTCCTCCGGTCACTGTTTCTGCGGGTGGAGCCGGAGCCGGGACTGAAAGCAGGAGCCTCTGGTCCCGGGGACAGGGGGCGGCAGGGCGCAGGGAGGCGCCTCGGACAGGACCGGGATCTGGGGCGAAGGGTTTGCCCCCAGAGTCCCGCTCCAGGAGCCCTCCCGGAGCCCCGACGGCAGCCGGGGGCTCAAGACTTGTGTGCGGTGGCGACTCCGGGGTACTGGATGTTAGGGGGCCACTCTGCGTCTCCGCACCGTGTGGGGGGTGCGCGCACCGCTCCGGGAGGACTGTCCCCGCGTCTGAGCGCTCTGGTGGACCCGCCCCTCCCCCTCCCCCACCCCGAGAAGGAACACTGTGTAGACGTGCGGTTAGTGCGCGGTATACCTTTCCCATTGTGCTTCCTGTTCTTGGCGAAAGGTAATGGGTAATTAAGGAGACACACGATGGAATGATGAAGGGAATAAAAGGTGATTTATGGCAGGTCAAGTTGAAACTCTGGTGTTTAAAACAACGCCATTAAGCAGGAGTTTCCAGCAGCAAACCTCCGGGTGACTCACGGATCGGGCCCTGAGAGAGCGGGAGGGTGCACGCCGCTTCCTGTTAGATGGCCTGACTGTTGCATGGCTCCGAAGAGAACAGGTTAGAAGGCTTCGCCTCCCGCCTGTGGCAACCTGGCTGGCGGGCCTGGGGGTGCTGCGAACAGCCGGGCCCAAGCACCCCCTCTTCTATCACCACCTCAGACAAGAGCCGCATGGTCCTGGCATTTTTCCCCCATGAAGCCACTTCTCCTCACCTGCTCTCCTGCTTTTGGCTAAGAAGCCCGTCAGCCCTCGCACGTCCAGTCTGCACATTCCACTTGAGGTAAAGGGTGCGAGCGCTTTGTGAGCAAAACGAACCCTTGACCCACCCACAGCGAGGAAGTCACTGAAATGAAGGTTTTCTCACCACAAAGGTGGTTCCCCGAGAAGTGTTCCGAGCCAACGGGCCCTGCTGTTCGTCGCCAATACCTTCCTTCCAGGGACCTGTGCCCCGTCAGCCTACCCATCCGACGTGCTCCGCGTGAGGCAGACGCAAGCATGTGTCTACTCACCAGTATTCCTGCTGTTTTAAATGTTTATAGTCGTTTTACGTGTTTACGGTTGTGCATACAGGAAACAGAGTTCATCCTGGTATTATTTAGTAACTAGAGGCCCGGTGCACGAAATTCGTGCAAGGGGCTCGGCCCTCGCAGCCCCGGCTTCGTCTGGAAGGTCATAGGACGGTCGTTCTGCTGTTTGGTCTAATTAGCATATTAGCTCTTTGTTACATAGGCTTATTGTATTCCTCCCATGGAACAGGGAAGCCTGCGTTTGCCCCTCCTGGGATTTTGATGATATTTTCTTAGGCCTCCGGTCACTTGTGATGTGGAATATTTAATAACTTTGAAAGCAAATGATTTAGATGATTTCTTCCCTGTGACATAAATCTGTCGTGTTACAGCAATGTATTGCTTCTCCTACCTCTGCCTGTTCCATTTTTGAAATTGTGGAAATTGCAAATGAAATATTAAAAGCAAAAAAAAAAGTGCTTTGCAAAACCTGAGTGGCAGCGGAGTCCGCACACCCAGGTTCCGAGCAGGGCTGGCCCGGCAGGGCTCTGGTACTTTTAGAGGATCGCGCTCTCGCTTTTGACCAGAGGACCTTCCGCGATGTGCCCATGTGATGAACCTGGAGAGACGCCAGGAAACGCCACGTGTCCTCAGCTAGCCCGGGGGTGAAGGATGTGCACTTTGACTGTCGATTGTAGAGGGAAAGTAATGACACGCACTCGGCATCGCCCGTGCGTGTCTGTGCCGGTCACTCCCTGGATTCGGTGGACGTGGCCGTGACTCACCCTTTGGCAGACGGGCGCGTGTTTAGCGCGCAGACAGCCTGCGACCTCGGGAGAGTCACAGGTTCCGGGCAGGGAGTTAGCGGGCGGAGCGTCCCGTGTAGCTTGGAGTCACTCTTAATCAAGCAGTTCCTCCTGCAAGTTATTTTTATCCAGTAACCACACTCCTAGCTGGCCGCCAACGTCCACAATGTGTTCTGTGTGCAGAGCGGAGTGTGGTCGATTGTGTCCATGACGAAAACATACGTGCGTTCTCGGGGAGCTGAGCATGCGGGCACTGGCATCCATGGGGTGGGGTTGTGGTGCGTGCGGGGTGCAGTGGTAGACCTGTGTCTGCTGGGAGGAGAGCAGTCACCTGCACAGCCACCTCTCCACCTGTCGGGCGTGGAGTCCGTGTTCGCGTCCTGGGCAGAGGCGGCTGGAGTTCATGGGTCAAAGCAGTTCTCCCTCCCGTCCATGTCCTTGTTCTGTGCGCCGGCCTCGGTGAGTGGACAGGCCTCTCCTCAGCCCCCATTCTCCGGACCTCAGCCCATTTCTCCGCTGTCTGACCTCCTCCGAGAAGGCACCGCTGCGGTGCTCAGAAGTGAAAAGCCCCCCGGGGTGGCTGCCGCAGCTCTCTGGCCCAGAGTTGGTTAGGTTTGTTCCCGAGCCATCTGTCTTCCCCGGTGCATCTTCAAGGGCCTGTTCCGCTGGCTCCTGTGGTGTTTACCGTGGCCCGCACCCGCCCTCGGGGTCACTGTGCACGGAGGTCCTCAGAGAGCCGCCCCTGTGCACGTGCAGGGCGTGGCTGTGGTGGGCCTGCCCTGTTCAGAGGAAGGCCCGGAGCCCAGCCTTCTCTCTGGAGCGCGCGCGCCAGCCCAGCGCTGCCTGTGCCTTGGAGGAGGGAGAGGCTTGGGAAGGGAGGGGACAACGGGCGCTGTCCACCAGTCCAGGGTGCTGACGCCCCGTCAGGCCGGCCCGAAACCGTTGGTCATGGCGGGTTGATTTTCCGTGTGTGAACCCAGAAACGCCTCTCTGTGAGCCAGTTTTCTGTCCCCGACGACCCAGTGGATGGGCTGTGTTTCTCCACGAATCTGCACTCGAAGCTCTGGTGGGGGAGATGTCAGGGATTCTTTTGTCCCCGGTTCCTTTGTGTGTCTCCACAGGAAAAAAAAAATATCAAAATGAAATATCGTTGAAAGGGAATACTCAGCTGCAACCAGCCCATCCATAAAATTGTAGCTCAAGTTGAAAAGGTGCCCTAGCCAGTGTGGCTCAGTGGATAGAGCGTTGGCCTGCGGACTGAAGGGTCCCGGGTTCCATTCCGGTCAAGGGCGTGTATCAATGGTTGCAGGCTCCGCCCTGGCCCGGGCCCTGGTTGGGGCTCATGCAGGAGGCAACCAATCAATGTGTTAATGTGTTTCTCTCACATGCATGTTTCTCTGTCTTCCCTTCTCTCTTCTCTAAAAATTCATGGAAAAAATATCCCCGGGTGAGAATTAACCAAAAAAAAAAAAAAACAACCCACCCCAAAACAAAAGTAACCTTTGTGTCTTTAGCACAATGTGCCACGCTCGACACAGAAGAGACAACACTGGCCCACGGGCATATGTGTCAATCCGGGAAACAGAAGACGAGCCGCCTGTGCTTCATTAAAATGTCTCCTCCTGCGTTTGCACGACACCCACCAGCAGCTTCCTCCTTCCGAGGGGTAGGCCCCCCCGGGGGCGGGTTCTGGACGCCCAGGGCCTGGGGGGGGGGTGCCACACCTGGCCATTTGACCTCAGAGTATGTCAGCCCCGCCAACCCCAGGAGAGGGCCAGGCGCAACGTTCTCTGGACGGGGCTACACGGGGCTCCATGGACCGAGGCGGGAAGCATTGCCACCGCGTCCATAGCAGATGCTCAACAAGTGTGGACTATTTTTACCGCCAGGAAACAAACGGGGCCCCTTCTCCACATTCCCTTAAAGCTTAGCGATGGATTGTTCCCGGTCTTCTCTTGTTATGTCCGTTTTGCTACCTCTTGCCAAAAACTTTGACCTGACATAACCACAACCCCCTCTCGCCTCCCCCCCCCAAAAAAAAACACAACAAAAAGATAAGGGCAGGAACGTTATTAGAAGAGAAATGGACTATTCAAGCAAACAAGGCTGGTAACCCCGACAGTAAACACAGTTCTTTGAGCATGAAATCTTGACTCCCCAGAGGCCAAGTCAACCACAACACTGGGGGCGCCCCCCCCACCCTGCGGTCCCTTCGCTGGGGTTTAGAAGATGCTCTTGCGATGGACTCCCTCGGGCCGTGTACTAGCAACAGGGTCAGGCACAGACGTGTTTTAGGGATGGAGTCTTGTAACTGAGTTTGAAAGGAACCAAAAGCAGCGCACGCACCCACAGTACACTGACCTCCCTCCTCCCCGCGCTCACTTCACGGCTGCTGGGCTCCGGGTCCCGGAGGAGGTGTCACCACCCCGGCCGGCAGGGCGCTCACACGTGGCCGCACGGCGTGTGTCTGCGGACAGCTCGGGGTCCTTAGGCCCCATGCTGCTTCCTTTCCCACAGCGCCCTAAGGAAAGGCCCAGTACCGGCTTCACGGAAGCAGGTGGCCCTCTTGTCCTGAGTGTGGCAGCTCCTGAGCGGAGGTGGGAGAGCCGCCGCCAGCAGCCGTCCCCGCGCCCCTGTGTCTCTCCCTCCGCACTGAGGGAGACGCCTCCGTCCCTGTGAGCCTCAGAGTGGCTTCAGGAGCTGCCTCCCCCCCGGCCCCCCCATGCGCGCTTAGTGTGGCAACGTTCTCTGTGCTCTTACCTATGGTGACGCCTCACGCCAGCTGTAATGCACCCTTCCCTGGCTTCCCCTTTTCTTCTATTTTTAAAAAATATGTTTTTATTGATTTCAGAGAGGGAGGGAGAGGGGGAGAGAGATAGAAACATCTATGATGAGAGAATCATCATCATCGACCGGCTGCCTCCTGCACGCCCCCTACTGGGGATCGAGCCCACAACCCGGGCATGTGCCTTGACCGGGAATCAAACTGTGACCTCCTGGTTCATAGGTCGATGCTCAACCACTGAGCCACACCGCCAGGCTGGCTTCCCCTTTGAGAGTGATGGCTTTTGGGGCAAGGGGCCTTGTCTGGCCCAGGAGTCCCCTCTGTCTGTCTGTCTGTCCTGGTGAACTGGCGAGCTCCTAGCTGGGCGCTCCAGGTTCCCCGGACCTGACCACCTCGTCCGTGGCCCCTCCTGGTGTCCGCCTGGCCTCTCGCGGCGGCCACTGCGCTTCTGCCTTCCCGACTCCGGCGTGCAGCCCTGTCGCGCTGGCGTGCACTGGACAGCTTTTCCTTCCTGCATGTCACCACGTTTATTCCTCTGCACCTCGTGGAGCTGCGACTCCCACTGCGGCCTTTTTCCCAGCCCTCCTGTGTGAGTGTCCCTGGGCCCCGCCTCCCTGGGGGACGTCCTGTGGGCCACTACCCTGGACAGGCCTCCTGCAGGCGCAGGCGCTGTCCTTGGTGCTGAGGACGGACCGTGACCAGGGTGGATGCGTGGTCTCAGGTTCCCCCACAGTGTTTTGGGTCCTGTTACACCAGTAGCTGCTCCACGGACAGGGGCATCCACGCCCGTCAACACTGGGGGTGCCCTGGCAGCCCGTCCTCCCGTGCCCCCCACTTCTCAGGCTTTGCTAGTTGGGTGTGAGGTGCCCGGACAGGAACCTCGGGCAGGGCCACGGGGCCGTGGGCCTTGGGTATTGACTGGTCACTCGAGGCTTCTGGCTCTTCGTAAACAGTTCCCACTTCCTGACATTCTCTGTAGTGTGTGTGCCGTTTCTGAGGACATTCCGAAGACCTGCTTTCTGACTCTGTCACAAACTTCGTGTGGAGTCCGCACTGTGACGAGGTAGCCGTTTCCACGAGTGGCCGAGGGTTGCGTCTCCCGACTTCCGCTGTGGCCATGTCCGCACTCGCTCCTGAGCCCACCCCCAGACACCCCCCGTTGTCAGGGAGACAGACTCAACGTTTCCCTTCCGTTGTGGAGGGCGGCAGCGCAGTCCTTACACTGACCAGACCGTATTGCTCGGGGTCCGGCCGCCCACGTGCGCGCTCCTCGGTGGCCTTTTTTTAAGAGCCACGCCACGCAGTGAACGAGGCCTGGGAACAGGTCCTAAGGAAAGAACCACGAGTTTCCAGGAAACCAGCTGAGCTGATGTCCACTTGGCGTTGTTTCCTGGTGAAATATTGGAAAGTAGCAATCGCAGGGGGTTGGGCAGATGCACTGTGATGTGGCCACAGGCGTCCCACGGAGGCACGTCGGACCTGCGGTACTGCAGAGGTGTCCACACGAGGCCGCGTGGAGAGAGCAGGGCACAAGCAGGATGCCCGGGGCCCCACTTCCCGGAACTCCTGGGCGGGCAGCACAGAGAGAAGGTGGACGCGAGTCCCGCCCGAGGGAGGCCTGTTTAACCTGGCGGCTCCTCCACCTGCTCCCAGTCAAGGCCAGCTCCCTGCGGCGTCTGACCCCTCACCCGGCAGTCTCGGAGTTCCCCTCAGCCTCTCTCCTCGCTGAGCTGGCGTCCGGTGCTGTGTGCTGTGTGGCGCTTTGTCGGGGAGCCATTCCGTCCCTCCAGCACCCCGTCTCCCCAGTTACCCTCTAGTGTACCATGGGATGTATTTACTTATTAAATCTTTCTTGTGGAAAGTATTACCTATGTCCCCTTTCCCCCCATTGACCCCCTCCAGCCCCCCAACCCCCCCCCCAAGCCCCAGACCCTCACCACCCTGTTGTCTCATCCATATGTGCATACAAGTTCTCTATGCATCTCTTCCCACCGGCCCTCCCGCCTCCCACCCCCTGGACTTGCTGATGTTTTAATGTTTGTTGCCACCCCCTCCCCAAATAATAACCAGTGTTCACCGGGCACCTACTGTGGGCCAGGACGCGAGGTCCGGTAACGGGATTAAGGCCACAGGAGGGCCCGCAGAGCCTGGATGTTAAACCGCTGCTCCGGGCACCTGCACACCCCTGGGCTTCTCAGGCTGGTCACAGTCCCAGAAGCAAGCCCCTGCCGACTCCAGCCAGGAGAGCCCGCTTCGGGGACCAGATGGGGAAGCAGAGAGGAGCCCGGAAGATGAGCAGAAAGCCGGGGCCTCGCCGCAGAGGGTCAGCTTCCACGGAGCCGGCGTGCTCCTGGCACGTAGCGCGTTGGCCAGAGACGTGCAGGCACGGGGCTGGGAACCGAGGGCCGTGACCACCGCCCTGCAAAGGCTGCGCCCCTTCCCGGGCGTCCAGCTGTGAGCGGTGAGAGGCGTGACCCCGCACCGCCTGACCGTCCCTCGGAGCTTTTTAAAGAAGACACTTTTGCATACACGTGTAGGAAGCGACGACTCCACGCGTCCTGCTACTGTGCGTCTGCGCACACGGTGGTTCTGATGCGCTGCCCGGACCCAGGCCCGTCCCTTGAGCTTTCCTGTCGGGGCCGGAGGCTCACCGCCGTGCACGTGGGACCTCCGTGTGGGCTCTGACTGACCTCACCCTCCCGTGGGAGCCGCGCTTTCCCAGGGAGCTGGAGGTTACTGCTCCCGGTCCAGCTCCAGATCTTCCGTGGCTCCCAGGCGCCTTCTTGTTGTTACACTTTCTTTAAAAAAAATACTGATTTCAGAGAGGAAGGGAGAGGGGGAGAGAGAGAAACATCAATGATGAGAGAGAGTCATGGATCGGCTGCCTCCTGCACGCCCCACACTGGGGATGGAGCCCACAACCCAGGCGTGTGCTCTTGACCGGGAATCGAACCCGGGGCCCTCAGTCTCCAGGCTGACCCTGTATCCGCTGAGCCACACGGGCTGGGGCACAGTTGTTAGACTTGTTGCAACTTGTCTCCCGGGTACATTTGATCCCCTCGCAGCAGCTCCTCAGCCCCAGGAGAGGCCAGGGCACGTGTCAGAGCACAACAGGGCAAAGGCGGGGAGCCTCAGCTCCAACTGGAACTTGGGAAGGTGTTCCCTGCTCACAAGTGAACTGGGGGTGCGGGCGGTGAGCCTGGTCAGTCCCCGTCCACGTAAGATTCCTCCTGAGTTTAGCGCATGAAAGTGGACCAGGAAAAAACAGGAGTGACAATGAGTCCGTGTTGTGGTCAGGATCACTCCTGGACAGTAACAAAAAGCCATGGAAATCAGTCTAACCCAGCCGTGGGCAAACTACAGCCCGTGGGCCGGATCCGGCCCATTTGAAATGAATAAAACTAAAAAAAAAAGACCGTACCCTTTTATGTAATGATGTTTACTTTGAATTTATATTAGTTCACACAAACACTCCATCCACGCTTTTGTTCTGGCCCTCCGGTCCAGTTTAAGAACCCATTGTGGCCCTCAAGTCAAAAAGTTTGCCCGCCCCTGGTCTAACCCCTTGAGTGAGTTTTATTACCAGAGGCCTGATGCACGAAATTTGTGCAAGGGGCTCGGCCTGCGCCATCCAGCTTCGTCCGGAAGGTCATCTGGTCTAATTAGCATATGACACTTTTAATATTATATATGATTACTACTGTTATTTTGTTAATCCTCACCCAAAGATGTTTTTCCCATTGATTTTTAGAGAGAGTGGAAAGCAGGGAGGGAGGGAGACAGACCTACAGACAGACATGGATGAGAGAGAAACACATCGCTTGGTTGCCTCCTGAACACACCCTGACCAGAGCCTGGGATCAAACCTGCAACCCAGGTATGTGCCCTTGACTGGAACTCGAACCTGAGACCCCTCGGTCCGAGGGCCGAAGCTCTACCCACTGAGCACACTGGCCAGGGCACGAATGAGTTGTTACTTTACCAAGATCACTGGCCACCCATCTTCCACCTCTCCCTCTCCCGGCCGCGGGAGCCTGTTGGCGTGCTTCCTCCCATCGTCCCCGTGGCCCGGATGGCGTCTGCATCGGCCGCCCGGCCACGGTCGGGCTCACAGCCGTCACAGGACACGGTGTTCCGACTCCATAATCAAAGGCAGATGTCCTGTTTCAACAGGTTAATGGCCAGCCTCTTACAGGAGGAATTCAGGCTAAATTTAGTGTCTGAGAGGGGCCAGGCCAGAAATAGACCTCCGGACGGCCAGCCGGGCCGTTTTCCTCCGAGAAGGTGAGCGGACGTTCTTCCCGAACTCCGTCTTCCCGGCAGCAAACGGGTGTCACCGGCCGGCCCCACCCGACAGCCACTGTCCCCCGGGGCCTGCTGCCCGGCCCTGGCCACGTGGGCGGGCGGCGAGGCCAGGGTCCCAGGTGCCTGGGACACGGGTCCGCGTGGCTGTCGCCCCCTCCCCTTCATTCCTCAGCTCGGCCACCTCCCGGGCCCCGGCAGTCCTTGTTGTTTTCCATCGAAGGAATTAAAAAGGTGACTCATGGGCTAAAAATGCCTGCTTTTCCTGGTTTCCTGTGCCTCTCCTGCTCTCCACGTTTCTGCTGTAACTGACATTTATTCATGGTTCTTGTTTTCTCCTAAAGCGGCGGCTGGACCCTTAGCTTAGGACAGGCGGCCGTCCACGTTCGGACACGGCCCGCACTGGGCCAGCCCCGGCGCCGCCCGCCGCCCCCCCGCCGCCCCCTTCCTCGAGCCCGCAGGTGAGGGGAGGGTCAGGGCGCGGCTCTCTGCCCTGCCCACAGCGCCGGCACCATCACTGGGCACTTTCCTGTCCCGTCACGGGAGCTGTGACACGGGCTCCCAGCGGGTTCGCCCAGGGAGATGGCAGAGTGGCTGCCGTGGCACCGACCGGGACTTCCACACTCCACCCGCTGGCCGCCCCCGGGGCCGGCGTGTCCCCCTCAGGTCACGGGTGGCTGTCGGAGTGGGCAGTGAGAGGCAGTCCTTGTCCTCCCCCCCAGGAGAGTCCCAGTTGGCTGAGGGGCACAACCCCCGGGGGGGCTGGGGGTGGGGCCACAGGACCAGCAGAGAGGCGGGCAGGGCCCAGCGCCCAGCAGCTGCAGCAGAAAGCGGGCCCGGCGTTTGCAACTGTCTGGATGTGCGGGGCCTGTGCTCCGGGAGTTCAGGTTCCGGGCAGCCGGTGGGGGCTCAAAGGACAGCCTCCCATCCGTCCACCTTCCTGGCCTGGCTGCTCGGCGTTGGGCGCCATGTGTGCCGAGCCGGCACGGCCATGGGTGAACCTGAGAGGGGGCGGTGAAGGATGGAGAAAAGACAGACAAGAGGAGAAAGCTGGGTCTGGGGGGGACGCTCCTCTCTGGTGGAGAGACAGCGCCACAGCCTGTAAGCCGAATCTTTATTTTATAGCCGATCCCACGAGGCAAAGCAAGGGCGGGTCAAGATGTTTACACCGAATCCACTCAGTCACATGCACCTGATCAAGGTTTGTTTACTTGCTGCACCTCCCGCAGCCCACATCACCCAGCCACGTGGGACCACAGGTTCCGACCATCAGGTCAAGCTCACAGCTGTAGCCTTTGGCTGTAATTGTGCTGGGAGGGCTCTGCCCTGCAGCTGGGACTTGCACGTGGCTATGCCCTCTCATTAGTCCGAGGCTCGAACCCGTCCAAACGCTGAAGCCGCTCGCCACAGCTCAGGGCCCACAATTCAGCACCAGGCACAGTGATGCCACCAGTGAGGAGACAAGGAAGCCTGGGTCAGGTACGGGCACCTCCCTCTCGCAAACATGACACAGGAGCCCTGACGGGGGTGCGGGGGAGGCGGGGGATGGAGCGGCCGGGGGCCACGGCACAGGCAGGCGGCAGCCCTGCCCACAGAGGCGCCTGGATCTCGCCCAGGTTTAGCTCCGCGGGGCTCACACAGGCCCGCGTCCCTGCGCCCGAGAGGGAGGGAGGGTCCCGGTGGACATCGGGGATGCACGTCCTCTCCCTCTCCCGCTACCTGGGTGCGATGCCGTCAGGAGCAAGGGTGGCGGCCCAGCTTCCTCCGTGGCTGCCCGTGAAGCCGTCCCGGCAACGCCTGCCGGCCGCCAGGTGGGTTGTGCGGGCCAGGACGCATGCGTTCACTCCGCCGGGCGCACCCTCTGGGCAACGGGGACCAGTCTGGGTCTCCCTGGCTGGATTCGCAGAGAGCCGCTGGCCACAAGGTGCTTGGGAACGTGAATGTTCGGTGCACGTGATGGCCGCGAGAGGGGACAGACCTGTTGTGGTCGTGACCGATGACCAACCGTCCATGCGATGTGCTGCTCCGTAAGCTCCCAGTGGGCCGCATGGTGCCCGGTTCTTCAGTTTGGGTGGACGAGAAGTGCGTCCGTGGAGGAGGGTAGCGCTAGACAAGCACGTGAACAGTTGAGTTGGTAACATCTTTAAGACGATGGTTCTAATTCAGGGAGAAGTGCTGGTTCTGTGAGTGATGGGTGACGAGGGGCGGCGGCAGGGGGGGCGGTTAGGGTGCAGGTGTGTGGGAGTGAGGGCAGCAGAGCGGGACACAGGGCGGGCGACGGGAGTGCCTGGGCGCTGGGCCAGCAGCCAATGAGCCGTCCTGCCGGGGCCTCGCTGGTTTGGAACTCGGACGCGTATCCTGGTTTGAGTTTAGCTGGCATGGGTACAGTCTTATGCACTCGAGAGGATTTAAAGACACATGCGTGATAAAAACACGCGTGAACTGCCGTCTGCCGGACCGGGCCTGTGGTTCACGCCGAGGGTGGGCGTAGCCTGTCTGTCTCCCTGGATCCGTGTTCACGTGCGGCCGGAGAGCTCGCCCGCGGTCACGTGTCACCCAGGACCGAGGCCAGTGCACCTGGAAGTGCTCAGGTGGCCACGCCGTGGGGTGAGGCCTCACGGTGGACAGTGGGGATGGAGGACTGGCCCAGCATCGCCCCCACCCCGCCGCCCGCCCCCGTGAGCACCCGGCACGGCCACACCCTCCCCTGCGCCCGAATTAGCAGAACATGCTCTCAGCTGGGTCCCCGCCCCCAGTCTCTCTCGCGAGGAGCCTTCCCACACGCAGCTGCGGGGGAACCTTCCGGAGCCCTTCATCACCCGCATCCCCGCAGGCTGCGTTCTGTGCCTTTTGTCAGACCCAGATCTCCCTGCCGCCGCCCCCCCCCCCCCCCCCCCCAGCTCTGCTGCCAAACTTCGCTCCCCTGGGTGGAGCCTGTGTGCAGCGCCAGCCCCTGGCGTGCCAGTCCAGGCACCGGCTCCCGCCCCTCACCCCGGGGCCTGGCATGTGCCCGTCGCCCACCTGGAGCATTCTCCACCCACCCCCGTGGTGGCCCATGTCCATTTCTCCTTCCTGCCTAACCCGGGACCCCTTCCTGCTGCCGCTGACTCCCAGAGACGCCCGCCCCAGCTCTGGCGGTCCCTGTAGCAACTAGGTATCGGCTCTTAACACGCAGAAGACGTCTTACATAAGGTGTCTGAATCCAGCCAATGAGCAGTTATGTAATGAGCAGCTACAACAGATAGACGGGCCTCACCCCACGGTGAGCATCCTATAAAAGGCCATTTCCAGACCCGGCTGGTGTGGCTCCGTGGTTGAGCGTCTCCCCAGGAACCGAGAGGTTGCTGGTTCGATTCCCGGTCAGGGCACATGCCGGGGTTGGGGGCTCAATCCCCAGTGGGGGCCCTGCAGGGGGCAGCCGATCCCTGATCCTCTCTCATCAGGGATGTTCCTATCTCCCTCTGCCTTCCTCTCTCTGAAATCAGTAAAAGCACATTTAAAAAACACCACGGCCGCGGCCCGGGCTGTTCTCGCGTGTTTGCCAGGTTTCCCAGCTGCGTCTCCCCACGGCTCTGTCTCCACCGTGCTGGAGCCCCCGCCAGGCGCGATGGCGTGTGTGTGGGGACGGGCGCGGGCTGCCCGCCCTTGACGTGACCTTGACTCTCTGAGCTCCACTTCCCTGTGAGGGTGGGAGGGGGAGACGGTCATTTCATCACCTTCTCACCTTGTGGAGGTGGAGTGGACTTGAGTCCCTGAGGCCTGAATGGCGGGCAGAGGTCCCAGTGCAGGCCATGAGCCAGGGCCCCCGCCTGACCCCCCGACGGTCCCGTCCCCCGAAACCGCCTGTTCCTCAGCACACGGCTCCTCGGCGAGTTTAGTTTGCACACAGGTGGTTTTTACTGTAGAAAGAACTGTATTTATAAGGTACTAGTATGTTTCCCATTTTTATGGCAAAGCAATTTTTTAAAAAATTTGTTGATTTTAGAGAGAGAGAGAGAGAGAGTGAGAAACATCCATTTGTTGTTCCACTTACCGATTCACTCGTTGGTTGCTTCCTGTGTGTGCATGACCATGACCGGATGGAACCCGCAGCCTAGGTGTATCGGGACGACGCTGTAACCAAGGAGCCACTGGCCAGGGCCTGCAAAGCGATTTAATCCCTTCCTGATTGTTCTTGTTTAAATCTAGCAGTCTGTCTGCGACACGGGGCTTCTCACATGAGAACTTCAAAATGAGAAATACACACACACACACCACACACGGAAAACCCTCCTCAGTTAAGGAGAACATTCAAATACTTCGGAGAGAGAGGCAAAATTGGTGTGAGTGTTTAAGATGGACACGCGCTGGGAAGACGGTGGGTCCTGGGATTTTCCGTGGAGCCTCGCCCAGGTCGGGGAGAGCAGCGAAGTCTGCATGGCCACTGGCCCCAGCCCCTCCTCGGGGTTGGGGGGCAGGACGGCGTGCCCCCCGGGAGGGGCGCTCTGTGGGGAACCCTTGCCTCTGTCCCCGTCACCCTCTGAGGAGCGGCAGGGAACGCGGAGGAAGCCGAGCCCCGACCAGCGTCTCTGCCGTGTCCCTCCCCCAGGAGCGTCCCTGTTCCCCATCCCTCGGGCACGCGTGTGTCTGGGGAGCCGCGTGCTGGTCCTGTTTCCTGGGCCTCAGCTACGGTTGCTGTGGCAACAGCCCGGCTTCCTTTGTGTGCATCTGGTGGCCGAGCCCCCAGAGCACCCACAGGCGCCGCCTGCCTGCTCCGTCCACGGCCTGCCATCTGCCTCCGCCCGTTCAGTTACTATATTCGCTGTCCCCTCGCGAGCTGAGTCACAGGGCGCCACTGCCTCCTGGGGTTTCCTGCACCAGCTCCCAGACCCAGTGCTCTCGAGGGTGCTCCCCGTTCCCGGTCCCGGACTGGGACTCTGACCGTGGGCGCTGGGCGAGGGGTGGCCCGGGTGTGGGTCCAGGCGCCGGGGGAGGGGTGGCCTGGGTGCCAGGGGAGGGGTGGCCCGGGTGCGGGTCCAGGTGCTGGGGGAGGGGTGGCCTGGGTGCCAGGGGAGGGGTGGCCCGGGTGCGGGTCCAGGTGCCGGGGGAGGGGTGGCCTGGGTGCGGGTCCAGGCACCGGCCCCCCATGTCAGGACGGAGGCTTTCCTGTTGTGTCACGGAGTCCCCAGGCTGGTAAGCGTCAGCAGGCTCTCCATCCTGCCGAGCCATGGGGTCTCATTTAGTTCGTGTCCTGTTGGCATCCAGGCCTCTGGATGGTCAGTCCCAGGGGTTCATTCCCGGGGAGTCATCCCTGGGCAGTCATCCCTGGGAGCTCAGCCCTGGGGGTCAGTTTCCGGAGGTCAGTCCTGGAGGGTCAGTTCTGGGCAATCATCCCTCGGGGGTCAGTCCCGGCGGTCAGTTGGCCGTGCCCGCGCGGAAGGAAGGCAGGGACACCCTCGGTAAATGACCTCCCGCGTGGTCTAACCTGTTCCCCAAACTCGTCCTCCTGCCGGTAAGTCCGTCCAGTGTTTGGGGCGGAGCGAGTCCTTGGAGGAATCTCGGGGTGGCCTCTGGTCTCCCTCTCCGTGGACTCCCTTCAATGCGCTTGAGAGACGCCGAGTGAGCGCGTGACTGACGCCACCCGTGCTCAGTGCTCCCGCGGGGGTGAGTGGGCTGTGCGTGGCGCCCGGGGGCCTCGCTGTCACGCCGAGCCTGCAGCCGCCTGTGCTTCCTCTGCGCCCCTGCCCTCCGGGCGCTGAGTTAGAGTTGGCGCTCGCTGCTCTGGGGCTTGCGGCCTCCTGCCGCCCCACCCCAACTCGGCCCCTCAGTTTCTCCTCCCGCAGGAGAGTGAGGACGAGGGCAGGTTGCAGAGCTCCTGGCCGTGAAGCCATAGCAGGGTGCCCAGCCCCGGCTCAGCGTCTTCTCAGCGGGACTCCCTGCCTCCTGTGGAGGGGCCTGTCCCCAGGGAGCAGGCGCATCTCTTAGAGAAGACGGCGTCCTGCAGATTCTCTGCACAAAACGCTGCTCCAGCTTCTGTCAAACACAGAGCTGACTGTGGCCACTGCCCCGTCGCGAGACCTCCCACCGGGTCTCGCTTCCCTCTGCCTCGTGTTTCTCCTTGTCCGCCCACCCAGTTACCTTCAGCTTAGGAGACGGGGGCACTGCCACGAAGTCATGAGCTCCCCGACAGCAGGTGAGAAATGCTGCAGGGAGTGCTGCCCTCGGCTCCGGAGGCTGCGCCCGTCCGGAGCGCTGAGGCCAGGAGCGCCCGCCTTCCCAGGGGCTGGCCGTGTGGGGTGAGGCCCTGCTGCGTGCCACCAGCGCAGCTGCTCCAGGGACGGGCCCAGGACCCGGTGACTCGGGGAGCCCGGCTCTCGAGGAGCTTCTCGCTCACAATCTCGAGGACTCCCGCTTCCTGCGCCCGCTCCGTGTTCTCTCCAGGAGCGGCGGGCAGCCGGTCCCCAGGGTGTGGAGTTTTGCATTTCTGGGTTAAATATTTCAGCCACAGATGTGTCTGAAGTGGCAGCATTTGCCAGGCCCTGAATATGGGGCTCCTGGCTGTTTTTTTGGGGGGAACGTGTGCTTGGCGCCCAGACAATGTGGGACTTCAGGGGGTAGACGCCGGGCAGACTCGGGAACAGGGTGAGGAGGGGGTGGCCACGGAGGCTGGTCAGGGACCCAGGCCTGTCAGCTCGCCCACCACGCACTGTACGCCCCGGCCCGGCAGCGTCCCAGACCCACGTGCTAGTATTTGTGCAGTGCGGGCCGGGGCATGGGGGGTGGGGGGAAGCGGATTGTCCCTCAGGGAGGGGGAGGGGGAGGAGTCAGGCTTTGCTGTCACGAGAATTGCCATCGCACGTGTGAAATCCAGCACCTTTTGAATTTTTGACTTTTGGGTTCGGGGCTGGTGGCTTGTGAGGGCCGAGGAGGCCGAGGAACTCAGGGAGACTTAGTGCAGGAGGAAACATATGCCAGGAGAACTCCCGTTCTCCCCACTTCCGGGCATATGTACGCACACATGCACATGCATGGACACATGACACACACAGGCCCACAGGCACACACACGTACATCCATGCACATGCATGGACTCACACGCACACAGCTGCACAAGCACACACAGGCCCACAGGCATGTACACATGCGCACTCACAGGGACACGTACACACGCATGCACACATCATGGCTGTGGGCTCTACACAGTTTTCCAAATTCCTGCCCAGTTAGCTGGTTGGGTGGGCTGCACGCCTGTGTGGGAACACGCGTGTGTGTGAAAGTTTCGGCCGTGCCAGAGACCCTTCTCTGGGCAAGCGGAGCACTTGTTGAAATCGGTCAAATCTAATGACCCTGGAGCTGAGCTCGGGGTGACCTGAGCCCCAGCAAATACGTGTTGAAAGCGGCAAGGTCCCTCCTCCGGGGCCGGGGCCTGCGTCTGCCCGGGCTCGGCCTGGGGTGGGAGGCAGAGCTTATTCAGACAGACGGTTCCCGTGGGTGAGGAGCCCTGTGCACCACGTGTTGGGTGTCACGTCGGGTGACTGGTGACACCTGCAGCTGGACAGCTGTTCCTTCTCTGATAAGCCCTGTTCCGCCCCATCCCCCCGGAGTCAAGGTCCAAAGAGCTGTGTCCCCCGAAACCCGCCAGCTTCCGATGGCCCGAGGAGGGGTCGGGACAGACACCCCGGTCTTCCTGGGGCTCACGCCACTCGGTAGTTGTTCAGACCGGGGCCCGCACACGCTGTTCTCTCGGGGCCGAGGAGGTCAGGTGGCCTGGGATCGAAGTGTGAGCGGTCGCAGCCGGTGGCTGAGGGACCCCAGAGCCGGGACTCTGCAGAGGTCGTTTCCCCGGGAGGCGGATAACCAAGTTCCTCAAGCATTTCCCTCTGTTGGGGAGAGAGTGCACTCAGGGCTGGTCAGGCCCCATTGGCTTTGCAGTTCTCCCTTTTCTTCTCTTTCTTTTTGGTTAATCCTCACCCGAGGACATTTTCCCGTTGATTTTTAGGGAGAGTGAGACAGAGAGGGAGAGACAGAGAGAAACATCTGTGTGAGAGAAGCACATCGATTGGTTGCCTTCTGCACGAGCCCCCACCAGGGCCCGGGCTGGGGAGGAACCTGCAACCCAGGACATGCCCTTGACTAGAATCGAACCCGGGACCCTTTGGTCCACAGGCTGATGCTCTATCTACTGAGCCACACTGGCCAGGGCCAGTTCTTCCTTTTCCAGTGGGTCCCTCCCTGTGAAGGTGGACTTACCGGCCAGGGCTCAGCACCGCCCCCTGCTGGCCGCATCGGCACCGTCCTCGCTTCCAGCCGGAGCCACAGGGACGGGCTGGCCCTCAAGCCTGGTCTCAGGGGAGGCACGGCCCGGTGCTCAGAGGGGGGACCTTGGGAGCAGCCGGTTGCTGGCTCAGCCTGGAAGGAGTTTGCACACCAGTCCCGCGGCGGCGGGAGCTGTCCCGGAGCGTTTCGGGGAGATGCCAGGAACACGCCCCACACAGGACACTCTGTGCCTCAGCAGAACTCAAGGCAGATGCTGCGGACGAGAGGCCTGCGCCTTCCTAGCTGGAAATGAGGCTTTTAAAGCAAAGCCCGTGACCTCGGCCGCTCGGAAGAAGCGCGTTATAGCGGACGCGTCGTCTGTGCCCCAGCAGCCAAATTAGACATCTCTTCCTCCGGAGAGTTCATCGGGTTTCTGCAATTTCAGGCGCAATCACAGGCATGAATTGGAGCCACAGTGCTCGCCCGATTTGTAACAAACTGAGGGCCCAGCGGCCTCCGCGGCGGGGAAGGGGCAGGCACCTGCCACGGCGGGACCCGCCGGAGTGGAGTGGGAAGCAAGGAGACTGAGACCCTTTCCTGCGGGGTGGTTTGGGGCGGGCACCCGATGAGTGGGCGGAGGGGGGATGGCCACGCCCTGCAGACGGGCGGGGTCTCTGCTGCGGGTCGCAGCCTGTGTCACCTGCGTGCTCCCCGCTGAGCCTCACCGTGGGCGTCACAGACATTTACCGGAGCGACCCCCCAGGAAGGAGCTGTTATTCTGACTGCTAGTTACTGCTTGTGTTCCTTTGTAGGTGTGTGGTGTACGGTCACGGAGCCGGTGTGTGTGTGTGTGTGTGTGTGTGTGTGTGTGGAGATGCGTTGAAATTGGTGTAAAACCAACAATTCCTTGTCCCGTGAAACCCTGAAAAGCAGTCTGTTTGAACACTTCAATTTTTAATATATTTTTATTGACTTCAGAGAGGAAGGGAGAGGGAGAGATGGAAACATCAATGATGAGAGAGAATCATGGACTAGCTGCCTCCTGCACGCCCCCCACTGGGGATCGAGCCTGCAACCCGGGCATGTGCCCTGACCAGGAATCGAACCCCGGGACCCTTCAGTCCACAGGCCGATGCTCTCTCCACTGAGCCAAACCAGCCAGGGCTGTTTGAACACTTGAGACTTAACAATAGAGAAGTTGCGAAACAACTTGTGCTGATATTTGTTTGTTGACTTATGTCTGGGGTTGGGGGTAGGTCTGTGTGGGGCCCCAGGAGGTCGGCTCCAGTCCAGTCCAAACACGGTGTCCGCCTGGCACGTGCGCCTCGACCTCCCACAGGTGATGCTTCCCCATTTGAAGTGGCGGTTGATGCCCAAGGAGCGTTCTGACCCGGTGTGGACGGTGTGGACGGCGAGTAAACCTTCATGATCAGCTACTGCCATCAGCTAGACCCCCTGGGGCAGAGAATCCGCGCAGAAAGCCTTCCAGGGCGAAGGGACGATAGGCCGACAAGCCCGGCCGTAGCTGGGAGCGCTTTGAACAGGAGACCGGGGAAGGCAGGCTGTGGTGTCCCGTGGGCTCGGGCTCTGCGAGGAGCAATGCCTTCTGGGACGAGCCCCTGCGCACGCTGACGTTCAGCGCCTAGCAGGACACCGCCAAGGAGGGCCTGACCGACCCCGGAGGTCTGCCCGTTACCCTCAAGGGCAGGAGGGAGGTGGGCACTTTTTCAGGGACGGATGCTTAGGTCCTCTCTGCAAGCTCATTACACACACTAACATACATGCTTGGCTCTTGATGGAAATAAACGTTTTTATTGATTTCAGAGAGAGAAAGGGAGAGGGAGAGAGAGAGAGATGGAAACTTCAATGATGAGAGAGAATCATCCATCAGCTGCCTCCTGCACGCCCCCACTGGGGATGGTGCCCTGACCAGGAATCGAGCCATGACCTTCTGGTTCATAGGTTGACGCTCAACCACTGAGCCGCGCCAGCCGGGCTGTGTTTTTAATTTATAAGGAACTTCCGTGATGTTTGGGAAGGAGCAGAGGAGTAAATGTGGGCTAATGTTCATTCAGAATCTCGGCGAGGCGTTCGGAGGGACGCGTGTCGGCGTCGGAGCGGCCTGGGTGACGCGCATCTCCAGTCCTGCGGGCAGAGTTGCCTGACCCCCAAGACCTAGAGCAGCGGTTCTCAACCTTCCTGATGCCGCGACCCTTTAATACAGCTCCTCACGTTGTGGTGACCCCCAAACATAAAATTATTTTTGTTGCTACTTCATAACTGTAATGTTGCTACTGTTATGAATCGTCATGTAAATATCTGATATGCAGGATGTATTTAGGTGACCCCCGTGAAAGGGTCGTTCGACTCCCCAAAAGGTCCGAGACCCACAGGTTGAGAACCGCTGGCCTAGAGGGTCGTTGGGATTCAGGACTCGGGATTCTCCTGTCAGAAACGACAACTTGGCGGCAGCAGAGCCACGCGCCCCGGTTCCCCTGGAGGCTGGCGGCGTCACGCAGCTGGCCCGGGACAGAGCTGTCTCGCCCACCACAGGGTGGAGCGTGTGACTCACAGCTGCTGGGAGCGATGCGCTGTAAAAAGCAGTGGTTTCCTGAATGGTTCCCCGAGGGCTGCCACCCGCCTCTGGGATTTGGGTCCATTTCTTGCGAGGCCTGTTGCCCTGCTCTCCTCCGTCCCGGGGATCGTGAACGAATATTCCCTGGAAATCTTTTTACTTTGGCTTTGAATGAAGTCCACAAAAGTGTCATCAGGGGGAGCGCTGAGGTCCGTCCCCAGCATCGGGATGGGACACGCTCACTGTCTTTCTCCACGTGTGGCCTCCGCCCTGGCCCCGGTCTCCGCCCCGGTGGCCACACCACGTCCTCCTCCCACGCCCGGGCCAGCACGGAGCGATGTCGAAATTCCCCAGTTAGGTCAGTGATGGCTTCCCTTCCACACACAGCGACGTTGGTTGCCTTTTGTACGTGTCCCGACTGGAGCTCGAACCCGCAGCCTGGGCGTAGGAGGATGACGCTCTAACCATCTGGGCACCTGGCCAGGGCAACGGTGCGAGAAGCCTCGCTGACGCCCAGTTAAAATGCTTCCCAGGAAGGTGAGGTCGGTCCCCTCGCGAAGAGCAGGAAATGCCTCCGGAACCTCCTGGCTTTCCCGCCCTCTGACGGCCTCCAGGCCCCGGCCCACAGCTGCCGGGTGGGAACGGGCTGGCAGCCTTTGCCACTGAATTGCTTTCCATCCAAGGTGTGTGGCTGGCAGGGCTAGCGCTCGGTCTCCGCCACAAGGCGCTCGGCGCTGGTCTAGGCTGGTGTGCTCGCTGGCGACGATGACCTGACGTTAGTCCCTGCGACCCCCGGTTACACGATTCCACGCCGTGCGGCTTCCTGTACGCACCTGCCCTCGCGTTCTAGGAGCCTGCTTCTTTCAGCAGCACTTTGTTTAAAGCCTGTGCAGCTCATGCCTGTTCACCATAACAATGACAGCGGCGCGCACGTGCGTCAACAGTGAGAATGTCTGCGCCTCCCATCCAGCCGCCGGGTCAGCCGATCCCGCCCAGGGTCCCTGATCCGCGGAGCTCAGCAGAAACGCAAGCGAGGCTGATACGGGATTTAAATTTGCCAGAGGGCACCGTGGAACGCGTGGGGTAAATAGGTGACATAAGGTTTCAGAACCTTTTATTTAAGCCAGTATATTTAAGCCGTTGTCATTTCATCTTGTGATCCTTGGAAATAATCACTTTAAAATATTATTGCTCTTGCTCCGTGATGGCGAGCCTGTGACACGCGTGTCAGAGGTGACACGCAAACTCATTTTTTTGGTTGACTTTTCTTTGTTAAATGGCATTTAAATATATAAAATAAATATCAAAAATATAAATCTTTTTTTTTTTTACTATGGTTGCAAATATCAAGAAATTTCTATATGTGACATGGCACCAGAGTTAAGATAGGGTTTTTCAAAATGCTGACACGCCGAGCTCAAAAGGTTCCCCATCACTGCCCTAGCTGGTTTGGCTCGTGGATAGAGCGTCAGCGTGTGGACTGAAGGGTCCTGGGTTCGATTCCAGTCAAGGGCACACACCTCAGTTGCAGGCTCCATCCCCAGTCCTGTTTGGAGCACGTGTAGGAGGCAACCAATCCATTTGTCTCTCTGGCATCTATGTTTCTATCTCTGTCTCTCCCCCTCCCTTCTATTCTCTCTAAAAAATCAATGAAAAAATATCCTTGGGTGAGGATTTTAAAAAAGTATTATTATTTTAAAATACATTCTTGCCTGGCCAGCCTGACTCAGTAGTTAAGCATCAACCTATGAACCAGGAGGTCACGGTTCGATTCCCTGAGAGTCACCTCATTAGCATAAACTCAGGTGAGGTTGGAGGGGGCTTCCCTCAGAAACCCCAAGGGTTTCAGGGCTCTGTGCCAGGAACTGGGTGGGACCAAATCTAGATTCTTCCTCTATCACCACCTCACATCCCTTCCCTCAGGAATGCAAGGCGTCCACCCTGAACCAGCTTGGGAATCATGGGGGAGAGCCAACAGCGTACTGAATCCACCTGTCAGGGTCTGTGTAAGGGGACCAGCCCTTGGGGAGAAATTACAGAGGAAGGGAGAGGGAGGGAGAGATAGAAACATCAGCGATGAGAGAGAATCACCGACTGGCTGCCTCCTGCACGCCCCACACAGGGGATTGAGCCCGCAACCCAGGCATGTGCCCCGACCGGGAATTGAACCGTGACCTCCTGGTTCATAGGTCAATTCTCAACCACTGAGCCATGCTGACTGGGCGCGTTGTGATTTTTAAAGCACTTTTAGCTTTGTTTCAACCCAGGTGTGAAAACCTGTATCTATATGGCTTTATTTACATAAGACTAGGTCTTACGTCTGTTAAAGATTTGTACTGGCAGGTCTTCGTATTACTCCTTCATGGTTGCGATTCGTAAGAACTCTATTGCTTGGCACACAGCACACCAAATAGTGTCAACCTTAAAAATTCATTAAGTTAATTAGATATGAACATTTTGCGTTCACAATTTTGGCTTCTATTTCCACCATTGTTTAAATGCTGCTCACATCTTTGTTATTGTTATTTCTTGACTCTGGTTAATAAAGATGCTTGCTTTCAAAAGATATCTTGAGAAAGGTAAAAAACACCAAAGGAAATAATAGATATTGCCTCACTTAAAAAAAAAAATCTTTATTGTTGGGAGTATTGCAGATGTCCCTCTTTTTTCCCCTGATTGCCTGCCTCCACCAAGTTCTTGCTCTACCCCAGGCCTTCACCACCCTATTGTCTGTGTCCATAGCTAATGCATCGATACATATAAGATCTTTGTTTAATCTCTTCCCGCCCCCCAACCCCCTTCCCTCTGAGAATCATCAGTCTGTTCTATTTCATGCCTTTGATTTTATTTTATTCACCAGTTTATTCTGTTCATTAGATTTCTTATTCGTCTATTTTGATTTTTAGATTCAATTGTTGATAGGTATATATTTGTTGACATTTTGTTGTTCTTATTTTTGATCTTTTTCTTCTTCTTTCTCTTTATAAAGAATACCCTTCAACATTTCATATAATACTGGTTTAGTGGTGATGAACTCCATTAGCTTTTCTTGTCTGTGAAGCTCTTTATCTGACGTTCAATTCTAAATATTAACTTTGCTGAGTAATCTTGGTTGTAGGTTCTTGCTATTCATCACTTTGAATATTTCTTGCCACTCCCTTCTGGTCTGCATAGTTTGTGGAGAAATCAGCTGACAGTCATATGGGCATTGTCTTGTAGATAACTGATTCTGATTTGACTCCCAGAATCCTCTACTGTTGATTCTCTGTATATTATTCTTTATTTCAGTTAGTGTATGCTTGATTTCTGACTGGCACTTTTCCATTTTTTTGGAGGTTTCTAGAAGATTCTTGAGTGACCTTATAACCGTGGTTTTGAACTCTATATTCAGTAGTTTGCTTTCTTCCATTTCTTTCATTTGTGACATGTTTTGTTGTCTCTGTATTTTGGCTGCTTCCCTGTGTTTGTTTCTATGTATTGGGTAGAGCTGTTATGTCTCCTTGAGTTGGTAGAGTGGCCTTGTGTAGTAGGTGTCCTATAGAGGCTAGTGCTTCAGCCTCCCAGTCACCTGAGCTGGGAGCTCTAGGTGCACCCCTTTGTGGGCTGTGTGCACAGCCTTGTTGTAGTTGAGACTTGATTGCTGTTGGTGTCACTGGGAGGAATTGACCTCCAGGACAATTGGCTGTAAGAATCAGCTGTGTCTACAGTGAGAGAGCTGCTGTGCAGGAGACACCCTTATACAGCAGGACTTGCTTCAGTGGGGCTTTGGTGCTCACTGCGTCTGCCCCTTGAGTGTGTCGCTTATGGATGTGTAGAGTTGTAATCTGGGATGGTCTCACACTGACCACTGGGTACACTGGCTCTTGGGTCTCCAGGGAGGTGCAAAGTCAGCCACTGCCTGGGGCCACCTAACAGGAGCTACAGAGAGGTCTGCAGATTCCTCCTCTTTGTATTGGGTTTGGAAGTGCCCAGATGAGGCCCAGCTATGAAGCAAGGCAGGATGGTGCTGGTGCCGGTTTTGGGTTTTTTTTATTGATAGGTTTGGGGTTCCCTGACCCAGCTGAAGCTTGTTTGAGAGATTTTAGCCTGAGCAAGGACAGGCCCTTCGTATGCAAAAGCTGCTGCAGGCAACTTGGGTGGGGTTGTAAAGTGGATGAGATGGGGTCTTAGGGAATCACCAGGGTGGAGCAAACAGAAATGACTGCCAGTCAGCCCTGCGGCTGAGGAGGTCCCAGCACAGGAACGATGATCCCTGTGATCACCTCCATCTGGGAGAAAGCTGGCCCCAAGTTCCTGCCCCGATGCCAGACAATCCAGTTCCTCCTCATATGTGTCTGTGTCCCCCAGAGCCTCGCCCTGGTGCTGGAGCTCAGAGGAAGTGGGAATCTGTAAGTTCAGTTTGTGTGCCCACCTTTTTTAAAAAAATATATTTTATTGATTTTTTACAGAGAGGAAGGGAGAGGGATAGAGAGTTAGAAACATCGATGAGAGAGAAACATCGATCAGCTGCCTCCTGCACACCCCCTATTGGGGATGTGCCTGCAACCAAGGTACATGCCCTTGACCGGAATCGAACCTGGGACCCTTGAGTCCGCAGGCCGATGCTCTATCCACTGAGCCAAACCAGGTAGGGCTGTGTGCCGGCCTTTTAAGAGGAACAGCTGGTTCTCCAGCAGCCTCTGTGTCACTGAGCCCCAATCTGCACTGGTTTTTACAGCCCGTAGTTATCACCGCCTATAGGGACTTCTTTTCCCAGCTCTGGGAGCCTGGGC
The DNA here is from genome assembly GCF_028538775.1 of Myotis yumanensis. Lineage (NCBI taxonomy): Eukaryota > Metazoa > Chordata > Mammalia > Chiroptera > Vespertilionidae > Myotis > Myotis yumanensis. Next base: position 2,218,898 of record NW_027223754.1, on the reverse strand, counting down.
TGGGGGTCTGGTGTGGGGCTGGGACCCCTTGCTCCTCCGGGTGGCCTCCGCAGAGGTGATCTTCCTCCTGGTGAAAAATGTGGCCCACATGGGTGCCAGCCCAGCCTGTTCCGCGCCTTTGCACCTCCTACCAGTCTCGGTGCGCTTCCTTCTTTACTTCTCTAGTTGGAGGACTCCCATTCAGCCAGCTTTCCGGTGGTTCTGGAAGATGGTTGTTCTGTATTTTAGTTGTAATTCTGATGATTGTGGGAGGTGGCGAGTACAGGTGCTTACCTACGCCGCCATCTTCCACCTCACTTTTTCTGTATTAAAGAACTGAAAACTGCAAATAATATATGAAGATGTGAAAGCCTTCGAGACTCGCTTCAGCTGAGATTAAGTGATGTAATTAAGTTTTAGTGCTCACAGCCCTCTTAAAACACGAGTGTCCCCGAAGCGCCGAGTTTTCTCTGCGAGGTACGGGAGGAGGGTGGTGATGGGCCCGGGGAACAAGGACAAACAAGAAAGGGCGTTCATCGGGACTCACTAGGCTGAACACGTCAACGGCAGGTTAAGAAATGAAGGTACTTCGTGGAGCCATACACAACCCATGGGCAGACGTGGTCAAAGGGCCCCCATAATTGCTGCTAAGGGAACTACAGTCTCATTGCTTGACAAACGTTTGCTAGTATTTTCTGCAGTAAAATTATTTAACCCAATCTTGTGCTATAACGTTGTGTACGAGGGAGCGTTGAACGCGTTTAGGAGATAATGCTGCTGTCGCTCAGGAGACCAACGTGCCACGTTCCTGCTCGTTGGGACACAATTAAGGTCTAAGAGCCGGGCTCTCTCCACAGGTGCCCAGCTGAGTCCTCCTCCTGGACATCGCCAGGCTGCAGGCTGCGTCTGGAATCCATGACAGATAACAAGTGCCGTGTCCCTCCGGCCTGCCCTGCGTTACCAACACCTAAAACGTTGTGACATTAAGATGGGCCGTGTGAGTCGATATTCTAAGCGCAACCATCCTCAGTGATTAGTCAGTCTCTCGGCACCACTTAATTTTCATGTTTAATAAAATATTTAAAGTCTTAATAAGATAGTTGAGACGCAGATTTGGGTTCCGTTATTGCTAGGGGACACCCCACCCTACACATGTCACGAAGTTGAAGTTGTGGGTTATGTGCTCAGGTCCCTGAGGGCCGCCGCCTCCCTCCCAGCGCTCCTTTTATCCGCCGTGTCTCCGAGGAGGGTTCCGTCTTATCTGTGCTTCTACAGGAACTTGTCTGCCAAGCACACACCTGCCGTAGACGATGTGAAGGCGTGTGAATGTTTCTTAGACCGAGTCCTCCTCAAGGACACGTTTGAGGTCTCTCCAGACGCCCTTCCTCTGTGGTCAGCTCTCAGGTGACAAGAAATAAGGTGCAGCCCTGGCCGGTGTGGCTCAGTGGATAGAGTGTCGGCCTGTGGATCCACAGGTCCCGGGTTTGATTCCAGTCAAGGGCACATATCTCCATTGCAGGCTCCTCCCCGGCCGGAGCCCCGGTCGGGGCTCGTGCAGGTAGGAACCCATCGATGTGTTTCTCTTACATCGATGTTTCTCTCTGTCTCTCCCTCTCGCTTCCACTCTCCCTAGAAATCAATGGGAAAATAGCCTCGGGTGAGGATTAAAAAAGTAAAAAATAAAAATAAAGAAAGAGCCTTCTTACCCAGCTTTTGTTGGGACAGAAGCTTATTATAAAAAGAGGGAAAAAAGGAAAAAAGAAATAAGGCGCGCACCCCAGGCACCTCGGCGGGCGCCGTGTGCTCCGTGCTGTGCCTGCTGAGCTCCTCACCTGAGAGAGCAACACGGGACGGAGCCCCGTGACCGTGGGAGAGCCATCCATCAACGTGGGAAGCTGCCACCCCCCTGCGCCTTCCCCGCCCCGTGAAGTGCCCGAGACACAGTCACGGCGCCCTGCCTGCGGCCGCCGAGGAGCCTTCAGGCCAGACCGACTCCTGATTGCTCGAATATCATAGACCGCGGCCTGCTCCCACCCCGTCCCCTTGGAAACTCGGGCTCGGGCGAGAACACTGTGCAGGGGAGGGAGCTGCAGAGGAACACGGCTTTCGTGTGTCCTGGCTTGGTCTTGCTTTGCTCTTTAGAGTGACCCTGTGACGCTGTCTGTACAGGAGGAAACCATCACTGAGGACCGTTTTCCGAGTGTACAGAGCTGGGCACAAAGGACAGCCGAGGTTTCTTGACCTTTTGAATATGAAAGGGAATCTGTTTTATTACTTGTTTCTTGCCACAGCGGTCTCTACACGGCCAATACACAGAATTGGACAGGAAGCTTGGAGGTCTGATTGGCTTTATGAAACGGCGTAGGCCAGCATCTCACCCAGCCAGCAGAGAGATGCTCCGGGGCTTACACAGGACAGTGGGCTTTTATACAACAGAGGGTGGGCCAGGAAGTCGCTGCAACAGAAAAATGAACCTTCATTGGAGGGAAGTTAGACTTCAGGGGATGATGGCTTCTCACTGGCTGAGCTGCAGCGTTTCCATTGGCTGGGCTTGTTGCTGGGCAAGGGGAAAATCTCCCTCCTCCCGCTGAGGTGGTAAAGGAGCTGGACTTCCCGCCTGGAGTAATTGACATGCTGTGCTGGGCGTGAGATCGCCCTCTACAGGCCTTCCTGACTCTGATTTTAGTTATGGTTCCTTCATTACTTTGCTTACTCTTGCAATGCACCAAGTTTTTTAAAAAAATATCTTTATTGATTTCAGAGAGGGAGAGAGATAGACACATCAATGATGAGAGAGAACCATTGATCAGCTGCCTCCTGCATGGCCCCTACTGGGGATGGAGCCTGCAACCTGGGCATGTGCCCTTGACCAGGAATCAAACTGAGAGCACCTGGTTCATAGGTTGATGCTCAACCACTGAGCCACCGTGGCTGGGCTCAATGTTCTTTTTTTAAAAAATATATTTTTATTGATGTCAGAGAAGAAGGGAAAGGAAGAGAGAGATAGAAACATCATTGATGAAAGGGAATCATTGATTGGCTGCCTCCTGCACACCCTACACTGGAGATCAAGCCCACAACCCAGGCATGTACCCTTGACCAGAATCAAACCTGAGACCCTTCAGTCACTCAGCCAAACCGACCAGGGCTCAATGGGTTTTTTTGTGTGTTTTTTTATTTTTTTATTTTTATTTTTTATTTTATTTTTTTTAAAGTAAATCTTTATTGTTCTGATTACATTTGTTCCTCTTTTTTTCCCATAACTCCCCTTCTCCCAGTTCCCGCCCCACCCTCCGCCGTCACTCCCCACCCACTGTCCTCATCCATAGGTGTACGATTTTTGTCCATTCTCTTCCCGCATCTCCCATTCCCCTTCCCCCCCCCCAAGAATAGTCAGTCCATTCCCCTTCTATGTCCCTGATTCATTGTAATCACCAGTTCATTCTGTACATCAGATTATTTATTCACTTGATTCTTAGATTCACTTGTTGATAGATGCATGTTTGTTGTTCACAATTTGTATCTTTACCTTTTTCTTCTTCCTCTTCTTAAAGGAAACCTTTCAGCATTTCGTATAATACTGGTTTAGTGGTGATGAAGTCCTTTAGCTTTTCCTTATCTGTGAAGCTCTTTATCTGACCTTCAATTCTGAATGATAGCTTTGCTGGATAAAGTAATCTTGGTTGTAGGTTCTTGGTATTCAGTACTTTGAATATTTCTTGCCATTCCCTTCTGGCCTGCAAAGTGTCTGTTGAGAAATCAGCTGACAGTCGTATGGGTATTCCCTTGTAGGTAATTGAGTCTCTTTCTCTTGCTGCTTTTAAGATTCTCTCTTTGTCTTTTGCTCTTGGCATTTTAATGATGATGTGTCTTGGTGTGGTCCTCTTTGGATTCCTTTTGTTTGGGGTTCTCTTCGCTTCTTGGACCTGTAAGTCCATTTCTTTCACCAGGTGGGGGAAGTTTTCTGCCATTATTTCTTCAAATAGGTTTTCAATATCTTGCTGCCTCTCATCTTCTGGCACCCCTATTATTCTGATATTAGTGCGCTTGAAGCTGTCCCAGAGGCTCCTTACACTATCTTCACACTTTCGGATTCTTTTTTCATTTCGCTTTTCCAGTTGGGTGTTTTTTGTCGAATCTTTGGTTTGATTCTTGTGCTCCTCTGGTCTGCTATTTGGTATAATATTCTTTATTTCAGTCCGTGTATGCTTACTTTCTAATTTCTTTATCGTAGCATCGAGGATCTCATTAGTTTTCGTGAGGCTCTGCACAAGTTTATAGCAAGCCCTCAAAATTTCGATTCTTAGCTCCATATCCTCCATTTCTGTCATGTTTTTTTGTCTCCGCATCTTTTATGCTTTCTTGGTGCACCCCCTTGTGGTCTTTGTGCGCAGTCTTGTTCTAGCCAAGCCTTAATTGTTGTAGTAAACACTAGAGGGATTTGACCACCAGGCCAACTGGCTGTAGGAATCAGCTCTATGGAAAACGTCTGCCTTCTGGGGAGGTGCTAATCCAGCCTTTGCCTGAGGCGATCGGCAAATGGCTGTGCGCAGGGTTTGGGCGGGGCGGGATCAACAGGGCAGGCGGAGGGAGCAGTTATGGCCACTCTCAGTCCCGTTCCCAGAGGCTCTGCTTCTCAGAACCCCGGCAGCCGCTGCAAACCTCGAAGAGAAAGCTGCCCTCAGGTTCCAACTGATGCCGGATAATCCCGCTTCTCCCGTTTGAGTCTGGGTCCCTAGAGACTCGCCCGGATCTGGAGCCCAGAGTCTGAGACTCACTCCCGACCGAAAACGACAACCGCGCCCTCAGCCACCAGCCCGCTTTGCGCGCGTACCTCGGTACCTTTGTATTTTCCACACTGCGCCACCTCTGAGCCTCGGTTTGCTGTTCTCTTTCCTTCTAGTTGTAGAGTCTCTCTTCAGCCAGCCTTCCTGTGGTTCTGGGTGATGTCCGTTCTGTCTTTTAGTTGTATTTTTGAAATGGTTGTTTGCGGCAGCAGTCTCCGGTGTTTACCTACGCCGCCATCTTGGTCTTTTGTGTGTTTTTTTAATGGAGAACAAGATACAGGATAGTTTTAAGGAAATTAATTTTCTCATTTTAATTTTCACAGGTGCTTTTTCAAAAGATATTAGTCTGGAAGGTGTTTGAGTTATGCTCATTCATCCTTTTTCTCCTCCGTCTCACATGCACCCTCCTCCCGCTCCGTGGAGGAGAAGCGTGCGTCTCTGTCCCCCCTGGAACCTGGCCGGTAGCCCAGGTGTAGGGCTCCCGAGGGAAGGCCAGCCCAGAGCCCCCCCTGTGGGCAGAGGTAATGACGGTAATGAATGGGTAAAAATTACTTTCCGTTTCCAAGTTCTTGCTTTTAACATAATTGAAAGATGATATAATGGAGTTATCATCTAATTAATAAAAGAGTTATTTCTGAAGGGGTTCCAGGAATTGAGGGTCATTGCGGCAGCAAAGCGCTTACGTCGCCATCTGCTTGCTAATGGAGCCTGCCTTTGCCGGGCCTGTGGCTGTTGGAAATGTCGGTGCTGCTGGACTGTGCTCCTCGCCGAGGAGAATTCGTCCATGAGGACACTAACGGGAGAAAGCCTCTGTCTCACAGAGAGAGACATTTCCAGTTCAGCGGTAACGTCTGCATGTCCTGCCCCTTCATCACACTGGTAATACTCTAGTTTAGGGCCCATGAGGCACCTCTAAGAATGATGATGAGTGAGGGAAGCAGACTGTTTTTATCATTTAGAATCTCCGTCACAGAAACTGAAAAACTACATTTCAATTGTGTGTTCATGTATGTGTGTGCGGTGCAGAGACAGAGAGGGAGCCTTTGAACCCTAAACATGTCGGCAGTGGGGTCCGATTCCGAGGAGGGACAGCGAGCAATGCACTGTGTCAGACCCTGGGAGACAGACTCGTCCTAGGTCAGGGGTGGGCAACCTTTTTGTGAGTGCGTGCCAAAACCGGCAAAATCTCTGACTCAAAATTCTTCTTCGTGCCAACCCTAATTTTTTGAGAACATGTTATGCCTACTTGATATCTCTTAAGGTGTACGTATGTGAAGAACCTTGAAGAAATAATAAAATTCATTCGAGCGACAAAAACACAGTATATGATGATGAAAAATACATTTATTTTTTAATGTATACATGTACACTGATAGTCTGACAGAAGACTTTATGATTCCGTTTGATATTATCAGTGGGACTTTTGCTGCTGCATCACTGGTGACAGAGATTTTACATCAGGTTTATATTTCGTGACCTTCAGAGATATGCACGAGCTACTACTTTCATCCGTCAGGCTACTCCTATTGCGAGACTTAGCAAAATTCATCACTGAGAACAAAGATTCACAAGCGTATGTGGATGAAAACACGGAGAGTAACGCTGTTGCAAAGTTTTTTAAAAAGGAAAAAATTTTCTGGAATGGCATTCCAAGTCCTCAATAGTTCGTTTTCGATACTTCTCTCTGGTACTCCTGTCTCTAATCGCTTTTTTTTTTTTAATGTTTTCCAAGTCAACTCTAAGGTCAATAAATTTCTGCTTCCAAATTGAGCTACCCTGAAATTCAATCAACTGCATTTCAAAGTCAGCCATGTCTATGGTCTTTAAGATAACTTGTTATGTAAAATTATTTATTTATCTAAGATGCACCTACACTGGATTTATCTGAAAAGTAAAAAAGTCGATATTAAGAAAAATATTGTAAATGGAAGATTATAAGAGAGGGTTACTGGCGTGCCATGTTTGGTACGCGTGCCAGGGGTTGCCCACCCCTGTCCTAGGTTCTCAGGTGGGGGAGGGCGGGGTCAGGCTGGGGTGGCATTTCGATTCCAGGTGAGACACAGGAGGGTGTGAGGCGGAGGTTTTGCGTCAAATTGTCCCATGTAAACTGGGTGAGACCCCGGGCGTTTGCCACCATTAAACTCACGGAGAAGAGGGTCAGAGGTCGGCTTGGAGACGTGCAGGGGGAGCATGGACTGCGTTCCCCAGTCGGTGCCGTCTCTGCGTCTCCCGTCTCTATCCCCGTCGTGGGGTCCGGTGGGGAGGTACCACACACCGCTGTTACCGTAGTTTCCTAGTTGGGAAACGGCACACAAGCAGGCGGAGAGGAAGTAGGCGTGAACTGTGGAGGTCGCCCTGGCTTTTAACACGGGGGCCTTTTTATTTATTATTTATTTTTAAATATATATTTTTATTGATTTCGGAGGGAGGAAGGGAGAGGGGGAGAGAGAATCATCGATGGCTGCCTCCTGCACACCCCCTACTGGGGATAGAGTCTGCAACCCAGGCATGTGCCCTGACCGGGAATTGAACCCAAGACCCTTCAGTCCCCAGGCCGACGCTCTATCCACTGAGCTAAACCAGCTGGGGCAGCATGGGGGTCTTTTTAAAATTTTTATTTATTCAATTGTTTTGTTAATGGTCACCTGAGGATATTTTTTCCATTGATTTTTTTGACAGAGTGGAAGGGAGGATGGGGAGGGAGGGGAGAGAGACACATCGATGTGAGAGAGACACATCGATGGGTTGCCTCCTGCACTCGCCTCGAACGGCCCAGGGATGGAGCCTGGAACGAGGTACGTGCCTTGGACCAGAATCGAACCAGAGACCCCTTGGTCCACAGGCCCACACTCTCTCCACGGAGCCACCCGGCCAGGGCTCATGCTTCTGCTTTTACCCGACAGGAGTGTTTACAGGGCACCCACGCCTGCGATAAACCAGCGTCCCCCGTCGGCTGCTTTCTCCCCGGAGAAGCCATGTGCAGAGCAGTCCGCACGGAGTTTGTCGGCCGAGCCAGGGGAGGAGGGTGGAGTCCGTTACTTGCACCTTGAACAACAGCCTCCCGTTATCGACGCAGTATTTTAAGCAGAAACTTCTTGGAAATGTAGTGAATATTGATTATAAAGAAATACGCCAGCCTGGCCGGCGTGGCCCAGTGGTTGAGCGTCAACCCATGAACCAAGAGGTCCCCCTTCGATTCCTGGTCAGGGCACATGCCCATGACACTGTCCCTCTCTCTTTTTTCCTTTTTGATTTTGTGCTAATTGACCTTATAGGGGCGACGTTGGTTAGAATTACGTGGGTTTCAGGTGAGCCATCCCACGACACGTCACCGTGCACTAGCGGGCCACCTCCCGCGCTGCTTAGCCACCCCCTGGAAGGACGCGGGTGACTGTTTTCTCTGGAGCAGACAACTTGTGACAGTCCCCTGGCGTGCTCTCCTTCGAAGACGTGCAGCTGCTCGGCGAGGCCTCGCTGCGCCCGGGATGTCGGGTGGGACCCCGATAGACGCCGCGCCCCCCACTCAGGCGGTGCAGCCGCTCCCGGGAGCACTGCAGGGCTACTGCCCGGTCGGATGGTCTCACTTCGTGTTGTTGGATGGGGATTCGTGGTTTTCACAAATCCCCTCTTCATACTCTTCCCCCATTTGTAAAGTCATGCTATTCTGTTCCTTTTCTAATCGAGGGTTGCTAACTGCTTGTCAGCGGGTACCCGGGTGTTTTCTGAATAGATCACTGCTTAGTCGGCTCTGAGTTACTTCTCCCTTCCCAGTATGTCTCTCCTATTGCCTGTCTTGGTGCCGGGTGTGGGGCCGCCAGCACGGCGCTAGCGACTGATTCCTCATGAATGTCTAGGTTTGATTTCTGGCTCTAGTAGAAACGGTTCTGATCACAGCACGATGGTTGGCCAGAGATCCGGAAAACACCTTATAGGAGTGAAACAGATCTCCCCCGTCTCTAATACCTTTAGAATAAAAAATGGCTGGCCGGCAGCGTGGCTCAGTGGGTGAGTGTCAACCAGGAACCAAGAGATTCTGGTTTGATTCCCGGTCAGGGCACAGGCCCGCGTTGCAGGCTCCATCCCCAGTGTGGTGCGTGCAGGAGGCAGCTGATCCACGGTGCTCCTGTCTCATCTATGTTTCTATCTCTCTATCCTCCCTTTTTCTCTCTCTAAAAATCAACAAAAAATATTTAAAAAACAGCTACGCTAGAATTGAGCCATTTTTCAGCTTGGAGTTAAGCACTGTGGTGACACACGGAGGCCTCCGTGTGCTGGTGTTTTGTCGAGAATGTTTGCATCTTTCCTGACGGGGAGGCGTGTGTTTCGCCCGATTGATCCGTCTTTGCACCGGGGTCCTCCCTGCAGAGCGAGGACCCGCCATGCCAGCATCCTGGGCTGAGAGGCTGCGGGTTGAGGCTCCAGTTGTTATCAGCTGTAATTGTGGGTCCACGGTGACCCCCCCACCCCCACCGCCTGCCTGGAATGTGCCGCGGGCTCCTCTCCTGGGTGCCGGGCTTACATTCACGTTCACCTCCCCGCTGTCTCCTCTGAAGAGCATCCTGCTAACATCTGTGAGTGGGAACGCGCTCACAGCCCTTGGGTGACTAAAAATATGTTTATTCCCACACGGATCTAATTTTACTCGAGTTGGAATCTGAGTTCACAGACATGCGCCCCAGAGCTGCCCGTGTGGCCGGCGGAGGCCTCCCTCCTGTCCAACTGTCTCTCTTAGGGGCTCTGTGTCCCACTCCCTTGTGGCGTTGGGGTTCCTGAGATGCGTCCCAGCACCGTGTTGGGGGTGGGTCTGGCTTGTGATTCCCGTTCAGTGGCTCCATCCTCCCTGGGCTCCGTCCTCCCTGGGCTCCGTCCTCCCTGAGCTCCCTCCTCCCTGGGCTCCGTCCTCCCTGAGCTCTATCCTCCCTGGGCTCCGCCAGCTCAAGCGGCTACTTTCCTGCTAACTTGGGGAATTCTCTTCCATGGTTCTCTCTCACCCCCAGTCCCCCGAGTTCCCCGTGGGAGGCCCGTCAGAAAGACACTGGGCCCCTCACACCCGCGTTCGTGCTCGTCCCATCTCTGCGTTGTGTGCGTCTTCTCGGGGACCCTCCAGGTCTGGCAGCTGCCGGCCTCCTGGTCAGTGGCCGGTGGCCAGGGGCTCACAGGCACAGCAAACATGCCCTCCACACCCAAGGCCTGCGGTTCCCTGTCGTGGGCGTGAGGACAGCAGGGCCCAGCGCTGCAACCACCTTTTGCGACGTCTGATCAGGTCCCGAGTGTTGAGAGTGACCTCCTCTAGTGCCAGAGACACCTGTCTGTGTCCGTCTCCATCTCTGTCTCTGCCCGTTTCCGTCTCTGTCCATCTCTGTCTCTGCCCGTCTCTGTCTCTGTCCATCTCTGTCTCTGTCCGTCTCCGTCTCTGTTCGTCTCTGTCTCTGTCCGTCTCCGTCTCTGTTCGTCTCTGTCTCTGTCCGTCTCCGTCTCTGTCCGTCTCCATCTCTGTCCATCTCCGTCTCTGTCTCTGTCCATCTCTGTCCGTCTCTGTCTCTGCCCGTCTGACTCTGAAACCCTGGCCTGACCCGCGAGCTGTCCGTGACCCGCCCCCACCCAGTGTGCCCCTTGGAGGCGGGTAAACTCTTAAGAATTGATGCCTACGTCTGATTCGCGTTAGGGCTCTGCGTGTGTGCCCACATGTCGGGGATGCCCCCTGCGCTTGGTGATGAATGTGGTTCAGAATGCGCCCTGTGCTGTTCGTTATCTTTCTAGTTATTAATTAGGAGATTAAGCAGAGCGGGGAGCCCTTGTTCGGCACCCACCACTGCACACCGCAGGCACACGGTGACGGCGGAAGCCTCGCGCTCCGGGACCTGATGGCACACGGAGCTCGCGCTGCCCGTTGGGCCTGACGACATGCCGCCATGAAGCTTCATTAGCCGCCAGTGGCTTTTCTAGAAAATTATCACGCCGTGCGCCACCCTGCAGGTTCCCAGAGCCTTTGTTTACTGAACATATTTCTCACTGTTTTCGACATGCCGATCTCTAAAAAGCCATCATTGGATTCTCTTGTTCAAGTCACTAACGACCTTTAAAACCGAGGACGGAGGGAGGAGAACAGTGGCTCCCAGGGCGGAGAGCCGGTCTCTGAGTGTCACCTGCAGGCGGGCGTCGCACTGGACTCAGAGCGGGACGCAGGCCACCACGTGGGCGGCGAGGAGGACGGACAGATGGCCAAACCGGGCCACCGGAGGCGTCGCCACCCGGGAGAGAAAGCACGGGCTTCGGAAAGGTGGCCTCCTGCTAGGTGACAGGACCAGAGAGGACGTAGGGAAAGGCCTCCTGTCATCCCGGGAGAGTTCAGGTTCCGCCTGCAAAGGAGGATCTTAGAGACCATGACAACTCGCAGGCGGGAGAGGCAGGGTGGGCATCGCTGGCACCTGGATTCGTGTCATCGAATTAGGCAGCCCGTTCGCGGGTGGACGGGCGTCCGAGCGGAGGGGGCCTCTGGCCCCAGAGACCGCGTTTGTACCATTTGTTGAGCTTTTAAGGTGTTTCTGGCCGTGTTCTGGGGGCTCCCCCGAGTCATTCACTTGATCTTTACGGCCACCGTGGGGGCCAGTCTGCTGTTACCTCCGCGCCTCCCCTAGAACCCTGGCTCGGAGGCCTTCCCTGTGACGAGGGTCCTGGATTCACACCTGTCCTTCGAGCAGTGTGATAAGTGAACACAAGTAAAGCGAGGATCGGAAATTAGGTCAAAGGACCAACTAGAGCTGTTACAAAAACGACAGCCCTTGAACCGGAAACTCAAGACATAGCTGGAAAATGAGTGAGCTGGAAGATGGAGTGGGAGAAAGTCCCAGATTAGCAGCAACACGCCAGGGAGAGACCGTGAAGCAGTTAACGACTGAGCGGATAGCCCCGGACGGATTCACGTGATAAAGGCCACGGAAGGAGGTAATCGGCAGGAAGGCAGTGAATCAATATTTGAGGGAAAATGGCTGGTAATTCCCCCGAAAGTGAGGAAAATTGTTTTCAGGTTGAAAAACTGTGCCACCTGCTGGGCCGGAATAAAGACAGATGACACGCACACCCCGACCTTTCCTTGTGAAACGCAGCGTCCAGGGCAAGGAGTGTGTCTGGAGCACTTAGGGGACGGAGATTGCTCCCCGACTCGCAGAAGGTCCGTGTAACCGTAGCTCGGGGGCAGCTACGAGTGTCTGAATTCCATGCCTCGCCTGTCACTCAGCGTTGAGGGCAAAACACAGGCGCTGTGAGACCCGCGAGGGCGTGGAGAGTTTACCACGGAGACCACGGAGACCATGTGGAGAGAAAAACAAGGTATTTCTGAGCAGGAGGAAAAATGAACCCAGGAGGATGCTAGCAAAGAGACCAAAGACACACGATGAGTTACAAGTATTTGAATAAGTAACACGTTTTTCCTTTAAAAAAAATGGATTTCAGGGGGAGAGAGAGGAAGGGAGAGGGAGCGAGGGAGAGATAAACATTGATGTGAGAGAGAAACGTGGATCCGTTGCCCCCGGCAAGCACCCTGACTCAGCCCCGAACCCCGCAACCTGGGCATGTGTACTAGTATGTGTGTGTGTGTTTGGCTGTATGTGTGGGTACTAGGAACCCATTCGCTTTAGGGGGGACAGTGACCTGGTACTTTCATAAGCCACGGCCACAGGAGCAGCGCATTTTACAACTCGCCCACGTGTCCGACCACCACCTCCGTGCTTTTTATGTCACACGCGGCTTCCTCTGGGTTTAGCGCCTTTTCCCTGGAACACAATGGTCAGCTGTCCATGCCCTGGATGGCGCTTCTGCTTCTCGGAGTCTGCCGGCCTCCGGCCTCCGCAGGACCGGCCTCCGCAGGACCGGCCTCCGCTCGCAGATGCTGCTTCTCCGGGTCGCCTGCGGGGGCCGCAGCTGTGGGCACAGGGGCTTTTATTCTCCCCAGGGGCCGGGACAGCCTCAGGTTGTGAGACCTGCGTATCGTCATTCCAAACGCTGCTTGAGAACCCAACCCTTTTTCATGACGTGTGCGGGGCTGCGGCTCCGGGTGATGGCTGATCGCCTGCTGTCACGGGTTGGGTGTGCATCCGTGGTTCACCCCCCCCTCGCGCCCCGCCCCCTCGGGGAGGTTGTTGACCCTTTTTATCATCTTCTTCCCATTTCTGTCCGTTCCTTGCCTTAGGCCTTCCCGCCGTCTGAGGCTCCGTAGCTCCCGGTTCCCAGCGGCTGCCGGCGACCGCCCTCGGCCCGCACCCCCGTGGCCCGCACCCCCGGCCAGCACCCCCGGCCAGCATGGGGACTGCTCAGGTAGGTTTGTTTTCATGTTTTCCTGTGCCCGGCTTTACACAGCCACCATGGACAGTCATGGACCAATGGTTCCAGTAACAGACGCTTAAACAACGTAGCACAGCCTCTTACGGCAACGCTCCCTCTCCATCGCAGTATCCAAACGGTGGTAACAGCTGCGAGCAAGGCACATCGCCATCGGGGCGCCCGTCTGCGGCCAGCGGCTGCTGGAGTGGCGTCCAGTGCTCGGCGGCGTGAACACGCTGGGCAGGTTTCCTCTGGTCGGTCGCTGATTTCCTGGAGACTTTTCTGGACTGAAATGTTTGGCGGTCACGCAGCTGTTCGAGGTTTTCCGTGTGTGTCTCAATGTGATTTCCAGAAAAACGCACCTGCTTCCCTCCCCGAGACTGCACACTGAGCACCTGCTTCTGCAGTTCTCCTGCAGTGGCTGTTCTGACAGCTGACAGCTGGCAGGGTCCCCTTCCCTGCGGTGGTGGTGGTGCCGTCGAGGGGTGTCCCCTGTTCCTCCCCGTGTGTGCGAGGCGCAGGGGCGTCTTCCCCTCACTTCGGTGTGATCGGGTGCTTCTTCCACTCATTGGGGATCGTAACCAGGAGTGTCCGCTCCGTGTGCACAGCAGGGGCCCCTCCTGCCCGCTGCCTGGGAGTCCATGCCTGACGGTGCCCATGGGGAGAGGGGCGCTCCCCGGGCCTGGGAGTCCCTGCCTGACGGTGCCCATGGGCGAGAGGGGTGCTCCCCGGGCCTGGGAGTCCCTGCCTGACGGTGCCCATGGGCGAGAGGGGTGTTCTCCGGGCCTGGGAGTCCCTGCCTGACAGCTCCTGTGGGTGAGAAGGGTGCTCCCCGGGCCTGCGGTGCCTCCCTCCAGTCCCCGGCTTCAGCATCAGCCACAAAAGCCCGCCTTTGCCAACATGTGCGCAAACGTCCAGCCACATTGTACGTTAACACTTTCTTCTCACGCTTCACCTCCGTGGGACCCAGGTCAGTTTCGGGTGCTGTGTGGCGCCGGGCCGTGCTTTACTGAGGAAGGTGCCACCCGCGTCCCTGTCCTGGGCTCTCCTATCTGGGGACACGCTCTCGGGGTCCGTGGTGCCTTGTGTCTTTCTTCCTTCCCTCCGGTGAGCGAGCATGAAAAGCTGCTTTTTCTTTCCGGTCAAAGTGCCTGTCGAGGTAACAAGTGTCATGTGTGTGAGTGTGAGCTGTGGTGTGTGGGGTGCGGTGACCCCGAGGGCGCTGGTGCGTGGCTCTGGGAAGGACCCTGTGAGAGGGCGTGTGGTCACAGGTATGAGGGCGTGTGGTCGTGGGCGAGCAGGGGTCAGGCTTCCTGCCGGTCAGGTCTCTGTGAGGATGGGACGTGGGCAGGGCACCGTCCACTCTGATCTGTGCTCAGCGCGTCGATGACTCCACAGTTGCGTGGACAGTTCAAATCCACAGGCCCGCTTGCTCCTGCGGCTTTAAGCGGTGACAGTGTGAGCGGCGGGAAGAAGACAAGAAGACAAGCGGTGGTTGGAACCAGCGTGGTCAGGGCGCTGACGGGCCCCGAGCAAACAGGCCGAGCTCCCGGGCCCTTTCCTGGGGCGAGAGCATGTTGTTCAGACCATTTCTTGTTGAGTGGAATGAACGACGCTGAGTGTGAAACTGCAGATCCCACGGCCATGGGCCACCCCGCGCTTGGCGTGTGTGGGTGGGTCTCGTGTATCAAATGTTAGACTTTTCAAAATCCTCACCTGAGGATGTGTTTTTATTGATTCTATAGAGAGAGGAAGGGAGAGAGAGCGCGAAACCTCGATGTGAGAGGACCCGCAGCCCCTCGCCATCTGTTCTCCCGCCAGCCAGGCGAGGGCCCGTGGTCCCGGTGGCTCAGTGTCTTCCCAAATGAGCTTTACGCCCGGAAAGTCGTTTCACTGAAGTGAGGACTGTCAAGACCGAGTCTTCATGAACTCAGGCGCGGCTGTCCCATTCAGTGTTGTGTGTGTACGTGCACATGTGTTTGTGTGTGTCTGTGTGTCTCTGTGTGTATACTAGTATGTGTGTGTCTAACTGTGTGTAATGTGTGTGTCTGGCTGTGTGTGTGTCTGTGTGTATGTGTATGTGTGGCTGTGTATGTATGTATGGCTGTGTGTTGCGTGTATCTCTGTGTATTTGTATATGTGTGTGTATGTGTGTTTGGCTGTGTGCGTATGGCTGTGTGTGTGTACTAGTATGTGTGTGTGTGTTTGGCTGTGTGTGTATGTGTGTTTGGCTGTATGTGTGGGTACTAGTATATGTGTATGGGTGTATGTGTATGTGTGTGTGGCTGTGTGTGACTAGTATGTGTGTGTGTGTGTCTGGCTGTGTGTGTGTGGCTGTGTGGCTGTGTGTGTACTAGTATGTGTGTATGTGTATGTCTGGCTGTGTGTGTAGACAGTGGGTTGGGAGGATAGCTTCCCTTATGCCTCATGTTTAATACTCACCTGAGGCTGTGCATTTATTGAACAATCCATTCTTACTTGAGCATCCAGCAGTTAACCTTTGCCCACACGTTTGCACACTATATTCATGGTTAGTTAGTGCATTATGGGTTTAATAACAAAAGTTTTTTTAAAATATGTTTTTATTGATTTCAGAGAGGAAGGGAAAGGGAGAGAGAGAGAAATACCAGTGATGAGAGAGAATCATGGATCGGCTGCCTCTTGCACACTCCACACTGGGGATTGAGCCCACAACCTGGGCATGTGTCCTGACCCAGAATCAAACTGTGACCTCCTGGTTCATAGGTCAATGCTCAACCATTGAGCCACACCAGCTGGGCACAACAAAAAGTTGTGTTTTTTTTTAATAGTTTAAAATATCTACATTCTTTATTTAAAGGTGTGTTTTTTTCAAAAACAAAAAAACAAACATGTTGAGCCCAGGCTGGTGGCTCAGTTGGTTGAACATTGTCCTATACACCAAAAGGTCAGTGCGATTCCTGGTCAGGGCATATACCCAGGTTGAGATGCTTATGGGAGGCAACTGATCGATATTTCTCTCCCTCTCCCTTCCTCTCTAAACTCAATAAACATATATATTTTTTAAAAAAATTACCTACAAGGACCTTTCATATGTTTTTGATTCTCAGAATCACCCTCGGAGATAGGCAGGTTTTAGTTATTCATTCTAATGAGGTATTTTCTCCATAAATACAGAATACTGCCAAGAAAAGTTTGCTTTTAGACCCTAGTTTTTAAAAACTTGTTTTTCTGGTAACTTTAGTTTCAGAAATTGCATTAAACATTTCTTATTTCCATAAGTCCATCCTTTACAAAGAAGATAAGAAATTTCTGAAGTCCACCTTTGAATTCTTTTTGGATTCACTCTGGCTACGTAACATTTTTAGTTGCCAGAAGTGTTTCTTTGTTTTGTTCACATTTTTTGAGGAGCAAGTGGGTGTTGAGTGTCCAGCTGTAGGTGTTCTGAAAGTCAGTGCTGGGCTCTTGCTTTGGAACCAGACACCCTGTGCTTTAGGTTTGCAGAACCCAGAGACTTTCTGGGGTCTTCAGGCTGCGTTTCCTCGCAGGAGGGGCAGGATTGCTCCTCAGTGCTGACGGGAAGCGTCTGCTCTTTCCATGATGTCTCACTGTTTTGTTGCATGTTTTACCAGTAATCAACAGTACACTTTGGGAGTCTTTGTACCTTTTCACAATTTTTGCTTCTTTAAAACCGAGTGTACAATTTCTTGCTTCTTGATTAAGAAGTTCCTGTATTCTGGGTGTCAGTTTGGGCTTGGGTTTGAGGCGTACTCGAGAATTATCCAGAATCAGCAACTGGAAACAGTATGGGCGTGTTTCTTCAAAAGTGCTTTTAGCAGAGGAGATCGCGGGCCTGGCCCGGGCAGCGAGCCTGCAGTTTCCGTGCCGCAGCCTCATCGCCACCACGGTCCCACCGCCACACAAGGAGACTCTGGAAGCTGGCAAAAAGTTTAAGAAGCATTAAAATACCAATTTTAAAAGTGTTCATCCATTTGTAAGCATTTAATTCACAGTCTCACCGAGTAGATTCTCTGACACTGTGTTCTGAACTTATGACAAACACAGACAAAATACCACACTGGTTACAATACTGATGTAAACTCTTCCATGATAAGATATTATAAAATGTTATACTTTTTAAAAATCCTCATCTGAGGATATGTTTTTTATTGATTTTTATAGAGAGAGGGAGGGAGGGAGAGAGAGAAACATCGATGTGAGAAACATCCACTGGTTGCCTCTTGCATGCACCTGACCAGGGATTAAATCCATAACCTGAGTACGTGCCCTGACAGGGAATTGGACCCGCAACTTCTTGGTGTACGGGGCAATGCTCCAATGGAGCCACTGGCCAGGCCAAACATTCTACTTGTAATTAAACATTTAAAGATGCGGGGGGGGAGGGCGTAGAGGGAGGGTAAGAGGCCAAGCAAAGGACTTGCATGCGTGTGTATGAGCATGACCCATGGACACAGACAGCAGGGGGCGAGGGCATGTGCTGGGGGTGGGAGAGGCCGGGAGAGGTCAGTGGGGGAAAGGAGACCCATGTAATACTTTCAACAGTAAAGAGTGAAATTTAAAGAAAGGAAAATAAGAACGCAGGTGGGGCAGAGCCGGGTGCAGTTGTGAGGCGGGGGGCAGCCGAGTCTCGTACCGTCACCGGATCGCTCTCCGCAGGAGCAGCTGCAGGCGCGTGTGCCCGCCCCGCATTCCCTGTGCGTCCTCTAGTGCGGAGCGTGCCGTCATGTGGAGTTATGTTCCCACGCCGTTTACACGCCAGGTTTAGGCTTCACCCCCAACACACCTGAAGGCCAGCGCACCCTGCGGGGATGGGACGGGGTGCAGGCCTCCGTTGGGGATGGGGATGGGGCCTCGGGGCCTCGGGGTGGGGTGCAGGCCTTGGGATGGGGATGGGGTGCAGGCCTCGGGGTGGGGATGGGGATGGGGCCTCGGGGTGGGGATGGGGATGGGGCCTCGGGATGGGGATGGGGATGGGACCTCGGGATGGGGATGGGGATGGGGCCTCGGGGTGGGGATGGGGATGGGGCCTCGGGATGGGGATGGGGATGGGACCTCGGGGTGGGGATGGGGATGGGGATGGGACCTCGGGATGGGGATGGGGATGGGGATGGGACCTCGGGGTGGGGGTGGGGATGGGGATGGGGCCTCGGGATGGGGATGGGGATGGGACCTCGGGGTGGGGATGGGGATGGGGATGGGACCTCGGGATGGGGATGGGGATGGGGATGGGACCTCGGGGTGGGGGTGGGGATGGGGATGGGACCTCGGGGTGGGGATGGGGATGGGACCTCGGGATGGGGATGGGGATGGGGCCTCGGGGTGGGGATGGGGATGGGGCCTCGGGATGGGGATGGGGATGGGACCTCGGGGTGGGGATGGGGATGGGGATGGGACCTCGGGATGGGGATGGGGATGGGGATGGGACCTCGGGGTGGGGGTGGGGATGGGGATGGGGCCTCGGGATGGGGATGGGGATGGGACCTCGGGGTGGGGATGGGGATGGGGATGGGACCTCGGGATGGGGATGGGGATGGGGATGGGACCTCGGGGTGGGGGTGGGGATGGGGATGGGACCTCGGGGTGGGGATGGGGATGGGGATGGGACCTCGGGATGGGGATGGGGATGGGGATGGGACCTCGGGATGGGGATGGGGATGGGGATGGGACCTCGGGGTGGGGGTGGGGTGCAGGCCTCGGGATGGGGATGGGGATGGGACCTCGGGGTGGGGACGGGGCCTCGGGGTGGGGACGGGGCCTCGGGGTGGGGATGGGGCCTCGGGGTGGGGGTGGGGATGGGGCCTCGGGGTGGGGACGGGGCCTTGGGGCGGGGACGGGGTGTGGACTGTGGCAGGGACTGAGGCGGTTCAGACACAACCGCTGCTGCTCAGCCGCTCAGCCACTCAGCCGCGTCCCTTTGCGCAGCAGCCCCCATTTTGACATCCCTGGACCCTGGTCCCTGATCTTCACGTGGTTCGGGGTGACGGGAGGTTTGTTTTTATTTCCAGGACTGTGGCTTTTTTTTTTTTAAAGGTTCGTACACCCTGTATTTATGACGGCATGCTGACCTGGTCTGTTATGATAAATACATGCGTGTCCCTTTAAACACGTCCATGGTAAGCAGGAGGGCTGAGGGCTTGGTCTCCTAGGAGACAGGGCCCGCTCCTCCAGGAGGGCCGGCTAATGTGTCATTTTGGAATAAACCTGCCTTTGTGACGACTGGTGCTGCTGAGCGGTTGGGCCCTTGCTCTCGGCTGATTGCGTGTGGTGGCTCCGTGGCCTCTTTGTGGCGGCTCCGTGGCCGCTCTGTGGCGGCTCCGTGGTGGCTCCGTGGCCGCGCCCGTCCGTGGCACCTCTGCTTCCTCAGAACTGTTTGTCTCACTCAGACTTTTAGTCACTTCTCTGCTTTTGCAGCTGAAATAAAGGACACGATTGCACGTCACAGGCAGAGTAGTGCTAGTGGAAGCGCCGAATATCACCACATGCCCGTGGCTTCTGTGCGTTAAAGTTAATAACAAGGGGTCATCCAGTTATATTTTTCTTGGTATTTTTTTTAAAATGTATTTTATTGATTTTTCACAGAGAGGAAGGGAGCGGGATAGAGAGTTAGAAACATCGATGAGAGAGAAACATCGACCAGCTGCCTCCTGCACACCCCCTACTGGGGATGTGCCTGCAACCCAGGTACATGCCCTTGACTGGAATCGAACCTGGGACCTTTGAGTCCGCAGACCGATGCTCTATCCACTGAGCCAAACCAGTCAGGGCAGTATTTCTTTTTTTAAAAAATTTATTTTTATTGATTTCAGAGAGGAAGGGAGAGGGAGAGAGAGAGAGAGAAACATCAGTGATGAGAGAGAATCATGGCTCGGCAGCCTCCTACATGCCCCCTCCTGGGGATGGAGCCCACAACCCAAGCCTGTGCCCTGACCGGAATCTAACTGTGACCTCCTGGTTCATAGGTCGACGCTCGACCCCTGAGCCAGGCCGGCCGGGCCATCCGGTTGTTCCCTGTTGTTGAGAGGGTCTCCGGCCCCGTTCGGTGGTTTTGGCGCTCCCGGTGAGAGTGCATTTGCCATAGAACACGGGTTTACCTGGATTCTCAGTTCTGGTGCCTCGGACCTCTCTTTGGGCCACCACCACACCGTCTGGATCGCTATTGATTTCGAGTCCTCCAGCGTTGCTCTTCTTGTTCAAGCTTGTGCTGGCTATTCTGCATCTCTCGAAATCCCGCGTGGATTTCAGAATCGCCTTGTCAGTCAGTCTCTGCGAAGAAGAGGGCAGCTGGGCTCCTGGGAGGGTCGCCTGGGATCTGCAGGATCTGAGCAGCGTCGCCACCTCACCCAGGTGACGCCTTGAGGAGGGATGGCTTTCCATTTGTCTGGGTCTTTAACTTCTCTCAACGTTTTGTCGTTTTGGGAGTATGTTCTTCACTTCTTTGGTTAAATGTATCCCTAGGTATGTTATTCTTTTTTAAAAAAAAATTTTTTTATTGACTCAGAGAGGAAGGGAGAGATAGAAACACCAATGATGAGAGAGAATCATGGATCGGCTGCCTCCTGCATGCCCCCTACTGAGGATGGAGCCCGCAACCTGGGCCTGTGCCCTTGACCGGAGTGGAACCCGGAACCCTTCAGTCTGCAGGCCGACGCTCTGTCCACTGAGCCGCACCAGCCAGGGCTGTTATTCTTTTAGATGCCATTGTAAATGGAATTGTTTCCTTGGTTTTATTTTCAGATTGTTCATTTCAAGTGTATAAAATTACAATTGATTTTTTTGTATCGATCTTGTGTTCTTCAACCTTGCTGAACTCGTTTGTTCTAATTGTTTTTAATTGATTTCTTGGGATTGCTTACACACATGAGCAGGTCATCAGCAAGTCAGGCAGTTTCCCTTCCTCCTTTTCAGTCTGGATGCCCTTTGTTCCTTTCATTGCCCAGTTGCCCGGCCAGGACCCCAGGGCAAGGTTGGACAGAGGTGCCGAGAGCACACCCCCCCCGCCCCCCCCCCCCCGCCCCCCCCCCCGTCTTGTTCCTGATCTCAGTTGTTCACCGTTAAGAGGGATGTTGGCAGCGAGCTTTTTGTACCTGTTCTTTATCAGTTTGAGGGAGTTTCCTTCTATCCTTAGCGTGTTGAATATTATCAGGAATGTATGACCATGTTTATACGTTGCTGGATCATGGACAGTTTTTGCATTCATATTCACAAGCAAAATTGATCCGTAGCCTTTTTTTTATTCTTATGATGACGTCTTTGTTTGGTTTTGGTATCTGGGTAAACTGGTCTCATAAAGTGAGTTGGGAAGCGTTCCCTTCTCTTACATTTTGGGGAAAATTTTGCGAAGAATTAGTACTAATTCTTCCTTCCGTTTTTGGCAGAGTTCCGTGGAGAAGCCGTCTGGGTCTGAGCTTTCCTTGGTGGGTAACGTTTTGTTACGAACTCATTGTCCTCACTTGTCACAGGCTCATTCTCAGCGTCTGTCTCCTCTTGAGTCTGCTTTGGGAGTTTGTATCTTTCTCGGAGTGTGTCCCCTTCCGCTAAGGTGTCCGGCTGTCGGCACACAGCTGCTAGTGTAGCCCTCACACTCCTCACTTCTTCCAGGTCTATGGCGATGTCTTCTTTCATTTCTGATCCTGGTAATCCCAGCCTTCCCTTCTTTCCTTGGCCAGTCTAACCAAAGGTTTGTCGGTTTTGTCGATCTTTCTGTAGAACCAGCTTTTGGTCTCACTTTTCCTTTGTTCTTATATTCTCTGTTTCCAACGTTCCTGTTTGAGTTTCCCCTTCTTCCCTTGGCTCTTCTTCTTCCAGTGTCTCCGGCGGAAGGTTAGCATCCACAGCTCTGCATTTCCCTCTAAGCCAGCGGTTCTCCACCTTCCTAATGCCGCGGCCCTTTAGTACAGTCCCTCGTGTTGTGGTGACCCCCAATTTCATTGTTGCAGATTGAACATAATTGAAGCATAGCGATTAATCACAAAAACAATATGTAATTATATATGTGTTTTCCGATGGTCTGAGGCGACCCCTGTGAAAGGGTCGTTCGACCCCCAAAGGGGCCGCGACCCACAGGTCGAGAACCGCTGCTCTAAGCACTGCGTTTGCCGCACGCAGTATGTTTTGTTATGTGCGTCTTCATTTCCATCGATTTCAAAGCACTTCCCCTTTGATTTGTTCTCCGTCCATTGGTCCTTTAGAAGAAGTGTGCGAGTGTCCACAATCTGTGAGCTTCCCGACTTCTCCCCGTAACCGATTTCTAACGCTACCCCATGGCGACCAGAGAACGTAACGGGTATTTCTGTCCTTCCCACGTGTGGAGCTGTTTTACGGCTCAGCGTGTGGCCCGTGCTGTGGGACGTTTCGCGTGCCCTAGAGACGATTGTACGTTCTGTGGCGTATTTGGGTGGGAGGGTCCCTGGTGGCTGCTGGGCCTGGTTGATTTGTAATGTCGTCCACATCGTCCGTCTCCTGTCCAGCTGACCGGCCCTTTGTGGGAAGCGAGGCACCGAAGTCTTCTCGGGTGCGGGGGAGCCTCTCCCTTCGTGCTTGTCAGTCTTTGCTCCTGTATTTTGTTGTTTTGTTGCTGAGGGGCATGTATCTTTACAGTTGTGATATGTTTCTGACGGACTGACCCTGCTATCATTCAGAGACACCCCCTGGTTTGTTTTAAAGCCTGTTTAGTCTGACACCAGTATCAGGGCCCTGGCTTCCTTGTGGTTGGAATTCTCATGGAATGTCGCTTCCTGTCTGCCTGGGTCTTTGATGTACAGTGTGTCTCCCAGGAAGCACGGAGTTGGGTCATGTTTTTATTTTAAAAATCTATTCTGACAATCCATGCCTTTGACAGGATTGTTTAGCCCAGTGGTCGGCAAACGGCGGCTCGCGAGGCACATGCGGCTCTTTGGCCCCTTGAGTGTGGCTCTTCCACAAAATACCGACTGCTGCGCATGGGCCACGAAGTTTCAATCGCACTGTACGTGTGCGCCCGCATGTGGTATTTTGTGGAAGAGCCACACTCAAGGGGCCAAAGAGCCGCATGTGGCTCGCAAGCCGCGGTTTGCCGACCACGGGTTTAGTCCGTTCACATTTAATGTTATTTTGATATCTTTGGATTTACATCTGCTATTTCACTTTTTGTTTTCCATTTCCTTGAGTCTTTTTCATTTTTTTTATTCCTTGCCACTTCTATTTTGTATTAAGCGAATATTTTCTAACGTTGCATTTAAATCTGTCTAATGGTGTGTTTTTTCCACTATATACATTTTTGGTTATTTCCGAGGCTCTCTTTGTTTTTCTTTATTCTGTTTTCTCCTTTTTCTTCATCTTGCACAGTTTCTGTCCATCTGTCTTCCAGTTTATTCGTGTATTCTTCCTTCTGGCAGCCCAGGTCGGCTGCTGAATCCGTAAGTGGTTTTATTTTCCTTGTTTTACTTGTCAGCACCAGCCTCTCCGTTGTTTGGATAATTTCCACCTCTTCATTCTTGTTCTCCTTTTGGGCCAACCTTCCTTGACTTCTTCACTCGTAGTTCCCAGTAGTTTTGTGAGCACGTTTATAATGGTTGCTACGAAGTCCTTTTTAATAACTGATCACTCTGACGGCAGTTTTGTTGCTTGTTTTTCCCCCTGGTGTACGGGTCTTACTTTCCTGTTTCTTCGCATGTTCTGTCATTTGAATGAAAATTGTACACGTCAGTGGCATATTGTAGCAACTTGCAGCCCGGACCCCTCCTCCTCTGGAGACTGCCTGCGTCTGCGTCAGACCAGGGATGGCGTCCGAGGTCGCGCACGGGACTCTGTCCACGGCGACTGTCCGTCTGCGTCCGCACCACCGTCCTGGTGACATGGCCAGCCGTGCCGGGGAGCCTCTGGGGCGGGGCCTCTGCTGAGGGTCCGTGGGAGAGAGCCCCGCTCAGGCTCCCCAGCACGCCCTGCACGGCGGGCGCCCTCCTCAGCACCCGGGCCGGCCGCGAGTCCCGCCAGAGCAGCGTGCGGGGTCAGCCGCCTCCGGCCGGACCGCTGCTGCCACCGCCGGGCCCGCCGTGAGCGGGGAACTGGGGAGTCAGAGCCGCCCTGTCTTGTTCTCCAGTGACATTCGCGAGCACCTGTGACACGGCACGCGAGTGACGAAGAGTGGCACACGCCATCTCAGGTTCTGAAGCGCATCATTCCTTCTGAAAACAATTCAGCAGCGTTATCCGCCCAGGAAAGGGTCTGTGCTTTGCGGAAACTTAACAGACACGCGTTATGTGAGCTCCCAGCTCCCCACGTGTGACGCGCCTGCCTGGACGCGCCCGGCCGCGGGTCTCGTTCCCCCGGTTCTATGCAGGACGCTGGCCCTCTGCCCTGTGGCTGGCGGTCGGTTCCCCCAGAGGATCTGGCTTCTCTTCTGTCCACGTTCCTCAGGTGGTTGTGTTTGGAAGGGAAATGGCTTCTGTAGAAAGAAATGCACAAGGACACCCAGTTTCTCCTCCCCTCCTACCACCTCAGCTCCCGTTTTATTGGTAACATACAATCTGCCACTTTGATTCCCGGGAATAAACTGTGAAAAGGAACAAAAAATATTAGTCCCGCCCCCTCACCTGGCTGAGCCGATTCATTCAGAGACGCCCAGTTCGCCCATCTGCGCCTCGAGGCGGCGCACGCGTCGTGGGTCGGAGCCGTCGCTGCTCCGTCTCTGCCCGTTCTGGGCACCGACGTCGGGATGTTGGCAGTCGGGCCCCAGCCCACGCGTTCCTCTGTCACAGCTGAGATGGCTGCTTGTCAGAGACGTTGATGCCAGCCGGCGGGGGCATTCTGAAAGAAACCCCTGCCTCGTGCTCGTCCGTGTACTAGTGCATGCACACTCAGGCGTACACGCACACGTATGCACACATGTGCTTGTCGTCCAGTTAACCTCAGTGCCACTGTCCGTGAGACCAGGTGGGTTACTTATTCAGGTAGCTCCTCACCAGAGAATCGTGCACACCCCTCTGAGCGGGCGTCTCCGTGCGCACCCCTCTGAGCGGGCATCTCCGTGCGCACCCTCTGAGCGGGCGTCTCCGTGCGCACCCCTCCGAGCGGGCGTCTCCGTGCGCACCCCTCCGAGCGGGCGTCTCCGTGCGCACCCCTCCGAGCGGGCGTCTCCGTGCGCACCCTCCGAGCGGGCGTCTCCGTGCGCACCCCTCCGAGCGGGCGGCTCCGTGCGCACCCCTCCGAGCGGGCGTCTCCGTGCGCACCCTCCGAGCGGGCGTCTCCGTGCGCACCCCTCCGAGCGGGCGTCTCCGTGCGCACCGCTCCGAGCGGGCGTCTCCGTGCGCACCCCTCCGAGCGGGCGTCTCCGTGCGCACCCTCTGAGCGGGCGTCTCCGTGCGCACCCCTCTGAGCGGGCGTCTCCGTGCGCACCCCTCCGAGCGGGCGGCTCCGTGCACACCCCTCCGAGCGGGCGGCTCCGTGCACAGGGGCTCCTCTGAGCCAGTGCTGCGCTGGGCCTTGCGCTTTGCCGCCTGCAGGTGTCCCTGCTGGCCGCTCCCACCAGGTGGGTGGGGTCTCTCCGTGGCCCTGCTTCAGCCTCCTGCTGAGCTGAGGGTGACGGGTGACGCTGCAGGGTTCGCTCCCTCCCGGGGACCCTGGTGCGGTGCGGGCAGCTGGGCTGGGAGTGCCCCCTCCTGTGCCGAGTGGCTCTCTGAGGCGGTCTGAGCAGAAACCCCACCGGGTGCCTCGGGATGACCGTCTCCTCGCCGATCCGCTCTCAGGGTCCCTGTTGGCTGAGTCCCACCTGAGCCACGTGGCTGACACAGGGATTGGCCCTCCCGTGAGCTGAGCTGGCAGGGCTGGGCCTGGACGCTGTGGCGATCGGCTTGCTGCCGCCTCTTGGCGGCACAGACGTTAGAGTCATGGTCCTTCGACACTAGTTTCTGAGAGAGACATTGGAGAAAAGCTGTGCAAGTTTAACCGGCCGCAGAGCCGTGCGCAGGCCCCGGGTCCGCGAGGGTGTCCCTGCAGGACTTCTCGGGGCCTTAACATGCTCAGCGAGATCCGTCACCAGCCTGAGCGTGTGCCAGGCCGGTCCTCGGGTCTGACCCTCTCCCCCCTGGACACTCGGGGAGGGGAGTCGTCCTAGTCTCTTCCCGTCTCCTGTCTCTACTGCCCGCGTGTGAGGTTCCCCCTGGGCCTCCCGCCCGCACCTGCTCTCCATCCCGCCATCGCCCCTGGCGCATCTCTCGTCACTGCAGCCTCTCGGGGGTCGGTCTCAGGGCCGTGGCTCCCTGTGACCACCCCCCAGGCTCTGAGGGGCTCCCACCAGCCCCCCCGCAGCCGCCTCACCAGAGCATTTCCTGGCTGTGTCCTCCGCTAGACCTCAGCGCCTGCTGTCCTTTCTCCTCCGCCTTCTTCCTGAAACACTGTCCCTCCTGCCGCTCCCGGGTGACCTCTGGGTGGCGGTCCCTGTCTGCCAGGCACCGCACACTCCCCAGGGAGCCTTTCCTTCCTCCTTCTCCTGTTCCTGTTCCAGGGCCCTGTCTGGGGGTCTGCAGGTCGGGGTCCCCGCCTCTGCACACTGTGGGGCACAGGCTGGGGGTGTCCACATTGCGCCCCCATGAAGGCGGCAGGATGCTCGCCGCGAGGCTGCGGGCACCTAGGGCCACACACAGGCCCCAGGGGCTGTGTCCCAGGTGGGGACTGACTGGGGCCTGGGGTAGGGAAGCCTCTGAGAGAGAAAGGGGACCCCTGTGTGGTGTGGAAAGGTCGGGGCCCTGCCTGAGGTTCACGTGGGAAGATGCTCGAGCTTTTGTCAGCGGAAGAGGAAGGGAGGGCACCGGGTTCAGGGCCGGGGTCTGCAGGTCAGGCTGTCGTCGGGGCAGGAGGGACAGAGCCCCCCATGTCCCTACCAGCCGTGTGTGTGGCTCCTGCCGACCCGCGTCCTCCCCGCTCGGGGTGGTCAGTGCCTGGACTGTGGTCTCCCAAGGTGTGCAGGGCCTCCTTGTGGCTTTCGTTGGCGTGTCCCTGATGCCAGGGGACGTGGAGCATCTCTTCATGCGCTTCCCTCTTCTTTGGTGGCGTGTCTGTTACGGCCTGTGGCCCATTTTTAATAAAACTACTTACTTTTTTTTATTGTTGAGGTGTAAGAGTTCTCTGCATATTTTGGACAACAGCCTCTATCAGACGTGTCTTCGTAAGGATTTCTCCCCGTCTGTGCCTTGTCTTCTCATTCCCTTGGCAGCGCCTTCCGCAGAGCAGAACGTTTTAGTTTCAGTGACGTCCAGGTCATCAAGTGCTTTCGCGGATCGTGCCTTTGCCGTTGTACCTACAATGCCGTGGCCGTGGCCGTGGCCGTCCAGGTTTCCTCCTGTTCGGGGCGTTGATAGTGTCTTCTGTTTTACACTCAGGTCTGTAGTCCACGTCGGGTGAAGTTATGGGGCGAGTGTGAGGCTCACGCGTGTGCACGTGGTGTCGTGTCCCGCGCCGTTTGCCGGGGAGACTGGCTTTCTCCACGGGTCGCGCTGCTCCTTCGTCGAGCCCGGTCGGCCGTGTTCACGCGGGTCCGTGGCTGGGCTCTCCCCTCTGTCCCTGCGACCGACCGGCTGTTGACGCGCCCGTTCCCCCGTCCCGACGGCTGTGGTTTCAGTCTGAGCACGTGGCTCTTCCCGAATGCCTCGTTCTGCTGCCCTTTGTACGCATGTTGTCATGGTGACTCCGGGTCGTGCTCTGGCTTCTCACCCAGGGCTCGCTCTCCGCTGGGCTTCCTGGGCACGGGTTTTGGGCGAAGGGGCGAAGGTGTGAGTGTGCAGACGCGTCTGAATTGTGACGGGGAAGCTATGGAACATCCAGTAGAGACGCTCCGTTCCACACGCGTGTCCCGTCGTCTTAAATGTCCTCGGGCGCATTCAGTGCCGCCGCCTCCTGGCGGTAAACGTCCCGGGGCCGTTTCGTGTCGTTGAACCTGTATGCATGGCACCATAAGGAGCGAGGGGCCGCACGAGGCACCGTGGGCCCTGCACCCCCACCCGTCCTGCTGCTCAGAGACCTTTCCCGTCTCCCCCTTTCCCACCTCCGGGGTGGGGGCCCCTCTCCTGCACCCCCGGCCCCTCCCCGATGCTCAGCAAGGTCACACCCTGATTCGGGACAAGGGGTCTGAGAAGCCACATCAAGTTCAATGCAGAGGACTGGACCCCTTTTGTGTAGTGTGTGTGCTTCCCTGTTGGCTGCTTTTCCAAAGAGTAAGCCTGGCTTCTTCCTGGATGTCTTCATCATCTCTCTCTCTCTCTCTCTCTCTCTCTCTCTCTCTCTCTCTCCCTCTTCCTCTCTCTCTCTCTCTCTCTCTCTCTCTCTTCCTTTCGCCTGGGGACGCGTCCCTCCTGGCGCCCCACCCTTCTCGAGTTGGCCCACAGCCCCTCACAGCCCTCCCCCCTCCACCCGCCCCCTCAGCCCCCCGAGCACAGTCACTTCCTGGAGGCCCTGCCTCTCGAGGCTCCGGGCTTCTCCTTAGCGCGGTGCTGCTCCCTGGCGGCTCCTGCCACACGCGTGCGGGCCCCTGGGCTTTGCTCCGTGCCGGCTGGCGGAGTCTCCCTCACGGATCGCGGGTGTCGGAGGCGTTTCTCCGCGGGACCCCGAGCACCGTCCCGACCGCCTGCACCAGCATCTCCTCTGCGCCTCCCGTTCTGAGCTGCACAGCCGGCGTGCGAGGCTGGGCTTGGCGTGGGCTGTGCTGGTGCTCGCGGGCTGTTGAGCCAGAACCCCCTGCCGTGCAGACAGGGGGACCTGCAGCGGGCGACAGTCTATTCCAGGGACGGCCGTGATTTTAAGTGCCCCCCCCCCCCAACTGGATGGGTGTTTTGGTCTGCCTTCTGGGATAGTCCCTTGAATTCATTTTAAACTCCATTTGAAAAGAATGTGTTCTCCTGTTTTTAACTCCCCTTTTATAAGCACAGCCTCCTCTCCTTGGTCGTGGGCAAGCGATCCGCCCTCGTTCTGAAGTGTGGTCTTTATTTCACAACGTCCTCTTGTTTCCTATAATGTTCCTGGTTTTTTTTGGTTTTTTTCCCCCCATTTTTCTCCGTTTTGGTCCCTCAGTGGGGCTTTCTCTAGGCGTGAGCGCCCTCAGCTGCGAGTCTTCACTCAGTGCAAGACATGAATCATGTGAGGAGTTTGGCTCAGTGGATAGAGCGTCGGCCTGTGGAGGAGGCAACCAATCGATGTGTTTCTCTCACGTCAATGTTTCTCTCTGTCTTTCCTTCTCTCTTCCACTCTCTCTAGAAAATCAATGGAAAAATAGCCTCAGGTGAGGATTAAAAAAACAAATGAATGTGCCGCACGGAGTTCACGGGCCGTTGGTGGGAGGCGTTCCTCTCGGCCCCTGTCCTGCGTTGGGGAGGGGAGAGGGAGGGGGAGGGGGAGGGGCAGGTTTCTGTTCACCTTTGCTGATGACCCCCCGCCCCAGGGCCGGTCCCTGAACCCCGTGCTGTCTGGTTTCCGGGGACAGGGGACCCCGAGGTTTGCCCTCTGGGTGTAGATTTGCAGCCGTGGCCTCACCCCCACCTCGGGGAGACGGTGCCTGGGGCCGGGGCCTCTCGCTGCTGCCCAGGGTCCTCCCGCGGAGATGCTCCCGGACGGGGCCAGATTCCGGCTCTTCTGAGAAGGCCTTCTGTCCGCCACCTCCCTTTCAAACTCTGCTGCCACCTCTTCCGCTGCCCCTGTGGGTGAGGTTCCCCGCGGCTGCTCCGCCAGCCTGCACCCCTGGACGGCGCGACCGAAGGCCTGGCCGAGCCCGGTCCTCACGCGTCTCCCGGCCCAGCAGTGGTGGCAGCAGCGGTGGCGGCACCGGGAGCTGGGGGTGCAGATTCTGGTGTGTGTGCGTGTCTGTGTGTGTGTTTGTGTGTCTGTGTGTGTGCGCATGTCCCTCTGTGTGTGCATGTCTGTGTGTATCTGTGTGTGCCTGTCTCTGTGTGTGCATGTGTGTGTGTGAAGGCACACGCAGAAACTGTGCGTTTGGAGCAGGCGCGTGTCGCCCTTATTGAGGTGGGTGGGTACAGCACTGCCCAGCACTGCGCATGGTGAATGCTCAGCACGTGGTGGTTGGGCTACGGCTGCCCCAGGAAACCTTCATCTCCGTCGGGTGATGAACCGGCACCACCTCCGACTTTCTCGTGTCCCATTTCAGAGGCCACGTCTGGGCTTAGACTTAGCACGTGTCCCTCCACGGCCGTGCCCTCCCCATGGCTGGTTCCTCTATGTGGCTGTGTCCTCCCATATCCCCTGTGGCCTTGTCCCCCCCACAGCCGTGTCCTCCCGTGGCCAGGCCCTCCCATGACTGTGCCCTCCCATGGCTGGTCCCTCCACGTGGCTGTGTCCTCTCATGTCCCCTGTGGCCTTGTCCCCCCCCACAGCCGTGTCCTCCCGTGGCCAGGCCCTCCCATGGCCAGGCCCTCCCATGACTGCACCCTCCCCATAGCTGTGCCGTCCACGTGACTGTGTCCTCCCATGTCCCCTGTGGCCGTGTCCTCCGGTGGCTGTACCTTCCATGTGGCTGTGTCCTTCTGTGTCTCCCTGTGGCCATGTCCCCCCGTGGCTGTGTCCCCCGTGGCCATAGCCGTGACTGGGAGGAGCTTGTCTGCATCACACGAGAGCTGTTTTGAGCACAGAGTCCGTCCTGTGGAGTCAGAAGTCAGCTCTGGTGATGGTTTATGAGTCCCAGGCCTCTGCACTTGCTGTTGGGCCCTGGGAGGACCTGGCTGATCACACGGGACCTGTGGTGGCGGCCGGGTGGCACGCGTGTCCTCGGAGAGGAGGTGGCGTCCTGGTCGAGGGCGTCAGGGTTACGGCCACAGCCTCCGTGTCAGGGCCTCCCTGCGTCTCAGACAGGGCGGGGCAAAGGTGGGCGTACAGCTGTTTGTGTGGAAGATACTAATAATTAATAACAATACAGGAGAGAGTGGTGTGTCTCGCTCACACCTGCAAACCCACCCTGTGTTCAGAGGCGCGTGTGCCCCCCGGGGGTCCCTGGGGTGCACAGGAGGCCGCATGGTGGGTCCCGGACGGCACAGGCCACCCGCAGCCCCCGGGCTAGCGAACCTGTGATGGGAGACGTGTGGCGCCCAGCGTCTCCGGTTCTGTTGAGTCTGCTGGGCCGTCTGGGCGTGAGGACCTGGCAAGGCCGGGCGGTCCCATTAGCAGAACGTGCACGGAGGAGGCCGTGTCCGCCGGGCGGTAACCGCGTGTCCTGTCTCCACAGGTGCTGCCCGGCATCCTGCAGAAGCACTGCTGCATCTCGCCCGACAGGAACACCGGTGAGTGCGCGGCCGGGGCCGGGGCCGCGGGCGGAGAGCTTTGCGTGGCGGGGGCCTGGGTGCTCGGTCGCTCAGGGCCCGTCCTGTCGTCTCTGAAACGAGCGGACGGAGGCGCCTCCCGTTCCACGGGGAGCGAGGACCCGAGCGTGGAAACACACTCGGGTGGTGGTTGTCCGGGTGCTGAGGGAACCGGGTGTCTTATACGGTTGAATGCGTTCGTTTCCGAGTGTCCTGTTGCTGATTATACGTATTTATTACGGGAAGGCACCGCTCCGCTGCCTGGACGCACTCGGAGTGTCTGCCGTCGGCTTCCCTCGCCGTCGGGTGGGAGCCGGGCAGGCGCCTGTCTCAGACCCTCGGGAACTCAGGTAAAACTTGAGGTCTTTCCTGGGGGACCCTGTGCTGGGCGACCTCCCCTGAGGCTCTTCGTGGGGGCAGAGGGTGCCAGGGAGGGAGTTTGCACCACTTTTAAGGAAGCCCGATGGGGGGGGAAATGTAAAAACAAACTATGGGACTTTGTTTTATTTTATTTTATTTATTTATTTATTTATGTTTCCTTCCAGTCTTTTTTTTTTTTTTTTTAAATAATTCTTTATTGTTGAAAATATTACATATGGGACTTTGTTGTTTTAAAGATAGGGAACTGACAGAAAGAACCCGTGTGTGGGGAGCTGTCCCGAGTGGCCGCCGGCCCTATGCTCTGGGGCGGGGCTTCTAACGGCGGGGTTTCCCTCGGAGAAGGAGAAGGAGCAGGTCCCTGGGAGAAGGGGGCGCTGTCCCTGTCGCGGAGGTCCTTATTCCGGGGGCCAGTGGGCCGTGGGCCCCGGGCTCTCTGCCTGGGGGGGGTCGGGGTGCCCGCTCTCCTGCCCAGCTGTCCCAGAAGGGACCGTCCCCGAAGTGAGTCCCACGGGCGCCTCTGTGGGGCGGGAATGTAACCTGCGGGGCCGACGTGAGCGTGTGGCCCGCAGCACCTTTACCGGACGGGGGAGCCCTGCCATCCCTGCGCGAGGGGCCGGCGCGGGTGGCCTGATGCGTCCGAGGCCGAGCCCCGCGTGTTCGGGGGAATGAGGTCTGTATCGTTATTATCACGTTTACTTCTGCACGTGGAGAGATGACACGACTGACCCTCAAAAACGTTGCCAGCTCCGGCTTGTCCCTCACGCAGTCCTTTCTCGGCCGCGAGGCTCCGCAGGCTCACGGCTTCCGGGGAAATCTGTGTAGGACACGGTCCATGTTTTTGAGCGTTTATTTTCTGAACGTTTTCATTCATAATGAAAATAAACGAACAACTCCCCCGCGAATAAACAAACACTTCTCAGACGGTGCTGGCCAGCACCCGCGAGTGTCGGCAATCCAGAGAACGTGCTTTCCACTTCAGCTGATGACGTCTTTCGAGCGCATGGTGGCTCCGGAGCCGAGAAGCAGCCGCGATGTTGGCAGAATGAGTTAAACGCCGAGTGCTCTTCTCTGGGAACTAAGTGGGCTTTTAATACTGAGATGAATTCTGTGTCTTCAGACCGTTTGTTTTAAAGGAAAGGTTCAAGTTGATATGGGAAATGGGGCCGAACTGAAAGGTTTTATTTGTGTTTCATACGGATCCATGAGGCCCCAGCCTCTGGGCCCACGGACGGTGGGCCCGTGAAGACTTGGATGTCGGGGGTGTTTGCTGGGCAGTTTCCCGGAAAAGGTTTGATGTGATGGAGAGCTTCACTCTGAAGGGCCCGAGGCCGTGACATGAGGCGCAGAGAAGGGAAGAAATGGAGTCAAACATGAAGAAATGATTGGGAGGAATTGTAGCTGTGAAGAGTACGCTGAGTGAAATAAGCCAGTCAGAGGAGGATAAATACACATGATTCACTCATTTGTGGAATATAATGAACAACATAAACTGATGAACAAGGACAGAGCCAGAGACGGAGAGGCAGCTATCGGACTGTCGGGCCTCGGAGGGAAGGTAGGGGAAGGTAGGGGTAAAGGGGAGAGATCAACCAAAGGACTTGTGTGCATGCCTATAGGCCTAACCAATGGACACGGACACCAGGGGGGTGAGGGCATGAGTGGGGGGATAGGAGGTAATGTGGGGATAAGGACACATATGTAATCACTTAATCACTTAATCAATAAAAATATTTAAAAGATGCAAAAAGAAGAATGTATTCATATTGAGAAAGACCTAAACAAAAACAAAAACAAAAGAACAAAATCAATGCAGAAATCTGTACTGCTCTCGTATTAAACCATTCATCACTGGATACGTGAGCCAATTAAGAGAGAAGCACCATTCATATCATTTCAAAAGAAACATTTTCAACGACATTTTATTTTTCTGCTTAATAAATTATAAAATATTATAATTTAAAAAAAAAAAGAGTGTCGGTTCACAGAGAGTGGAAAGATTCTGGAATTCCAGCTTTTGCCATGAGTTTATCTGAAATGCCCGAAGCTGCCCAATTATTTCGGAAATGTTTGGGGATTGGAGACTCGGACACAGAGGGAACTGCTTTTGCTTTTCAATGGCTGTGGGGGTCCTTGCGAACGTGGGTGTCATTCGGTTTTATGTGAGTGGGTTTACGGAGACTTTTCAGCGTTTTGATTAAGAAGATTAACTCTGGCCGGAGCCTGTTTGTCTCTGGCCACAGCGTTGGCCTGCGGGCTGAAGGGCCCGGGGTTCGATTCCGGTCAAGGCCATCTACCTCGGCCCTGTTGGGATGCCTGTGGGAGGTAACTGATTGGTGTATCTCTCTCACATCAATGCTTCTCTCTCTCTCTCTCCCCGGCCCTCCCTTCCACTCTCTCTAAAAATCAATGGACAGATAGTTATTTTGTTTAATCCTCGGGTGAGGATAAACAAAAATCAACTTTGGAATGAATGGGTCGGAAGATGAAAACCTTGGGGGTTCTCGCCGCGGATGGCGGGGGGGAGCGTGCTTAACCCCCTGAACCGCACGCTGAGAGGCAGGCAGGGGGTAACTTTCATGGTATGTGTGACTTTAGCACGATTTTTTTAAAAAAAAAGATTGACTTTGGGACGAGTCGTGCCCTTTTTTGCCGTGTGATGTGTGATGTGCACTTGTGTGGAATTGCTGCGTTCCCGAGAACTCGCACCTCCCGGCTGAGCACCGGGGAAGACGCCCGTGTCAGGGCTTCTCATTGCTGGCAGGGGACCCGGTTCCTGCTTCCTCCAGGAGCCTGTGGCCCGGAGAACCAGCCTCGGTTGGTTCTGTGACTGAGCAATGAGAGGCGAGTGCTGGCAGGACCGCGTGGAGACAGGCGATGAGGCCCGGCTTGTGCAGAGAGGGGGGCATGAGGAGCCGCAGGGTGCGGGGAGCATTTTACATCCACGACGGGGCTCGCCAGGTGCCCGCCCAGGCCCGCCTGGCACGCAGGCCCATCTGATGGAGCCTCGCCTGCCGCCGTAGCCCGCTCTGCCCCCCAGGCGGCCGGGGAAGGACTCAGGGACGTGTCCCGTGGCCTCTAGCTCAGTCCAATGCCCGGCGCTCGCTCGCCCTCCCACGGGCACCAGGTTCCCGCGTCACCGGGGCCTCCTCCGTGGGGCGGGCCGGCAGCTGTGGGTCCGGATTCTGCGTTTCTCTGTCAGCGGAGCTCACTCACGCTTCTCGCCCTGTTCTTTCCGAAAGTTTCTCTCTTCTCCAGAGTCCCATCCCTGACTCCCTCCCGCTTCCCAGGGAAACGTCTTTAAGGCCCGGGATGGTCTCCAGGTCACGTCAGGGACGGGCACAGAGCTGGGCTGCAGGTCGGGGCAGCAGGGAGCTGTCTCCTAGCAGCAGGCCCCGGGTGAGCAGTGTGTCTCCCGCAGCAGAATCTCCGACAGGAAGGTTGGCGCGTGGAAGACGTGATCTGGGCACCGGGCGTCCAGTGATGTTGTTTAAACGAGGCACCAACCCTAAGGCGGGTGGACAGGCCCCTCAGCACGCCCCCTGGCTGCTCCGAGGAGGGGCGGTGTCTGAGGTGCGTGATGGACGGGGTGCCCCGCACCTGCTGGGAGCTGCGGGCTGGACCCAGAGATGCGGGGGAGCCGCCCGGTGGCTCAGAGCCGCCTCCTCGGGCTCCTGCCTGAAGTGACGAATGTGCCGTGGATGCGCCTCCTGACGCCGTGTCACCAGCCCGGGAACGCACGCGCCAGTGTTGTTCTGCTCGTCTGTTCGGCAGGGACAGAGTGGCAGGGGAGCACGTCTCCAGGGCGGGCGGCCAGGGTCACTCTCCTGCCTTTCCATTGCACGGTCACGCGTGGAGCTGTGGCTGCGGACCCGGGAGGAAGCGTGCGCTCGGCACCACCCCGCCCTTCCCGGGAGGCCCCTGCAGGGTGTTCCTTGTGAAAAGCTCGGCGATGAAGGTGAGCCGGAGGCAGCTCTCCTCGACCCGCCCGCCGTCCAGAGTCCCTGCTGCTCCTTCGGCTGATGTCATCCGGCTGCCGTCCTACGTGACGTCAGTGAGGGAACAGGCGTCCGGTGGGGTAGGACTTTCCTTGACTTCGGTATCAGCAACAGGTCAGCCAGTCAGAACTCGGAGCGGGCTGCTCCGGTGCCTTCGCGTGCGCGGGGAGAGCCGGGTTGAGACCTAAGTCCTGGCTTCGAGGTGCGGCGGCACAGGGACCCCGGGCGGCACAGGCTGTGGCCGGCGTTCCTCCCAGGGAGAGACGGGGTGTGTGTGGGGTGCTGCCCACCATTTCTGTGGGTCTCGGAGCATCTGCTGCACCATCACTGTCACCGTCAGTGCCTTCGGCCCTGCTGCGTGCGGCCACGACTCCCACCTGATGGCGGCGGCCTCCGGGGCTGTGTTTCCGGGGCTCAGGTGCAGCTTGCTCTCCATGTGGCTCTAGTCAAGGCCGCAGACCAAGCTCCGGCCCCGGCACTGCCCACTGACGGCGGGGAGGCCGGCCTGCACCCCTGTCCCCGCCCTGGGAGCAGGTGGGCGGCCCCCACGGGCAGGGCCGGGGGGACTGGGGGAGACGTGTTTAGATCCGAAGCTCCCGTGCGGGCATCGGTGTCACGCTGTTCATTATTTAGGGTTTGGGTTCCGAGCGTCCTGTGAGCAACCGATAAAGCAAAGTAAACGGAAGCTGCGTAGGGAAGGGCCTGGGTTTCCCTTCCTTACGCAGGGAGGGCGCCGCCGGTCACCCTCAGAGGCTGCGGACAGTCCCCCGGAGTCACCGCTGCCCTGGGTTACCTAAGCGCTGAGGCGAGCCGAGCCCATGCTCGCGGCCCCAGATGCGCCTCCAAACAGGCCTCTGGGTTAGTGAGCAGATGCTCGCACGGCGCTTCACAGTCCGCACGCAGCACTGCGGGTTTCTGCCGGGACAGGGCCTGACGCCGGAGGGACATCCCCGGGAGGGCTCCGGGCACGGTCAGGGCCGGTATGACTGTCCCCTCCCGTCCTCGGTAACTGCCCGTCAGAGCCCAGCGCCAGGCTCCGCGTCTCAGACCCAGTGCCGTGCACACGGTTCTTTAACCCCAGGATCGGGTTTCCACCGTGGGGACCACGGCCACGGCAGCTGCCCCGCGCTGTGGCTTGCGTGGTGTCCGTGTGCAACGCTGTGGACGGCAGGGACGTCGAGGCTGCTGTGTCTGTGGCTACCGCTCCCCATGGCCCTCACGGCCTCAGTCTCGGGCTTCACTGTGGCTGCACCACCAAGGGTGATCCCCAGTGGGGGGTGGGGGTGGGGTGAAAGGATTAAGGAAAAGACAGACAAGAGAATAATAGCTGGGTCTCGGTGGGACGCTGCCTCCCTGATGAGGAGACAGCACCAGCGCCCACAAGCCGTGTCTTTATTTTATAGCAGATGCCACAAGGCAAAGCAGGGGCGTGATCACGTTGTTTACAGCGTTCTCGTGAGTTTCAACCTCACTCAACTACATGCACCTGAACTCTAGCACAAGGCACGTGGGACTACGTGTTTGGACCATAGGTTCAAGCTCACAACCACAGCCGTTGGCTATGATTGTGCTGGGAGGGCCCTGCCCTCCAGCTGGGACTTGTACGTGGCCATGAGAGGGCCCTGTCCTTTCATTAGTCCGAGGCTTGAACCTGGCCAAAACACCGTAACCACGCCCCACACTTCACGGTGTGGATTTCACAGGAAATGCACTCCCCGTCCCTAGTCATTCTCCTCTGCGTGATGTCCTTTGGGGTCCAGGCCAAGAAGGCAGGTGCCGATCACCCTCCGTGCGCCATCGGCCTTAGTGACCGTGTGTGCTGGACAGGAATGTGGATTTTAGCTTCAGCGACACTGTGAGAGCAGCAGCTACAGGTCTCCGGGCCGCATGTAACTCCCCGTTCTTTTCTCCGAAGCTTTGGCGAACGCTCGGCCTGAAATTATTTATCGCCCGCCAAACTCCGTTCCCCTCGCTGTTCATCTCACGTGAAGGAC
The DNA here is from genome assembly GCF_028538775.1 of Myotis yumanensis. Classification (NCBI taxonomy): domain Eukaryota; kingdom Metazoa; phylum Chordata; class Mammalia; order Chiroptera; family Vespertilionidae; genus Myotis; species Myotis yumanensis. The sequence goes on along the minus strand of NW_027223754.1, from coordinate 2,181,174 downwards.
AAAAGTGCGATTTCTTCTTCGTAAATTCAGGTTGCTTTGGCAACACAATCGGTCGTAAATTCATTACATTGGGGTGGTGGTCACACAATACAACGTACAGATGATGTGTTATGGAATGGCACACTTGGAACCTATATAATCCTATTAGCCAATGTCACCCTGAGAAATTCAATGAAAAAAGAGATTCCTTACCGATCTGTCTCCTTCCAGCCTGAGCTGGCTGGGCCCTCAGCATCTGCCGGCACAAGGCCTCCCTGAAGCCGCCGTCCGGGCCACTTGTGTTCCTGTTGCTCCCCACCCTCCAATACGGCTGTGCCCGGGGCTCGACCCCCCCCTCCTTTTAAAAAATGTTTTTATTGATCTCAGAGAGGAAGGGAGAGGAAGAGAGAGATAGAAACATCAATGATGAGAGAGAATCATGGATCGGCCACCTCCTGCACACCGCCTACTGGGGATCAAGCCTGCAACCTGGGCATGTGCCCTGACTGGGAATCCAACCCTGACTTCCTGGTTCATAGGTTGAGGCTCAACCACCGAGCCACACCAGCCGGGCTGCCCGCCTTGGTCTTGATGTCACACTGTGTGCCTCACCCCCAGGGCTTTGCGGGTTAATCTTGAGTCAGCTCCATGGTGGCACCTTAGAGACTGAAGTTTATTCTACACTGGAGTGCCTTGTGTCTTAGTGACAGGAAATAGAATGTCTAAAGCAAGTCGCTGGTTGGTACGGTCGGTTTCACACAGGTTGTGTCGTACACGTAGCGCCTGAAATGGCTGTGTTTAGGCTGAAATAGGCTCCAGAGCAGAACGTAATAATCGCAAGGTCCGTCCGCGTGTCTGCAGGGGTTCAGGAAGCACAGGGGAAGTCCTGAAACAAAGGTGCTTTTGTCGCCTGAGATCAGGGTGGGATACCTTCTCTGCCGAGGGCGATTGGGTATTTATGTCATTCCCGGGCCATATGAAACGATCAGCTCAGCAATTAGCCTGCTCTATGTGGTCAAACATTTAATTAGCTCTCCCCTACGGCCTTGGCAGGGCCAGGCCAAATGCTTCCCAGGGCCTTCCGCACCCACAGGCAGGACGCTCCCCACCGGGGCTCCAGGATGCACACACATCGAACCCTCCCCCCAGTCCTGGCCACCGTGCAACGAGCAAGAAGCAGAGGCCTCGCAGGCGTGAGGGGCTGGGAGCCCCAGTGGATGGCCTTGGGCTCCCGGACAAGCTGGGTGTGGAGAGGTAACGTAAAAACAATCAAACCTGTAAAGAATTTTCGTGAGTTTATTTGAGCCGAACTGTCGGCAATTGCCGAGACGCAGAATCTGGGATAATGCTCTGGAGGATGGCGGCTTTCGTCGTTTTATACGTTACCATCAGAGGAGGCGGCCTAAGTGCCTTACAAGAAATCCATTGGTGATGGATTAGGGAGGCGGGAGAATGCGAAGGGGGGGCCTCTGGGATTGGGTAAAAAGTAAGATGACAGACACATGCCTCTTTTACTCAGGGGGGTGCAGGACAGTTGACAGTCAGCAGGTAGCTTGATAGCAGTAACAATGAAGGAACTTGTGGGCTCTGTCCTGCAGCCCCACATTTGGTTCTGCCCTGAGGGGTCTGGAAAAAGGGAAGTTACCAGTTCCCTGACATTTCAAGGCTGTGTTATCTCTGTGATCGTAGATGCAGAGACAGCAGGCTCAGTGAAGGTACAGATGTCCGGGCAGAGACCGGCCTGGGACGTGACGACCCGCCGTCACTGCTTTCAGCTAAAGTGTAGTTTCAGACCATCCTGGTGGTGACTGTAGGTCTGAGTTTGCAAGGCCGTCACGCAGGCCTCGCCTGAGCGGTCAGTGCGCAGGCGGCCTCTCTCGTCCCCAGCAGTGACGGCGTAGAACCTGGTCTGAAAGGCGCTCTTTTCCCTGCGCTGGGCTCACCGCGGTCCTGGGGACCATGCTGCACCCCCAGGAGGACTTCTGACCCTTTTACAGCTGGAACCTCTGGGCTGCAGGCAGGGCTTCGGGGGCGGGGCTGGGGCAGGGCTGGGCTGGGACTTTGGGGCGGGGCTTCGGGGGTGGGGTTTCAGGGGGCAGGACTTCGGGGGCGGGGCTTCAGGGCAGGGCTTGGGGAGCGTCTGCGGGGGCGGGGCTTCGGGGGCGGGGCTGCAGGCAGGGCTTCAGGGCGGGGCTGTGGGCGGGGCTTCGGGGGCGGGGCTGCAGGCAGGGCTTCAGGGCAGGGCTGCGGGCGGGGCTTCGGGGGCGGGGCTGCAGGCAGGGCTTCAGGGCGGGGCTTCAGGGCAGGGCTGTGGGCGGGGCTTCAGGGGCGGGGCTGTGGGCAGGGCTTCGGGGCGGGGCTGTGGGCAGGGCTGTGGGCGGGGCTTCAGGGGCGGGGCTGCAGGCAGGGCTTCAGGGCAGGGCTGTGGGCGGGGCTTCAGGGGCGGGGCTGCAGGCAGGGCTTCAGGGCGGGGCTGCGGGCGGGGCTTCGGGGGCGGGGCTGCAGGCAGGGCTTCAGGGCAGGGCTGCGGGCGGGGCTTCAGGGCGGGGCTGTGGGCAGGGCTGTGGGCGGGGCTTCGGGGGCGGGGCTGCAGGCAGGGCTTCAGGGCAGGGCTGTGGGCGGGGCTTCAGGGGCGGGGCTGCAGGCAGGGCTTCAGGGCGGGGCTGCGGGCGGGGCTTCGGGGGCGGGGCTGCAGGCAGGGCTTCAGGGCAGGGCTGCGGGCGGGGCTTCAGGGCGGGGCTGTGGGCAGGGCTGTGGGCGGGGCTTCGGGGGCGGGGCTGCAGGCAGGGCTTCAGGGCAGGGCTGTGGGCGGGGCTTCAGGGGCGGGGCTGCAGGCAGGGCTTCAGGGCGGGGCTGCGGGCGGGGCTTCAGGGGCGGGGCTGCAGGCAGGGCTTCAGGGCGGGGCTGCGGGCGGGGCTTCGGGGGCGGGGCTGCAGGCGGGGCTTCAGGTTGGGGCTGTGGGCAGGGCTGCGGGCGGGGCTGCAGAGTTCCGGGGGAGGAAGGGTTAGGGTCCCTCCCTGGGCAGGGGGACCCCAGTGTGTTTGCTCTTCACTGCGTGGGAACAAAGGGCGACACAGAAGCGGTTTCCGGCTGGCTTTCAAAGGGCTTTTTCTCGACGTCCGTCCGCGTGGCCCTGGGACCACGTGCTGTGCGGAGGGGAGAGGACTTTTTGAAATAGTCACAGCTGACACGCGAAGGGAACCCTTGCTGCGAAGATCATCCGGAGAAACGGCTGCTCTGCTGTAAATGAGAGAGCCGAGCTCTCCCCGAGGCCAGAGCTCAGCCGGCAGGCGCTCGGGGCAGGGTCCCCGCTGCTGAGGGCATGGCCGCCGCAGCAGGTGCCGGAGGTCCCGGGAGATCAGGCCGGGGTCCGGGATTTGCCTTCAGGCCACGGGGGAGCGTGGCTGTGGTCGGCAGCGTCCTCTGGGCCATAAGCCCGGGGGCAGCTGTGACGTGGCCAGGAAGCCCGAGTCCGGTAACTAGTGGGCGTCCCCTGACCTCTAAGCCAGCGGCCACCTCTGAAGGGGACGCGAAGGAAGGACGAGAAGGAAGGATGAGAAGGAAGGATGAGAAGGAAGGGCGAGAAGGAAGGACATAAGAGAGACGTGAGAAGTCGTGGATGAGGGGAGGCCATTTATTTCAAACCGTTCGGCAGGACGAGCTCCCCATCTTGGGGCCCAGTGCTGCCCACCCTCAGGCTTCGGGCCCCGGTCCTGCCCCCGAGCCCAGCGGAGGCCTGTGCGTTGGGGAAGAGGCAGCGTGGGCCTCAGGGCTGGGGAGCCGGGCGCTACAGCCTCAGGTCCTGCGGACCCAGCGCACTATGCGGTATTCGCAGAGGCTGTCACTTGGGGCAGCTGCCACTCTGGGAGCGGCAGGTGCCTACAGGTACCAGGGCGCCCGTTCTCAGCCCCGGAGGAGCACATCCGCCCGCAGAGAGCTGTTATCTCGGGAGTTTAAGCCAGAGAGCCGGGCCGAGCGTGCTGCCTCACGTGGGGCACTGACATGTTCCAGCGCCGCCTTCCTGCTGTGGACCCCGAGGGCCATGGGATCGGGGTGGGTATTAAACTCAGCTCCCTGCCCCCCTTCGCTGCCAGGTGGCAGGGCTGAGGATTCCCGGTGCTGGCCGGTGCCCTCGGGGGACCACGGGCTCCACTGAGGCTCCGTGGCATCGCCAGGCCAGGGACTTGGGCAGGGCAGCCCGAGAGCTGTGGCTCCCACACCCGTGAGCCGTGCGGCTCCCACACCCGTGAGCTGTAAGTGCCGAGCCCTGTGTGTGCCTTCGTACTGGGGGTCCCGGAGCAGCCGACGTGGGGAGCCGTGCGGCCGGGGCCTTGGTCAGACGCTGGTGGCGGATTGTAAGTGTTTGGACAATACTTTTTCCCTCTGTGCTCCAGGCTCAGTCCTGGGCAGGCCCGTTCGGGAATGACCAGGGACGGGGGCACTGCCCGCGCCGGGAGCATCAGTGCAGACACCGTCCCTGCCTGGAGAACAGACGCCTGGACCTGCCTGCGGCCCAGTGTGGTTTCCCCTTCGCTCCCCGGCGCCGCTGCCAGGCGCCTGCTGGGGGCCGAGCGGCAGCAGATCGTCCTTGAGAACCTTTTCTGGGCAATAAATAAAGATCGAGACTCAGCAGAACTTCCCAGGAGGTGCCCCTGTTTGGGATTTGCTGATTTGGGTAAATTAGAAGCCCCTCTGGCTAGTGGTTTGATGTCATGGCTTCCTGCCCGGGGTTCCTGTGTCTGTTGGAGGGTGCGAGGCAGGGGTCTTGGGAGAAGTGATGGGCGAGGGGTGGGTTGGCGGGGGCACGGGGGGCAGGGGAGTCTGTGACGGATGTCCCTGCACCTGGTCCTGCAGCCTCAGGAGTCCCCGGTCAGGAACCCCGACGTGGTGGAGTCAGGAGCTCCCATGTCACACGGTGCCAGCTCTCTGCAGGTGTCCCTGGACCGTCCCTTTGAGTGGGATGTGTCTGGATCTCTCCAGCTCACATCTGGTCCTCGGGCCGTGGGGGGCCCCACCTGGTGGGAAGACCCTAGGTCAGTGATGGCGAACCTATGACACGTGTGTCAGAGGTGACACGCGAACTCATTTTTTTGGTTGATTTTTCTTTGTTAAATGGCATTTAAATATATAAAATAAATATCAAAAATATAAGTCTTTGTTTTGCTATGGTTGCAAATATCAAAAAATTTCTATATGTGACACGGCACCAGAGTTAAGTTAGGGTTTTTCAAAATGCTGACACGCCGAGCTCACAAGGTTCCCCATCACTGCCTAGGATGTCGTCATCTGTGCTTGTTCAGGAATTGTTTCAGTTTCCTCATTTATCAAAAGGAAACAGCAGCACCCGCTTCAGCAGAGCCCCGAGCGCTCGGTGGGTGAGGCCCATCGGCGGTGACCCGCGGGGACGACGATCGCTCCTCTGGGAGCCAGTGTGTCCCCGGAGCCGGGTGGGAGGGGACTTGCGGTCCCTCCCCGACGAGGGGCCTCTCGGTCACTGACCCGGGCAAGCCGTGTTGTCCAGGGTGAGTCCTCCCCCGTGGCTGCCCTGGTCGTCTGGGCTGAGCCCCAGGGTGGCCCAGGTCCCCGGATGTTTTCATAAATAAGATGCGTCAGGCCCGCCCGACCTCTCGGCGACCCTGTCGTGCTGGTGCTGAGCGCTTTCCGCTTTCGCAGAATCTGGTCACGGGAGGGAATTGCGTCCTGTCTCCTCCGGGGAGAGCGCCTCTGCCCTTGGCCCTCGAGACGGTTCATCTTCAGCAAAGCTGATGTGCGACCTGTCACTGCAGGGCGTTTAAATCTGGGCTCTAGAGCAGGACCCGCCCAGCCCTCTGCTCACTGACCGTCCCCAGGGGCGAAGGTGTGTGTGTCATCACCTCCCCCAGCTGGTCCCACCGGCAGCCGCCTGTCCTGTCCTGTCCGGTCCTGGGAGTTCTGGGCCCAGGGTTGGTGGCACTCGCCTCTGGGTCTGCTGCTCGGGCTCCGTGCCGCGTGCGGAGGAACCTGGGTTAGGACCCTGCTCACCGTCTCTGTCCCTCACACCCCAGCAGCAACCCCCTCCCCCCATCTGGGCCTCCTGGGGCAAGCGGTCCTCTGAGACCTTTGCTGCAGGTACAGGCGGCCTCGCCAGCGGAAGAAGCCTGCTCTAGGGGGGACCATGCCCTCCTCCTGGGGTCCAGGGCCCTGCAGGTCCTCCCAGGGCTCAGGCTGCAGCATCCGTGTGGCCCCTAGAGGGAGCCGTGCACCTCCCTGTGGAGCCGTGGGCCCAGGAGGCAAAGGGAGCTGGCAGACTGGCCACAACGTGGGCGCACTAACTTCCTGTGGGGGGCCATGTCCCCCACTGCACGTCCCCCACCGTGTGGCGCGCCCCCCACTGCGTGTCCCCCACTGCACGTAACCCACTGTGCGCCCCCCACTGCGCGTCCCCCCACGCAAACCACCTCATCATGTCCCCTTTCTTGGGGGAGGGGAGCCTGCTGTCCACTCAGGTCTGATCAGCTGGTCAGGCCACCGCTCTGGCCAGGGGCCCAGGTCTGGGCTGGGTCCCTGCAGGGTTCCTGGACCCAGTGCCCCTTTGGACTGGGATGTGGCCGGGGTGGGGGGCCACAGTGGCCTCCGGAACCCACAGCAGCTCCGTGCTGGCTCCTCACAGGCTGAGGGGAGACTCCCTGGGATGCAGGGACGGCACAGGGTTAACCCTGACCCTGGGTCCCTGTGGAATCGCTCGGTTCCGTGTGAAAGTGAACCCTCAGAGGAGGCAGCCGGTCGGCCCGGAATCGTGTTTTACACAGAAAACAGCCGAGGGGCGGCCGTGGAGCTGCTCAGTCGCGAAGGGAGGGCGATGGGGTGCCCGGGCCGCGGGGCCGTTGGCAGGGCTGGTCTCAGGGACTCGGACTCTGGTGTCTTAGGGCAGCGGGTTGCGGAAGGACAGGCCGCATCCCCACCTGTGTCTCCTGCAGCCCCCCACCCCCGGGGCCTTTCTTCCCGGCCCCACACTGACGTCTGTCCTCTCTTTTACCCCAAAGAGGAACAAGCAGGTTCATTTTGTTCGTCGCTCCCCCCACTGGAACGTCAGCTCAGACCACAGGCCTTTCTGTTTTGTTCCCTTTTCTGTCCACACCTGGACGGTACCTGGCGCATTGTAGGTGTTTGCCGCAGGGAGGGGTGTGCGGCTCCGTCCCTCCGACCTGCCCTCGTCTGGGCTTCGAGGTGCGGGGTCCCCCTTAGTGGTTCATAGTGAAGGGGCGCCCGGAAGCCTGGAGCAGGGGAGGCACTGCAAGAAACAGGCTCTCGGTTGTATCGAAGGTTTTCCTGTTAAAACAACGACCGCGCCCGGCAGCGTGCACGGGGTCGGATGGAGCTGGACTCGCCTGAACCAGCGTGGACGGGCTCCAGGGGCGACTTCAGGTGACAAACCTGAGCCCGGTCCGTTGTGGTTTGGAAATGCCCCCAGGACTGCCCTGAAACTTCCCACGGCGCCGGGGGAGCTCCGCAGGCAGGCTCCCAGCCGCCCTCGCTGCCTTCACGGGATGGGATGAACGTGTCCCGAGGAGACGTCCCGCGAGGAAACCCACGGCAGCGGTCGCCACCCCCCGTGCCCCAGGCGAGAGGCGCCGTGAGGGACCACGGCTGACGACAGACCGCTCCGAGCTGTGACATCAGTGCTGAGAATTCCGTCTCCGCAGCCTGTGCGCCCAGCAGCCTGCGAGCGATCTGACACCAGGACACGCAGGGGTTGGTGTGAGTGACTCACACTGCGTCCCAGGACTCCCAGGACTCACAGCGACCCCGGCGACCACGGGTCAGGTTGGTGCAGAGACGCAAATGCTGCGTGCACTTCCCCTCCTTCTAACGCGTCTTCCCTGTGCGCGGTGTGAGCCGGCCCCGATGGGAACCGACCGCCTGCCCTTCCCGTCTGTGGGTAGGAATCGCGCCGCCCCGAGCACCCGGAGCACCCGGGAGTTTGTCTGTTGCCTCCCTCGCTCCCTCGCTGGGCTGTGTCTTCATTTCCTAAGTTTACCTCTGAGAGGAGATGAGGAACCAGAGCGATCCTCGTGCGGTTGGCACGGGGCCAGGCAAACAGGAGCGCGCTGTTCCTTCCTCGGAGGGAGGTTAGTTTGCGAACGGCTTGCGCCTTCCATCTTTCAGCATCGGGGCTGCGTTCGCTGGTCCCCACACGGGGTCGACACGTGAAGCTGCCCGGTAAACAAAAGGCGAGACTCTTCTGTTTGCTGGAGCGACGCGGAGCGACACAGAGGCCGGTGGGAAGGCCACGTGCGCGTGTGAGGCTGCAGAAGTAGCAGGCGCGGGGCCCAGCTCCCCGATGCACCGTCCTGTCCCCCCCCCCCCCCCCCCCCCCCCCCCCGCCTGTGCCAGGCTCAGAAGGAGGGCTGTGCTCTTTGCTCTGCGGTTCTGCCTGAAGCTGGCGGAGCGGCTCATGACCGCGTCTGGGACGATGGATGTCGCGTGGCTGTGCCGTGGCCCCGCAGGAGGGTGTGGGGCGTGGGCTCGCGGCGGGCTTACCCTGGGCATTGGTCTCGTTCACTAACAGCGGCCTCATTTGGGCCGCGTTGCCGCACCCCTCCTCCTGGGCCCCCCGATGCTGGTGGCTACTTTGTGTCCGTTTGGGAGGCGGGGAGCTGTTGAAACGTTTCCAGGGGTGTGTCCGCGAGGGGTGTTCGTGAGGGACAGCATGTGCATCTGTAACCGAGTACAGAGGGGACCTCCTGTGAGGGGTGTCACAGTCCCAGGACCGCCAGGCGGAGGGAAGGCCGACTCCCTCGCTCGCTGCCTGCGCTCGACGCCCCCTGGCTGCTGCCCACCTGCGTGGTTGCTGGGTTCCCGCCAGGTCCAGGTCTCACGCCTGCAGACGGCAGATCAGGGGACCTCCCGCCCCACGTCACGTGAGCCGTTTCCGGTCACAGTCTCGTCTGTGTCCCTACTGGTCCCGTTTCTCTGGAGACCCCACGACTTCTGGACCCAACTCAGCCACGCACCCCGAACGGCAGCGTGGCCGAGCCTGAAGCCCGTGCCGACCGGCCAGACCCTCCAGGGGACCCCCAGGTGGCCTGGTCATCCCACACAGCCATTTGTTCCCAAGTCCCGGGGGCCTTGCGACAGGCCGGACGGCCGCGTGTGCTCCAGGAAGATGAGCCGCGAGCGGGCGAAGAGGAAGGAGGTGGCGTGGGAGGCACCTGGCTGTGGGGGTCCGTTCGTGCAGCTCTGCTGGCCTCCCCTGGGGCGGGGACCCACCTGCCATTGGGCTCCTGAGGTCACCGCCGACATGGGTGTCAGCGTAGCAGGCGGAAGCTCCCGTCCTGGGGGCTGTGCAAGGAGCTCTCTGCCCAGGAGGGGTGAGAGGCACAGCCGCGTGCCTGTCGGCGACCTTGTTGTAGAAGACGGAAGAAACCCAAGCCACGCTCGGAGAAACGGAGTCACACGGCTTTATACGCCTCCGGAGTCTGAGCAAACCCATATGGTGGAAGCCCTTCTTTTATCCCCTTTGGGGTCTTTGTCCCCCAGATATGGGTGGGACTTCTGGACCTTTCTTGGGCTCTGCAAACAGTCCCGTGTGCTGGGATGGGGGCCCTGAGACCATATCTAAGGGCCTGGCGCCAGCGCTGATAACCCCTCCGGGGGTTGTGTGTGGTTCATGGACTGTGGCCTCTGTAGAATGGGAGCATTTAGGTAATGGGTCTTGCAAGACCTGACTGTGGGAAAGGGGCAGTGACTTCATCATAGGCCATGGAGAATGTGCATTAGGCTCCTGCACAGATTCGGATTGCCAGCCCCCAGACATCAGGGTTACATTGCAATTAGCCTTTTAGCCTTCTCAGCCTGACCCTTTGACCATCAGCTTCCCTCGATGGCAGTGCCCCCCTCGGTGACAGGGCCCCCCTGTGTCTGCCTCCATGGCAGTGTCCCCGTGTCTGCCTTAAAAAGCTGATGACATAGGTTCTCTGTGGCCACGTCCCTGCTGTTCCTCGGGGCGCGTGGCTCCGTGGACGGCTGTCCGCGCACAGGCTCTCTGTGGCTCCGTGGCTCCGTGGACGGCTGTCCGCGCACAGGCTCTCTGTGGCTCTGTGGCCTCAGTGGACGGCTGTCCGCGCACAGGCTCTCTGTGGCTCTGTGGCCTCCGTGGACGGCTGTCCGCGCACAGGCTCTCTGTGGCTCTGTGGCCTCCGTGGACGGCTGTCCGCGCACAGGCTCTCTGTGGCTCTGTGGCCTCCCCATCCTGCGAGGAGGCCATTGCATTGAGGGCCGAGCCCCGTCCACCAGGACGGGCTCTCAGCATCCTTCATTCATCGTCTCTGCAAAGACTGTTTCCAAGCAACGGGACATTCTGGTTCCAGGCGGCATAGTCCAGGCGACGTCCCCGCAGGGTGAAGTGCCCTTTCTGCAGGGCGGCCGGCAGGCTGCTCTCCCTGAGGTCAGGCCCGAGGTCACTCGGGGAGGGGACTTGGTCTCGTCGGCTGGGGTCGTGGGCTGTGCATGGGTTTCCATGTGGGTGCTGCCCTGGGCTGGGCCCCTCCCGGTCCCTCTTGGGGGACAGGGGCAGAGCCGGTGCCCGTCCCCAGCGGAAACGCAGCCCCGGAGCCTGTGCAGGCGGAAAGGCGGCCCCAGCGCCTCCCTGGCCGCCCAGGTGCGTGGTCCCCGCAGTGGAGCGGGGAGTGGGGTGAACCGCGTCCTCACGCACAGCCGGGCTCGTGGACGGGTCAGACCGAGCCGGGGGTCACTCCCAGACCTCAAGAGGAACAGGATGGGAATGTCCCGAAACCCCTTCCCGGCTCCCCGCGAGCCCCCGCTTTGGGCGTCCGTCTCTGTGGCCCAGATGATGCTGAAGCAGAGTCAGGGGTCGTCCACTCCCCTGAGTGTCCACGTAGGGACTGAGCCCGTGCCTGCGCGGGAGGTCTCGCCTCCCCCCACGCCCCTGCCCTGGTCTGATTCCTCCCTCCGCGAGGCGTCCTGGGCACGGGCTGTGTGCCCGTGTGGGAGGTGGGGAGGCCGGGTCACAGCTTCGGCCGCAGCTCTCCCTTTGTCAGGCGCAGTGGAGGGTCTGCACAGGCACCAGCCAGGGCTCCAGCCCGCTCCCCGGGGAGGAGCAGTTGGGGGAGGGAGTCCTGCACGGAGGGCTCTCGGGCTCTCCTCTCTGCCGGTAACTTTTCAGATGTGGAGCCCTGGGCACGGCCAGTGGCCTGGAGGACGGGCACTGCCCCAGCACCTGCCCGCACAGCCTGGCGTCAGCGTGACGCTGCGAGGAAGCTGCCCATGTTTGGGCTCCGCAGATGATATCACCACAGTGGGCGGCTCCTCCGGACAGGGAGCGCTTGTGAAATGAGATTACAGACAGCTCAGCCTCAAAGGCAGGGCGGCACCTGCTCCCTGTCCGTCCCCGCGTCCCCGCGTCCCCATGTCTCTGTGTCCCGGTGCGCGCTGAGGGGTAATTAAGGCGCCGGCTCCATGGCTGGCTCTGCCGGGAGCGCGAAGCCTCCCTCGCGGGCTTCGTAGGGGCGCCCCCGAGTCCACAGGGCGCGCGCTCCAGATCCGTGTTTTCTGTGGAGCTGGAATACATGGGACATGCCTCGCCAGCCTGTGCCACCGCCGCGCTGCAGTGCCTGGGCCGGCCGAGCCAGGAGCCGCTGCGTCCTCGCTGCCTGACGCCCCGGCCGCCCCTCCCGCAGAGCCCTCCCGTCCTCCGTCCTCAGAGCGAGCGCGGCTCCCGGTGGCCGAGAAGCCTGGCTCCCTCCCGGCGGGTGTCTGGATGCTGCAGGCTGGGCAGCAGGCTCGCTACCGGGGTAAGTGCCCATGACTCACCCCCTCTGTCCCGCGGGCGCCCCCCCCCCCCCCATGGGCAGCGGCATCAGGTAGGCAGTGGGCGGCGGCCCGGCCGACCTCTGGGCAGCGCCGGGACCTTGCACCGGCTCTGCCTCCTCCCTCCGTAGGCGGCTCTGCTTCCTCCGTGCGCTGCTCCTCTCCCCGCCACAGCCCCATCCCGAGGCAGCGGGAGGGCGGATTCCGGTTGCCATGGAGGAGGGGGTGAAGGGTGGCTCGCAGGGCGCCTGGAACTCCTCACTGTGATTCTGAGCAGACAAGTTCGCTCCCCAGTGAACGGTGATCCGCGAGCCCGCAGCCAGAGCGCGTGCAGGGCGAGCGCCTCTGCTCTGTGATCGTAGCCGCGATGCGGGCAGCCCCCAGGGAGCGAGCGAGAGAAGGGGCCGCAGCCCTGAGCCTGGTTTCGGAGGGAGCGGGAGCGCAGGCCCAGCCAAGCCAGGCTCCCTGGCGGTGCCCTGGGGGTCAGGCCTCGGCCTGAGGCGCGGCGCAGGGAGGGAGGGCTGGGACTGAGGCTGGGAAGCGCCGCGGGGTTTTGTGCCATGAAAACCCGAGGCCTCTCAGAGGCAGGAGGCCGATGCCTGTGCTGTCCCAGTGGCTGCCCTCAGCCTGCCCACCGGGGTGACTGGGTGGGGGTGCAGCGGGCATGGCGGAGAGGCTGGGGCGCGCAGGCTGGGACGAGGGTCCCCGAGCCCCGGGCAGCTGACCCTCCTGGCTTCGTCAGCGGGAACCTGGTGGCCAGTGCCCCGCGTGGGTGCAGGGAAGATGGGGTTTGTGGGCTGGTTCGCCTGTGCGCTGTCCGCTGTCCCTTGTGCAGAGCCCGCGCCCCCCTAAGACGCGGTGGGAGCCCGTGTCGCTCGCAGAGAGGGCACAGGGACCTGCGGAGCGATGGCTGGTGCTGAAAGTTCCTGCTATAAACGCCCGACGCCTTCTGCGTGGATGTCCAGCCGCTGGACAGGACTGAGCATGTGCACTCGGGAGACGCTGGGCCGGTCCACGGTCAGGTGGATGCTGACAGCTTCATTCATAATTCTTCCCGAGCACAGGGCGCCTTGTGGGGCGGCTGGTGTTGGAGTGGAAGCTGCGTGGCCTCCCCCAGTTCTCTCTCCGCAACACTTGCCACCAGGACCTCTGCCCACAGGTCTCCCCCAGAGCCCTCACAGGGGGTGGGGGGGGGTCCCGTAAAAGCTCCTCCAGGAAATGGGGGTGGGGGAGGGGGTGGGGGGGCCTTTCTGTGGGGTTCAGCCTGAGGAGGGAGAGACACCCGGAGGGCACTGCCTGCGTGGCCGGTCTGGGGTCCGGGGTCCGGGATCTGGGGTCCGGGTCCGGGGTCTGGGGTCCAGGGTCTGGGGTCCGGGTCTGGGGTCCGGGGTCTGGGGTCCAGGGTCTGGGGTCCGGGTCCAGGGTCTGGGGTCTGGGGTCCGGGTCTGGGGTCCGAGTTCCAGGGTCTGGGGTCTGGGTCCGGGGTCCGGGTTCGAGGTCCGGGGTCTAGGATCTGGGCCCTGGGCTGGGAGGTGGCTGCCCAGGAGCGGCAGTGCCGACCGTAAATCCCACCGCGACCTGTGGCCTCATTCAGGCAATAAAACCCGAGGTTGAGCTACTTCAGTTCGCTTGTGGCTGAGCAAAGGGGGAGCCCGCGCATCCGTCGTGCCAACGCTGCGTCCAGTCGGAGGGCACGGTCTCGGGAGGTGCACAGTCCCGTGGACATGGCGGTGACAGGTGACTGAGTGTGTGCGGCCACCTGGGGGCCACCGGAGGGGGGACCCACTCTCACCCGTTCAACCACCAATAACCTGCAGGCGCCTTCCCTACCGCAACGCACTTCTCACACACGTTTCACTCGACGGCTTTCTTCGTAGGTGAGCGAGTCTGTGCTGGTGGGTGAGACTGACCTCTAGCAAGTAGTGTCCACACAGACATGCACGCACAGGCACACACCACCCCATTGCTCACAGATGCACACACCGTCCCATTGCTCACATGCACATGCATGCACACACCACCCCATTATGCACACATGCACACATGTGCACACAGGCACACACTGCCCCATTGCTCACACATGCACACACGTGCACCCATGCACACATAGGCATACACTGCACCATTGCTCACACATGCACATGCATGCACACACCACCCCATTATGCACACATGCACACATGTGCACCCATGCACACATAGGCACACACTGCCCCATTGCTCACACATGCACACATGTGCACCCATGCACACATAGGCACACACTGCCCCATTGCTCACGCATGCACACATGTGCACCCGTGCACACATAGGCACACACTGCCCCATTGCTCACACATGCACACATGTGCACCCATGCACATATAGGCACATACTGCTCCATTGCTCACGCATGCACACATGTGCACCCGTGCACACATAGGCACACACTGCCCCATTGCTCACACATGCACACATGTGCACCCATGCACACATAGGCACACACTGCCCCATTGCTCACACATGCACACATGTGCACCCATGCACACATAGGCATACACTGCACCATTGCTCACACCTGCACATGCATGCACACACCACCCCATTACGCACACATGCACATACATGCACACAGGCATACACTGTCCCATTGCTTGCACATACACACACATGCACACATGTGCACACAGGCAACGCAGCCCCATTGCGTACCTCACAGCTGTGAAGCCTGATTTCAGATGTGAGCCGCCGGCCTCGGGAGAGAAGCTGGGATCTGAGGCTCTGTGAGGATGATGGGGTGTGGGGGCACCTGCGCGTGTCCAGGAGGCACAGGGAGGAGGTGTCGCAGGCTGAGGTGTGGTCACCGTTTTCTGGGTGTTCGGGTCGGAGCTAACACCAGCCCCCACACGGCGTGTTCCTCGCCCGGCATGCGCCACGTGCCGGGGTTTGTGCACCAACATGGCTCCGCGCGGCGGGTGACGTCCCGTGTTCACGCTCCTGTGCCCTCTGTTCGTACCGCAGTCCCCGTCTCAGCATCTGTGCCCACAAACACGCTCGCTGGGTGGGGCCGGGGCCGCCTCAGTCCCTCTTTTCAAAGACGGGCCGTGCTCTCCCTCCCAGATCATGACTGGGAGCGAAGCTAGCGCCAGGGCAGAGCCGGCGTTTCTGCAGAGCAGTGCTTGCAACGCACGTCCCAGCACACACCGTGGTGCCCTGTGTTCAGGGTGAGAGCAGCATGTCCAGGCAGGCACCCCCGCTTCCGGGGTTTCTCACACGGCACAAGCGCTGGGCTGCTCAGCGGTGCCTGGGGGTCGGTGTCCTTGTCAGTCCTGGGCCCTGGAGCAGACGTGAGCTCCCCGTCACGTGGGGCCCTGAGTGCCTGGGGCTTGTCCCCCCGTCACGCGGGGGTCCTGGGTGCCTGGGGCTTGTCCCCCCGTCACGCGGGGGTCCTGGGTGCCGGGGCTTGTCCCCCCGTCCCACGGGATCCTGGGTGCCTGGGGCTTGTCCCCCCGTCACGTGGGGTCCTGGGCGCCGGGGGCTGGTCCCCTGGTCACGCGGGGTCCTGGGCGCCGGGGGCTGGTCCCCCGTCACGCAGGGTCCTGGGCGCTGGGGGCTGGTCCCCCGTCACGTGGGGTCCTGGGCGCCGGGGGCTGGTCCCCCGTCATGTGGGGTCCTGGGCGCTGGGGGTTGGTCCCCCATCACATGACCCCGATGCTCTGCCACTCCGGGAGGCACTACGCGCCTGGCTCGCTGCCCCTCTGTGCAATCACGTGACTGTTCAGAGACAGAACTGCAGTCATCCAAGCCCCCAGAGTCGCACGGGCCGTCGGTGGGGAAGCCGGGCCGGGAGTTCCCGGAGAGCCTCCTCGGGGACTCTGATGTGCAGAGGCTCGTCCCCTCCGTGGTCAGTGGGGTCAGCGCTCCTGCCAGTTCATCCTGAGCGTCCGGAGAGGGACAGGCCCTGGCGGGGCCTCGTGTCCACGGGGGGCTCTCCCGCGCCTGGCTGGCTGCGCGTTTGTGCACGCAGCCAGTTTATCAGTGGTTTCCCAGCTTTGGGGGGCTGGCTGCCGGGTTCCGGGGCTCCCCAGAGAGGCTGTGTGTTCTACCCTCACCTGCTGTCCATCATGGCGGGGGGATGAGACAGCCTCACAGCCCAGGCCTTTCACCGACGCCCACGTGCAGGTCCAAGCGGTTCCGTGCCGAGGGGGCTCATGGGGCAGCTCCGGGGCGCCCGCCTCTGCCGTCCACATGCCACCCTGAAATCCGCGGTGGGAGAGCAGCACCTCCAGGCGGGCCGGGTGTCCGTGTCCGTCGCGGTGACCGTCCAGTGCTTGCTCACGTCCCGAACAGAAGCCAACTTAAAGGAGCAGCTTTGTTCTTTTAAAAATAGATTTTATTGATTTTTTTTTACAGAGAGGAAGGGAGAGGGATAGAGAGCTAGAAACATCGATGAGAGAGAAACATCAATCACCTGCCTCCTGTACACCCCCTACTGGGGATGTGCCCACAACCAAGGTACATGCCCTTGACCAGAACCGAACCTGGGACCCTTCAGTCCGCAGGCCGACGCTCTGTCCACTGAGCCAAACCGGCCAGGACTAGCTTTGTTCTTTTAAAATTTCCTTCCATCACAGAGAACCACCAGGGAACACTCTGAAACTCCCCTCGGCTGAGGTGTGGGAGGAGGGGCGGGCGTGTTCTGCGCAGGGACACCTGCAGATCGAGGCGCCAGGACGGACCTTACTGGCCGCGTCCCCCCACAGCGGCCCTGCTGGCCCTGAGGAGATGGGGGAGGTGCGGAGGGATGAGGCCCGGGGCCGGGCTGTCACCTGGAGGCCGGGAAGGGCGTGTTTCTGGGCGCTCTGGCGGCTGCACCGGCTGCCTGCCTAGCAGAGTGGGCGCCTGGGGTGCTGGTCCCCAGGAGGCTTGTGCTGAGCCAGCACCCCTTCCTGGCGGTGAGCGCTGGGACCCTCCTTCCCCAGAGCCCGAATCCCCACACACAGACCACTGTGCTCACACCCTCCCTTCCAGCCAGGAGCCGGCCTCGCCACGCAGGGGGCCTGCAGCTGCTCCCCGGCTGGTGTGTCCGTGTGTCTGTGTGTCTGCGTGTCTGTGTGTCCGCACATGGAGCTCAGCTTCTGGGATCCAAGTCAGCAAAGCCTTTGCCACTGGACGTCCGCGTGTCCCCCAGCCGTCTGTGTTGTGGCCCGTGTCCGTGGACACGTGTGAGAGCTGCACACGGAGCCCATCCCAGTCTGCACGGGGGGATTCCCCGTCCCCATCAACCCTCGGACAGACACCCCGGGGAAGTATCCGTGATCGTTTTCGGAGTGCGTCCTGTCTACCAGGAACACCAGGGTTCCCAAAAGCCCTCATGGGGGTAACGAAACAGCCACACCGCGTGTTCATTAGCCACGGACGCTGAGGCTGTGTAGGCAGCTGGTTGAGGGACCCGCTACGCATCTTTGTCTACAGAAACTCTGTGTTGAGGTTGCGTAGCAGGTGCCGAAGGCACAGGCAGGCCGTGTGACTCCGCCGCGGGCAGCGGTGCTGGGCTCAGGCCAGAAGGATGGCGAGGGGCCATGATGAACAGGCTCCTTCCCCTGGGGGCACGGATGCTCGTTACCAAACGCGGGGAAGGGCCGTTCCCACCCCTGTCGGCCAGTGAGCGGCCACGAGGCAGTGGTGGGTGGAGGGGCCACTGGTTTGTTCTTGGGGATCATAAACCCGGGGCAGCTCTACCCACGAAAAGTCAGTGCGTTTGGCCAAGGGGGCCAGCCTCGCCTCCGTGGGCCCTGGACTGACAGCAGGGTCCTGTGTGGGTCAGAGGGTGGGCCCTCGGGGAGGCCCTCGCTGACCTCACGCTGTGCTGGTGGTGGTGGCCATGGAGCCTGCGCCTCCTCGCTGGCTGTCGGGGGACGCTGGGCAGGACGAGGCCCGGTTCCCCCTGGCCCAGCAGGCAGACCAGGGCCTCCGTGACTCACCTCCTCCTCCCTCCATCCTTCCCTCTCCCTCCCCCGCACGTGTGTGTGTGTGTGTGTGTGTGTGTGTGTGTGTGTGTTCTCTCTCTCTCTCTCTCATAGCTAGAGATTGTTCCATTTGGGCAAAATGGAAAGTTCCTTTTTCCACGAGGGGCCTTGCAAAGCTTTGGGGGAGCCTCCTGTGTGCTGAGCAGTCGGCTGCCTTTCAGGGTGGGGGCATCTGGTGTAGGATTCAGGGGTGTGGGGCTCAGGCTCAGGTGGGCGCTCACCCGGAGAGCAGGTGCTGGGCGGGCTCAGGGCGGGAGGCCTGGAGTCTCCAGAGCTGTTTCCTCCCAGCGCCCTGCAGTGGTCCCTGATCCAGCCCCCTCCTCGCCCTTCCCCCTCCCCTCCACTTCCCACCCTCTCCCCTCCTTCTCCTCTCCCCTCTCTTCCCCCTCCCCGTTCTTCTCTCCTCCCTCCCCCTCCCTTCCCTCCTCCTCCTCCTCCTCCTCCTCCTCCTCCTCCTCCTCCTCCTCCTCCTCCTCCTCGCCCTTCTCTCCTCCCTCCTGGCCCCTGGCCCCTGTCCTGGGTAGCGCCTGTCATGTCCCCATGGGGTGGGCAGAACTCTAAGTTCCGGAAGCTCTGTGCGCAGGGGGATCCGGGGCAGCGTTGGCTGTGAAAGTGTGTGGAGTCCGAGTCCAGGGTCTTTGCGCTGGACACTCACATTCACCTTCACCTTCAGGGGCACAGGGCGGGGAGCCTGTGGCTGAGGGTGAGGCTGGTCCCGGCCCCACAGTGCTCCCCTCACGCTGGGAACAGAGCATCCTGTGTAAGGAAGCTGGGTGGGGTCTGGGGGGTTCTTAACGGTGATTACGGGGGGGTTGGGCAGTGGCGGGTCGTCGAGGGGAGGGCAGCCTGAGGACACGCGAGTGTGCCGTCCTAGGGGAAACGCGGCCCCTGTTAGCCTTTGAGCTTGACGTGCTTGCCCTACACGTTGCAGAAGGTGAGGGAATGTAACTCTGGTTCTCCTGGAAACCCGTGAAAACCCCAGAGGAGGGAGGCGCCTGGCCTTCGGGGCCTTCACAGGCAGCGGGGCGAGGCCCTGGACGGGCTGCCCCAGCTTCACCGCTGAGCTGAGCGCCCGGACGCTTGGCTGCCTCCTCCCCACAGTTTGCAGATTTGGGGGAAGAAAGGGGCTCGGCTCAGGGTGACGGCATTGCCCTGAGCGCCAGCCCTAACCCTGAGCGCCAGCCCTAACCGCATGGACGGGTGCTTCACGGGCAGCTCGGGGCCAGGGGCTCTGGTTGTGGGACACAGCCCCGCCTCCCTCCCCCCCCCCCCCCCCCCCGGCTTTGGGAATAGGGTGACGCGGTGCTGTCAGGCCCTCTGCTTTAGAGTGAACCCCACTCTCCATTCTGATCGTCACTGAGACCCCGACGCTGGGCTCGGCTCCACGTGGCATGTTCTGTGGGTTTGGACAGTCAGGTTTCCACGTTATGTGTCACAGAGAATGAAACCCTCTGGGCTCCGCCTTCATCCCTCCCCCCGCCCTGCAGCACTGGCCTGTCCCTGTCCCCAGTCCTCCTTGTCCAGGACGCCATGGAGTTGGAGTCACACGATGTGTGGCCTTTTCAATTGGCTTCTGCCACTTGGTCACATGCATTCAGGCTCCTCCGTGTCTTTTCGTGGCTTGAGATCTCTCTTCTTAGCGCCGAGCAACAGCCCCTGGTCTGGACGGACCACGGGGTCCCATCGCCTAGTGAGGGACGTCTGGGTGCTGTAAGTCCTGGGGGTCCTGAACGGAGCTGCTGTAAACACCGCGTGCGGGTTTTTGCGTGGACGCGAGTTTCTGCTCATTTGGGCGAACACCCAGGAGGGTGGCTGCCGGGCTGTGATAAGAAGATGCTTCGTTTGCAGGAAGCTCCCTCGGAGCTGCGCGTGCGGCGGTGGCGTCTCTGTGAGGGCCTTTGTCACCGGCGCGCACCCCGTCTCCAGCGTCTTTACCTCCGTGGTCTGTTTCCTGATGGTGTGACGAGTTCGTTGGGTGCCAGGCCTTGATCAGATATGAGTTTGCAAATACTTTTTCTCAGAAGGTGACTTCTCTTTCATCCTCTAAGCACTATTTTAATATAAATACAGGCCAGGACTGCTTTCTGCCGGGTGATTTTGTTGAGACTGTGTTTCTAGGGAATTGAAACGCAGGTGAGCAG
Organism: Myotis yumanensis; assembly: GCF_028538775.1. Classification (NCBI taxonomy): domain Eukaryota; kingdom Metazoa; phylum Chordata; class Mammalia; order Chiroptera; family Vespertilionidae; genus Myotis; species Myotis yumanensis. Next base: position 2,161,238 of record NW_027223754.1, on the reverse strand, counting down.
TGGTTACGGATGCCAGCGGAGTGGCAGGGGCGCCGGGCACGCGGGGCCTTCCCACGCTGCCTCTCCTGCTGCCGGTGGTTTTGTTCACGCGCCCGGTTCCCGGTGAGGGTCTGTGTCCTGCCCTCACGCCTTCGCTGCGTGGACCCCTGTGACTGTGCGCCCACTCTCCCGGCTGCGGGGCGGACAACTGAGATGGGGCTGAGGTCGGGGAGAGGTCTGACCCAGCTGGGAAGGCAGTCGCAGACACAGATCCCTGTGACCCACGCGCGAGAGCAGACCTGCCTCGGCCATGAGCACAGGGGCGGGGACACCAGTGAAGTCGGTCAGTTTGGGTCTGAAGGATCCGCAGCAGCTTCAGGGGGGAGGAGCTTCACGGAGGAGGAGCTTCAGGGGGAGGAGCTTCAGGGGAAGGAGCTTCAGGGGGAGGAGCTTCAGGGGGAGGAGCTTCAGGAGGAGGAGCTTCAGGAAGGAGGAGCTTCAGGGGGAGGAGCTTCAGGGGGAGGAGCTCCTTGGGAGGAGCTCCTGGGAGGAGGAGCTTCAGGGGGGAGGAGCTTCAGGGGGAGGAGCTTTGGGGGGAGGAGCTTCAGGGGGGAGGGGCTTCAAGGGGAAGAGCTTCAGGGGAGGAGCTTCAGGGGAGGAGCTTTGGGGGAGGAGCTTCAGGGGGAGGAGCTTTTGAGGGAGGAGCTTCAGGGGAGGAGCTTCAGGGGAGGAGCTTCAGGGAGGAGGAGCTTCAGGGGGAGGAGCTTCAGGGGAGGAGCTTTGGGGGGAGGAGCTTCAGGGGAGGAGCTTCAGGGAGGCGGAGCTTCTGGGGGAGGAGCTTCAGGGGAGGAGCTTCAGGGAGGAGGAGCTTCAGGGGAGGAGCTTCAGGGAGGAGGAGCTTCAGGGGCAGGAGCTTCAGGGGCAGGAGCTTCAGGGGGAGGAGCTTCAGGGGGAGGAGCTTCAGGGGGAGGAGCTTCAGGGGGAGGATCTTCACGGAGGAGGAGCTTCAGGGGGAGGAGCTTCAGGGGGAGGGGCTTCAGGGGGAGGAGCTTCACGGAGGAGGAGCTTTGGGTTGGACTTGGGAGTGAGGCTGGCTTTAATACAGAATCGAAGGGCGTTTAAGGGAAGACAGTGGGGTCGTGTTCGGAAGCGCGTGGCATCCTGAAGGCCCCGAGGCGGCTCAGGGACCGCCCGGCTAATGCCCGAATGGGCGCGGCCCTAGCCTCGGGCCGTGTTCTCGCTCCCGTGACGCTGCAGTGCTGCCGTTCCTCTGATTCTGCGTGGAGGGGCGGGAGGCAGAGAGGGCTGGGATGTGCGTTTGGACGTGGGAGCTGGCGAGGGGCCGGGCGCGGCCTGTGGGGACGTCCACGCGGGAACTCCTGCAGCTTCATCTCCCGCGAGGAGCCGAGCTTTGTGGGCACAGGTGGGCACAGCGGGCACGCGCCCGTCTACGTGGATCTCGCTCTCCTGAGGGCTCCTTCCTGGAGCCCCTCGCGCGGCCGCCTGCCACGGAGGCTCCGAAAGCCACGTTTTACGCGTGAAAGAGCCCCGCTTGGCAGCCGTGTCTGCCCTCGGGGCTGTGTGCTGGGTGTTCGGTGCCACAAGGGAAGGACCGGAAACCTGGCACCTGGGGCCCTGTCCCTGGTGCTGAACCCCCGTTTCCTCAATGGACTGTAGATGCGAATGTGATCGATTCCAAGAAATAGCTGTTGAGTGGTCAGTGGGTGCCTGGCCAGTCCACTCGCACCGCACCCTGAAGAACTGCGCGTTTAGTGCCCTGGAACCTGTCCTGCGGAATAGTGCATGGGGGGGGGGGGCACCTGTGCCTGGAATTCCACGCCCTGGCCTGGCCGGAGACGCGGGGAGCTGTGATCATTGCACGGTGGGAGATTATACGTATGTGACTTCACTTGCACACAGTGTTGTGATTGGCATCTTAAAGTTTTTAAAGTTATGTTTGTATTGATTTCAGAGAGGAAGGGAGAGGGAGAAACATCAACAATGAGAGAGAATCATGGTCCGGCTGCCTCCTGCACGCCCCCTACTGGGGATGGAGCCCGCAACCCGGGCATGTGCCCTGAGCGGGAATCAAACCGTGGCCTCTTGGTGCATAGGTCGACGCTCAGCCACTGAGCCACGCCGGCCAGGCGGGGGTCTTAGAATTTAAAGTAGGGCTTCCTTGAGGGGCTGGTCACAGAGCCTGGTGAGGTCTGCGCTGAGGCTGGGCCTGCTTTCCTGCGGTTGGAGTCATGAGGGCTGAGCCGGCTGCATCCCACTGTTGGCTGGACCCTGAACGGGTAATAAGAGTAGCCGTGCGTCGGCCTCATGAGGGTGTGGGCACGTCGACAGCCTGAGTCCACGTGTCCTCCCAAGGTCCCTCCCCTAGGAGAGGCTCGACGGCTGCCATGGCCATGGCAGTCATGCGACTCACGTCTGGTTAGTAGCAGAATAGATACGAATGTTTGCAGAGAGAATGACTCCCGCCGGTTCCTTCACCCGTGGTTTGCCAAGTCTTCCCCATGAGCAGGCTGCCCACTGAAGGAGGAGGTTTGTGAAATGGAAACGTTGTCACGTGTGTGAACACAGTGTCACCCTCGGCTTCAGACGGACGGAAGGCCGCGCACGCGTGGTCCGCTCTGTGCGGCAGGAGTGGACCCCGGGGCGTTGCTTTTCCTGTCCCTGACCCTCTAAGCCCCGACTGGGGGGACAGAGCACTACCCACTGACCCCCAGACTGATTCGGAAGAGACGCCGGGGGAGGAAGACACTGGGACCCCTCCTCCTCCTGTGTCGTGTGAATGTTTGTGTGTGTGTGTGTGTGTGTGTGTGTGTGTAGAACCACCCTGGAAGTGTGTTGTGTTTATAATTCAAAAGCAATTTCATAGCCCTGGCTGGTGTTTCCAAATGGTTAGAGCCGTGGTTGGCAAACTGCGGCTCACGAGCCACATGCGGCTCTTTGGCTCCTTGAGTGTGGCTCTTCCACAAAATACCACAAAATACCACAAAATACCACGTGCGGGCGCGCACGTACAGTGCGATTGAAACTTCGTGGCCCATGCGCAGAAGTTGGTGTTTTGTGGAAGAGCCACACTCAAGGGACCAAAGAGCCGCAGGTGGCTCGCGAGCCGCAGTTTGCTGACCACTGGGTTAGAGCATCAGCTTATGGTTTGATTCCTGGCCAAGGGCACCTACCGGAGTGCATGTTTGTTCCCCATCCAGGTCAGGGTGCGTGAAGGAGGCAACCAATCGATATATCTCTCTCACATCGATGTCTCTCTCTCTCTCTCTCTCTCTCTCTCCTTCCTTTACACTCTCTCTCTGAAAAGCAATGGAAAAAATATCCTCGGATGAGGATTGGCAATAAAAACCAAAACAATTTCAAAAACTTTTTGCAGAAAACAAGAAAAACGTTTTTTCAGACTCTTTGTTCTCCGCCTCATCCTGGTCTTCACGTTCCTACACCCTCTTTATTTTTTAATGTCCTTTGCGGGGAGGAATAGTGCCGTCTGACCTGGGAGGGCGGGCAGGGAATCTGGGACACCCGGGCGGAGAGATTAGACCCCCACGGAGGGACACTGCGCCCCGCGGCGGCCTAATGACACCCTCACGGACCATTAGACGCGCAGGAGAAGCACCTGCCCGCGCAGCACACTTGCCAGAGAGCCCGGTTGGCAGGGTGGCGGCGCGGCGGCTGCACGCTGGGCCCATCTGTCTCCTGGCCGCCGTCTCCGGGAGAAAGCGAGGACGGCTGCGGGCGGGCAGGGCGCCAGGGGTGTTGGCCCTGCGGGGGAAGGCACATGTCCCCGTTCCTGATTGCAAGGTTTTACCTGGATTAGCAAACCTGGTGGGAACATAATGCCTCCGTGTGGAGACTAATCGGCGGAGACTAATTTGATTTGGGAAAAGTAGAATTCAAGACACGCTCTTCCCGGAGCATTTTAGAAGGAGGTAGGGGAGCCTGGCCCGTGTTGCTCGGTGGCTAGAGGGTCGGCCCTCGGCCGAAAGGCCCCGAGTGCGATTCCAGTCAAGGGCACGTCCCTCGGTTGCAGGTTCGATCCCCGGCCCTGGTGGGGGCGCGGGCAGGAGGCAACCAATTGATGTGTCTCCCTCACATTGATGTTTCTCTCTCTCTCTGTCTCTCCCTCTCTATTCCACTCGCTCTAAAAAGCAATCGAAAAATATCCTCGGGCGAGGATTAACCAAAAAAAAAAGAAAGAAAAAAAAGGACACGCTATTCCTGGTCCATTTAAAAATGAGGATAGGGTAGAGTTTAGTTATAATCTCCTAGTCTTCTTTATTTAAAAAAAGAGTTTGATAAAACTTCTTTTTAAAAGGGTCTGTTATGGGCTTATACGGAATTATATTGGAATGATAAAGTATGTGTCCAAGTTCATAAAGGGAAGAAAGCATGGCCCTGACCAGGGTGGCTGGGTTGGGTGTTGTCCCTCGTGCATTGAAAAGTCGCTGGTCCAATTCCGGGTCAGGGCTCATGCCCGGGGTGGGGGCTCAATCCCTGGTAGGCAGCGTGCAGGAGGCAGCCGATCCATGATTCTCTCTCATCTTTGATGTTTCTGTCTCTCTCTCCCTCTCCCTTCCTCTCTCTCTAAAAATCAACAAAAATAGTTTCAATAAAAGAAAGGAAATAGGTATCAACCAGAGCAAATCACGTCTATGTGAGATTTAACCGCAGGTTTACCATTCGTCAAGGCAACAAGAAATGTAGCTACGGGTAAAATTATTTCTTCCTCTAAATCAGCGGTTCTCAACCTGTGGGTCTCGACCCCTTTGGGGGTCGAACGACCCTTTCACAGGGGTGGCCTAAGACCATCGGAAAACACATATATAATTACATATTGTTTTTGTGATGAATCACTATGATTTAATTATGTTCAATTTGTAACAATGAAATTGGGGGTCACCACAACATGAGGAACTGTATTAAAGGGCCGAGGCATTAGGAAGGTTGAGAACCGCTGATCTAAATAGTCACTTTTTGAGGGGAGTGTGCCAGATTTTGAGAGGAATTTCCCACAGAGGGGCTTCCATCAGGGACACTGGATGATGCGAGCACCCGTTCTCCAGCACGGAGCCGTCCCCTCCCCTCCACGCCGCTCCTGACCCTGGGTGCAGGCCCACGGGGGACACGCCTCCTCGCTCCTCGCTGGGGACACACCCTCGTTGCTGGGACAGCTGGCATCTCTCTCTCTTTCTGACCCTTCTTTGCTTGACTTTCTGAACTACCGGACATTATGGGGAATTTGCAGTCATTTTATTTTATTGTTTTAATGTATCTTCTATAATAATAAAAGTGTAATATGTTAATTAGACTGGAAAGCTGAACAACCTTCCGGACATCATTCTGGATGTCCTTCTGGACGAAGCCACAGGGGCAGGGGCCAAGGCAGAGGTGGTTAGGGGCGATCAGGCAGGCAGGCAGGCAGGCGAGTGGTTAGGGGTGACCAGGCAGGCAGGCGAGTGGTTAGGGGTGACCAGGCAGGCAGGCGAGTGGTTAGGGGTGACCAGGCAGGCAGGCGAGTGGTTAGGGGCTATCAGGCAGGCAGGCAGGCGAGTGGTTAGGGGTGACCAGGCAGGCAGGTGAGTGGTTAGGGGTGACCAGGCAGGCAGGCGAGTGGTTAGGGGTGACCAGGCAGGCAGGCGAGTGGTTAGGGGTGACCAGGCAGGCAGGCGAGTGGTTAGGGGCTATCAGGCAGGCAGGCAGGCGAGTGGTTAGGGGTGACCAGGCAGGCAGGTGAGTGGTTAGGGGTGACCAGGCAGGCAGGCGAGTGGTTAGGGGTGACCAGGCAGGCAGGCGAGTGGTTAGGGGTGACCAGGCAGGCAGGCGAGTGGTTAGGGGCTATCAGGCAGGCAGGCAGGCGAGTGGTTAGGGGTGACCAGGCAGGCAGGCGAGTGGTTAGGGGTGACCAGGCAGGCAGGCGAGTGGTTAGGGGCTATCAGGCAGGCAGGCAGGCGAGTGGTTAGGGGTGACCAGGCAGGCAGGCGAGTGGTTAGGGGCGATCAGGCAGGCAGGCGAGCAATTAGGAGCCAGCAGTCCCAGATTGCGAGAGGGATGTTTGACTGCCGGTTCAACTGCAGGATCAGGCCTAAACCAGCAGTTGGACATCCCCCAAGAGGTCCCGGATTGCGAGAGGGTGCAGGCCGGGCTGAGGGACCACCCCCCACATGCACGAATTTCGTGCACCGGGCCTCTAGTGTGTGTGTGTGTGTGTGTGTGTGTGTGTGTATGTGTATGTGTGTGTGTATATATATATATATATATATATATATATATATATATATATAATTTTTTCCCGCTTTCCCAAACTTTATTAAAGAAAAAGCAATGACGATGAATCTCTAAAGCAGCCAATTTTCTGTGATTCTTCCCTTGAAAATGTGATGTTTGATTTTGAAACTCATGCTCCATGGGCGAGAGGCGGAAACCCTAAAAGGCTCCCCTCCCACCTCTCCTGTCTGTGGCCTGTCCCGGCGGCGGCAGCGACTGCCTGAGCAGCTGCCGTGGCTCCAGCAGCTCTCCGAGCTCTTCTCGATGCAGCCATCGCGGGATGTGAGCAGCTTCGTTACGAACTGCATCTTCCGCGTCCAAACCACGAAAGTGCTCGCTTGCTTGGCTTCAGCAACTGCGTCCCGGGTCAGGCGGTCCTGGACCAAGCTGCGTATTGCCTTCACTAAGCATTGCAGGCCACCACCGTGACGCTGGAGCTGAAGCGGGCTGGCCAGCGCCATTGCACCAGCCTTAGAAGCGGGGTTATTAACATCCAGAGTGGTCAGTGGCTCTGCAGCTTTAGCTGCACCGTCAGCATGTCTTGTATCATGAGATACCGAGTCCTTCTCAGCGTTGTCTCCATGTTCAAGCCGAACGGCGAAACCAGGAGGCCAGTCGACTGCTTCTTGTCGAGCTTGAATCTTGAAAGGACAGCTAACGTCTGGGAGATACTGTGCAGAGGACCGGGGCGAGTCACTGCTGTGATGTTTCCTTAGTTCCCTCTGTCTTCAATCTTGGAGTGTCGGCTCTTCTGGTCTCCGAGCCAAACAAGAAAGTTTCTGAATTCTGTCTCATCTTTGCCGCTGAAGCCGGCGGGGTTGTGGTAGGCGAGGGCCGTCAGCTTGTGGCGGAGCATGGTCCCGGCTTCCCGCTCTGTCCCCTGGGCTTCGGCCGGGAGACTTTTTGTAAATATATTTTTATTGATTTCAGAGAGGGAGAGAGTGGGAAAGAGGAAGGAGACACATTGATGAGAGAGAATCGTAGATTGGCTGCCTCCTGCACGCCCCCTACTGGGGATGGAGCCCGCAGCCCGGGCACGTGCCCTTGACCGGAATGGAACCCGGGACCCTTCAGTCCGCAGGCCGACGCTCCATCCGCTGAGCCACACCGGCCAGGGCACATCTGCAGTCATTTCAGCTCTTTTATGAAGTTTAAGTTTGTAGTGGCTTCCTTGCCCAAATGTATACTCTGAGCATCTTGAATTGAGATCACTCCTTCCGTAAAGTGCACATTTATTCACGATCTATGAATGTGTTAAGCCCGCGCCTAGAAATGGCTTTCCCCCTTTCCCTGGTAATTAAATGAGCCGACATCACGGATCGTCGGGGCTCCGAATGTCATGGCTGGCTGCGTTGGGCAATTGATGTGATCTTTGTTCGTCTTTTGCGTGGGCACACGTCTGTAAAGTAGATTATTGAAGAGAATTTAGGAGCGATAATTTCACGGGCAGGCACCACGGCGCGACGCGGCGATGACATTGCGTTCCAGAAGTTAGAAAGGAGCGCCCTGAATGCGTGTTAATGGAGGAAGGGCCTGAGGTGCCGCCACAATGGAATGCTTCCCGATTTAGAAAGTGACTCATGAGTCTCCGTGGCTGATGCCGCCGAGAGCTCCTGTGAGGCGGAGTCCCGGCCCCCAGGCCCCTCCTCGGCTCCGGAGCGACCTCAGCACGGCTCTAGGTCCCTGAGAACTTAAATGCCTGCTAAAACGGGGTGGTTTCCAGGGGGTTAGACGCAGCCGTGTGGTCATGTCACCTCGCAGAGACCGCGGGTTCAGACCAGGCCCCCAACGCAGACAGCCCGGCGTGGAGGGTGAAGGGTTTGCGGTGAAACCAAACGCTTCCGGTACAGAGAATAAATAATTGATTTTGTGGTGGGTGTTTTCTTTTTTTTTTCTGGGTAAACAAAGAACCTTCAAGTGGTTTTCTCTGTTTTCTGCTGAGGCCTAAGTTTCTCAGCCCTTTGACAACATCCCGTTTCTATGGCGACTCCAGGGAACGGCATCTTGCAGTCCTGGCCTCTCACAGAGGCAGGCCCTTCAGGGTTTGTTGCAGCCCTGGGGCTGGCTGTGTCCGTGTGTTTGCCGGGTGCTGGGCGGGCACACGGCGACCTGAGTGCCCCCTGTCTGTGCTCGCTGTCCGGCACCGGCTCCTCCGGACGTGGGCGCAGCGGAGTGCGCGGCCCCTGGGGGTGGAGGTGACAGATGGCAGACAGAGAGCCTCCGGGCAGTGCCTGACCGGGACCCGCGTGTGTCCTGCTTGTCTCCGCGCTGCTCTGTGTGGGCTGTTTGCCGTCTGAGGGAGGAGCCGAGCCCCGAGGTGTGAAGCTGGTCTCCGGACGCGAGGATGCGCCGGCTCTGAGGGCCAGTCACCTGTCCACGGGGACCCACTCCCACTCGCTGGAGCGTCTGTGGGCTTGACCTGGGACCAGCCACCCCCTGGTTCTTCGGCTCGGACCCTACCTCTCGGCCCCTATGTCCGGCTGCTCTCACGTCGCACGCCTTCACCCGGACAGAACTCCTCGCGAGCCGTGGTCACTGTAGGAGGCGGTGCCTCCCTTTTAGTTGGCTGATCCTCACCTGGGGACATGTTCCCATGGATTTTAGAGAGAGGAGAAGGGAGGGGGAGAGACAGAGAGAGAGAAACATGGATGTGAGAGAGACACATCAATTGGCTGCCTCCTGCTCTTACCCCATGGGAGGTGGGGAGTGAACCCAAACCCCACGAAAGGGCCCTTGACTGGAATCGAACACAGGACCCTTCAGTCTACAGACCAATGCTCTATCCACTGAGCCATACCAGCCAGGGCAGTGCCATATATATTTTACTTTATTGATTTCAGAGAGGAAGGGAGAGGAAGAGAGAGAAACATCAATGATGAGAGAGAATCATCGATCGGCTGCCTCCTGCATGCCCCCTACTGGGGACCGAGCCTGCAACCCTGGCATGTGCCCTGACCGGGAATCGAATCCAGTCCCTTCAGTCCGCAGGCCGGACCAGTCAGGGCGGCGCCTCTCTCTTTAAGCAGCAAAGTCTGGGAACGTTCTGGACCCAGCTCCCTCCAAGCACGGCCCGCGCCCCAGCTCCGCTTGTCACGAGTGTGGCTGTGGGTTGACCCCTGGGAAGGTGTCTCGCGGGACGTGGTTTTGCAGCCTGTGGGCCCGTCTGGGAGCGTGTGACCGGGTGCCCGCCGCACGGAGCCGCACGACCCCTGTGACGCGTGCTGGCCCTGGCGCTGGGCGTGGGTCCCTCTCCCGCTGCGGACGCCCCGAACCTGCCGCCGAGCCTGTGCTGCCCGGCGGGTGGGCAGTGCCTGGGGGCAGCTTGTTCACGAGGCGGGCGTTGTGGCCACTCCTCGGGGCCCACACACACCTTAGAGAATCCTAGTGCTGTGGCGGCTAAGGAGGCCCTGGAAGGCAAGCAGGGGACGGGGCCTCCGTGCTCAGCATGGCGCCCACAGCTCTCCCAGGCTTTGAGATGCGCTCTCTCTGGTAGGATGTGGAGTGACGCTGTGCGTCCTTCCCGGCTCTGGGATTCGTGTGTGCGGCTTAGAGAGGAGCAGCCACACGCGCCGTGTTCGCCGGCTCGCTGTTTCAGGCCGTTAGGGGCGCGTGTCAGAAATCTCCAAACACGAGAATTTATCCCCAAATGCTCGCTGTGCCCCGACCATCCTCTGACCAGGGGAGGTGAAAATGTGCTTGTTTTTAGAGCCGGAAACCTAGTCTTGACTAGCGCGTGGTCCATCCGATCGGGAATAAACCCGGAAAGCATAATGCAAGTCATATTTGTACAAAACCGCAAGGGAGAGGGTGAGGGGCAGCCCACGTGTGCCTGTGCGGGCCCAGCGAGGGGGCGCCCCCTCGCGGCCGCTGCGAACTGCACCCGGGCTGCGGGTCTTGCGCACTGACCTGGAGGTGTGTGTTTAAGATCGTTTTTAAAAAGTAAAATTGATTAAAAATCAAAGGCAGTTTTATGCTCTTCTAGAACTGAGGCCAGTTCCGTCACTAACACGTACAGATGCAGTTCTAATGAAATTTCACGAACTACTGCGGGAAATGCTGCCTGAATCTCATGATGGGCAGCCCCGCCCCCAGGGAACCCCGCCTCCTGGGAGCCTGAGAGTATAATCCAAGCATGTCAGACTCAAAGGCTAACACGGGCCAAATAAACAAGGTTTAAGTTTATGCGGGCCACACACACAAAAAAGCTTCAATTTTCATAGAAACATAGGTTTATTTCAATAGAGACATGCTGAATACAAAGGGCTGAAATAAATGAGTCATCGTGAACAAAAGAATAGAACATTTTAACAAAAATTAACATTTTTTCTTTAACATTAACTTACCAGACACTGAATAACTGCACAAATCAATAAGCGTCACACAAGTAAACCTATTTTTCTTGTTCTCCAAAAGCGAAATATTTCCTGTTGCTCACACCAAACAAGTCAGTCCAAAACTAATGACGTGGCCATCGGCTGCTAAAATATTCGCTGCCGGTATTAGTGGAGAGAAATGGTGCGCCTGAGTGTAAGGCGCGTAAGGGAAATGAATGCAACACAATTATAGTCATCAGGCATTAGCGAACATTGTAGTTCGTTATTAATAATTATGTATAACAGGATATTGTAAAAGTCAAGTTACGAAATGTTTATTAAAACGTTTCTTACATACCGTTACATTGTCTGGGCCGCAAAAATATTCATTGTGTCTGCATGCGGCCCATGGGCTGCCAGCTTGACACGGTTGGCGTAGTCCCTGCTCCTGGACAGGTGACCACCGGCTCAGTGGGTTTCATTTTTACTTTATTTTCTCAAATCAGCTAAGCCGTGAGGCTTGTAACTAGGAACAGCTTTGGGTTTTGGCGTGTTCTGGTTCTGATTTCGTGTGTGTGTGTGTGTGTGTGTGTGTGTGCGCGCGCGCACGCCCTCTTTTACATGATAACAGGAACCCTGTCATTCACAATGGGAAGGAAGTGTTACTTGTGGCAACGACACACTTCAACGGAGCAAGTGGATTCACGGCAAAAGGTGTGATTCTGACGTCAGAAGCCGTGTTCGCTGTCTGTGCCTCGGACGCCACCTCTGTAAGGTGAGGTGACAGTGGCCACCTCGCGGGCGGCCGGCCAGTTGTAGTCACAGCCAGGCCCGTACCCCATCCCCTGAGCTCAGCCAGCGACAGCGAGCAGGTGCCTTCCGCTCAGTCGCTACGGTGACTGTGCAACAGACACAGCTGCCGTCTCTCCCTGCGCTACCAAGAGGCGCTTGGGGAAGCAGGGTTTCCGATGACGGGGACTTTAATGCTCTATTTTGTCTCTGTGTATATGGGGCTGCATTATCTGCTTATTTAAAATTATTCCTTATTTAAAAAAAAAACAACGAATAAAAAGCAGCTCAGAGATGTGCGTTCACACTGAAAAGGAAGCAGAACGTAAAAGATGAAAGAACAGGGATGGCCTGAGAATGTAGACGCTGAGCTGGCCAAGCCTCGGCCCCACCTCCGAGCGCGAGCAGCCGGGATGCGTGGGAGGGGACGCTGCCCATCCCGTGTCGTCAGATACAGACAGAGGCCGGGTTTCCTGGGACCGACCCCACCGGGTCTCCACTGGGAGCCGCAGCATCGCCATTGCCATAGCAACCAGCTGTGGACTTTTCTCTGGATGGGTGCCCTGCAGAGGGCTGAGAGCTGAGCTGGGGGAGGAGATGGGGGTCCCGCCTAGAGCCAAGACGGACGTCCCCCCAGGGGCTCCTGAACATCCTGAACACGGCACTGCGGGCTCTCTCGTGGGCTGTGCGTCCTTGGTGTGCCCTTCGCACCGGGCTCCAGGCTCGGAGCGTGAAGGGTTCCCTCCACACGTGTTCCATGGGCATGCGATTGGCTTTGAAAGGATGTGCACTCGTGTCCTTAACTCTGAGAAGTACACAGTGTTTTAATCACATACGAAGCACAGCCCACATGCAGGTAGTGAAAGAACAAAGGCGGTGATGCAACCTTCTGGGGAAAACAAGGCTTTTCCAGCTGCTTCCCCGATGTCAGAGGCCCCTCGAGGCCTCTCTGTGAGTCAGGGAGCGCGTGGGCGCATGTGTGTACATGTGTGCGTGCATGTATAGGTATATGTGCATGTGTTCATGTGCGTGTGCACACCTGTGGTGCATGTGTATATGTGTCTGTGTGCACACGTGAAGGCGTGTGTTCATGTGAGTGCACACGTGGGCTTGTGTGTATGCACATCCGTGTGCAGACATGCCTGTGTTTCTAAGAAAATGACTTCCATGAGAATGAGTTCTGCAGCGTTTCACATTAAATGCAACACCTTGCTGTGCGGTGCTGATGAGATACCCTGACATTAAAGACACTTTTTCTGGCTTCTCGGTTGTGAAGGGTTTTTATCAAGTGTGTTACGAATTTTATGCTCCTTGGGGGACATCCATTATAAGAACGAGGTTCCCCCCCTGTTGCATCAATTATGCGGTGACACTTCCAATGCGGAGTCACGCCTCCGCCCCGGCAGGTGGCCGGCGTGACCGGGACGCTCCTTCATCCCCACCGGCTGTGCGTGAGCCGCGTTTTACCTGGAATCTGTGCACGTTCGTTCAGAAGCCGGGCCGCTGTGGGTTAGCATGCCGGTGGCACTGGGCACACAGGCCGCATTTCCCCGTGGGCACAGACTGGAGCCGGGAGAGCGTGGCCGTCCCCGCGTGGAGCTGTGTGTCCCTGCGGCCTCCACAGGTGCGCCCGCTGCCTCCGCGTGGAAGCCGCTTGTGTCTGAAACAGAGGAACCGCAGGAATCAGGCAGAGCTCTGATAGCTGACTTGTAAATCCCATGGAGCCCACCTTCCTGTTGGCGGTTTCCATCGCAAAATTCCTCGTGCGCTCTGCTTCCCCTGCAGCCGGCGCTGAACCAGCCCCGACCTGCCGTGTGGGAGCCGGGCGCCCGAGGGCCACGGAGCCAGCTGGGCCCGGGGCCCCGTCACGCCACACGGCGCTTGGCTTTCCTGCGGGTGGAAGCGCGCGTGAGCGGCCGTCGGACGGTGGAACGGCCTGGCCCTGGTCAGGGCTGAGGGGCGGTGCCTCCGGGCCACACGCGTGTCTGCTGTGGAGCCAGGAAGCCACGCGGGCGCTGGTGGTTCTTCGGGTCGTCGGCAGGAGGACTGACCCGGACGTGAGTGTCCACACGCAGCCCCCCAGCCCCTTCTAACTTCAGACGGGACCGTGGATGACACCGAACAGAGACGCACTTCCTGGGCCTGGGCCATCGATCGGGCCAGCGGGGGCGGCTGGCTGGGGTCACGGAAGGGCCTGTGTCCGCCACTCGGCCCCAGTCACGGCCCCAGTCACTCAGCCCCAGTCACAGCCCCAGTCATGCAGTTTGTGTGTAACTGGTCGGTTGGTCAGATTTTATCCCAGCATCAGACGCTAGCTGCGCAGCCAGGAATTCCTGTTCGCACGGACCCCGTTAAAGCGAGCAGGGGAACTCAGAGGGAGGCACCTGAACGAGGATCTTAATCAAGCGGCAGAGACGAGCTGCGTCCCATGAAACTCTGATGGGGTTGCTCAGGGCCGGGCGCCTTCTGGTGAGATGGCGCTATTCCTCTTCGTTCTGATTGGATGGAAACCTCCCATTTTCTCTGATGCAGCCGTGAAAAGGTGTCCTTCCCCCAGCGGTTCAGTGCCTCCTCCAGGAAGCCTTCTTGGGTTTCTTTTACAGTTTTATTCCTTTCGGCCACAGAGAACCAATGTGCAGGCACGTGGTGCAGACGCCCATTATGCAGCTGCAGGGAGAACGGGATCTCGCCGTCGGGACCCGTGGCGGCCCTGAGGGCGTCACGCCGAGTGAGATCAGTCAGGGGAAGGCAGGCACCACGTGTTCTCGCTTACACGCCGGATCGAACAAGTCCAGTTGTGGAGCCACAAGGCAGCGTGGCTCCCAGGGGCCGGGGAGGGGCTGGGGGAGACGTTGGTCAAAGGGGACAGCTTTTCCATTGAAAGACATACATTCTGGGGTCTGACCTACAGCACGGCGTCCACAGCTGATAATACTGTGTTGTGTTTGAAATTCACCCCTGGAACAGATCTTACCTACAAGCAACACACCCCAAAATAATAACGAAACTCTGTGGTGGGGGCGGTGGCAATATCGGTCCCCTTGATGGTGGCCATCATTTCACTCACACGTGCCCGTAGGCCGGCGTGGGTGTACCGCCGGCACAGCCAGCTCCTTTTCTCACCCAGCCCGCAATGAAGCGGGGAGAGCTACCCGCGCAGGCACCGCTGCTGGGAGAGCAGGAGGGCTTTCTTGTTCTGTTCCGAAAGAGAAGAGACAGGTCAGCATTTTCTGGGAGCAAAATCTTCGGCCCCAGAGGCAGTTGCAAGAATGAGAAAGACCTGACAGGACTCATGTCACGGAGGCGCAGTGAGCGGGTGGGAGCATGCTCCGTGTCCACGGTGAGTCCCGCACGACCAGCCCGGCGGCGCGTGAAGGAGAGGGTGAGGGGTGTCGAGCCACGTGACACAGTTACTCGCAAGTTCCTCACCTTGGATTATGGAAGGGTGGTTTTTGTGTGTGTTTTATATCTTTTTGACCGGTTTCTTTAAAAAAAAAAAAATTTATTGATTTTTTTACAGAGAGGAAGGGAGAGGGATAGAGAGTTAGAAACATCGACCAGCTGCCTCCTGCACACTCCACACTGGGGATGTGCCCGCAACCAAGGTACATGCCCTTGACCGGAATCGAACCCGGGACCCTTCAGTCCACAAGCCGATGCTCCACCCACTGAGCCAAACCGGTTAGGGCAACCTGTTTCTTAAGAAGTGGGCAGCTCTGGCCCGACCAGCGTGGCTCAGTGGCTGAGCATCGACCTATGAACCAGGAGGTCAGGGTTCGATTCCTGGTCAAGGGCACAGGCCCGGGTTGCAGGCTCGATCCCCAGTGGGGGGCGTGCAGGAGGCAGCCGGTCCATGATTCTCTCTCATTGATGTTTCTCTCTCCCTCTCCCTCTCCCTTCCTCTCCGAAAGCAACAAAAATATATTTAAAAAAAGAAGCAGAGGCTCTGGAGGAGGGGCTGGTTCTGAAATGTCACTCACGGTGCCGGGACCAGGACGTGTTCTTTCTCTCTCACCCAATGGGGACCTGGCAGAGGCGGTGTGGGGGGCAAGGGTGTGTGTCTGTGAAGGGCTCGTTGGATATTACATGAGCCTTTGGGCAGAAGAGCCACGGTGCACGTGGAGACGTCAGCCAGCGGGCGCGAGGGGGCTTCTCCATTTCCACTCGAGTTGGTCCTGTTTCTCGCAGAAGAAACGTCAGGAGCTGCTGGTGGGATGAGCCCGAGCGGGTTGCCGTGGTGAGGGCGGGCACCGGTGAGAGTGACAGCGGGAACCGTCAGTCCTTTCCTCTCTCGTGGTCACTTTTCGGAGCCGAGGAACCGGATTGAAACTTGCCACGTCCGTGTCGAGTCGGTGAGCTGTTTGCTCCAAGAACCAAATTATTCAAGAAAAGCTGGGTGTGGAGAGGAGACGAGGCGCCTCCCCCACTCCCGGGGAGCCCAGCCCAGCACCCTGCTCCCTCCCCGAGGGGGGGCTGGCTTTGAGATCTTCTCAGCACCCCAGGGTGTCCGGCTCCCCCGTAGGCCCCATCTTTTTACTTTATTGATGCGAGAGGGAGGAAGAGAGAGACACAGACAGACAGAGACAGAGAGAACCATCCATCCATCGGTTGCCTCCCATACACGCCACGACCAGGGATCGAACCCACGACCGGGGCATGCGCCCTGACTGGGCGTCACACCCACGGCCTTCTGGTGCACGGGGTGAGGCTCCGACCTGCTGAGCCAGCCGGCCCGGGCTGGCCCCCACCTGTGAGCGTGTCGCGTCTCGCCTGGCCCCTGACATAGCGTTTCCCTGTAAGTTCCATGTCTTCTCCTTGAAAGGTGATGGCGACGTCCCTCGATCGCCCGGCTGGCCTCCGCTCAGCCCTCGGCGAGGAGTCGTAGGTTTGTAATCAGTCGGCATCCTCTGGAATTTAATACAGAAGCATTTATAAGTAAGTACCTTCGATGTGCAGGCTGACGCTCTAACCACTGGGCCGCCGGCCCGAACTGAAGAGCATGTTTATCTGCCTCTCGCCTCGGTTCAGCTGTGCAGTGACACAAACGTGGGGGAGGTGTGCACACTTAGACAATGACCGTGGGGATGTGGACAAGTGGCCCCCGACCAGGTGCCTGCCCAGGTGGAGAATGAGACCTTCATCTGCACGCGCCCTTTGCTGTCCGCACGGGGAGCCCCTATTGACTCCCTCCGTCCATCCACCGTGTCCAGGGGATGGAGCGGGAGCACATCTTCGCGGGCTGTCCTTCCTCGCGGGCTGCCCGTCCTGCTCAGTGTGCGGCGCGTGAGCCGCGATGCAGCATGTGCACCATCTCGTGGTGGCACCACTGCGTGTGGACCGTGGTCACGTCTGTGGCCACAGTCCTCCTCCCTCTGGTTCCTCTACCTTGTTTCCAGGGGCTGCCTTACCCACAGCACAGCCGTGAGCACCACGCTCAGCGATGCCGTGGCCCCTGCCGTGGACCGTGGCCGCGCGCGTGGGCCCGGGTGCTGGGTCCGGAGCACCTCGGCTGCTACATAGAAACGAGCATCTTACTGACTTTGTTTCCAGTCACGTTGCCTTAGTCACTTTCGTTTATTCAAATTATTTTATTTTCTAATAGAGTTTCTGCATCCCTAATGAGTCGGCTACAAATGCCAGTTGTATTTTTCCTGATGGTTTTATTCATTTCTGTAGCTTTTTCGGGCTGGCCAGGCTGCGGGGGGCGGGGCGGGTAGAGTAGAGCCGGCGTTCTGGGCGCACAGCTCGTCCTCGGAGTCAGTGGGTGGGGAACTTCCAATGAGTCTGCGTTAAATGGCACGTTCACCACAGGCCACGCACGGGCCCCTCGTCAGCCTCAGCGCACTTCTTTCTAGCGCTGCTCTGCTTAGCGTCTATAGCAGATGTTGACTTTTATATGATGCGTTTTCTATAGAGACGGTTGTACAACCTCCCTTTATTCTCTTTCCTGGTGTGAGGTGATTTCCTTAGGAGCCATACCTACACCCCTGAATAAGCACAGCACATCTGTGCTTGTTCTCCTGTTGACACATTTATTGCGTAGCATTTGTGGACACTGTGTTGAGGACTTTTGCCCGTTCACAACAGGTTGCCTCGTGCGTTTGTGTGTGTGTGTGTGTGTGTGTGTGTGTGTGCTCGCGCCCGCGCGCTCCTCCCGTTGGTTGGAATGAAGGTTGATCTGACCTCACGATGAACGGAGGAGCGTTCTTGTCCCTGTGCTCTCAGGAGTGTGTGTCATTAGCGTGATTTCTTCTTTGAAACACTGGAAACATTTCGGGGGAGGCCATCTGTCTCGGTGATGCTGTTATGAAAAGATGTGCCGGGCCAAATGTGATGTCTTTCTCAGAGACAGGATTGTTCGTGTTTTTATTTCTTCTTGTAGCAGTTGTCATTTGTGTTTTCCCAGGAAAATGTCCATTTCGATTAATTTAAACACGTGTGGCATTCAGCTGTTCGCCCAATCCTCTTCACATCTCCTCGTGACGATTCTTCTTTTTCCGTTTCTGAGGCTGCCCTAAGCCTCCTTTTGTTTCATTTCTTAAAGTTAATAGGGGTTTATGGATTTTATTCGTCTTTAAAGACTAATGATTTTTTCCGTCGTTGATTTTTCTCAACCCTATGTGCTTTTCTGTTTAATTAACTTCTGCTTTTATCTTTTTATTTTTCATTTGGTTTTTGTGTTCTATTGTATTCTTCCTTCCTGTGATGCGGAGTTAGACCATTGATCTTTTATCTTCACTGCATTTAAGGTGGCAAATTTTTCTTATGTTTAGGCTCAGTCGTACGTTCACAAACTTCAGTTCAAAATATCTTCTAATCCTTTAGCTTCTCCTCTGACGATACATTTTTGGAAGGATATGGCTTAGTTTGAAGTGGCCGTTCACGAGTCATCTGTTTTGTTCCAATCGGACTCCCTGAGGTCAGCTCCATCCTCTGATGTGCTCAGTTTTGAAACGCTCTGGGCCCGCCCGCGGCTGCCTCGAGCGGCCAGCTTCGGCCAGCGCTCCGCTTGTACCTCAATGGGACGGAATGGCTTTGTTCGTGGATCCTGGGCTCGGCACAGACTGGCAGCTCAAGGTCATTAACCCTTCTGTTCCGGTCTCTCCAACCCTCACTGTCATTTCCTGGTCAATCAATCTGACTTATCTCTACCTATTTATTTTTTTCTTAGAGATGTGTTATTGCTAGTTTTTGCTTCTTATATTTTGAGGTAACAGAGTGGCATATCCATTTGGGTCCTTGTATCTCCCTGGAAAAGGTGCCCCTTTTATCGTTATGAAATGCTCCGTCTCTCCCAGTGGTTTGTGGCTTTAACATCTGTGTTATCTGACCTGCGTGTCTGTCAGCTTCACTGCGTTAACGTTGAACAGTGTGTCTTTTCTCCATCACTTACTCCCGGCCTTCTCCGCCCTGATGTGCAGGCTGCGCTCCACACACACGTGGCCGCCTGTGTTCTGTCCCCGGCTGCCCATTCATGTTGACTGTGGAGCTGGTCTGCGCGGATTCGAACCTGCCGCCTCCCCGGGCGCATTCTGTGTGTCGCGTCTCCTCGATATTTTGTCTCCCCCCCTTTCTTTCCTTCTGCCGTGTTAACCACGATTTATTTTATTGATCCATCTGTTCCTATGAGCCTCTCTTTACACAAATCTTTGTCTTCATTTCTGGTTATTTCATTAGCATAAACTAGTAGGAGTAAAATCATAGATCAGATATCACAACACTTTAAGGGTCATGGTAAGTAACAGCAAATCACCTTTCTGATTGTTTGAACAAATGTATGTCCCCATGAGAAGTTTATGAGGACTTTTCTTTTTTAATATTTTTGAAATATTTTTTAAAATAATTCTTCATTGTTGAAAGTATTACATATGCCCGCCTTCCTGCCCCATTATGAGTGCTTTTCTCATCCAGTCTCACTGGCGTTCAATTATAGCTCATTTTTCATCGTCCCCAAGTTAAAAGGCCATGATTGTGTCTTCCTTCCTTTTACTGAATTTATTGGGGTGACATTGGCTAACAAAACTGTACGACTCAACAGAACATCGTCTGCACACGGCATCATGCGCCCATCGCCCCAAGTAACGTCTCTTTCCGCCCCCATACCCCCCTTTGCCCTCTCCCACCTCCCTCCACCCCATTGTATCTTTTTTTTTTTTTTAAAAAGTAATGTCATTTTAAAAATATGTTTTTATTGATCTCAGAGAGAGGAAGGGAGAGGAATAGAGAAAGATAGAAACATCAATGATGACAGAACCATCGGTCGGCTGCCTCCTGCACGCCCCCCACTGGGCTTCCGGCCCACAACCCGGGCATGTGCCCTGACCGGGAATTGAACCGTGACCTCCTGGTTCATAGACTGGTGCTCAACCACTGAGCCAAGCCGGCCGGGCTGTATCTTGTTTTAATTTGCAGTTCTCTTTCCTAGAGGGGCTCAGAGTGTGTTCAGATATTTACTGGTGATTTACAGTTCTTTTGTAAATTGTATTTGCAGACATTTATATGCTTTGCTAAGGGAGTGTGAGAAATGTTCTTACTGTTTCCTAGGAGGTCTTTGTGTACTATGGCACTGCCATGTTTGTTATTTTTTGAAATCTGTTTCCAGCTGGACTTGGGCCTTTTTATTATGCAAATGCTATTTTTAACATCTATCCATGGCGCTACATCCTTCACTTCTCCCGGGCATCCCGTCCATTTGCTGAACACTCGGTCGCAGGGGGGCAGGGGGGTCATGTTACCTGAGGAAACGGCACCGAACATTCATGTGGGTTGCGGGGACGGCGCCCAGGCCGCCAGCGGCTGAGCGGCGCGCTATCCCGTTGTCCAGGTTCCGGCCTCTGGTTCTGATGGACGGAACTGTCCCTCTGTCTCCTGCGTTCTCGGCTGAGACCCTAGGAATGGAAACACTGACGAGAGGAAAGCACCGTCTATGAACCTGGGTGCCTCGGGTGCCCCTGGGAGGCCCGGGAACATGCGGGTGCCCCGAGGCGGCTCAGAGGTCAGGATTAAATGCCAGCTTAACAGGGCAGGCGGTCGGCTGGAGGTCTCGTGGGGGAGATGACTGGGGAGGGGGAGTGTCGTTGGACGAGCGGTGGAGGCAGCACGGTGTCTGGGTGTGGGCTGGCTGCTGGGGTCCCCTCTGTGGCAGGAGTCCCCCCTCCTGGCTGGTGACGTTCGGAGGGAGCAGTGCCAACTGGTTCCCTCAGGCAGGTTAGGGAGCGCAGAGAAACCGCTCCCTGCATTCCCTCTGCCCACCGATCACCACGCCAGTTGAGCGGCAGGTTTGGGGGTGGCGTGTGCAGAACTACTGGTCATGTTATGGGTGGCATCTTCTGCTTCCCTTCACCCCGGACACTATTGTTTCGATGACTCATAAGACACAAAGCCATCTGGCTGGTGTGGCTCAGTGGCTGAGTTCGTGGATCCTGGGCTCGGCACAAACTGGCAGCTCAAGGTCTGAGTTCAGGGTGTGGCCCCTTTGTCTCTAATGTGGCGCATTTGATGGTAACTTCATAATGTTTCGGTTTTTGTTTTTTAATATATTTTTATTGATGTCAGAGAGGAAGGGAAGGGGGCAGAGAGAAACATCCATGATGAGAGAGAATCATGGATCGGCTGCCTCTTGCACACCCCATATGGGGACCGAGCCTGCAACCCGGGCATGTGCCCTGACCAGGAATCAAACCTATGACCCCTGGTTCCTAGGTCAGTGCTCAACCAGGGAAGCAGTGAAGCCCGGTGATATTGCAGGTTTTTCACTTAAAAATCATTCTTTTTACCAGAGTTACAGACAAAACAGACGGCAGGATGAGGCTCCTGGCGAGCGTGCCTGTCCTTGTGGGTGTCTGTGGGTTGCGTTACGCCCAGGGCGCCCTGTGGCAGGGTGGGCGGCTTTATGGCGGCTCTTAGCAATGATGGGCGCTAATAAATATGGCGAGGCCCACGCTCACGGGTAGCTGGCATCGCGGCCATTTGCACGGGGCTCTCCCGGGGGGCTCTTCGCTGATTCACAGAGGTGTGAGCGGACATCACTGGCCCGGCTGCCACCCGGGCTGTGGAGCCAGAGGGTGGGTGGGAAGGCTTAAGCCTCCCGTGAGGCGCGTGGTTTTGCTGAGCCGTCGGAGGCTCAGAGGCTCCCTGCCTCTGCGATGAGGAGGCTGACCTCCCAAGGGCTGTGGGACGGCCGCTGGGCGCAGCGGGAGCAGGGACGCCCCTGGGAGGGGCGGGGTCCGGGCACAGGGCACTCGAGTCCCCACGGAAACACATTCAGGTTCCTGCTGGGAGCTGCCTGGCCGAGGACTCGGTTCCCCCTGCCGGGGCACACCCCTCCAACTGGCTTTTAAAGAAATAGAAAGTGATTTTCCTACACCTTGGACTAACACCTTGGACTCATTTCTTTAATCCCTTCAGCGCCCAGAGAAAGTAGGTGGCGACCGGTACTGTGTCCATCTGCGGTTCGGGAGAAACGATCGCTGAGTGTTTCAGGGAAATGGACGCAGAGTGACTGAGGCTTGCTCTGCAAAGAGCTCACCCCCGGGCCCCGCCCCAGGGTGGCCACCAGCGCGGAGGCCAGGCCCACCGAGGGGGCAGTGGGCCATCGGTTCAGCAGAAGAGACGAGACGGCCGTTTCTGAAATCGAGACCGAGGTGCGCTCCCAGCGCCCTCGCCTGCAGTGGGTCCAAAGGAAGACGGAGGAATCCTGCAGCTCCTTCCCCGGCAGGGGCCCGGTGGAGTCCGTCCTAAAGGCTCATTTTATTTCCCAGCGGCCTGGTGCTCGGATCCGTGCACCGGTGGGGGCCCTCGGCGTGGCCTGCAGGGATTGGGCCGAAACCGGCAGTCCAACACCGCCTGCCGCTCCCCCTCATCCCGGCCCCGCTGCGCCTGCCGCAGGCTCGTGCCCAGTCAGCCCCAATCGGGAGAGGCTCATGGCGCCACAGTGGCGCTCGCCAGCAGTGAGCCCTGCCTCAGGCACCCGTTGGTCAGCTGAGCAGTGCTCCCGCTGTGGGAGCGCACTGACCACCAGGGGGCAGCTCCCGCGTTGAGCGTCTACCCCCTGGTGGTCAGTGTGTGTCATAGTGACCGGTCGACCGGTCTTTCGGCCGCTTAGGCTTTTATACATATAGATGTTTATTTAGTAGCATTGACACTAAAAGCATATTAATTTTTGCTTTAACTCAGGAAGAGAAAGTAATCGTGGGCCTGCACAACTCACTCCCCCATGCACCGACGGTTAAACAGGCCTGGTTTTCTGTGCGCTGCGATCCTAATTTAAAACATATGTTCACTGATCCCAGAATATCAGTGTCTACGCTGACACACCTGCACAGATGGCGGTGTTTTTGTGAAGACTGTGGGTATAATTTTTTTACTAAGCAGTAAAAAGCGTTTCTGCACTTATACCGTACCCTTAAACGTGCACCCAGTGGTCGGCAGGAATGGCGTGAAGATGTTCAGCCTGCACCACCCGCTGCAGAGCACAGGGGGTCACGGGAAAGCAGGTGCCCCCCCACCCAGGAGGACCTGAGCCTCCCTGGAGAGGGTGGGATTCCTGTGGGAGCCAATCAACCGAGTGCTTGGCGTTGGGCACCAGCCGACGACAGGGAAACACAGTCTCACTCGTTTTCCTTTGAACGGGGACACCTTTGTGAAGGGTTCCTGAGTGTTCGCGTGTCTCTGTGAAGTCGGTCACGTCAAGTAAACAAGTCCGAACAGACAGGCCTGTGCAGTGGCATAAACAGCCTTCTTTTTCCAAACTAGTGAGCAGACAAATTGCAATTCCTTCTGCTCCTAAAGCCGAGCTGTTCTTTCTCATCGATGCGTAACTTACACACAGTGACACGCCCGGGTCCTGGAGCCCCCGTGTGCCCACGTGGCCCACACTGGCCGCCAGGGTGTAGAGTTCGTCCACATTCCGGAACACACCCCCCCCCCCCCCGTGCTTCCAGGGACGCCTTGGCCACCAGAGCAAACGGTCGCCTGGTTTCTGTCACCAGAGATCCGTTCAACGTGAGGACGTGAGCTCATTGCGTGGACGGCATGGGAGGCATTATACCGTCTTCTGTGGTCCGTAGGGAAATGAAGGTAAACTTGATGGTGCTATCCAGTCCGTAAGCATGGAAGACAAGTGAACCCACGGAGGTGAGGAGAGGAAGCCGTGGCCACCTGGAGGGGCCGCGGGTGCGAGAGGCCAGTGGGTAGAGACGGTAGCCCCCCGAGGCCACCTTCCCCAGCTCCTGCGGGAGACCCAGGACATTCCTCTGCTGCTGCTTGTACAGGATGCGTGACGGACGTTCCCATGTTAGGTGCCCGCAGATACTGCGAAACAGTCGTGGCGGACGGAGGAGCGGCGTTTCATGGGGGACGGCAGCCGGCGGCCTGTGGTGAGAGCCGCTCCCCGAACAGATGCTCCGGCCTGGGGATCGACCTTCAGTTCAAAGGCGTTTCTGTTTAATATTCTCTGCGTGAGATGCTAAATGATGAATTATTGCCGCCGTGTTCCCTAAGTGATCTCTGTCGTGGGTCCTGAGCACCGTGGTAACCTCTGCGTTCCCGGCGGGGGCGGGGGCAGGGGCGGGGTGGCTGGCACGTCCCCGGTGGGTGCAGGGGTGAGAGGACACCTGACATGCGTGCCCTGGTCCCCTGGCCGTTTATGGTAAAATAAAACCGAGCCTCCCTGCGCTCGGCCGACATCTGAGTTTACGGCCCTGTTGCTGGACTCAGAGCTGGTTTTATGGCCGGAGCAGCATCGTGTCACTAGGGACCTGGGGTGCACTCAGGGGTCGTCACTCCCCATTCCTCTGTGGCCACTGCCTGGCAGGTGGGCCCTTTCCTCCTGCGGGTCCGTGTGTCTGCCCCCCACTGGGGTCTCGCTGCCCCAGAGCCGCGGGGCGCATGGCTCAGCCTCTGACGCAGCCTCCGCGCCAGGCCTGGCTCACCCGCATCCGGCGGGACGAGGAGTCAGGACTGCCTTCTGCCTGCGCTCGCAGAGGGGAGGGCCAGGGCAGGAGGCTGCGGTTCACACCTGTGACCCCTGACTCCGAGCTCGCTTCTGGGTCTTCTGAGCGTACCCCCCCGGGGGTGCTGGGAGAGCAGGTGGGAGGGGGCAGGTGTTTTACCAACAGCAGCAGGTGCTGCGTCAATGCCAGCGAGAATAAAGCAAGGGGCCTGGCCTGCTTGGTGTCTGCCCTTGGACTGAAGGGTCCTGCGTTCGATCTCGGTCAAGGGCACAAACCAGGGTGGCAGGCTTGATCCCTGGCCCCAGTTGGGGTTTGTGTGGGAGGCAACAAATCAATGTGCCTCTCTCACATCGATGTCTCTCTCTCTCTCTCTCTCTCTCTCTCACATCGATGTCTCTCTCTCTCTCTCTCTCTCTCTCACATCGATGTCTCTCTCTCTCTCTCTCTCTCACATCGATGTCTCTCTCTCTCTCTCTCTCTCTCTCTCACATCGATGTCTCTCTCTCTCTCTCTCTCTCAAAAAGAAAATCGATGGAAAAAATACCCTTGGGTGAGAATTAACAAAATCCCCAAAATATTAAACAGAAACCCCCAAAACTGCAGATACACGTGGCACGAGATATTCTCTTTGGCATCATCAGGTCAGGAAGCACACAGACCCGGCAGCTGTTCGAGACCCCGTGTGCCTGAGGCTGTCCCCCGAGACCCCGTGTACCTGAGGCTGTCCCCCGAGACCCCGTGTGCCCGGCACAGTCTGAAACCAGGGCCTGGAGCCTGGGGATGAAGCCCGGTGCCCGAGGGCAGGGTTCAGGGGGAAGGGGCAGCTGGCGGATTCCCTGTGAAGGGCACCAGGTCGTCTGACATAGCAAGAACTTTATCCGAAATAATTACAGCCATTTAAATGTGCGCACACACGTGACAGTCTGAGCTGCTCAGAGCACCGGGCTGCTAAGGAATTCCCTGGTCGGGAAACGCAACGTCGTCACGCTCCGTGGGAAAGTGAAAGCGTGGCCGAGCGGGTGTGACTGAGGAGCAGCCCCGTGGAGCCGCGTGTGCTGGGCAGTCTGAGCAGGCGCACTCCCCGGTCCCCTGTTGTGGCTGCTCTGGTGACAGGTTCACTTTCTCACACTTAGTGGAAAGGAAATCAGGACCCTGGAGTGAGCGCGCACTGCGATTCGCAGACATCAGATCACAGCTTTGGATGAAAGATGAAGTTCAAGAGCTCAGCAAAGACACACACACACATGCAAACATGCACACACATGCACACACACCACTCACATGCATGACACAAGCACACACACATGCACCCACTTGTGCACACATGCACACACACACGTGCACACAGCCAGCAGAGCCCAGGGGAAGCCTTTGGCCCGGCAGCTGCTTCTCTGGCCTGGAGGTGAGAAGATGGCACCGTTGGCCTCAGAGAAGTAGTGAGATCTCAGGGGAATGGCATTAATGACCCACTCGCCTCCGTCAGACTCGCGCCAGGAAGTGACTCCGCCTTCGCCAGGAGCGGCACTGCTCTCGCCGAGCCTGCGTGGGTCGGCCGCTGCTCTCCTGCTCAGTCCTGGGGGGGTCGGGGGGGGGGGGCAGGTGCAGGCACGCGACAGGTGGACTGTCCTGGGCTCAGACAGGTGGCTCCGACAGCGGGCTCAGCCGCCTCCTGTCCTGCGTGCGGGGCGGGCCCTGCGGACCGAGAGCCCGGCTCTTGCTGTCTCCTGGGCTCGAGGTTTTGGAATCACTTTACAGAAACCCTGCGGGGTGGACAACAGAGCCAGGTGGCCCTGGCTGGACACGGCCGCAGAGCCCACAGCAGAGTGGTCTGGGGCCTGGCGTGGGACGGACAGCGCCCAGAGCCGGCACAGCCGTGGAGACGCCCACCCAGCTCTGCCCAGGGGACCCTCCCGGTGACTGTCGGTGCGTGTTCAGTGCAGATTGTGTGTGTCCTTCTGCCATGGGCGCAGCCCTCGCCGCAGCCTCCCTCCCGGTGCTGCCCAGCGACGCTGCTTGTCCTCCAGGACGTGCCAGCAGTGTTCACGGTGACTCACGGTGTCTCCATCACACCATCTCTGTCCGACCCTGCTCCCTGGGGACGGCTGGCTGGGACAGGACGTCACTCCCTCGTCCAGCTGCTGAGTTCTGCAGCCACGGCCCTCTCAGCCCTCCGGGGGCTGCCACCATGCTCACCCCCCGCCACACACACACACACACACACACACACAGGTACCGCCCTCCCATCACCCCCCCCGCCCCTGCCTCCTCGGCTGCTGGCACCCACAGCTTTCGTCCTCAGCCTTCAGATTTGGGTCCTACTTGCAGACATGATATCAGGGGCCTGGATGACTGGGACTGAGAATGCTTTTGTTTTTATAACCTGTTTCCTGACTTTGTCGGGCAGAAGCTGAGGGACGACGTAGAGAGACCTGTGGCTGCGGCTTCATGTTTCTGCTCATGCGTGTCTTTGCCCTGGAACGACGGATGGACCGGGGGGTGGGGGTGGGGGGGTCAGAGCAAACCCCACCTCGTGCCTTCCTCCTCAGGTCACAGCACCTCTGAGAGCCCGTGTCTGTCTGTCCGTCCTTCGCCTCCCCCTGTGCCCACCCTGGCTGGGCTCAGAGCCTCGGACTCACAGCGGAGCTCGGTGGCCGGCTGTCCTGGTGCCCCCGGGGCCCTGTGCCCGGGATGGAGAGCGAGGACTAGGCGCCAAGTGGCACGACCCGGAAACGTGAGGCTGCTGCGCTGACATTGCCGTTTCATCCTCGACTGTGCAGTGGACCTCCAGGCCTCAATGACGGCTCAGTGTTGAGGCACACGCACGTGAGGGTGCTCTGTGGTCGCTGATCGCAGCGGCCTGACCATCAGCTGACAGATCGCACAGACCACGGCCTCGGCTGCGTCGGCATCTGGCCGCCTGGAGGGGCTGCCGGGCCGTGCCGGGCGCCGTGGCTTCATGCTGGGATTCGGACGTGTCCACAGGACGGCTGAGAGGCCCCTCGGACACGAGGGGACGGGGCGATGGCCGTGCACAGGTGTTTGGGCCTAAATTTATTCTGACGGGAGCAACAACCAAGAGCGTCCCGCCTTTTCGTTTTTAAATCCTCACCTGAGAGTATTTTTCCATTGACTGTTAGAGAGAGTAGAGGGAGCGGGGGAGAGAGAGAGAGAAATATCCATGTGAGAGAGACACATTGATGGGTTGCCGCCTGCACGCACCCAACGGGGGCTGGGATCGAGCCCGCAACCCAGGAACGTGCCCTTGACAGGAATCGAACCCGGGACCCTTCGGTCCGAGGGCTGGTGCTCTAACCACTGAGAAACACCGGACAGGGCTGTGTCCCATCTTTTTATTCTCGTCTAACGTAGGCGATGCAGTGACCCCACGGAGGTTTCGGGGCTGCACGAGGAAGACTCTGAGGCAGGAGTCTGACCTGCACTCAGATTCTGGAAGCTTCTCCCATTCATGTTGCAGCCGTACCTTTGCTTTCACACCGGCACCTGGGGTCGGGTCTGGGCTGGGGCGGACAAGGACGTGAGTGCCATCTCTCCAGCTCTGGCCTGGTCACCACCCGCCGGGAGGCGGGTGCCCGCAGACCTTGTGGGGCAAACACATGCGGCTCCTGCTGCCGTCAAGGCGTCCAAGGGCCTGAATTATATACCATATTCTCCAAGGAATTGGCCCCTGCTGCTGCGGCCGCCGCCCACGTGTCCTCGGCTCACCAAGCCTTCGGAACTCAAAGGGAGTGGGACCCATCCCCGCCCCGTGGGAACCGGGAAAAACCAGGACGGGTGCCTCGTAAGGAGTGTGAGAGGGGAGAGAATGGAGGAAGTGGTTAGCCAGTGCATTTCAGGAAGAAGAAAAAAGTCACACCTCTGGTTGGGAATGAAGGTAATGAATTTGTGGGCAGGAGAGCTGTTCAAGTTGAAGTGACTTTTTAAAAATATATTTTTTTATTGATTTCAGAGAGGAAGGGAGCGGGGGAGAGAGAGAAACATCCATGATGAGAGAGAATCATAGATCAGCTGCCTCCTGCACGCCCCCCACTGGGGGCAGAGCCCACAGCGCGGGCCTGTGCTCAGATGGGGAAACGAACCATGGCCTCCGGGGTCACAGGTTGATGCTCAACCACTGAGCCACACCGGCCGGGCACAGCGATGTGTCTCTTACCTGCCCTCTGTGCCCGGGATGTGGAATTGGACACATGCACACAGATGGGTTGATGTGTGTCACCTCGGGCACAGTGCTTCTGGGGGCAGTGCCGGCGGGAGGCCGTATGTGTGTGCGTGTGTGCATGTGCGCCCACGTGTGCCCGTGCGTGTGTGGGGGGGCTTGGTTCCACGGGTCCGTTTCCCTCTCACTACGAGGGTGCTCCTTCCGCGCTCTCTGTCCCCGAGGAGCCTGTGCAGACAGGCGTGTGTGCCGGGCATGGCCGCTGGTGGGGACTGGCGTGTGCGCAGCCGTGTTGCGTGTTGCGTGGGGTTTGCGGGTGCGATGTGAGAAGTCTGTCCCCACACGACGGGCAGGAACCACAGCGGCCCCGTCTCTGCTTCACGCGGGATCTGGATCTGTGGCTCCAGAGACACATCGAGCACCAGGCTCTCGTCCTGATGGTCTGGCACGGCCGCTCCGTCTAAGCTCTCTCCTACCCCCCACGGCAGGCACCCCACCCACCCCCGGCGACCGAGTCTCTGCTCACAGCGGCTCACGGCCTCTCTTCCCCACGCCCGCTCTGTTCCTGGAGCTGGACCTAAAGCACAGGCGGCGTGAACAGCGGGCCGCCGTGGGCGCGTGCTGCTCTGTCTTAGCCGCGGAAGTCATGGAGCTGGAGGGGAGGAGGGCTCCTGTGCCCACACGGACGCTGCTGCTGCTCCGCCTTTTAACCAGCGACTCTGCAGGCGGAAGGAGGAGCGCGCCTGAGCCACTCGGCGGGGCAGACGTTCTCTCCCCTGCAGGGCGAGGCCGTGTAAAACCTCGAAGGGAAACACATGCGTGGAGGGGCCGCTGGTGACCAGACCTGCGGCCGCCGGCCGCCTCCTTCCCTGCCAGGAGAGGAGAATCCAGCTCCAAGTCCCGTGTGTGCCTGTCTTCTCCGCAGGCCGATCTCCTTTACAATGAGATTTAGTGAACACGAGGTGTGGCCGGATGTCTGCACGGCCCACAGGCTGATGGGAAAGACACACCCTCTTCAGGGGGCCTGTGGGTGCTGAGGGAGGGCCTGTGGGTGCTGAGGGAGGGCCTGTGGGTGCTGGGGGAGGGCCTGTGGGTGCTGCTGAGGGAGGGCCTGTGGGTGCTGAGGGAGGGCCTGTGGGTGCTGGAGGGCCTGTGGGTGCTGAGGGAGGGCCTGTGGGTGCTGAGGGAGGGCCTGTGGGTGCTGGGGGGCCTGTGGGTGCTGAGGGAGGGCCTGTGGGTGCTGAGGGTTGGCCTGTGGGTGCTGGGGGAGGGCCTGTGGGTGCTGAGGGAGGGCCTGTGGGTGCTGGGGGAGGGTCTGTGGGTGCTGAGGGAGGGCCTGTGGGTGCTGGGGGAGGGCCTGTGGGTGCTGGGGGGGCCTGTGGGTGCTGAGGGAGGGCCTGTGGGTGCTGGGGGGGCCTGTGGGTGCTGAGGGAGGGCCTGTGGGTGCTGGGGGGGCCTGTGGGTGCTGAGGGAGGGCCTGTGGGTGCTGGGGGGGCCTGTGGGTGCTGAGGGAGGGCCTGTGGGTGCTGGGGGAGGGTCTGTGGGTGCTGAGGGAGGGCCTGTGGGTGCTGGGGGAGGGCCTGTGGGTGCTGGGGGGGCCTGTGGGTGCTGAGGGAGGGTCTGTGGGTGCTGGGGGAGGGCCTGTGGGTGCTGGGGGAGGGCCTGTGGGTGCTGAGGGAGGGCCTGTGGGTGCTGCTGAGGGAGGGCCTGTGGGTGCTGGGGGAGGGTCTGTGGGTGCTGAGGGTTGGCCTGTGGGTGCTGGGGGAGGGCCTGTGGGTGCTGGGGGAGGGCCTGTGGGTGCTGAGGGAGGGCCTGTGGGTGCTGCTGAGGGAGGGCCTGTGGGTGCTGGGGGAGGGCCTGTGGGTGCTGAGGGAGGGCCTGTGGGTGCTGGGGGAGGGCCTGTGGGTGCTGGGGGAGGGCCTGTGGGTGCTGAGGGAGGGCCTGTGGGTGCTGGGGGAGGGCCTGTGGGTGCTGAGGGGGCCTGTGGGTGCTGGGGGAGGGCCTGTGGGTGCTGAGGGAGGGCCTGTGGGTGCTGAGGGAGGGCCTGTGGGTGCTGGGGGAGGGCCTGTGGGTGCTGGGGGAGGGCCTGTGGGTGCTGAGGGAGGGCCTGTGGGTGCTGGGGGAGGGCCTGTGGGTGCTGAGGGGGCCTGTGGGTGCTGGGGGAGGGCCTGTGGGTGCTGAGGGAGGGCCTGTGGGTGCTGAGGGAGGGCCTGTGGGTGCTGAGGGGGCCTGTGGGTGCTGAGGGTTGGCCTGTGGGTGCTGGGGGGCCTGCGGGGGGGCTGCCTCACTGCTCAGGTTCCCGAGGGAGCGAGGAGCATGCCCCGTGGGTGCCCTACGGAAACAGTGGCACCGTGGGCACATGTGATGGAGGACCCGCCGGATGCTTTATTCCCCGGCAAGCAGTTCACGCGGCAGAAAAGCAGCAGGCGACCCGTCCTTGTGGTTAAACCCTTGGGGCGTCTCCTTAGCCTCGTGGCATCGCTTTACAGCGTCGATGTCTCCTTCCGTGCGTCCCTAAACGCTCGTTAATGTGAAGGCAGGTGTGCGTTAACCAGTCCACCGAAGTGGTGCTTTCGGGGCGCAGTGTGTGTGCGACGCCCGGGAGGCGGGCGGTGAACTTCTCTCAATGAGCGCAGGGCCGAGAGAGACTGCAGGGAAAATGGCGGCTAATTAACATCTTCCCTTTCCTTTTTTTTTAATTTAAAGTTTTACATATGTCTCCTTTAGCTGAAGGAAGGCGGACACAGACGGTCACATGGTGTGTGACATCACTTACCTGAAACTCCCAGAGTCGGTGAAGCCATGGAGACAGAGGTGTTCCCTGTAACAAAGGGGCGAGGCAGTGGGAGCAGCACCCCCACAACATGGGGTGTCCTGGTGTCCCTTGGGCATGATACACTGTTACAGCACTGAATGAGGGTAGTGGTTGCACAACACGGGATCACTGGCTTTTAAATGGTGAACTTTATATTGTGTGGATTTCACCTCAATTTTAAAGGAAGTTTCAAAACAAGAATTATAAGGGACTACCATGGACCATTGTAAGCCAATACATTGGGCAACTTAACTGGAAGGGGCAAATTCCTAGATAGGCAAAACCTGCCAAAACTGACTTAAGAAATAGAAAATCTGAATAGATATCTAAGAAGAAAAGAGATTACGTTCATAAAAAAAAACAAAACACCCAACAGAATAAAACACCCTCAGAGGAACGCCCTGGCCCAGGTGGCTTCACTAGTAAATTCTACCAAACGTTTAGAGAAGAGGAGACACCAACCCTTCACATATCGTTCCGACATCAGAGCGGGCGACTCCAGCTCAGCCTATGAGGCCAGTGCTACTCTGACGCCAACAGCACGGGGAAACGAATGACAGGCCAGTGTCTCTTAGGGGTGTAGACACAGAGATCCTCCACACGAGACCAGTGGACCGAATCCAGCCGCATGTCAAAGGTCACACCAGGTTCAATTGGCTCTCTCCAGGAATGCAAGGTTGGCTTGACATCTGAAGGTCAGCTAAAGTAATGGACTACATGAACAGAATAAAAGGACAGCAATGACGGGATCAGCTCAGTAGATGCAGCAAAAGTGTTTGACAGAATTCAAGACCCCTTCATGATAAAAACCCTCAACAAACTAGGAATAGGAGGGGAATCTTCACCCTGATAAAGGGCACCTGTGAAAGACCCAGCCAGGAGCAAAGCCAGGTCTGCGCTCAGCACCGGTTCCACACCCACCTGCAAGTTCTGGCCAGGGTGGCGGGGCAAGAGGAGAGAAGGTGTTTCCCCGGCCAGTGTGGCTCAGTGGTTGAGTGTCAACCTGTGGACCTAGAGGTCACAGGTCAATTCCTGGTCAGGGCACATGCCCCAGATTACAGGCTCGATCCCCAGTAGGAGGCATGGAGGAGGCAGCCGATCCATGATTCTCTCTCTCATCATTGTTATTTCTAACTCTCTCTCCCTCTCCTTTCCTCTCTGAAATCAATAATAATAATAATAATAGAAGGTGTCCACATTGGAAAGTAAGAGGCAATATTGTATCTGTTTTCAGACAATGTGAAATTGTTCTAAGAAATCCACTAAAAATTATTAGAAATAATGCCTGAGTTCAGCCATTGAACATTTCGAAAGTTAAAAAAATAGCTGAGCCCTAACCGGTTTGGCTCAGTGGATAGAGCGTCAGCCTGTGGACTGAAGGGACCCAGGTTCGATTCCAGTCAAGGGCATGTACCTTGGTTGCGGGCACATCCCCAGTCGGGGGTGTGCGGGAGGCAGCTGATCGATGTTTCTCTCTCATCGATGTTTCTAACTCTCTATCTCTCTCCCTCCCTCTCTGTAAAAAATCAATAAAATATATATTTTTTAAAAATAGCTGTGGCTAGGCTGCTCAGTGATTAGCGCGTCAGCCCGTGCCCTGGAGGGTCACTGGTTCGAGTCCCAGTCAAGGGCACGTACCTGGGTTGCAGGTGTGATCCCCGCCCCCAGTTAGGGGTGTGTGTAAGAGGCAACCAGTCCATTATCTCTCACATTGATTTTCTCTCTTCCTCTTCCCCCTCCCTCCCACTCTCTCTAACTACCAATGGGAAAAGATATCCTCAGGGGAGGATTAATAATAATCCTATGTAATAAAAGCGTAATATGCTAATTAGACCAGACGTCCTTCCAGATGTCCTTCCAGATGAAGCCAGGGCTTCGAGGGCTGAGGCAGAGGTAGCCACCGCAGTGGGCGGGGGCAGAGCCCTTTGCACGAATTTTGTGCATCGGCCTCTAGTAATAACAATAAAGGAATAAAGGAACAAAGGAAATACAGAACTCCCACTCTGAAAACGGTGAAATATTGCTGAAGGAAAGGAAAGAACATTAAATCAGTAAAACCACAGCCCTGTCCCTGGACCAGATCACAGGACGTCCTGTTGCTGAGGGGGCAGATCCCCACCTGGATCCCCAGGTTTAGCGAGTCCCCGAGCCCCTGCCAGGATCCCAGCGGGCTTTGTTCTCAGAAACGGACATGCCGATCCTAAAATTCACGTGGGAATTCGAGGAACTCGGTCAAACTAGTCTTGAAAAAAGGATTTGCATAACTTTGTTCTGTTTCCCTTCAGAATAGAGTGTGGTTTCGGTTTAAACTGGCAAGAAGTGTGTACGAGGTGGGAAAGCAATCGATTCTGGAAGCGCTCAGATTGGCCTTGTTTAGGTTTAAGGTTTGGGGTGCTTCTCTGCAAATCAGGCGATTCGGGGTTCACAACAGAGAGGAACCGGGGCCGCGCGGCTCGGATGGCGTTTGTGTAAGTGTGTGCGCAGCTTCGGTAGGACAGCGCGTCAGCAGGGACAGCGTCTGTTTTCCGTGTTCCTGACGGTGGGAGACGATCGAGGAGGGCTCTCCGGGGAAAGCCGTGCGTGCGGCGGAGCCGTGCTCTGATGATTGGCATTAGGAGTAATTGGTGTGATGGGATTTAATTTGTTTGTAGATAAGCCTACCTAGAGGGACCATCACAGAACAGAAATCCCCAGCTTATCCAAACAACAGAAAATTAATTAACGAGGCAGCACTAATTAGCTTATCCAGTTTGCGGGCAGAGCAGGTGCTGAGGGCTGAGAGGGGCTGGTGCTTGTGTGAGCTGGGGGTCGGGGAGGGGCTGTTCCCGGACTCCGGGCAGTGGAGGTGATGGGGGGGGGGAGGGGTTTCAGGGGAACCACAGTCACCTCTGCCTGCTGGGACCTGGAGAGGACCCGGAGCGGAGAGAACAGGCCGAGGCCCGGGTGGCAGGCAGGGTCGGGGCCGGTCTCTGCCAGGAGGGACCTCGGGAACCTGTGCGATTCCTCTGAGTCCCCGTAAATGGGGAGACAGCCATGTGCGACGTCACCTGCTTGGCATCAGCGCTGCCTCGATCTGCGCCTCCCCATCCTCTTCCTCAGAGAAACTTCCCTGCCTTCGAGGTAGCTCGTCTCCTGCTTCCTCCATGGGCCTGTGCACCCCGCCCCCCCAGCACATGGTCACAGGGGCTGGGGTAGCAGACACCTCTCTCACTTGAGGGTGAGCCCCTCGAGGGAGGGGCTGGCAAGGAGGGAGGGAGGGAGGGAGGGAGGGAGGGAGGAAGAAGGGAGGGAGGGAGGGAGGGAGGGAGGGAGGAAGAAGGGAGGAAGGGAGGAAGGAGGAGGGAAAGGAAGGAGGGAGGAAGGAAGGGAGGGAGGGAAGGAGGGGAAGGGAGGAGGGGGAAGGGGGGGGGAGGGAGGGAGGGAGGGAGGGAGGGAGGGAGGGAGAAGGGAAGAGGGAGGAAAGTCCTCCGGCTTCAGAGGTCACCCGCTTCCCTTCTCCGAGGAGCCACTCCTGAGGGTGGGCAGGCGGGGTGTGGGTCTCTGTTTTTCACCCCTGTTACTCAGGTTTTGTTTGCCTGCATGTGTGTCTGCCCGTGGAGTGGTGGTCTGCAACATGGAGGCGGGGGGGGGGGGGGGCGGGGCTGTGGCCTCTGTGTCAGCTGATTCCTGGGGCGAGGGGGGACTGGGGGTGGGGTGACCGCGAAGCTCCCTGCGGCCTCCTGCTCCAGGCCCCGCCCTCTATCACAGGTGTGTTAAGCTTCCTCTGCGCCCAGGGGTTGGGACTTCCTGTAGCAGCTCTACTTCGCTCCCCAATGCCCAGCACACGCTGGACAACTGGACAGGGGCCTACGTTGTTGCATAGATGATGCGTTTCAGACCCTTTCACTCAGAGTGGTGCGCTGTGGACGGAGCATGTGCCCCAGGGCCCTGGGGGTGCAGGCTGAGATAGAGCACCCCGAAGGACAGACAGAGGGGCTGGGGCTGGGGAGGAGGGAGGCCAGGATTGGTAGGGTTGGTATAAAAATCAAGAAAGAGCCCGGCCGGTGTCGCTCAGTGGTTGGGCCTCGACCTGTGACCCAGGAGGTCACGGTTTGCTTCAAGTCAAGGGCACATGCCCGGCTTGTGGGCTCGATCCCCAGTAGGAGGCGTGCAGGCGACAGCTGACCAGTGGTTCTCTCTCCTCATTGATGTTTCCCTCCCTCTCTCCCTCTCCCTTCCTCTCTGAAGCCAATAACAATGTACTTTTTAAAAGTCC
Organism: Myotis yumanensis; assembly: GCF_028538775.1. Lineage (NCBI taxonomy): Eukaryota > Metazoa > Chordata > Mammalia > Chiroptera > Vespertilionidae > Myotis > Myotis yumanensis. The sequence goes on along the minus strand of NW_027223754.1, from coordinate 2,125,678 downwards.
GCGTTGCAGGCAGTTAGGCTGTGGCAGCGCCGCCCTGGGGGCTCTGCCGTGGGCAGAGGCGCGGGATGAGTCATGAGTTGACACAGAAATAGCAGCTCTGTCCGTGGTGCTAAGAGACGCAGCCTCACCAACCCCGTGGTCCCAGCGACACATGAGTGCCTGGCCACAGGTGCAGAGGGGCTTACGAGCCAGGGCTGTTTCCCTGGCACCTTCGGGGCAGACGGGGGGCGAGTGGCTGGCAGGGACAGGGCCTCTGACACAGGAGGTTCGGTGGGAATACTTGTGGCTCAGGGAAGGGGACCCCTGGGCGCCCTCCCCCGTGGGGCTCCCCCTAAGGCTCCTGTCCCAGGGGTGCCCGCAGCATCGCAGCATTGCAGACTGCTTGGTACCTTGGGTGTTTCATGCAACAGCAACTTAGGTCAGTTCCCTGAGGCCATGATCGGAAGTAGATGTGGAATATGACCGAATACCCAATATTTTTATGTTTGTTTTCTTTATTTTTATAACTGGAAGCCAGTGGAGGATTCGGCTTCCTTTTTATCTTTATAATATGTTTTATTGATTTTTACAGAGAGGAAGGGAGAGGGATAAAGAGTTAGAAACATGGATGAGAGAGAAACGTTGATCAGCTGCCCCCTGCACGCCCCCTCCTGAGGATCGAGCCTGTGACTGGAATCGAACCCGGGACCCTTGCGTCCACAGGCTGGCACTCTACCCACTGACCCACACCAGCCAGGGCCCGAGTGCCTGTTTTAAAGACATTAATAAGCACTGGAAGGTGCTGTTCCGCATGAGAAGGACACTGGCTACGAGGCCTCGTGTCGTTAGCAGCTCAGGATGTTCTGTGAACATGTCTGTGTGTTTTTCTCTTGACGCTGCTTATTATTATTATTACGTTTTCATTTTTCACTGTACATTGCATTTCCCTTTTGTGACATTTACACCCACGTCCTCTCCGTTTTTCTTGCGTTTGTATGTGGGTGACACAGTCCACGAGGCAGGTGCTGTGTCTGAGAGAGGCTGAAGCAGGGCACCTTCGGGGTCCGGAACCGTTGATTCAGTTGGCACATGGTTCGCTGTTGGAACAGCCTTCCAGAATGAAGCTCCAGAACGGAGGTCCCATTTACATGTAAACACACACACACGTGCTTCTACAGTCAGGCCCTGTGGAAGCAAACAGTCCCTGTCGTGGGCACAGACGCACGCGGAGTGTCCGCGTTGCAGCGCGGGATTCGGGCCCAGGACGCCCCCAGTCCAGAAGCGGGGGAGAGCGCGACAGCACCGACTGACCAGTAAAGACCCTCAGGGCCCGCGAGGGGGGTCCCGGGGCTCCGCCTGGGGCGCTGGCGGGTCCGGGGCGCGTCTGTGAGGCTGGTGTGGGGGTGTGGGCACAGCCGGGCTCTCCGCTTCTCGTGGGCCCCTCGCGGCCCGAATGGAAGGCACCGCGGGAAAGCCGTGTCCTGCGCTCAGTGATCTTGGACTTGGCCTCCCGAGTCTGGCAGCCGCTTTCGGCCATGGGGCCCCCGGGAAGCGCCCTGGGCTCTGCCTTCAGCTGTACTCCAACCCCGTGGGTCCCGGGGGGCCGCTGGGCACCACCACACGCCAGCCGGAGGGGGAGAGGGGCGGGGGGTGTGTGTGTGTATCTATGTGTGCATGTATGTGTGTGTCTCTCTGTGTGTCTATGTGTGCGCACGTGTGTGTGTGTGTGTCTATGTGTGCGCACGTGTGTGTGTCTATGTGTGCGCACGTGTGTGTATGTGTGTGTGTCTGTGTGCGCACGTGTGTGTGTATGTGTGTGTCTATGTGTGCGCACGTGTGTGTGTGCGCGCACGTGTGTGTATGTGTGTCTATGTGTGCGCACGTGTGTGTGTGTATGTGTGTGTGTATCTATGTGTGCATGTATGTGTGTGTCTCTCTGTGTGTCTATGTGTGCGCACGTGTGTATGTGTGTGTATGTGTGTGTATGTGTGTGTATGTGTGTGTATGTGTGTACGTGTGTGTGTGTATGTGTGTGTGTGTGTATGTGTGTGTGTATGTGTGTGTGTGTGTGTGTGTGTGCACCTACGTCACAAGGGTGAGAGCCGCCTCTAAACACAAGCACACACGTTCAGTGGCTGTGACGGGGAGTCACACGGAGATGCAGGCCCCCCTTCGGGAAACAGGGTGCAGCGAGTAGGAGAGCCCCTCCCTGCGGCCGCCTGGGGACAGGCTGGCCCCCGCGGGCTGTGCGGGGCAGGTACAGGTCACACGCGTGCAGGATGGCGGCCGGTTTCTCTACCGGGGCCATTACATACCCGCCCGCGGCCCTGTCCCTTCAGACGAGGCTGCGGTCACGCTGCTGCCTCCACGGGTGGAGCTGTATTCCCTCCCCCGGGGGCTGTCAGTGGGTGCGGCTCGGGGAAGGGTGGCCTCCGCCAGGCCCTGCCCCCGTGGCGGGTGCCAGCGGTGAGCGGGGCTGCCGGGCCGCGGGGGGCTCCAGACACCCCGACGCTGGCTGAGCCACGCAGACCGGCGCCTGCTGCGAAGTGCACTCGGGTCCCTCAGCGCTGGGCGCTCGGCTCCGCCTTTGGAGGAGGACGAGGGGGGACACGGAGGCCAGGAGCGCCCGCTGGGAGCCTGTGGGACCGGGTCTGACCAGGGTCCTCGGGGGGATGCGACCCCTCAGCCCTTGCTGCCCCCGGGCAGGGTGAGCCCAGCCCTGAGCCGGCTCCTTCAGCGCCTGTCACTCACCCCCGCCGGCCCCACCTGCCGATGTCACTGTCCCCCCCGCAGAGCTGGGGGGAGTCATTTGCCCAAACTCTCAGGAAGGTGCATGGCGGCCTCGTCTGCCTGCCCGCGAGTCTGCGTTCCTTCCCAGGAGGAGCGGGCGTGCGGGAGCTCGGCATGTGAGTCTCGTGTGCGTGTGAATCTCGTGTGTGTGAATCTCATGTGTGTGACTCTTGTGTGCGTGTGACTCTCATGTGTTTGTGAATCTGTGTGTGTGTGAATCTGTGTGCGTGAGTCTCGTGTGCGTGTGAACCTCGTGTGCGTGTGAATCTCGTGTGCGTGAACCTCGTGTGCGTGTGAATCTCGTGTGCGTGTGAATCTCGTGTGCGTGAATCTCGTGTGTGTGTGAATCTCATGTGTGTGACTTGTGTGCATCTGACTCTTGTGAGCGCGTGACTCTCGTATGTGTGAATCTGTGTGCATGTGAATCTGTGTGTGGATCTGTGTGCATGTGAATCTGTGTGCGTGTGAATCTCACATGTGTGAATCTCATGTGTGAGTCTTGTGTGTGTGTGTGAGTCTCGTGTGTGTGTGAGTCTCATGTGCATGTGAATCTCGTGTGTGAATCTCGTGTGTGTGAATCTCATGTGCGTGTGAATCTCGTGTGTGAATCTCGTGTGCGTGTGAGTCTCGTGTTTGTGTGAGTCTCGTGTGCGTGTGAGTCTCGTGTGCGTGTGAGTCTCGTGTGCGTGTGAATTCTCTGACCGAGGGCAATGCCGTGCCCCTGCGCAGCCCAGTCTTTCCTGCAGAGCCGGGTGCGAGTTCCGGCTGCTCCGTGAGCCTCCGGTGACCCCTTCATGTTTCAGCATTTCCTCCAAAACATAATATTACCCTTTGCTTGTAATGATGTGCCTGCAGGGGACATAACTGGTCATCAAAGTGAGGTTTACCTGTTACATTTGAGTGACGCCCTGGCTGGTGTGGCTCACTGGGTAGAGCCTTGGCCTGTGGACTGAAGGGTCCTGAGTTGGATTCTGGCCAAGGGCACGTGCCCGGGTTGTGAGCTCCATCCCCAGTGGGGGTCGTGCAGGAGGCAGCCGATCCATGATTCTCTCATCATTGATGCTTCTATCTCTCCCTCTCCCTTCCTCTCTGAAATAGAAAAAAATGTATTTAAAAACATTTTTTGAGCCCTGGCCGGTTTGGCTCAGTGGTTAGAGTGTCGGCCTGCGAACTCGGGGGTCCCGGGTTCAGGTCTGGTCAGGGGCATGTGCCTCGGTAGAGGGCACGTCCCCGGTGAGGGGTGTGCAGGAGGCAGCTGGTCGATGTTTCTCTCTCATCGATGTTTCTAACTCTCTGTCCCTCTCCCTTCCTCTCTGTAAAAAATCAATAAAATATATTTTAAAAATTTCTTTTGAGTGGTAAAATAGACTGGTCTGATTTCAGCAACGGGATCTGTGTACCCAGCCACATGCAGGCGTGACAATGTCTGTGGCGTGTGCGCTGCATACGACAGAGGGAGCGCCGGTTAGGAAGGTGTGAGACATCAGCGTTCGCTCGCGCTGGTTCTGTGAATGCAGCCGCGTGGGTGCGGGAGGGACGCTTCCTCCCGGGGAGGCTGTCCCTGGGCCGAGCCCCACGTCGGCCAGAGCGGCTCGCGCTGTCGCTGCCGAGCGTGTGAGGTGACGGAGCCGTAAGTAATGCTTCTCTCTCTCTCTCCCCGCAGAGTCGCAGTGCACCCTGTGCGGGGAGCCGGAAGGTGAGTGTGCCGCCCTCGGGGGTGGGGCCGGGTGGCGCACAGGGTGTTGGATGGAGGGGAGCAGGGCCGGGCGGAGCGCGGACGCGAGGCGGTCTGGGAGGGTGGCTGACACCAAGGCCGCATCGCAGCTTCCTTTCTGTTTTGCGTTTAGAAGTTTGGCTGGTTTTCTCCAGATCACACATGTCAGTGTTAGAAATAACGTGTTTCTTGGCTGTAGATGCATCAGCAGAGGTGTGTGTGTGTGGGGGGGGCGGGGGGGTTGGTGAGGTGAACCCCAGGCCAGTCCTGCTGTCCGTGACCGAGGCTGCGGGTTGGCCGGGACACGGCGCAGCGCTGGCCCGACAGGGAATTGCGACTCGAGTGCCAGCCTCGGCTGCGCTTGCCCAGGTGCCCGCAGAGTGGAACTGCGTCCGCTGGTGTTCACTCCGTCCAGACCTCCGTCCTATCTGCGGTGACTGATGAGAGAGGGCAGAGGGGAGGCGGGGACACCCTCCCCACGGGGCCCAGGACCCAGGGTCCTTGTCCTGAGCTTTCAGCAGAAAGAGGCGGCTGAGCTGAGCTGAGCGACGGGCCAGCCTCAGGGGCCACGGGAGAGGCCAGCCCTCCGCCCACGTGGGGACGGCGCCGGCGCCCAGTGCCCGCCGAGCGTGCGGTTAATTGGAAGCTCCGTCGGACGTGGATTCCCGTGACGGGGTTGGCTGGGACGTGAGCGTCTTCAGGTTCCTTTTGAGGTTGTTTCCAGAACAAGATGCACAGATCGGCCGCGATGATGCCGTTAACTCGCACATTAAAGCCGTAGCGTCACTGCGGCATGGACCGTGAGATTCCGGCCCCTGGTGTCCCCGGTGATTGCCCGGGCGACCCTGCAGGGGGGTCCGTGGGGCGCCGCTGCCTGGCGAGGCCCAGGGAGGTGTCTGGGGACGATCAAGGTCCGACTGTCATGCCCTCAGGCACCTGGGATGCTGGTATTTCTCATCGTTGTAGCTCCAGACCACCCGCCTCCCACATGGACCCGCGTCCTGCTCCGTTTTCTGTTTAGTTCTGTTACCACCCAGCACACTCACACTCACACACATCCACACACACTCACACCACTCACACACACATATACACACTAACAACACAGTCACACACATACACACACTCACACCACTCACACACACATATACACACTAACAACACAGTCACTCACACACATACACACTCACACCACTCACACACACATATACACACTAACAACACAGTCACTCACACACATACACACTCACACCACTCACACATATACACAGAAACACACACAGTCACTCATACATACACATACACACCACTCACTCACACATATCCACACAAACACACACACAGTCACTCACACTCACACATCCACATCCACACACACACACACACACTAACATACAGTCACTCATACATACACACACACACACATATACACACTAATGCACACAGTCACTCACACTCACACATACACAAACACACACACACATATACACTAACACTCACATACATACACACACACACACACCACTCACTTGCACATATACACACGCTCACAGTCACACATACTCATGTATACACATACACTCACACGTATACACACTAACACACACACTCATACACACTAATACACATGCATAGTCACTCACACTCATACATACAGTCATAGATAGACACACACAGTCACACACGCACACTATATACACACAGTCACACATAGACTTACAGTCACACACTCACGCACACTATACACACACACTCACACACCCACATGCACGCACACACAGTCACACTCACACTCACACACTGCTTGTGCTGTGTCTCCGGGCCGTGGACACTGACACAGTGGCCGTCCTCAGCGAACTGTGGTTTCGTCGGCTTCTGTTCACAGACGTGCTCTGTGTGGCGTGTGGGTCCCGCTGCCTCTTGTCACGAACAGCATGTGTCCAACACGCCAGCGCAGCGGGGCTGGCCGGTGGCGGGAGGTGACCGGGCTGGTAGCGCCCTGGGGGTCCTGGCTCAGTGAGGGGTGCTGATGGTTTCTGTGGGCGTCACGGTAGTGGGTCAGACTGGAGTGGCCCCGGCTGACCTCGGTGGCCACGCTGCCTGTGGCCTGGCTGTCCTCCCGCCCGAGCGGCCCGGGCCCGGCCAGAGCCTGGGGCCCAACCCCTGCAGCCAACAGCCACCCTGCCTCCTGGACAGTCTCCGGCTGCTCCCCGGCCGCCCGCTCTGCTGTGACTGCCAGGCCAGGCCACACACACTGCCCGCCTGCACCAGAGGTTCCAGTGCCAGGAGAGGAAGGGAGAGGCGTGTCCGTGTCGCCCTGGGCAGATGCGCTGCTAACACCGTGACCAGCCCAGGCAGATCCAGGTCAATACTTAGAACAAGGCCACACGACTCCGTCCCCCGCGGGCTGGGCCCTCGCTGGCCGGGCGAGACCCGGTGGGCCCTGGAGGCGGGTCGGACGGACCCCTCCCCCGTCTCTGCTGCGATCCTCTGAAGCCTTTTGGGCTCAGATACGCAGGTGGCGTGGCCTCACGTTGGAGGAAGGGAGGCAGAAGGGAGGGGGCGGGGGCGGGATGGCGTGGTCTCAGCTGTGCCTTAGTGTTTGAAAAGCGCGAGGCATGAATATTCAGCCGGCTCTAAATCATTTAAGCAATTAGCCTAAGTGAGGGCTGGCTGGGCGCAGTGAGTGGAATCGGAAATCAGCCGCTTTGTTCGGGGTTTCTTCAGCAGCTTCTATCAGTTAACTCGTGACAGGTCGCCGCGGGGAGGGCTCGGGCCGGAGGGCGAGGCTGGGCGGCGCTCCCAGCCTCTCTGTGGGGACCAGGGGGTGGGGGACACCTGCTTGCACCCGATGTTAGTTCTGGGGAGAGCGGTTCTGTGGACGCGATGGAGTCATTAGCACCTTCTCGATGACCCTGTCTGTCCGGCGGGGGACCAGGAGCACCGTGTGCGGGATGCTGGCCACCTGTGAGTCCCGGCAGTGGTGCGGCCTGCTCTGCCGAGAACTTAGGGTTCAGTTGTGTGTAACATGTGGGTCACAGTTTCATACGCAGCCTGCCTGCCCGGTCCGGGGCGAGGCTCTGCAAGTCGGACGGCTGTGGGGGGCGCACTGTCTCGGCAGCACGCTGTCATATGTGTCCGTGTCTTTCTTCGTACTCAGACAGTTGGACTGCGAGTTGTGAAGGAGATCGGGAAGCAGCTTCCTCCGGTCCACGCCCGGGGCAGAGGGCAGGCTGTGCGTCTCAGGGGCTGGGGCCCGGCGCCAGCAGAGGAAAAGTTTAAAATTCACCGAGAACAATCTCGTTTGCTGAAATGATTTGCTAGAGCCCTGCCGGTTTGCTCAGTGGTTAGCGTGTCGGCCCATACACCAAAGGGTCCCGGGTCCGATTCCCATCAAGGGCACGTGCCCCACCCAGGCCCTGGTCAGGGCGCGTGCAGGAGGCAACCAATCGGTGTCTCTCTCTCACATCGATATTTCTCTCTGTCTTTCCCTCTATTGTACTCTCTCTAAAAATCAATGGGAAAATATCCTCAGCTGAGGATTTAAAAAAAAAAAACAAAACAAAAAATTGAACTAACCGTTTTCTCTCTTTGTGGGACCAGGCCCACGTGAGGTAACGTGTGCGGAAGAAATGGTGCATCTTTTTATTATTATTGATTTTTAGAGAGGGGGAGGGAGAGGGAGAGAAACATCAATGATGAAAGAGAATCATGGATTGGCTGCCTCCCGCACACCCCACATTGTGGATCGAACCCGCAACCCGGGCATGTGCCCTGACCTGGAATTAAACTGTGACCTCCTGGTTCATAGGTCGACACTCAACCACTGAGCCACACCGGCCGGGCATTTTCAAACATCTTACTTTTCTGCAAACATACTATAGACATGTCCCCATTTCTCCGACAGTAGAGCTGGAAAGAAATGTAGAACCTGGGGCATGTCTGTTGACTGATAGGATGCAGCAACACGGGTGTGGCTTTAAAATTCGTTTCTGAAAACCAGTCATGGCCTCGAAGGCCGGGACACACCCCGAGGAGCGTTGCCCGGCGGTTTTGTGCTGTGGGGATGTCAGAGGCTGAGGTCCCCCCGACCTGCTCACTTGGTTTTGAATAATAGAATGATTTGAATCCCCCATTTTCTTGAATTCTAAAGTAACTACTTGGGTATCGTGAGCAAAGCAAGGCAGCCAGCACCCTGGCGTGTAAGAAGCACACGGAAACCCTAGTTTAAGGCGAAACAGAGGTAGAGGGAACTTGAGTTGCGATCTCTGAGGTTAGCACTTGTTTTAGGTTTTGAACCGGCTGTGAGCTGGGCTGCGATCCGCCGACCCTCAACCCTTCCCATCTATGTGTCCACGTGCCTCGGCAGGGGCTGACCCGGGCACACCCCCAGGGCACCGCGAGACCCTTCCTGCCAGTGGGCAGCTACCACCTTCCCCGCATCAGGAGCCACCGCCCCTGGGGAGGCGCTGCTCACAGAGGAAGGAAGTGAAATAACGCCGGGAAGGGGGGCGTGTGCTGGGGAGGAGGGGGCTGTCTGGCAGAGAGGGCACGGGAACAGTCGAGGTGGGCAGGAGGGCACGGGGCACGGCCTGGCATGACTTTAGGACGTGGGGTGCATGGGGCCCAGGCTGCCGAGGGGCCACCTTCCTGTGGGCAGGTGTCACCTGCCCACAGAGACCCGTACGTGGGACCCGCAAGGGCACCCCCAGGGTTCAGGGGGTGTTAAAGTCTCCCCGAAGCTACACTCAAAATCGTGTGAGTTTCCTGGGGTTCGGGTGCCCCGCTTTGCTGGCTGAGGCTGTCGGGGACTTGGGTCTGAGCCGGCAGGACGCGCTGGGACCTTGGAGGCAGCCGTGCCCTCCCGGGGGGGGGGGGGGGGGGGGGAGGTGGGAACGCGGTGCTGGCAGAGAGCGCTGTCAGGCCCGGATGCGGCCACGTGTGGGAAGTTCTTATGGTGGCATTTAGCACGTGGCACCAGTTCACTTAAAATACACCTGCCCGTGGGCTTTCAGCCAGTCCGTGTCCCGTCAACGCTGGCCGTGCTGACGCGGCGGCCGCAGGGGCCTCCTGCCCAGTGTGCAGTCTGGGTCTGAGCCAAGTGCCTCGGCCCGGTTCCCGCGGCGTCGCCTGCAGACTGGCTCCCTGCACCGACCTTGGCCCGGCTCCCTGTCCTTCAGGCAGCGAAACCGCTGGCGGCTCAGTGCGTGTCCCCAGGGACGGAGCCTCCCCGCCCTGCCCCTGGGCGCCCAGGGTGCACACAGCCCCGGAGCCGCCCCCCCCCCCCCCCCCCCCCCGACCCTGAGGTCTGCATGGGGCTGAGCCGGGATCACGGAGCAGAAGCCCAGGGAAGGGCCGTCGGCTCCAGGCGGCTTCGTCTTCCTCTGGGAGCCGTGACAGTCAGACCCGCACAAGCCCGCGGCCCCAGGGTTGTCATGAAGAGCAGCCGCCCAGACCGGGCGAGATCTGGGGGGCTCTGGTGGGCGCCATAGAGCACCCTCCCCGGGCGAGTCACAGCGGGTCACAGGGGAGACTATGTCGGCCACACGCGTTGTCTTTGATTCTCTCGGGAGAAGCCGGTGTCTGGAGCCCTGACTGCGGGGCAGGGTGGCCCCCGGATCCACCTGCCGCCGGGTTTGTCTCCTCCCAGTTTCCTCCGTTTATCAAGGAAAAGCCTGATGCGTGGGATGCTGACTTACTGAACAGGAGATGTTTTAAAATAAAATAAAATAAAGTAAAGTAAAGTAAAATAAAATAAAAATAAAATAAAATAAATTAATTAATTAATTAAATAAAATGAAATGAAACCTGACTTCCTGCTGCGCCAAGGCGCCCTGACCTCCACGCTCCGCAGGGCAGTGGGTCAGCCGGACGCTCCTCCCGCTTCGCCCCCGTGTCTCGCTTTCCGTTTGGCGTTTGACTCCCAACAGGGATGGTGACGGTGCCGACGAGGCCTTGTCGACTCTCGGACTTGCATTTGGTGAACATTCTCTCTGCCACCGAACAGGCATCTGCAAAACGTGCCTACGCCGTGGCCTCGTGACCACAGCTCTGGGATTCCACCCATGAAAATGAGCCAACATTCAGAAAACCTTCGATGCCGACGTGTGTATTTCGATTTTGTTTATAAAGCAAATAATCGGAAACCCCTCCCGTGGACGGCAGAGGCTGCGGCGCTGTGCGTCCCCCAGGCGAGCGAACGCTGTCCCGCGCTCCGCACCCACGTGCCTCACGGAGTTCCTGGGCGATGATGTGAGAAGTGCATCTTCCCAAATGGACTCTGAATTCTCGTGTTTCCTCCCCTTTTTTGTCACATGTTCTGAGTTCTCCAAGCTCATTTGTGACGTTTTGACGATTGAGACGAATTGCTTAAAAATCGCTGCTGTCTGGTCCTCGCACCTGCAGGGAAGTGACAGGCCCTGCGCTTGGGGTCACGTGGCCTGTTCGTTCTCGTGGCCGAGCGCCCTTCCCAGCGCGAGAGGGCCCGGTGCTGCGTCACGGACACCGTCTGTCCATGGTCCGTGTGCGTGTCCGGCGCCGACTTTCTAAAGTGCCTCACAGGGTCCATTGAAATGGCCCTCGCAGGTCATGGGGCCGGACGGGAGGGGAAGGCAGGCCCTGCCCGTGGCTGCTGCTCCAGCATTCCCTCGGCCAAGACAGAGGGACGGCCCAGCACAAACCAGAACCCTCACCTCACCCCGTCGTCCGTCTGTCCATTTCTCTCTGTTCTTCCTTCGTCCCAAAACGCCTTCCCCTCCCTCCATGGCCTCGACCTTCCACGTTTCTGTCCGTGTCTCTTCCCGACCGAATCTCCACACGAATTCCCGTGAGCTGCTCGTCGCCGCACCTGCGTGACCCGGCGTTTGCCCACACGTGGCGGTGACGTGTGGAACAGACTCTGCCTGGCCAGGTGGTGTCCATGCGAGACCAATGAGGAGAGCGTATGTTTGCGTCCGGGATTTGGTCCCTCAGAGAGTTCACGGCCTCCTTGTCAGGGGTCCCCACGGGGAAAAGGAATGGACGTTGGTGGAAACACCTTGGTCTCGGCTTTAGGAGTGGCTCATCCCAGAGGCCAGCGTTTCTTTTCTAAAATGTCTTGGGATCGTTGTTCTCAGTGAGCTCCACTGCAGTCAGAGTGGACTGGATGGACAGGCAGAGGCGCGGCTGTGCCAGCAGCCCTGTGCTCTAGGACAGTGGTCGGCAAACTGTGGCTCGGCCAACCGCGGCTCGCGAGCCACATGCGGCTCTTTGGCCCCTTGAGTGTGGCTCTTCCACAAAATACCGACTTCTGCGCATGGGCCACGAAGTTTCAATCGCACTGTACGTGTGCGCCCGCACGTGGTATTTTGTGGAAGAGCCACACTCAAGGGGCCAAAGAGCCGCATGTGGCTCGCGAGCCGCGGTTTGCCGACCACGGCTCTAGGAGATGCTGAGGAGAGCGTGCTTATGACAGACACTCTCCTGCAGACATGTGGGCCCGGCTCGCAAGCCCACACCCCTCCCCACAGCGCATGCGGCCCAGCCACCTGCCCTGGGAGGTGGTGAGAGCCAAGGTGGGAGCCCAACATGACCACGTGGTGTCCTCTGTCTCCACTGCCTCTGCCAGGACACGGCTCACGCCCACCAGCTTGTCACATGACATAACCTCGTCTGGCCTCTACGAAAGCCTGGGAGCGTGGGCCGTGTCTCTGCTGTGCCCGGCACTGACGGACAGACGGCAGCACCTCTGGCCCCTTGTCAGCATGCAGCCAATAGAGTCGGAGATCGGGTGCCATCTATAATAATAAAAGCATAATATGCTAATTAGACCGACGTCCTTCCGGATGACCTTCCGGATGAAGCTGGGGCTGCGAGGGAAGCCCGGGTCCCGGGAGCCAGAGGGAAGCCGGTGCCGGCAGCCGGGGGAAGGAAGGCCTGCTCTGGCACGGATTTCGTGCATCGGCCTCTCGTCTCCTATAGGAAAAGAGTCTGCTCCTGGCCTCTGACCAGCAGACCACAGTCTTCATGGGACGTAACCCATTATTTCATTGTGTCACTCTCTTTAGAACAGTGTCACCGGCCTTCAGAAGCAGTACTGGTTGGAACTCGGGCCCTGCCCTTGACAAGTTCAGGTGGTATCGGGCCTCAGTTTCCCCTTCAGAAAATGGGCAACCGTTCGCGATTTGCATGAACGAGCGCCATGCAGTGTCTGGTATGGAACACAAGCGCTGTCACTGGCAGCCGACGCCATTGTCGCCACAGGTGGCGTTCTGTGCATGTGCGTGTGTGTGTGCGTGTGCATGTGTGTGCATGCATGTGCGTGTGTGCATGTGTGCACGCATGTGTGTGTGTGTGTGTGCATGTGATGATATCTGTATTCCTTTAAAGAAGGGGTGGGACCTTTTCTCTGCCCGGGGCCATTTGGACATTTATGACGACATTCGTGGACCATACGGAACCGGAACCATCCACTTAAACATGAGCCTGCTGTATTTGGTCAGACATGTGACTAGCTCACCCGTAAGGCCTTGGCAGGGCCCAACCTAATGATTTCACGGGCCTCGTGCGGCCCACGGGCCGGGCGTTCCCCACCCCTGAAAGCATGTTCTTTCTCTTCAGTGTCCAGATTCCAGCAAAGCAATGCGTAACCGGTTGCTTTTCAAAACCGCTCCTGTGTGTTTCAGTTCCGCAGTCAGTGCCCTGGTTTGTAATGAGCAAGTCAGCAATTCCCCTGAACCGAGCCTTCTCTCCGGGTTTTGTTTGCTGTGCAGTAGCCAAGCGGCCGCTTCTCTGGGGACAATCGCTAGATGGTTAGATCGGAACGTCCGGCCGCTGTCGCCCAGGGTCACTGCAGGTCACAGCAGGTTCACGGCTTCGAGCAGCGACTCTCAGCTCCCGGCACATATACGAACCCCCGAGATGCGGCGGCGCACCCCAAAGTACAATTCCTGCCCGTCTGACAAAAAGTGAGGTGTGGTTTGACTCCTTCAGGCCAGAAGGCTGTCGCTGTGCCGGCTGTCGCTGTTTTGCTGGGCTATCTAAGGGGAGGCGGTGGTGTCCTGACTCGGTGGTCGTGTGCTGCACGTTGTAAACATTCCCGTGGCCACCGGCTGACCACCGCCAGCCGGGTGCCTTGGCCGCGAGGAGCAGCGTGCCAGCACCGGCCAGCGGCTCGCAGCCAGGAGCCCAGAAGGCCCAGGGCCGGATCGCCGGAGACTGGACGTTCCGGGACACGACAGCCCTCTGAGCGACCCCATGTTCTCCGCTGGGCGTCTGTGCTGTGGTCCCACCCCCACCCCTCGCTGTGAGTCCCCTCCTCCCCCCAGTGTCCCCTCCTCCCCCCTCTGTGTGTCCCCTCCCCCCCCCCCCGAGTGTCCCCTCCCGCAGGCAGGCCCCCGGTTGCCGGTAGAGCCAGGCGGGACGGCGTCGTTCACCGCTGAGGGAGCGGGCACCTTGGCTCCTCTGCAGTCACTGGCTCACTGGTTTGCTGACGGTGCAGAGTTCTCTGTACACACAGTAATAGCGGTTCCTAAACGCACGGAAAGATGCTCAGCCTTTCGGATGATGAAAGGAACATCTCTACGAAGTGCTATAGGTCTTCTCATCCGATTGGCCAAGATACAAATATCTGTTAGTGCCCACAAGGTGCCGGCCCCGGCGCCCCCCACGGCAGCTCCAGTGTCTCCGAGGGGAGACGTCAGAGGCACAGGAGAGCGCCGGCCTGTGCGGCTCAGTGGTTGATGTTGACCTAGGAACCAGGAGGTCACGGTTTGATCCCGGTCAGGGCACAGGCCCGGGTTGCAGGGTTGATCCCCAGTAGGGGGCGTGCAGGAGGCAGCCCATCCATGATTCTCTCTCATCGTTGATGTTTCTATCTCTCTCTCCCTTTCTCTCTGAAATCCATAAAAATATATTTTTTTAAAAAAAGAGGCACAGGATTGACAGAAAACGGTGGAGCGAGTAGCTTCGCGGGCCTGTCCACCCACAGAAACACAGAAGCACAAGCAGAAGCAGAAGCAGAAGCAACACGTGGTCAGGCCCCGGGAAGTCGTCAGAAGCTCCACGCCGCTGCAGACCAGCAAATGCTGAATCAAGCAACGGGCAACCTGAAGTGGCAAGAAGGCTGTGTGGAGCGTTCACCGCCCGGCCCCACCCGCTTCCCCCCCCCCCCCTCCCCCGCCCCCGTCCTACGCTGCGTGCGTGCAACCTGGAAGGCGCTCCGCCCGGACCTGCTCTGAGACTGGCTCAGGCTCATTTCCCTCGGCGAAGCCCCCACGTCGGGGCTACCTCTTCTCAGCAGCTTCTGGCCACGCATGCGAGCACTCCCACAAGTCGTTTCGGACAGCGACTTGGAGCTTCTCACATCTGTCATCCATCTCGTTGTTTAACGGGCAGACTTTCTTTCCGGCGTGTGAACCACAGCACGAGGTTCCTAATCGTTTTGTTCAATTAAACTGAAGCCTGGCAGGAGCTTTGCTCCCGTGTGAGCTGTCGAACGAGGGAAGGCGTTGATGGCGCAGACAGCGACCGACCCGCCACGAGGGGAGCTGCCGGGAGCTGTCCACGGCGGCGGCCTTCAGGTTGAGCCCCGCCGGAACCCGGGCGTGGGGAGAGGCGAGTCTCCCCGAAACCTGCGATCCACGCTCAGTGATGACACGCGCGTGTAGACACGCCTCGGAGTCTGTCCTGTCAGTGACCTGCCTGCGGTGCCATTTCCCCGTCTGATCAGACGCTCGCCGGCGGCCCCAGCGCCCCTTCTTCCGGCATCGGGCCAGGTGGTTACAGTGCTGATGAGATCATTAAGGAGCCGGTCCAAAGCGGTTCAGAGAAAACGAGAGAGTGTGGTGAGCTCTGTGTGGGGAGGCAAACAGTAGGTTCAGCTGCAAGATCCCCTCGAAACGGCGTTCTGTTTCAGGCGGTTTTCACCTGGAGATGTGTGTGCGCCCCCCCCCCCCCCCCCCCAGGTGCTGATCCCTGGATGGGCGGTGCCTTTCCGTTGGTGTGCGTGACCTTGAGAACAACACGTGCCTCTGACCGCGGGTTCTGTCCTGGTGGAATGGCTCCTTATTCGGTCAGCATCATAGAAACAGCCCCCGTTTTGCATTTAGGGACGAAGGTGTGAAGACTTGGGTGTACGGGCTGTCTTCCTCATTTCCCTGGAACAGGCCTCTCCGGGCCGCCCACCCCACACCCCCTCACATTCTCCTCCCGCCACAGCCTCTGAAACGCACAATGAAAGACGCCCTCTTACCACCTGTCAGGGCTCGGGAGGCCCCATAGCTCTTGGGAGGAGGAAGTCAGAGCTGAGCATTGATTTTCTCCCCTGGAAGATGGGAATCGATCAGGGCCCTCCTCGGCGGTTTCGTGGGGATGTAGGTTGTGTGTCCGTGAGGGCTCGGTCGCACAGGAAACTCCCGGTCGCTGGTTTGAGCAGAGAGGGGCGGGGAGGGCTGGAGGGCTGCCAGGCTTTGCTGGCGGGAGGGCGGGCTCCGGCTCTGCAGGGACCCGGGAGGCTCTGCGGGGACCGGGAACCTCGTGGCCACGGCCTTGCCTCCTGCCGTCCGTCAGGGCGCTGCGGCTACGGTGAGCGGCGGAGGGATGCGCTCCTCCCCTGCAGGAGTCAGGACCCCGTCCCGGCCTCATCTGCGCTGGCGAATGGGCCCCGGGAAGTGGAGGCCGACCCCCTGGGACTCGGATTCCTCAGACACCGGCAGGCGCAGCTGGCTGGGGCAGACATCCGTCTGGACCAGGCACCTAGGTAGTGCCTTCTCCCTCAGCTGTCGCTGTCACTGTCCACGTCTGTCTGTGCTGCCACCTGCGCCTCCGTTATCTACGTATCTACCTCCGTCTACCGCCTGGCTGCGTCCCGGCCCACACTCCGCATGGACGGGATGGGGCAGCGCAGGCCAGTGCAGAGCCAGCGGACTGTCCGCTCATTGTAGGCGGGCGGCAGCGCCGAGAAGCCGGGGCACCGGTTCCGTGGGGCTTGTGTTCTTCCGGGAGGGAGGGCTAGTCAGTGAGCGTGTGCACGGTGGAGCGTGTTCATGGCGGAGCGTGTTCACGGCAGAGCGTGTTCATGGCAGAGCATGTGCACGGCGGTAGGTGTTCACGGCAGAGCGTGTGCACTGCGGAGCGTGTTCATGGTGGAGCGTGTGCACGGCAGAGTGTGTTCACGGCGGAGCGTGTTCACGGCGGTGCATGAGGAGGTGAGAGGCCAGGGACTGGGAGGAGCTGGTGGAGGAGGCGGGGACCGCTCTGTGGAACCGTGGAAGGGAGGCACAAAGCAAGACTCCAGGTGCTTGGAGGAAGGAAGAACGTCCCAGGCGGGAATTATCGAGTGTCAGGGAGGCGGGGGGGGGGGGGGGGGGGGCGCTGGGATGGGGGGAGGAACAGCCAAGAGCTGGGTGTCCCTGGGGTCAAGGTGGGCAGGCAGGTCAGAGGTGGTGGAGGCAGGTGTGTGGGGCCCGAGGGATGCCCCGGAGGCAGCTCCCCCCCCAGGGCTCAGGGGTGAGGCTGCTGGGGTGTCTCGGGAGTAACCTGGGGGTGACCGGGGAGTAAGCGGGGGGGAGGGGCTCAGACCGGGCAGGGCACACCGAGGTTATTGCGCGTCAGGGAAGGAGACAGTGTGGCCTGGACGCCCCCCTCCCCAGCATTAAGATATTCAGAGTGGGGGACTCGGGTGGGTTTACGGTGCATGACTGACCCATCTGATCCGAGCGTAGAGCAGCCTGTCCCTGAAAGGGGGGCACGGGGAGGGAGATCCTCGCAGGGACACCGGGGGCTCGGGAGGGTGCAGATCCCAGCGGACACGCGCAGCTCAGCTCCGTGCACACCCAGCTCAGCACCGGACGGGAGGGGGTCTGGAGCAGCCACATATAGAGGGCACTTTACAGGGGACACCCAGCCAGGTGGGCGGGCGCGGGCGGAGGAGGGTGGAGCCCGGGGAAGCCACGAGGTCCGCAAGGTGCAGAGACGACGAGGAAAGACCCACCCAGCGGACGGTTCTCCGCACGGTGCGCGATGATGGCCTCTTGATACTGTAGTGCAGTGGTTCTCAGCCTTGGCTGCACATTAGAATCACCTGGGGATCTTTTTAAAATCCTGATTTCTGGGCCTCGTCCTCCGGAAATTCTGTTTCTTTGTTACTCATGTTGTGGCCCCACCCCATCACAAAGAGACAGAATTTCCGGAGGACGGGGCCTGGAAATCAGGATTTTAAAAAGATTCCCAGGTGATTCTCACGTGCAGCCAAGGTTGAGAACCACTGCTGTGGCAAGTGTGATCTCTGGGGTGAGGGGCGGAGGGCTCGGTGGCCTCTTCCCGCCAGTCCCCCTCCTTCAACGCACACGCCGCCCCTCACCCCTGAGTTCTGGCCGCGCAGGGCTAACCACAGCTTCCTCCGGGCGCCTCTCTCCTTCCTCCCCCTGGACAAGCTCCTGGAGCCCCGTGAAGCCGCGGGACTGTCTTGGGGTCTTCCCCGAGCAGAGCTGGGGGTCCCGCAGCGGAGTCCCTGCACTTGGCAGGTGGACTTCCACGGGGAGGGGCCTCCGGCGTCCAGGTCCTGTCCCGAGGGACCTTCCCCACGTGGGCTGTGGCCGCCCAGCCTCGCCGAGTCAGCAGGAGGTCGCCTGTCTGCACGTCCACCTCCTGCATTAGGACTCGCAGGCTCCCTCAGCGTCTCCGCAGCAGCTGCACTGAATGGGCTTTGTCCGGACTCCGCTTCCCTGTCTGTGAGAATCGGAAGCTTAGCAACTCTCTGTCTTTAGGGTCCGGGAGAGAAAATGAGCGACCACCTGTGCTTGGTGGTGAGCTGGGTGCTGGGTTCATTGGAGCTTCATGTTTATTTTGTGGAATCCGTTTTCTGAGACTCATTCTTCAGCGTCCAAACGGACACCTAAACGCAAGCCTTCCGCCTGTACCTCCTGGTGCGAACGCTGCGGTTCCCACTGACCCTGTGAGTGGGAATCTGCACCAGCTCCGCCCCGGGTTCCTGGGGGAGTCAGGCCCCGTCAGCAGGCACCGGGGCCGCGGGAGCAGCGAGGGCGCCAGGCTCGGGTCAGTGAGGTGGCCGCTAAATGCCCAGCGTGCCCGCTTCACCGGCGTTGAGTGCGTCCTGCTCTATCGGCTATAACTGCAGTTCGAGGACAGACCTGTTGGAGAACTCTGACAGCCCCGCCCTCAGACGCTCGCCCCTGACCACGACGCGCCCAGCGAGCCCCCGGGAAGCAGCGAAGTGCCCCCGCCACGCGCTCAGCTGCCCCCGCCCCCGCCCCTCGTCGGAGCTGGGTCCCCCAGGCTTTCTGCCTGGAAACACCTCTTCTTACCACACAGACGGGGGGCTACCCGTTCCCTCGGGGTCTCCTCTGACGAGCTGAGTGCTGACCCCGTCGTTAACGGTCGTCTAGCCATGATGTCTGGGTTGTTTCACTGACCGCCCTGTATAATTACTATTTTGTGCGTCTGCCTCGGTTTCTAGACTTTGATCTCCTTGAAGGTAGGGCTCTTTAAAAAAATAAATTATGTCTTCTCGATGCCGGAAAGAAGGTGGTTGATAAATATTTGTTGCGTTAATTAAATGAAAACCTTTTTATACTTTTTAAAAAATTGATTTCAGAGAGGAAGGGAGAAGGAGAGAGAGAAACATTCATGATGAGAGAGAATCATGGACCGGCTGCCTCCTTCACGGCCCACGCTGGGAATCGAGCCCACAACCTGGGCTGTGCCCTGACCGGGAATCGAACCTGACCTCCTGGTTCCTAGGCCGATGCTCAGCCACGGAGCCACGCCAGCCGGGCAGCCCTGTGGCTCTTGAACGACCAGGACTCACGGCTTCACTCTGAGGGTGAGGCAGCCAGGCTGCTGCTCGCACTGGCCTGGAGTCACAGCTCATTCAGCGGCAGCAACTGAGACTTCATCCACCAACAGTCCGGGAGCCGCAGCGCTGCCTCCACTGGACGGCCAGGTCCCTGCCCGTGAGGCCGAGGGCGGCTTGTAGTAAGCAGGTGGCTGTGACCCTGCGCCCCTCCTGGTCACGCTCCTCACTTATTTCTTTACTGCGGGGATCGGGCCAACACCGGCTCTCTGACATCCCCCGAGGGGTCCTGGACTGTGAGGGGGCACAGGCCAGGCTGAGGGACCCCACGGGTGCACGAGTCCCTGCACCAGGCCTCTTGTACGCATATAAGATCTTTTGTTAATCTCTTCCCGCCCTCCCTCCTCTCCCTCCCCTCTGAGATTCATCAGTCTGTTCCATGTTTCCATGCCCGTGGTTTCTGCTCCTGCGTTGAGCGTCTGCCCCCTGGTGGTCAGTGCACATCATAGCTACCAGCTGGTTGGCCAGTCGGCCAGTCGGCCAGTCAGCCGGTCAGCTGGTCGGCCAGTCACTTAGGCTTATATATGTATAGATTATCACACCCAGCCACTTCCCAATCAGCCTCCCGTCTCTGTAGGATTGACGGGTGGGCGGGGTCGGTAGAGTGAAGAAAGAGTGTGCTGTGCCTTGACGTGGGATGAGTTCGATGTCGTTTGCCGTCCACAGTGTTTGCCATCCATCGGCCATCATAGCCGAGAGGAGCGACCAGGTGTCGGGCCTGGGCCCTGGGGCCCCGCCAGGTGGGGGTGTCCGTGGAGGGTCAGAGCCCTGCTCTCGCCTCTGCGTCGGTTGCCATGGGCACCGAGCCCTGCTGTTGGAGCATCACGTAACCTTTTCTACGTCGGTTCAGACCAGTGTCTGGGCCGGGGACACAGGGCGGTGCGGTGATTCAATGACGACACACCTTGGCTTCTCCCGAGAGCACGTTCCAAATCGTGAGAACGATGTCGTCCCAGATCCCAGGTGAGAGCCCCCCGCCTTGAAAAGGCGTTTCTGATGTGGCTCCCCTGCTGACACACGCTCTCCTGTCTTATACACTGTCAGGCAGTGAGCGTCTGGATGCTTGTAAGAAAATGCTCCGGTCCTGTGAGGCACAGAGATCGGGTTAGCCATGCCTGGTTCCCCTTAGCGAGGGAACTGGAGGTAGACAGCACAGGGCATTTACTTAACGCGGCGGCCTCCTGGTCTTGGTGTCATTAACTCGATCTGCGCACAGGAGCCCTGGGGTTCGGGGAGGAGGGGAGGGGGGTTCCCATCTCACAAAGAGCCCCCAGTGTGGGGTCTGCAGGACTTTGAATCACAGACACTTCAAATGCAGATGACCCCGGGGTGAGGGATGCCTGTGGTCAGGCTCCCTGGGGGCTGGAAAGCAGAGCATGCTGGGAGGAAAGGGGGCACGTGGCGTACTTTCCACAGCGAAGATCTCAGAACGTACAGGGCAGCATGCTTGTCTCGGGCTCCTGGGCACTGCAGCTCACCTGGGAAGGGCTCCGTGGGGCGGTCCAAGGGCTCAGGGAGGCAGGAGGAATGGGGTCGGGACCCATGTGGGCGCGTCTGCCGCCGAGGGCACAGCGTCTAGCCGGCCCTCCCTGGTGTCCACGTGTGGGATGGGCCAGGCCTGAGCGGCCGGCCCTGTGGTCACAGTGACGGGGAAGTGGGGGGAGGACGTGCCCTCCGTGTGGCTGGAGCACCTGGGCTCGGTGCCACGGGGCTGCCTCCCATCTCGGTCCCTCGCGTGCTGGCGGGGCACGGGTCCCTGGCGGGCAGGTCTTGTGTTTTAGTGGAAAGTGCGGTGTGTGGCCCGCTGAGTGGTGTCACTCAGTGTGGAGTGTCAGCGGGTCCATCTTCTGTGGAACCGAAGGGACCGCGTGGCTGGAGGGGGCGGTCCGGCTCTTCCCTGTGGGTCTGCTCGGGACGCACCCCCGAAGCGTCCGATGGTGGGCCGCTCCCGGCCGTCAGCTCGCGGCACAGCGCCGTGCGCCGTGCACGCAGTGGGTCATGCCCGTCCCATTAAACATCAAGCTTCCATGTGAAGGTGGTTGAGGAACCTAACACAGGTGCTGGAGAGCGGCTGCCTGAGCCCAAGCCGCCGCCTTCCACCTTCCGCCTTCCGTCCAGGCCCAGAGGGGGGCGCGGCTCGCAGGGAGGCAGACGCCTGGGAGGGCCCGGCTGGCAGGCACACCTTGTGGGTTCTGCGTGTCCATCTCCAGGCCCTGCCCTGAGCTCTGCGGCCGGCCAAAGGGAATATTCTGCACACATTTGTTAATAGTTGAGGAAGCCCATTTGCTTCTGCCTCCAGGCAATGCTCACGCATCTGCTGTACGTATAGCCGTTGTGTTTCTCCCCAGCAGCCAAGACAAATGCGACTTTAAATCGAATATAAAGAGAAGAATGGCCTTTCAGCGGAAGCAGGCTCCTTTGTCAGGCAGGTCATTTCTCTCTGCGTCAAGTCAGCTGGTTGCTAAAACCCAGGAAGAGGCCAACAGCCCCACGGGGCTTCCTGCCCGACTCACAGGGGGCGGGAGGGGGGAGGGTGTCGGGCTGCACCCCAGGGGGGCCTCTGCGCTGGTCCCCAGCCTGGCCACGGCCTCGCCTGGGGCTCACAGGTGCCACCCTGGTGTGTAGAGGACATGGTGAGTGCCTGTCCTCGCCCCTCCCGCCCCCTCCCCCTCCCCTCCAAGTCCCCTTCAGGCCCAGACCCGTGTGCTGGACAGCATGGCGTCTCTGTCCTCTCCCTGCTGCACAGCCTCAGTCAGAGGGCGAGTGGCCACCAGCAGCAAAGCCAGAGAAAACCTGCAAATCGCCGGCCCCGCGGCTCAGTGGCTGAGCGTCGACCTAGGAACCAGGAGGTCAGGGTTCGATTCCCAGTCAGAGCACAGGCCCGCGTTGCAGGCTCGATCCCCAGTGGGGGGCGTGCAGAGGCAGCCGATCCATGATTCTCTCTCATCTTTGAAGTTCCTATCTCCCTGTCCCTCTCCCTTCCTCCCTAACATACATCTGAAATCCCTGTGTGTCCAAATGTCCCCCAGCTGGCGCTCCCGGAGGACGGGAAGTGAGCTCTGCGGGTCCTTCCCTGTCGGCTCCACTGTCGCTGCGCTCGGGGCAGGAGCCAGGGGCACGCTGTCCATGGGACGGAAAGTTCACGTGACCGTGGCAGGTGCCTCCCCGGGGCCTCATGAGCAAGATTTATGACCGTGTTCCTGCCGCCGCCGCACCCCAGCGTGGCCGCTGCCGCCGGCGACCGTCCCGGGCGCGGTGACTTCTGAAGGACCGCGCGGCCCCGTTCTCTCAGCCCGTCACGCACCAGGCTCCCCCCGGGCTGTGGCTGGGACGCGACCTTGACTCACAGTCTCCACGGCGGAGACGCCGAAGGACGCGGCTCCTCTTTCCCGGGAGCTTAGGAGCGTGAGGCAGAAGGAGGCCTGCTGCGGCCTCAGCCACCTCATCGCTCGCGAGCCCTCCCTCTCGCGCTTCAGGCCACCTGGACGCCTGCCCGAGAGCCTGTGTGCGCGGGCACCTCGGGGTTTATTCTTCTGTTTGTCAGCATCGCTCAGGGCACTGGGATCAGGCGCGTTAGTGGTTTGGTGGGATGTCCTGGACTCTGCACAGTGTAAGTAGAACCAGGAATCCGTTAGCGCCCGCCGTGGCCGCGGTCAGAGTTCCCTGTGGGGTCCCACCTAAGCCTCCCCGGGCAGCCGTGGTGGTGGGGGGGGCGACCGGCTCTGCCAGGACAGGGGTGGGCCACAGCTGGTGCCCGCCTGGCCTCACCCTGCGGAGACCCCTCTATTTTTTAAGAAGAACCAAGCCTGTATGTTAGTGTATGTAACGGCGGCCTGTAGAAGCATTAGGCACCGTCATGGCTGGTGGTCACACCACATCGGATCCTCGCCGGGCCTCCAGGGTTGGGTGAGCCCATTGTTCCACTTAACCCTCAGAACACCCCAGCGGTGCCTGGGACGGTGCCTGGGACGCTGCCCAGGTTGCAGGCGGCGAAGCTGAGCTGATGGGCGCAGGGCTGATGGGGTCCGGGGTTCCCTGACATCACATCGCTGCTGGTGGGTCAGTCACCCCAACCACGAGGCTTCTTAGAGTCCCAGCAGAGCGTCTCGGCCGCTCCAAAGCCGCTGGCACAGGCAGCCCGGCCGCTGGGGGACCTGGGCGCCCAGGGCCCTAAGCAGGGTCTCCGCCCCCGCCCCCTCCCCAGCGCACCTGGCTCCGGCTCGGTGGCCGCTACACGCACACTCTGTGTGGCTGCGCTGCCGCCCTCCCATGCCGGCGATGCTCAGGGCAGTGGCCTAGATGTCAGACGCACTGTTCAGGCCGCCCGGCACATGGACACAGGTGGTGTGGCCTTTGGGGGAGAACTGTTATTAAAGTGGTGAATAGTAAATGCATCTCAGCAGCTAACGCGGGGCGGCAGGTGGGTGGTGTAATGTCTGTTTTCACCTTCGCTCAGCCAGAGTTAACGCTTCAGTGGCATGAGGCGTGTGCAGCTTGTCAGCTCCTGCAAGTCCTGGTCTGTCCCTCCCTCCCCAGCGTCTCCCAGGAGCCAGGGCTCCCGATAGGAGCTGTGTGGGGAGCTTATGTGGGTGTGGAAGCTGGGGAGCAGCGGGGTACCTGGAGACCACCCAGAGGAGCTGACTCTGGGGTGGATCTATATTCCCCTGCACTCACTGGGGCTGAAGGCCACTCGCACCCGAGAGGGACCACTGTGCGCCTCCCCCACCAGCTCCTCCGCCCCACACGTTACCGTGTCCAAGCCCTGGCCCCAGGCGGCCTGAGTGCCAGCCCTGAGCGGTCTGGACCGGCGTCGGAGCTGACGCAGCGGGTCTCGGTGGCCGCGGGCGCCGGCACCGGCTCTGCCTTGCTGAACTCACAGAAGTAGCTCCTAGGAGTCAGAGCCTGACACCGCCCTGGCCTGCGGCCCCCAGCACAGGGCGTGGGGGGAGTGCCTGCTGCTCAGTGCTTGAACGTGTTCTGAGCCGATCACAAAAACCACACCTCGTGTCATCCGACCCAAGGTTAGGGTCACTGTGTTTAAGCCCCTTTCGATTCTCTTGGGTTTCTCAAAGGCTGAAATCGCCGACTTTACCTTGTTAGCCATTAGCAGAGCACCAGTTCTGTGCATTTATCTGTCGACTGGGGGAGAGGTGGGCCTGCCCGGTGTCCGCACTCTGCTGCCTGCAGCCCCGTGTGCTCACCAGGCAGACCCGGCTTGTGAACAGCCAGTAACTCGGCACTGGGAAGGGGGAGCGGGAGGAGAGATGGCGCGGCCAAGGCCCCTCTCTGTTGGGAACCCCCGCCCCCCACTCCTGAGGGCCCACCCCGTCCCCATCTGCCTGCGCCAGCTCTGCCCTCACGGCCCTGCATCTGAGCTCAGAGCAGTCGGACCGCGGTCACGCCGCGCGGGCAGATGTGGACGAGGTGGGGCTGAGAACTCGGGGTGCAGACTGTCTGTGGCCTGGGGGCCCTGGGTGAGCCGACTCCCGGCTTCTCCCGGGCTCGGGGTGCAGGCAGCTCGCTGAACCTTTCTTCCTGGTGTTTTCATCTCTGTAACGTACATCCTTCCTGACTGTTCGGATGCATCATGACGCCCGAGACAGGGACAGGCTGCCCGGGCACCTCGACGGTCACCGTCGGCTGTGACACCCACATTCTCGCCTTCGGGTGCTGTTCCCCCCGCCCCCCGTTATGGGAGCAGATGTTTCCCTCTCTGCCTCTTTCCTGCGTATTCCGCTGCGTGGACATCTGTCAGGGCCGCTGCCAAGACCCAGCTCACGGCACCCGGGAGCCCGTCAGCGATCTGCTTTGCTCGCTACAAAAGCGGCTGCCGGCGTTCAGCCGAGCACATGCTCCGGAGGAGGAGGGACGAGGACGCGGCGGCTGGACTGGAAGGAGTGAGCGTCCAGACCGAGTGGATCAGGGACCGCGGGGAGGTCTCGCCGCTCGTGTTTGGTTGTCCCCTTGGGGTCACGGGTCATTTCCTCTTGAAATGGCCACCGGGATGGTTGCCTGGCGGGAGGGCAGGTACGGTGGCTGTGGGAATAAGGGCATTGAGTTTATGGAACTTTTTCTCGTTTTTTCTAGGAAGCCAGGGCCAGGGTGTTGTTTGTTTTTGTTAATTCTCACCTTGGTTGCAGGTTTGAACCCTGGCCCCGGTTGGGGCGCATGCGGGAGGCAGCCAATCGATGTCTCTCTCTCTCTCTCTCTCTCTCTCTCTCTCTCTCTCTCTCTCTCTCCCCTCTCCCCCTCTCTCCCTCTCTCCCTTCTCCTTCGCTTCCAGTCTCCAAAAAAACAATAGAAAAAAACATCCTCGGGTGAGGATTAAAATAAATAAAACAGAATAGAACCAGTCTTTTTTTTAAAAAAGGGAAACCCCGTCCGCCGTGCAAACATACACAGGGTGCCTTTGCTGGGAGGAATGTACAGCCGACAGGGAGGGGAGGGCAGGAATGCAGAGCCTGTGGAGACAGGGCTGAGCGTGGTGTCTGCGGGGCTGTCTGTCCTGCGCCTGAGGACGGCGGGTCCCTCCCAGCGCTCACCCCGTCGTCACAGGAGGGCGGCACCGGCGGGAGGCAGCGTCCGTGGGCAGGTGTCCGGTGTCTGGGAGTGAAGCGGCGATCGGCCGCGGTACGCGTTCAGAGCTGAGGAGTGTGTTCAGGTGCTCGGTACTGGTTTATAACAGATTCGGATAGATGTTCAGTTAAGGCAGCGGTTCTCAACCTGTGGGTTGCGACCCCTTTGGGGGCCGAAAGACCCTTTCACAGGGGTCGCCGAAGACCATCGGAAAACACATATATAATTACATATTGTTTTTGTGATTAATCACTGTGCTTTCATTATGTTCAATTTGTAGCAATGAAATTGGGGGTCACCACAACATGAGGAACTGTATTAAAGGGTCGCGGCATGAGGAAGGTTGAGAACCGCTGTTTTAAGGACACGTCTTCAGTGGCCGGGTTGGAGGCGTGCCTTCCGAACTGTCTTTTATGAAGTGAACTATGTCCACGCACACGCCAGCCCAGGCGGGGCCCAGGTGGAGAAGGGACCGCTTGGGCTTGCAGGGAAGGGTGTCCGCGCACCGAGAGGGGCCGCTGTGCTGGGTCCGAGAAGCGGTTGGGAGGAAGCCGCGTTGCGTGAGGGATGAGCTGATCTGACCGCTGCACGGTGTTTAGGGAGGGCAGACCCTCCAGTAAGACGGGTCCAAGTTCTGGTAAATTCTGGAGCTTTCATTGCGGCCCGCCGTCTGCACGGTGTGATAATAACATTGCGTTGTCGGTGCCTTCCCGTCTGAGCTCCGCAAGTAGCACCGAGCCCTCCAGCCCCAGGTTCCTCGTCCCTTTCGGAGACGTAGTGACGTAAGGCTCTGCGGGAAGTAAAACTCAAATCCGGAGTCGCTGCTGCACCTGGAGCTCCTTTTCCAGCTGGTAACACAGAGCAGAGGCGGCTTTCACGAGTGCGAGTCGTGTCCACGGGACGTGTCCACGTGGTTTCCACGTGGTGTCCACGGGGCACAGGGGGACTGAGTCGGGGAGCTGAGGGGACCAGGGCCAGTTAGCCAGCCAGGGCCTCGAGGGTACACAGGTCCCGCTTGCTATCGACTGGCCCCCCAGTAGCGGACTCCCGGCCGCGAGGCGCTCCCCGTCCCGTGGCCGCGCTGAGGCTGCCTGGGGGTCAGAGTGTTACAGAGGCACAGGCGTTGCTGACTCTCCGGTGGTTTCATGCGCTTTGCTCAGAATGTAGTGCACCCCCTTCGCCAGGCACCACTAGTGATGTTATTGTAATGCCACCGTCACACTGGTTAATACTGGGTAGCCCTCGTGTGTACGGAAACAATAACTCCAGCCCGGCCGGTGCGGCTCAGTGGCTAGAGCCTCAGCCCACACACTGAAGGGTCCAGGGTTCGATCCCTGGTCCTGGCCGGGAGGCAGCCAAACAATGTGTCTCTCTCACATCGATGTTTCTCTTTCTCTCTCGACCTCTCTCCTCTTTCCCTCCCTCCTTCCACTCTCTTTAAAAATCAATGGAAACAGTATCCTGGGGCCTGAGCCAGTGTGGCTCAGTGGATAGAGCTTGGCCCTACGGACCAAAGGGTCTCAGGTTTAATTCCGGTCAAGGGCACATACATGCCTCAGTTGCAGGCTCCTCCCCGGGCCGGCCCTGGTCAGCGCTCATACAGGAGGCAACCAATCGACGTATCTCTCTCACACTGATGTTTCTCTCTGTCTCTCCCTCTCTCTTCCACTCTCTCTAAAATCAATGGAAAAACATCCTTGGGTAGAGATGAAAAAAAAACATCCTTGGGTGAGGATTAACAAAATAATAACTTTAATATGTTTCCTGTTGCAAAAGTAATTCATAAGCAGCACAGAAAATTCAGAAAATCTGGGTGATCATGGAAAGCCTGAAACAGGAGCCCCCGCCCCCGGGGGGGAACCCCGTGGACGCGTGCGTGTTTGCGTGGCCGGGCCTCCCTCCCTCCCACACGTGTGTAATCGTGGTATCAAACACCATCACCCCCACTGCTCTCACTTGACCCCTCATGAATATCCGTTCATAGCAGCACACCTTCGCAGGCAGAGGAGGCGTGGCTGCTTGGAACGGACCTGAAAAGTAACAGCCGACCTGGGTTTCTTAAAAGTCCCATCTTCTCTCTAACAAAACAGACGGAGTCGGCAGGAGCCTCGGTCGGCGACTCCGGACGGTTCTGTGGCTGCGAATGTGGGGCCACCTGCCCTCCGTGGGTCTGTGGTGGAGGAGGCGGCTCCGAAGTTCTGGCCTGTTGGACCAACGCTGAGCTGGGCCCGCTCGGGGCTGAGGGCCAGTGCTGGTGCAGGGCGAGGACAGGGGAAGGCTGCCAGGCTGGGCCCACTTGGGGCTGAGGGCCGGTTCTGGTGCAGGGCTGGGACAGGGGAAGGCTGACAGGTTGGGCCCGCTCAGGGCTGAGGGCCGGTGCTGGTGCAGGGCTGGGGCTGGGGAGGACTGAGAGGCTGGGGCCACTCGGGCTGAGGGCCGGCGCTGGTGCAGGGCTGGGACAGGGGAAGGCTGACAGGCTGGGCCCGCTCAGGGCTGAGGGCAGGTGCTGGTGCAGGGCTGGGACAGGGGAGGACTGAGAGGCTGGGCCCGCTCAGGGCTGAGGGCCGGTTCTGGTGCAGGGCTGGGACAGGGGAGGACTGAGAGGCTGGGCCCGTTTGGGGCTGAGGGCCGGCGCTGGTGCAGGGCTGGGACAGGGGAGGACTGAGAGGCTGGGCCCGCTCGGGGCTGAGGGCCGGCGCTGGTGCAGGGCTGGGACAGGGGAGGACTGAGAGGCTGGGCCCGCTCGGGGCTGAGGGCCGGTGCTGGTACAGGGCGAGGACAGGGGAGGGCTGCCAGGCTGGGCCCGCTCGGGGCTGAGGGCCGGCGCTGGTGCCAGGCTGGTCGCTCACCCACGTGCCACGGCCACGGAGGTTCCGCGCTGCGCTCGGCGTGTGTTACAGGAAGCCACAGCTGGGAGAGAAGAGGAAACCGCGGCCACATGTGTGTGTATCGGATGCGTGTGGGGGCAGGAGGGGAGGTCCACGTGGGAGAGGCTGAGTGTGAAGTGAGCGTTTTCGGGACGTGGAGGTGGGGAGTCTGCTGGCCTTGGGGACCTGAGGGTTGTGTGCCGCTGGGGCCGGAGCTGGGCCACGCAGCAGGCTCCTGGCCAGGCAGACGGGGGGAGAGGCCGCCTGGGGGACCGGACCTGCCAGGCAGCTCCCCCTCCACCGAGCGTGAGGAGGGGAAGACGTCTTTCTCGGGCCCCTGTGAAAGGACCTCCCCTCCTGCCCCCACATGCATCCGATACACACACATGTGGCCGTGGTTTCCTCTTCTCTCCCAGCTGTGACTTCCTGTAACACACGCCGAGCGCAGCGCGGAGCCTCCGTGGCCGTGGCGCGTGGGTGAGCGACCAGCCTGGCAGCCCTCCCGTCCCAGCCCTGCACCAGCACCGGCCCTCAGCCCGAGTGGGCCCAGCCTGGCAGAGCTCTGCTCTCCTCTCGGGGTGGGCCGGGCCGTGTCATTGCTCTGCACGTGAGTGGCCGGACTGGGCAGGTGCCTGTGTGTGTGTGTGTCCGTCTGTGTGTGTGTGTGCCCGTGTGTGCGCCCGTGTGCGTGTGTGTGCACGTGTGTGTGTGTGTGTGTGTGTGTGTGTGGCAGGGGGCGGGAGGGGGTTTGCTCTGAAACCATTACATCTTTTCAAGGCGAGACCCGGACTCTAGTGGTGGTCCTGGAGGACAGTCGTTTGCAGGGTGAACCTGGACTTGGTGGCGTCTTAGAGCCTCGGGGTCTCAGAGGGGAAGGGTGACTGCCCTGCACTGCGGTCAGCCCCGCACCGGCCTGGGGAGCGGGGAACGTGTCTCGGAGCCACGGAGCGGGGCCACCTTGCAGGGCACGGGGCGTTTGGGGGGGTCAGGAGGGCACGTGGACACAGCCGTCAGCTACACGCCTGGTGTCAGCAAGACGCGCCCGGAATAAAGACGGCTCCCGGGAGCTCACGCACCCAAGCTGCATGGCGTCGGGCTGCGATTGTTACACAAAACAACTCTCATCAGACACTCCACTCTGATTCTGGTCTCCATGGAGACTGGGTATTCGGATGCATTAGGATATTTTTGTCTTCGGAGCTTTTGCGTGACTTGGAACGTGGACACGTGTGCAGACAGAAAGTGAGGCCCAGCCAGCCGTCCGTGGACGTGGCCGTGGCCGGGGAGGAGCCTGAAACTAGGGCCGGTCACCCACCGCCCGCACCTCCATGGCCACTGTGGGCCGGTGGCTCCAGAAGTGGAAACTGAGGATGACAAAGCCTTGGAGACATCGTAACAATACACGCCCTAACACTTCCTGGGCCCGGGTGCGGGGGGCGGCGAGTGGCGAGGGGGAGGATGTGTGTGTGTGTGTGAGGGTGAGAGTGCGTGTCTGAGAGTGTGAGTGTGTGTGTAACTGTGTGTGTGTACGTTTGTGTATGAGTGTGTGTGTTTGTCCGTGGTTGTGTGTGGCTGTGTGTATTTGTGTTTGGCTGGGTGTGTTTGTGTGCCTTCTAATCCTGGACGGTGGGGCGGTGTCTCCGAGTGCCAGGCCACCAATGTGCGCTTCCCTTAGAACGGATGCGTGCTCTCCGTCCCCAGGTGAGGGGCCGCGCGCGGGGGGCCTGACAGCCGTGTCCTCCCGGCCGCCTTCTCGCTGTTCAGACGCGACTCGTGTCTGTGTTGTTGCTGGGCTGTCACAGCGCCGTGGGGAACGGCCGGTGTGACAGGAACAACGGTTTTAAAAGTAACCGCCAGGCCGAGACCGGTTTGGCTCAGTGGATAGAGCGTCGGCCTGTGGACTGAAGGGTCCCAGGTTCGATTCTGGACAAGGGCATGTACTTGAGTTGCGGGCACATCCCCAGTGGGGGGCGTGCAGGAGGCAGCTGATCGATGTTTCTCTCTCATCGATGTTTCTAACTCTCTATCTCTCTCCCTTCCTCTCTGTAAAAAATCAATAAAATATATTTAAAAAAAAAAAAGTAACCACCAGAAGCGGCCCCTTTTTGCAGGAGACCAAGCTTTTTAATTTTTGTTTAAACTACTGTCAGCCTGGCTGGCGTGGCTCAGTGGTTGAGCGTCAACCTATGAACCAGGAGGTCAGGGTTCAATTCCCGGTCAGGGCACAGGCCCAGGTTGCAGCTCGATCCCCAGTGTGGGGTGTGCAGGAGGCAGCCAATCTGTGATTCTCTCTCATCACTGATGCCTCTCTCTCTCTCTCCCCACCTCTCCCTCGCTGAAGCCAATTAAAAAATATATATTTTTAAAGTACTGTCAAAGAAACATAAACCTTGTTCATCACAGAATGAAGCGAGCCAGATTGTGACACGGTGTCTAGAGTGCCTGTGTGTTAACAGCTGCCAGACGCCGAGTGTCTGTGATGGAACTTGGTCTGCGCGTCAGCGAGTCCTTCTCTAGGGGATCCCCGTGGAGAGCTGGTGAGCCCCGTGTTCCGGGTCCGACCCGAGAAGCCGGTGACACAGCAGGTGACCGATGCGTCCAGCGCCCGGGCCCCGGCCGCCGTGAGCCCCGGGCGGGTTCCGCTCCGAGGCCTGAGGCCGCGCATCCTGTCCCCGGGGTCCGTCCGCTCTCGGAGCCTCAGGTGCCACGCTCTTAAGCGGGTTTAGCAGATTGTGGTCGCGGGTGTTTTGTGTTTTCTCCCCCCGCCTTATTCTCTTGCTTAGTTACACGTGTTCAAGTAGCTCTAACTCGGAAGTTAGAGTCACAGCCCAGGAAACGGTCCTCGCTGGCAGCCATAGAAGTCGTCTCGGGGAGGAAGGGGGCCCGGTGTCTCCGTTGTTCTTGTCCAAGAGGGATGGGGACCCCGGGGGCGGGCGCATGAAGGCCACGGACATGGGGGAGGGGGGAGCAGGCAGCCGTAGGTCTGTCCCTGCCCCCGGACACACAGGCTTGCTGCCTGAGTTAGCGGCGTAAAGATCCGTTTGAATGCTACCAGGGCAGCCCCGCCCCAGGCCACAGCCTCCGTTCTGATGAGACAGACGGCTCCTTGCAAAGATGGCCTCCCCCAGCTTCATTTGAAATAAAGGGTGTCTGGTTTTTACTAAAAACGGCATCTTTCCGCCCTGCCGGTGCCGCTCGGTGGGTAGAGCGTCGGTCTATGCACCCAAAGGGTTGCGGGTTCGATTCCTATCAAAGACACGCACCTGGGTTACAGGCTTGATCCCTGGCCCCAGTCGGGGCGCCCGCAGGAGGCAACCAATCGGTGCGTCTCTCTCACGTCGATGTCTCTCTCTCCCTCCCCACTTCCACTCTCTCTAAACGTCAATGGGAACATGCCCTCAGCTGAGGATTAACAACAGAAGCAGCGCCCTCCTCACAGGCGCTCTTCCCCGCTTCTGGGCCGCTTCCCTCTGACACAGACTTCACGTCCTCAGTGCCCAGCGCGTGGCAGCCCCCCCGCCCCCGGCTCCTCCGGAAGGTCCCGCCCCCCGTGTCTCTGTGTGGCTGATGTCTGCCACGGCCGCGGCCTCGCTGTGGGCCATTGTCTTTGTTCACCCCACGTCCAGGGCGCACAGTCCACAGCTCACGGAACCGCTTGAACTGCGGTGCGGGGCGTGTTCGCCGGCCGCTGCGTGACTGACCCTGTTCTCGCGGCCCCATGCGCCCTCGTTTTCTCTGCAGCGAGTCTGGAAACATACATGTTTGAGTGTTTGGTCCCCGGGTTATCTAGGCCAGGGTGGTTAGCTAGCGTTCCGACTAACCGAGCGTTTCCCACCGTCGGATAAAAACTTGGACTCGATGTTTATGACTTTTCCACGTGACTCTTTCACGTGACACGCCTCTTTCCGTGACGTGGAATCGGATGCGATGGCTGACATGTCACCGCTTATGGCCCTCAGGAAGGTCGGTTAACTGTGGTTCCCTGGGATGTGCGGAGAACAGGGGTCCACTGGCCTCAGGGACAAAGGCTGGGCGTCCCAGGTTCATGAAACCCTCGGCATTTCTGCCAGACGGTGCGTCCCCGGGCCTGTGACCTTCACCCCCTGCGAGCAGGGTCTGCCTCTCGGGCAGAGGCGCCTGAGCGGGAGGCCAGGTGCTCTGGGCTCGGTCACAGGTGCTGCCCTGGAGAGGCGGACGGTGCTGACGAGAGGGCCCGGGAGTGCACGCGGCGCGCTCCCAGCACCGGACCTGCTAAGCCCCGTGGTGAGGGGCTGTCGCTGCCACACGCGTCCCGTTCCTGTTTGAAGCCGGGGCGTTCATTATGCATAACTGACATCGCAGCGAGGGATCCTGAGGGACGCTGCGCCCGGCACGCGTGTTTGTCACTGTCAGGGAGACTTTAGATGAGTGCGGCCTCGCTTCTTCCTGCAATTAGCCACACACCGCACGTGGGCTATTTGCAAAACTGACTAATTGTGGGGACACATGAGATACGAGCGCCTGTCACTCCCCCGAGCGGCTCCCGTGGCGGTTTCCATCCTGCTGTTCTCTCCGCGGTGGGCCCTGAGCGCCGGCGGGCTGATGCTAACCAGCACTCTCGTCTCCACGCACTGACAGGCCAGCTCTGGTGGAAACTAGACAGCGGCCCACACGTGAGTAATTACAACTAACACACTAGAGGCCCGGTGCATGAAATCCGTGCATGGGAGGGGGCCCCCTCAGCCCAGCCTGCACCTCTCCAATCCGGGACCCCTCAGGGGATGTCTGACTGATCGGGCCTAAACCGGCAGTCGGACATCCCTCTCACAATCCAGGACTGCTGGCTCCTAACTGCTCACCTGCCTGCCTGCCTGATCGCCCCTAACTGCCCCCCTACCCTGCCAGCCTGATCACCCCAACCGCCTCTGCCTGGTGGCCTGATTGCCCCCAACTGTCCCCCCTGCCAGCCTGGTTGCCCCCAACTGCCCCCCCTGCCAGGCTGATTATCCCCAACTGCACCCTCTCACCAGCCTGGTCACCCCTATATGCCCGCCCCCTGCCGGCCTGGTCACCCCACACAGCCTGCTGTTCAGTCGTTTGGTCATCCCTCACCGACCCCCCCGATGGCCTGGTCCCCGATGCAGCCTGCTATTTGGTCGTTGTGCGGGCGTCCTGACCAATTTGCATGTTACCGTTTTATTAGCATAGATCGCCTAGAACACGCCTGGGTTCACGGTGGCTGTCCCCCTCGCCTTCCCTTTGAAGCATCGAGTCACGGGGCTTAAGAATCGATGTTGCTTTTAAATTATTTGCCATTTAAAACCGTTTCACCAGATCCACTGCCACCATCCCCTCCCACCGAGGTGGCTCACCACTGGGCTGTGTCCTGTGACTCACTGTGTTGTTTCTCTGCAAAGAAACCGAACCCTTCGCTCTGAACCTTTAAACAAATATTCATGGAGTTTTAAATGTTTTCATTAAAACAAGTTGTTTGAACAAATATTTATCCGGACAACGGACGGTCGTTGGCGTGTTGCAACACCAGCAGGAATCCCCAGTTTGGGGTGCGGTGAGGAAGGAAACGGAGGGGAGCTGACTTATATGGACAGAAGAAGTCCCCGCCCCTGGTCCCTGATTGGTTCATCCTCATGCAGATGAGGACTCCAAATCCTGGCCGTTTGATTGGTCCGGACTGATCAGAGTGGAACCTCTCTGATTCGTCCGTGAAGGTGTTGGTGGGCGCGGGGGCGGGGATATAGCTGTGCGGCTCTGACTGGACAGGAAGCCTGGTCCTGTGGTTGAGGTGGGAGCCCAGGCTCCCCTTCATCCGGCTGGAGGGGCAGGAGCTCAGTGCAGGCGACCGGCCGTGCAGCGCCGGCTCCCGGGACGGGCGGCCTGCGGGGAGCCCCGGGCAGACGTGGCCGCTGGCTCCGGTTTGTTTCGTGTTGATTGGAGCCCAGGAGCCACCAGGAGCCCTTCTTCGTCGGCGTCCTTTCTCAGGTCCACACGCCACAGCCCCTGAGGGTGAGGACGAGGCATTTCACTGACACAGTGAGGTGGCCTCCAGGGTTGCACACCGGGTCTCAGGACGGGGACACACGTGCACCCTCTTCCCGGTCCCAGCTGCCTGCAGGCCCCGGGTCACCTCACCGCCACGGGGGCTGGAGAGCCGTCCCCCTCGCAGTGCTCAGCCCCACTCAGCCACAGGAGGCGAAGGAGCGTCCCCTGCATTGTCTTTTAAAAAAATATATATATATATGTATACTTATATATTTTTATATATTAAAATATATATTTTAATATTTTTATTGATTTCAGAGAGAGAAAGGGGGAGAGAGAGAGAAACATCAATGATGAGCGAGAATCATTGATTGGCTGCCTCCTGCACGCTCTCCCCCTTCCCACTGGGGATCGAGCCTGCAACCTGGGCATGTGCCCTGACAGGGAATCGAACCGTGACCTTCTGGTTCATACATAGGTCAGTGCCCAACCACCGAGCCACGCTGCCAGGCTAAATATATTTTTATTGATTTCAGAGAGAAAGAGGGAGCGAGAGAGAGAGAGAGAGAGAGATCAATAATGAGAGTCATTGATTGGCTGCCTCCTGCACACCCCCTCCTGGGGATCGAGCCCACAACCAGGCATGTGCCCTTGACGGGAATCAAATCCGGGACCCTTCAGTTCACTGGCCGACGCTCTATCCACTGCGTTTTCTTAAAGACAACAAGAGCGGGGGACAGGGAACGCTTCAGGCTGATTCAGTCTTTCCTCCTTATGTTCAGGGTCAGTCGTCCTTAAACAGGGACTGTGCGTGAACAAGGATGGCGGCTGTACGTGCGCGCGTGTGTGTGTGTGTGTGTGTGTGTGTGTGTCCGCACAGATGCTTTAAAGCCACGTAAACAAGAAAGGATCTGAGAGAAGTGGACACTCAGGACAGCGCGTCCTTGGCCGGCTCAGCCGTTTATGAACGATCTGCCAGCCAGAGAGAGTCTGTGTTAACAAGAGAAAGTGACAGAACATCACAAATAGCGGCAACCTCTCGTTGGTGAGGTTCTTGCCGATCCCTGTTACTTGTGATGTTCTTTCCTTTTACTCTGTGTGTGAGCGGTGACGGGTACACGGAGCGGTGGGATCAGTGATGGGGCCACAGTCCGCAGGCCGGGCCGAGGGGGCAACAGGAAATACCCACTTCTTCCCAGGGGCATAAATTTCCCCAGAAAAATCTCAGGAAGAAAAGTCAAAGTCGGATGATGCTTCGTTGGAATTTAGTTTCTCAGGCACAAAGCCCTTGGAAACGAATTTAAAAATCCCAACTCCTCGTTGGCCTCAGAAAACTAAACTCGTCTCGGGGACCCCGTGCCTGGAGCGCCATCTGGAGCCGGGCTCCAACCCTCCCCAGGGATCTGGCCGTGGGCACAGGCCTCAGGCCATGCCACCACCGGGCTGAGGATGAGTGGCCAGCGGGGAGCCGCGTCCAGTACTGGCCCCCGAGCCCCGAGCCCCTCCCCGCCCGGGCACCTCCACTGGGTCCCGTCCATCTTCCCGGGGAGACAGCTGGGGACGGGTCCTGGCAGGGCAGGAGGTCACCTGCTCACAGGAACGGGAGACGCCCCAGCGTTGGTGACACGCGTCGCCGACAGTGACGGGGACCACATGGTTACGCCGCACCCTTCATGCTGGAGAGTGTGCGGGTTTTAAAGGTGGTTCTGAATTCAGAAGAGCTGGCCCGGGCGGGTGGCTCCGTTGGTCACAGCGTCATCCTGTACGTGGAAAGGTTGTGGGTTCCATCGCCAGTCAGGGCACGTATGGGAGGCAACCGATCAATGTTTCTATATCGTGTCAGAGTTCCCTCCCCCTGCCCCCCCCCCAGCCCCTCTTGTCCTTGGATCTCAGGTAGACAGTGGGCCTGGCCGGGGACACACCCACAGTCCCCTGTGTTCACCTGAGATCCAGGTTCCGGTGGGTCCTGTGTGGGACTGGCAGCCTCCAGGACTCCAGATGCCCAAGTGAGGACCCCCGACCACCCCAGGCCCCCCCGACCCCTGAGACCTCCACGCAGCGTGGGCCGTGACCGCGTCGGGCACGAAGGGCGGGTTCCCAAGACGTGCAGATGCCCTTTCCTCCGCCCGAAAGCCAACGTCTGCGAGGAGATTGGCACGAAACCTTTCGGACGCGGACGGCGCCGGTGGGCGGGCGCTGGGCGGAGGGAACGAGACCCCCCTTGGAATTAGATGCGAAACATTTTACGTCGAAGGGAATCGGTGTCGCTTTGAAGGGAGCGTGTCCGACTCCGGCGGCAGGTACGGCTTCACCCGGAGGCTCTCGGGGAGCCAGTCAGAGGCCGGCGGCACCCAGAGCCCGGAGACATCCACACCCAGTGTGTGTGGCTCAGGCCCGACCGGTCCCCGGGGCGACGCTGTAATTTACTGGAATGCCCGGTGATGGCTGCTGTGACGGTCCTCACCGCTCAGAAACAGGAGGTGCGGGCTGGCCGCCGCGTCTCGGGGGGCCTGGGTGCCCGTGGGAGCCCAGCCGCTGTCTCAGACCGCGTCCCTCCTCGCCGAGGGGCGCTGCGTGTCCGTGGCTCTCAGCTTCCCCGCAGCGGGTTTAGGATGGGTTTAAGTGACATTTATTCGTGGACGCTCTGCGGCCGGAGGGGCAGTGTCTGCGGAGACTCAGTCCTGGGTCCAAAATAAACCGAGGAGCGTTTCCGTGGCCGGGAGAAAAGCCATGAGGAAGCATCCCCGCCGCGGGCAGGCAGGCGGGCAGGCGGGGCCGCAGCTGCGGGCGAAGCGGAGGAGGAAGCGAGCGAGGCGAGCAATCAGAGCCTTTGTCCCCTCGGAGCAGAAATGAACCCGTAATTGAAGCTTCCGACGCCGTCATTAGCGAACGGCTGAGCACAGACTGGCGTGCGCTCTCCTTGGAAGGAAACTTTGAAAGGGCAGAAGGATCTAGCACAGCGGTTCTCAGCCTTCTGGCCCTTTAAAGACAGTTCCTTCTGTTGTGACCCAACCATACAATGATTTTCGTTGCTACTTCATAACTGTCATGTTGCTACTGTTATGAATCGTCATGTAAATATCTGATATGCAGGATGGTCTTAGGCGACCCCTGTGAAAGGGTCGTTGGACCGCCAATGGGGTCGCGACCCACAGGTTGAGAACCCCTGGTCTAGAAGCTGGGCACACAGTGTGTGAGTCTCTGGCTGATTGGCTGGGCGTCCCCGTGCGTGCCCCCGAGGTGGCTGCCGTCTGCCACC
Organism: Myotis yumanensis; assembly: GCF_028538775.1. Classification (NCBI taxonomy): domain Eukaryota; kingdom Metazoa; phylum Chordata; class Mammalia; order Chiroptera; family Vespertilionidae; genus Myotis; species Myotis yumanensis. The sequence goes on along the minus strand of NW_027223754.1, from coordinate 2,087,663 downwards.
CGCACCCGCGGCAGCAGTGGCGCCCTGCGCCCGCGGCCGGGCCCTTCCTGCCCCGAGGAGCCGTCTCCTGCCGCAGCCGCGCGGTGCGTGTTTTCACTGCCCGCCATCTCCATCCTCACAGGAAACGAGACAGAGACGGAGAGTTGTTGCCCAGAGACGATACCAGGGCGAACTCGGCCGGGAGGGGCAGGGGAGGCGGATCGGGCTGAGCTGAGCGCAGGTCGCGGAGGACAGGCGGCAGGTGGTGGGTGCAGCAGGGCCCGGGGACGAGGCGAAGTGGAGATGCCCAGGTGGCTGAGACCCACCTGGGCGCCCGGGGTGGATCCTGGGCCTGAGCGGGAAGAAACGGGACACGGCTGTGGGACAGGCCCCCGGGTGCCCAGGGCGCAGTGGGCACGGCCTCCGCTGAGGGCTGGTCTCCGGTGTCAGCGGAGCTCGAACCCTTGACTCAGCAGCACGAGCTTCAGACTCTGCCCCCGTGAGACGAAGGCCCGTCGCCCCAGCAGCAGAAGCAGGGCACGTTCTGCCCAGACACCCGACGGGGCGCTTCCGGTCCCTCCGACTGTCCCCACGGTCAGCGCCCCTTGGGCTCCGGGTTCTCCAAAGAAGCTTCGGGGACGGGGGGGCACCTCACGCACAGCCCCCACCCCAGTGCTTGCAGGCGGTGCGCGCAGCCCACTTTTCGGTAGGTTGCAGTTCTGTGTGGATTTCATTTGGAGAAAAGGGAGGGTGCCACTGAAACACAGCGTGGAAAGAGGGTTCTGGGGGGACCGCGGGCCGCTGCTTAGCCGCCGTGGGCCCTTGCCTGCTCTCTCAGGGGAAACCCCATGAGCCACAGTAAAAGGACGCCTGCCGCGCAGGAAGGCCGGGTCTGCACAGGCACAAGGGCCTGCCTTGCTGTCCTGCTGTTTGTGAGCTGGCAACATTGTATCTTTTACGCGGAGCTCCTGGCAACATTGTATCTTTTACGCGGAGCTCCTGGCAACACTGTATCTTTTACCCGGAGAAGCCGTACTGCTGGGCAGCTCCCGGCTCCTGTGTAAGCGCTGTACCTGCTTCTGGAAGCCCAGCTCTTTCTCTTTCTCTTCACGGCTTCCTGTCGGCATGGTACCAAGACGGGTGCTTGGCTCTTGGGCGCCAGAGGGTTTGAAAACCCCAAAGCTGGACCCCGTGCGTTTCCCGTGCAGCTTCGCGGAGCCTCGCAGGAGTGTCCGGGGAAGGGGGGTCCCTCATTGCCGACGCCTGCACACAGATGTGGAGAGGAGGGAGCCTTCAGAGTCAGCAGCAGGCCCTCAGGTGGCCCCAGGACGTGACCTGCCCTCCGAGGTCTCCCGCTGCCTCCGTCCTGCTCCCCTGGTCCCTCCTGCCGGAGCCCAGAGGGTTTGGGCCGTGAGGTGAGGCCTGGAGGCGCGGACGTTGGCAGAGGTGACCCAGGTGGTCACGTGTGTCATGTTTCTCGGAGACCAGCATCGCCTGGAGCCACAAGGAAGCGAGTCGGGCAGGTGGCCTTGGAGCCAGCCCCGGTTTTCCAGCAGCGTCCATGCCAGCTGGTCCCGCGAGTTACGCCGGGAGGAAGGAGGAAGGAGGACGGAGGAAGGGGGACAGAGGTGCCGGCCCAGCTGGGAACACACCTCCGCCTCCGTAGGGAGGAACGGAGCCAGGAGCAGGTCAGCTCCCACCTGGGTGGCCGACGGGTCAGGCCGGCCCCGGCCTTTTCCTCTGGGCGGCCTCAGTCCGTCCGTGAAAACTCCGTGTTGCCTTGAGGCACAGGGGCCAACGGTCGTTGAAAATGACCCATGACCGTGTGAGAGGCAGGGACACCAGCGAGGCGCTGCAGACAGGACAGCCCCAAGTCGGGAGGGGGGCGGGGGCTGCCCCAGCCTCGATCCCGTCTTCTCATACGGATGCATTTCTACGACAGACCTGACTGTGCTGTGAAAGCCGATTTATTACAGCAATTGGAGCAGCACCTTCATTCAAGAAGGAAGGCAGATACACCTGCACGTCTGGCTTATTAAGCTCAGCCTAGGGTCAGGGTCAGGGTAGGGTCAGGGTCAGGGTCAGGGTCAGGGTCAGGGTCAGGGTAGGGTCAGGGTCAGGGTCAGGGTTAGTGTTAGGGTCAGGGTCAGGGTCAGGGTCAGAGTCAGGGTCAGGGTCGGGGTTAGGGTCAGGGTCAGGGTCAGGGTCAGGGTCGGGTCAGGGTCAGAGTCAGGGTCAGGGTCGGGGTTAGGGTCAGGGTCAGGGTCAGGGTCAGGGTCGGGTCAGGGTCAGAGTCAGGGTCAGGCTCTCAGTTAATCTGAAGAGCGAGTTGGATCACACACCCTCCTGGTTCGGGGTCCACAATCCCCTGGTGAACACTTTGGTGCAGATGAATTCTCGGGTCCCTGCGGACTTGGTGGCGGCCTTCCCAGAATTCCTGAGAAGCACCTGCAACCTGATCGTGCCAAGCCCTAGGCCGCTGGCTTCTCTGCTGAGGGAGGAAAACGGCCCTTTTCCCTCGCCTCCCCCTCCCCCCCCTCCCCCTCCCCCTCCCCCTCCCCCTCCCCCTCCCCCTCCCCCTCCCCCTTCCTCCCCCTCCCCCTCCCCCCTCCCCCTCCCCCTCCCCCTCCTCCTCCCCCTCTCCCTTCCCTTCCTCCCCCTCCCCCTCCCTCTCCCCTCCCCTCCCCCTCCCCTCCCCCCCTCCCCCTCTGCATTCTCTCTCCTCAGGAGGATTTTAGCCATTTGCCCGTGTGCTGGGCTGGGGAGATAAGGGCTTGTTGGTCCAGGCTGGCTGCACGTTGCCCACACTGATGCCTTGTGTTCACTTTCTCTCCTGCCTCAGTGTCCCTGCCCTCCCGCCTGGGATGTTCCCAGCCCCTCGCTCTTGTAAAGCCATGACAGTTACCAGGGGCCCTTCTCGGGGGGCTGGAAACTTCCCCAGGAGGGGCCAGCGCCTCAGCCCTGTGATCCGGTGGTGCAGCCCATCTTGGACTTATTTATTTTTGTCCTTTATTGGATGTAGCTGTGGACACGTGTGTGTGAACAGCTCTGAAAAGGGCGCAGCCTCCGGCTGTGGGCAGCTTCTAGCGGCCTCTGAAACCCTTTGGGACGTCAAAATGTCTTTTTTCAAAAATCCTCACCCGAGGATGCCTTTCCATTGAATTTTAGAGAGACTGGACGGAAAGGAGGGGGCGGGGAGAGAGAAATGTCGATGAGAGAGAAACGTCAATGAGAGAGACACATCGATTGGTTGCTTCCTACACGTGCCCTGACCTGGGCTGGGGACCAAACCTGCAACCCAGGTACGTGCTCTTGACCGGAATCGAACCCGAGACCCTGTGGTCAGTGGGCTGGCGCTCTAACCACTGAACACCCCAGCCAGGGCAAAATTTCTCAAAAATTATCGGTGAACCATCATAGGGGTGAAAATGGTGACAGACGTGATGGTCCAAATGTGGCCACGACCAGGGCCCGGGTTCGAGACCGTTGGCGGGGGACACACCGCTCCGGCCCAGGCCCGTGGCCACCACCTCCCGGCCGCTGAGCAGGCGGCCACCACGGAGCCCAGGCCGCGGGGCCGAAGGACGGCGTGTTGATGGGGACCAGACAGTGTGGGTGGCACTGCGGTCTCTGAGCTCCCGGGCCCCGGGGGCCGCCCCACTGGAGGGCCACGTGTCTCCACAGCAGGACGGTCCCAGGGCGACTGCCAGCCCCACGTCCTCCTCCGAGGCCCCCGCCCACCCCTGGCCGTGACCCGGGTTCCCCTCGGAAGGGAGTCTCCTGACCGTGCCACCTGCCCCTCCGCCCTCACCTTGACCTGAGCGACCTGCAGGTGGACAGACTGACCGGCGCACAGACCCACCGCTGTGTGGGCACGGCGAGGGCGCGGGAGGGCACCGCTCCGCATGCTCCGTGCGCCCCGGCTGCGGTCCTGGCCCGGCTGCGTGTCTGAGAGCTGCACACTCACGCTTGTGCTTCAGTGTCCCGCGCACGCACCGCCACGCACACCGCCGCCCACGCGCACCGCCGCCCATGCTCACCACCGCCCACGCTCACCACCCGCCGCCACGCGCACCGCCGCCCACGCGCACCCGCCGCCCACACGCCCCTCACCCACGCGCACCGCCACCCACGTGCCCCTCATCCACGAGCACCGCCCGCCCACGCGCACAGCCGCCCACACGCCCCTTACCCACGCGCACCGCCGCCCCACGTGCCCCTCATCCACGCGCACCGCCGCCCACCGCCGCACCGCCGCCCACGTGCCCCTCATCCACGCGCACCGCCGCCCACGCGCACCGCCGCCCCACACGCCCCTCACCCACGCGCACCGCCGCCCACGTGCTCCTCATCCACGCGCACCGCCGCCCACGTGCCCCTCATCCACGCGCACCGCCGCCCACGTGCCCCTCATCCACGCGCACCGCCGCCCACGTGCTCCTCATCCACGCGCGCCGCCGCCCACGTGCCCCTCATCCACGCGCGCCGCCGCCCACGTGCCCCTCATCCACGTGCACCCCCGCCCACGTGCCCCTCATCCACGCGCACCGCCGCCCACGCGCACCGCCGCCCACGTGCCCCTCATCCACGCGCACCGCCGCCCACGTGCCCCTCATCCATGCGCACCGCCGCCCACGTGCCCCTCATCCACGCGCACTGCCGCCCACGTGCCCCTCATCCACGCCCACCGCCGCCCACGGGCACCGCCGCCCACGTGCCCCTCATCCCCGCCCACCGCCGCCCATGGGCACCGCCGCCCACGTGCCCCTCATCCACGCCCACCGCTGCCCACAGGCACCACCGCCCACGGGCACCGTTGCCCACGCGCACCGCCGCCCACAGGTACCCGCCCCCCACGGGCACCGTTGCCCACGCGCACCACCGCCCACAGGTACCCGCCGCCCCCACGCGCACTCTGGGAGCTGGCCCCCTGTCCTGCGTGTCTGTGTGTGTTGACCGCAAGGAGGACGAGTGGAGGCCGGGAGTGAGGACTCTGTGGTTTATTCTCCTAATTTCATTCCAACCCAACCGCCCGCCATAGACGGTTGTCAAGGTGAGATGCCTACCACATGACTGCAGTCTCCATGGCAACCGCATTCGTTAGACATGCCTGTCACTTTTCCTTGTTTCCAACAAACAGCAGCACAGCCACCCGGGTTCCACGCTGGGCTCAGGCCCGTGGCTGGCCCCCGGCCCAGGACTCAGAGGGGCACGTGGGCACGGTGCTGCCAGCCAGGCACAGGCGGCAAGGCCTGCTCAGCCGTTTGAACAGCCCTTTCTGTAAAACACTGACCCCGTTCGGAAACTTGTTATATGCGTACAAATGTAGAATGAGGGTATATTAAATACAGAGAATACGTACGTTATTTTTGCCCTGGTGGTCGGGAAGCAGGAGATGGTGGCCGGGAAGCAGAGATGGTGGTCGGGAAGCAGGGGATGGTGGTCGGGAAGCAGGGGATGGTAGAGGAAGCAGGGGATGGTGGTCAGGAAGCAGGAGATGGTGGTGAGGAAGCAGGGGATGGTGGACGGGAAGCAGGAGATGGTGGTCGGGAAGCAGGGGATGGTGGTCGGGAAGCAGGGGATGGTGGTCGGGAAGCAGGGGATGGTGGTCGGGAAGCAGGAGATGGTGGTCGGGAAGCAGGAGATGGTGGTCGGGAAGCAGGGGATGGTGGTCGGGAAGCAGAAGATGGTGGTCGGGAAGCAGGAGATGGTGGTGAGGAAGCAGGGGATGGTGGATGGGAGTTTTACAGGCCTCTGTTCTGACGAGGACAATGCATAAGATACCGGTGCTGACCAGAGGTGCAGGCGAGAAGCCCCTGGCCACCTGCGTGGTGAGCACGGGCTGCTCCCAGGAACGAGGAGAAGGCCGCTCCCAGCCGTGACACGAGAACAAGCTCGCTCGCGCCTCCCGGTGGGCGGTGGGTGTCGTGCAGGTGGCGGTGGCGCTGCGTGGACTCAGCCCGAGGGGCTCACGCTAACCCTGACTGTGTTTCTCTCTTTGCAGAGGAAGAGGCCGGGGACCTGGTCCAGCCGGGCGTCAGCTTCCCGGGGCCGGAGGAGGACGATCTAGGTAGGGTGCGGCCGGCCTGGCCACGCACGCATGCGCCGTCACCACAGGCCCCCGGTGGGTACCGCCGCTCGCCCGGTCACCGCGAACCTTCCCACGAACACGGTCACGCATGTGGGTGACTTTGGAGCGTCCTAATGAGGGATAAGTAAAACGTGGAATGGAAAAGGCAGTCTTTCTCGACGTCAGGGAAGCGTTAGGTGGGAGCGTGGCCCGCGGGTCACGGCAGCCCCCGGGTCACAGCGGGCTAATTACTAAGGCAGATGATGATGATTAGTTATGAAGGCCGATGATCAGCGCCACTGAGGCATGCCTGCGGGGGACGCCGCTCTCCTGTCTCCTCTGAGACTAACTCTTCCTCTCGGTAAATCTCAGAGCAAAAGTTCTTTCGTTGGTGTTTTTCTAAGAGGCCCTTCAACGTGACCTGTGGTGCCCGGCAGGCACTGGGGTTGGAGGCTGAGCGGCCAGGCCCTTCCCCAGGAGCCCTGAATGCCCGTCCCGTGGGGTCTC